>NC_064267.1:21270000-22470000 GCF_003254725.2 Canis lupus dingo | reverse complement strand
TGGAATTTAGTGATTCATCACTTACATACAATAACCAGTGTGTATCCATACAAGTGCCCTCGTTTTTTTTTAAACAAGTGCCCTCTTTTTTATATTTTTTAAAATTTTTTTTAACAAGTGCCCTCTTAATACCCATCACCCATTTAACCTATCCTCACCCCTACCTCACCTCAGTAAACATTAGTTTGTTATTTATAGTTAAGAGTTTGTCTCTCTCTTGTTTTTCCTTCATGTTCATCTGTTTTGTTTCTTAAATTCCACATAAGAGTGAAATCATATTTGTCTTTCTTTGATTTATTTTGTTTAGCATAATACTCTCTAGCTCCATCTACATTATTCTAAATGGCAAGATTTCATTCCTTTTTAAGGCTGAGTAAAATTCCATTGTATAAATACCTCATCTTCTTTATCATTTCATCAGTGAATGGACATTTGAGCCCTTTTTAATATTTGGCTATTGTTAATAATGCTGCTATAAACATTGGAGCACATGTATCCCTTTAAATCAGTATTTTTGTACTGTTTGGATAAATATATAATAGTGCAATTGTTGGATCATAGATGGTCCTATTTTTGACTTTTTGAAGAACCTCCATACTGTTTTCCAGAGTGGCTGCACTAGTTTGCACTCCCACCAACATTGTAAGAGTGTTCCCCCTTTTCCCTGCATCCACACCAATACCTGTTTTTTTTTTTCCTGTGTTGTTAATTTTAGCCATTCTGACTGGTATGAGGTGAATCTCATTGCAGTTTTTATTTGTATTTCCCTGATGATGAGTGATACTGAGTATCTTTTCATGTGTCTGTTGGCTCTCTGGGTGCCTTCTTTGGAGAAATGTGTATTTATGTCTTTTGCCCATTTTCTAATGGATACACGAATTCAGTAGAGTTGCAGGGTACAAAATCAAGGTACAGAAATCTGTTACATTTCTATACACAAGTAATGAAGTAGTAGAAAGAGAAATCAAGGGATTGATCCCATTTACAATTGCACCAAAAGCCATAATACTTAGAATAAACCTAGCCAAAAGGGTAAAAGATCTCTGTTTTTATAAAGTAAATAAGTGGTTGTCTAAGTCTGATGATGGGGGAGAATTAATTTGCAGAGAGGTAACTGAGGTTTGGGGGGCGGTATTATTTCATCATTGATCATGGTAATGATAACATTTTAGAAACTCATTGGTCTGCATACAAAACTGGATGTATTTTACTATATGTAAATTACACCTCAATAAAGTTGGTTAAAAACAAAGACAAAAAATAGTAAGAGCTAATGATACACACCATTTGAAGAATTATTTGCTTTATTTTAAAAGTGGACATGATCTTCTGATGATGTATTTCAAGGATCAGTTGTTGTGGTTCTATTACCAAATATCCAATTAACTTGGGTTGTGACCTGTACAAAATCACTTAACTGCTTTGTTTCTACAGACAAAATCACTTTGGTCTTAAAAATAGACTGATAATTTCATAGTAATTGAAGTGACAATATGCAATGTAATGTCAGCTTATCCTCTATTGTACCCTAAACATATCTGGGAAATGCACTTAATAAAATGCTTTTCCTTGTATGGACTAAAGGGAGCCAAAGTGTATAATTAAAGTGTGGATTAGTAGGGGGAGTTCAAAGGACAAACTTAGACTTCATCACATTTCTCTTTTTGTCCCATAGACTATATTTGCAATGATGATGCCTTCTTGATAGTGTGCTTTGTCTGAGGACAGAACAAATGCCATTGCTAACTTTTAACACAGGCGTCAACCCTTAAAGCCAATTGCTCTTCATCCTAAAATTGGGTGTATTTAATGTGCACGATTTTCTTGTAATGGAAGTTTTAACAAGCCAGGGACTTTGGGTAAATCATTAGCATTCGAGAGAATAGAGAACCTAGCCACATGATTTTAATCTTCTCTTATGTGGAAAGGTAGCATATTCATGAACGTTCAATATTATGAAGATAACTGCATTCAATCAACTCAACATGTGACATTTTAGAATTTTAATATCTGAAATTCTTTTCAGAGATACTCATTATATCTTCTGGTTAACCATGTGAAATAATGCTTTCTGCAGTCTACCTACCACCCTTGCTAGTGTCATATATAAAGCTCTCTTCCCCACCTGCTCAGACTACTGCAATTACTGCCTACCTTATTTGCTTGATTTCACATTTTTTTTCTTCCTTGCAAACCATTTTCCAGGCAGCTGCAAGAAAAATAATTTTTACATGGGAACCAGATCATGAAAAAAATACTGATTATAATGACTCCACAGAGTGCTTAGAATACCCAAGCCTAACACTTTTGATCAAATGATCTGCTTCTTGCCTGCATGTTGGAATTCATCTTGTACCTATGTCCTCCAGGTACACTCTTCAAACCAAATCCATGGATCCAAGCTCAGGACCTTTGCACTTTCTATCCTAACTGGACAGCTCTTTCCTCAAATATTATTTTGGCATTTATTGTCATTTAGATATCAGCTTACTGATCACTTCCATCCATTACCTGATTTATCTCCTTTAGAATATTTATTACCTTCTGAAATTACAATTTTTACTTATTTTTTATTTATGGCACATAACTTCATTATGTCACCTTTATTCCTGCGGACTCCTTCTGAATTCTTTTTTATTTTTACTACCAGTCCTCAATTTTTTTCTCAAAAGTATACATAGTTTTATTATTTTTGCTCTTTTTAAATTGACTAATACACATGTAAACAACTTTTAAAAATATTTACAAATTTTGGGGATATTGTATATAAATTTGGAAAATAATTCAGAAAGTTTAAAGTTCTCCATCTAAAGCTACAAAATTCCATGTAGGCCACATATAAAATTTCATTATGATTCAGTTTATTAGTTATTCAATTCAGAACTTGCTTTTGAATGTTTAACATAATGTTTTAAGAACAATTTGAAATATTTAAATTACCAGCTTCATAATTTTTGGTGGGGATATCATTTGAATGTAAATTTTAGTTAGCTGTTGATGTGATCATTTTGTGCAGAATATCTTAACAAAGAACAAACAGCTGGCACAAAGTGGAAACTAAAAAATTAAAATTATGAGATGATTCAACTATATTTTCCACTTGTTTAATTTAATTCAATTTACTCTTATAGCATATTGTAGTTTATTGCCTAAAGAAGATAAAACCAAGTAAATTAATTTTATATTATAATTTAAATCACAGCATATGTTATAGTTAAAAATGTAAATGTAGAAATGTGATATTTTTCAAGAACTTAGTGCCAGGGGGATTTAAAATATACTCTATCAGTATGTTGACTTAAACAAAATTTTAAAATTACTAGATTATTTACTTAGTTGCAGGAAGATTCATAGGCATAGTGCTTAGGGCCACAGATAAAATTCATGTCCTAAAATACACAAATATTTTTAAAATTATGTTGTCCCTTGTCATTAAACTATTTGTGATTTATATGATATTAAATTCTGGTCAAGTATTTTTTGGTAATTCCAAGAATCTGGAAAATAAAAACAAGTAAAAAAATCAAAGACCTTTTCAATTTTCACCTTTTAGTAAATTATTTATATCACTTCTACCACTCTATTTTCATAAATATTTCTCAGGAAATTATTTTCATGGAATATTTTCAGGTATATACCAGAATTTCTGGGACTATGTGAAATTTTGGAGAAATGCTGTTTGAACATATTATATCAAACAGTAATTTATAGACTATATCTGAATACTGAAAATTCTTAGTGAAATTATCTGGTCAACACATCTATTCACTTAACTCTCAACTGTCACTAAAGAAAGCTTCTCTGTTCTGACATTGGGGTCTAGTGTTGGGTGACATGGCATCCCAGCCTAGAACTCCACACAGTGAATTATGTGCTGACTTTTATATTCTCGTGAAAACTATAAAGTACAATGTGTACAATTGTTTCCTGTTTGTTGAAGTTTTTTTTCTCCTTGTTATGGAGATCAGAGTAACAACTTCCAACCTCATATGTTGGACTGGAAACAAAGATGTATTTTTAACAGAGAAATATTTTTAAACAAACTATTTCTTGATTATACTAATTGTTCAATGTAAAACTTTTGATATAAAGAAAAATATAAAAATGAAAGTAAAAAATCTTCCATCACCATAGTAATATGGTGACAATAAATACAGTTACTACTGTGTAGTTTGTTTTTGTCTTTTCTTTATGTACTTGACTGATCACATGGTCATCCTCTTTTCTAAACACTGGTTTTCATTTCACCTCATTAAATATAACTTGTACTTCTAAAAGATGAATTTGAATGACTACATGTTAATCTCTCATATTTCCATCACAAAGTTTGTTAACGAAAACCCATTATTGAGCATTGGCATTGTTACATTTCGTCATTCTTAGTTGGTAATCAAAAGATTTGTAAATGCTAAAAAAAAAAAAAAAAAAAAAAAAAGATTTGTAAGTGCTTCCAACAGTCTGATTAATTCCTTACAATAAATTCTCAGTAAAAAATAATTCCTGGGTTAAAGGCAAGAATACTTTTTTTTTTAAGGATTTTATTTATTTATTCAAGAGAGACCCACACAGAGAGACAGAGAGACAGAGAGAGAGAGAGACATAGGCAGAAGGAGAAGCAGGCTCCATGCAGGGAGCCAGATTCAGGACTCATCCAGGGACTCGAGGATCACACCCCTGGCTGAAGACAGGCGCCAAACCGCTGAGCCACCTAGGGATGCCCGCAAGAATACTATTTTTATTAATTTCTTTTTATTTAATGTTGGTTGAATGTGGAATTATTTTTTATTTTAATTTCAGTATAGTCAACATACGGTGTCATATTAGTTTCAGGTGTACAATATAGTGATCTAGCAATTCTGTACATTATTCAGTGCTCATCATGATAAGGTAAGAATAACTTAGAGCTTTTGATTCTCTTTATTAAATCATTTCTGGTGACATTTTGCTATTTATATACTCTCACTATCAATTTGAAGAGAAGGGATCCAAATTGGGACCGCAAATATCAATTTGGTTGCAAACATATTGAAACTAGTCAAGGAGGCCTCACATATCAAATTACCTGATGGTGAACAAATTGGATATCTTCTTCTCCTGTATGTTCTATTTAATTGGCTATCACAATTTTTGATAACATGTATGATGGAAGTTTGATGAAATACTGAAAATACTTTATATGTATGCCTGCTCCTTGAAGCACAGAGCCAAGTGTTATTCAGACAGCTTATTTAAATGAATGGGTAAATAAAAAAGTGATTAAATCCATGGAAAAGTGGCTATAATTGATAACTTCTGTTCTCCTTCCCCTCTTCTTTGCATATATGGCCCTCAAACAAGGCATATCCTGGGGATTTTATAGGCTACTCACACTGCTACATGTGATGATGTCATACACTAATCAGCTGACATTAGCAGAAGCAGGAAGGACATGGGTTATCATTATCACAGGGAACTATAAGCTCATCGGTAATGATGGGGGATGGGGGAACAGGGCTATCTGAGGACAAAGCACAGTTGATACCCCACAAAAGACAACCCCACCCCCTGCTCAGGGTGGGATATGTGTGTGACAATCCTCAGGAATTTTTCAGTTGTCTTAATTAATGTTAGAGTCTTGCAAGAGGGAAAAGTGATCTTTAACTTGACAATGGCAAGGCCTGCAGTATCTTGTAGGTCCTCCTTAGCATATGAAAATCCTTTTGGAATATTCATTTTGCTTACCTCCCTCAACTCCTGGGTATATAATCAGCCACTCCTCACAACTCCAGGGCAGCAGCTCTTCCTGCCAACCGGTTCTGTCCCTGTGCTTTAATAAAATCACCATTTTGCACCAAAGATGTCTCAAGAATTCTTTCTTGATCGTCTGCTCTGGACCTCACCTATATTGTAAAACTGCATCAGTAAGGCAGCTGCAGAATTTCCTTATAGAACAGTTGAATGATGTCTTTAGAGACCCAAGGTCTACCTCTTTCTGGTGTTGCAATCCTCAGTGTGTCATCTTTTGCCCTGGGCTTGATCATCCAAAGAATACGGGCATAGCAGCTCTAGTCTAAACATCTAGAAAAATAGCTAGAAACAGGAAAAACATCAAAGTCTAAAAAACAATTTTTTTTTCTTAAAAAGTATCACTTCAAGGATGAGAAATCCTTCTTTAGAGTCTTGGCAGCAGACATCCACAAGTATTTCATTAGCCATACTTGTGATAAGCCTTTGCCCAAACTGCTGTGCCGCAAGGGTATAAGATCAGTATGACCTGTTAAGATCATCTTAAATCTTCCTTCCAAGGATGCATATGAGGCTAGCTTCCTCAAAGGCTTGAGGACATGCAAAGGAAGGTGGGTGATTGCATACAGGATTAGCATTTGGTGAAATGAAGAAGAAACGGAAGGGCATGTGTTGAGTGACAACATTTACCTGCTTCACCCTATTCATCAATTTTGCAAATTAGTTCTTTGTCAAGCAAAAGTAGAAAAGCTTCTTTCTGTTCTTATTGTCTTGTGGTGGTGAAATTGACCACTCTTAATTAGTGGATATTTTATTCTTTTGAGCAGGAGTTCCCACCTTGATATGGATGAGCTGTGAAATATATTTGGGATTTACAAATTTGTTTTGCACATAAATAAAAATGGATTCAATGCTACTCAAATAATACCATCATTTTTATTTTAATTGCTGAAGCACTGGTTGGTACATCATTAGGTTGTTGCTCATAGCCCAAACAATCTTACCATGAGTATCTATTGTGTCAATCATTGTTGTAAATACACATAATCGTAGCATTTATGAATTGTTTGTAAGAGAATTTGCTTTTATTCTATTACCTATTTTTATCAAAAACATGGTTGTTTCTATGAATAGATGTCCTATAAGTTTAACAAATTCCATCCTGTGTTTTTTTTTTTTTTTTAAAGAAAGATTTTTTTTTTTTTTTAAGATTTTGTTTATTTATTCATGATAGTCACAGAGGACTGAGAGAGAGAGAGGCAGAGACACGGGCAGAGGGAGAAGCAGGCTCCATGCACCGGGAGCCCGACGTGGGATTCGATCCCGGGTCTCCAGGATCGCGCCCTGGGCCAAAGGCAGGCGCCAAACCGCTGCGCCACCCAGGGATCCCTCCATCCTGTGTTAAAAAGAAAACTGACACCCACAACTACAGAGAAACAGCAATTACAGCAATTGTGAGTGCTGGAATTAAAGCTTCTCTTTGCAACTTCTCAGTTTTTTCATTGCTCTGTTTTCTTAATTTTGATTCACATTTCACTGAGTCTAGGGGATTTTAAAAACTTCTGGAAAAACACTGTGTCAACTTAAATTTGAGCTGCTATAAACTTTAATGGTTCTGACCCTTTTATTTCACCTCTCAAAAAATAAAGAAAAACAAAAAAATAGTGCAATGAAATGACACTTTACTTAGCATACACTTTTATCTCATTTAATTTTATGGCAATTTTTTAAACTCTCTACAGTTTATAGAGCAATTAAACTATGTTCTCAGTCAGGAAAAAACACACACACATAAAAGAGCAATAAGCTAAGTAGTAATTTCCAGATATCAGGCTCATTTTCACTACTCCTTATTCAAGTTGAATGAGTATTTGTTATGTAAAATAAGTAGTTCCTGCTGCAAATGCAAATTTATTTTTGTTTCTCAAAGATATGTTCATATTTTTGTTATAACAGAGAATCATAGTGCAGCCCTATCAGATCAATGAGTTATATCTCAAATTTAAATGATCCTTTTCTGTTGTTCCTCATTTGAGTTGTTCCTGATTTTGCAGCATAAAACACTGAATTACACTGAATAAACTACACTGATTTTAACATGATCTAATGATAATGCAGCATTACCTAGGGAATCTAATCAAATATTGAACGTGTTGAAATTGGTTTTGTTTTGGGATGTACTTGAGAACATCTTTAGAGATTACTAAGTGGATGAAAATATTTGAAAATTGTTTCAATCTCTCAGCTGAACATAAAAGTATAGATTATATAAGTATATTAGACATTTATATGAAGCCTGCACATTCTCAGTAACTTTTATCAAGAACTCAGCAAAACTGCAGAAATTATAAATGAAAATATATGTTTGTTTATATAAATAGACAAACCAAATTTAAAATTATGACCTACATAAAAATTCAAATCTCCTTGACTGTCAGTGAGAGTTATATCATTATTAATATTCTCTGGAAGCATATTTTCAAAGTGTGTATGTTTACTCCTGGATGAAAGGAAACTAGTGAAATTTTTCTATATACATGAAGGATAACTATATAAGGACCTATTTTGTGAGATTTTTTTCCAAAATTTTGGACATGAAGTATAATTAACAGAGTAAAAGGACTTTTTATGAGCAAGAGCAAATACTGGAACCTGTATACATAGGTTGATACAACTATGAATAATGTGTGAGAAAAATTAAGTTTCTTTTCTTTCAAACAAGTTGTACTGGGAAAATACCTAATATAAGTTTTCTTGAAACATATTTATCTATTTTCCAGGATAATGGAGAAAGAATTATTGTACGATATTGTAGTAAAATATCTAATATTATATTAAAAGACATTCCTAATATTATTATTGTAATAAAATAAAGCATTAACAAAAATTTAATAAGTGTCGAGTGAAATATATCTTTCTTTGAAATCCTTATTTGCCTCCCTCTATGAGCCTCACTCTTCAGGCTATCCATACCTGAGTATTTCCACTTATATTTCTGTGGATGATAATTATAAATAACATACATATATTCTTTGACTTATAAACATATATTTATTGTTATTTGCTATAAGAGAAAAAATAGCTCAATATCTTTACCTCCCTTCGTCCTTTCCAATGTATGTTGTTTTTAAAGTTGTCTATTAATTCCAGGCAGAAATTATTGTTTCTGTCCACAAAACCCCATAACTTCATTCCTCCTAACTTCTATAGATGGAAAATTTCACACCTGTCTTCTTCTCCCTCTCTACTTCTAATGGCTGCCAGCAATTATGGAATTTTTACATGTTAATATCTATAATATTTGTAACCCTACAGTTTTTCCTATTTTGTGTAGTTGTTTTTAGGAATATCTTAAGAACATAAAGTATCCAAAGTATCAGAAAGACAAGCTTAGCAAATGTTCGCAAGGATCTGGTGAAAAAGGAACTCTTGTGCATTGTGATGAGAATGCAAATTGGTATAGTCACTGTGCAAAACAGTATGAAGTTTCCTCAAAAAATTAAAAATAGAAATACCATATGATCCAGTAATTCCACTACTGGATATTTACCCAAAGAAAATGAAAAAAACTAATTTGAAAAGTTTCACTCTTATATTTATTACATTATTTACAATAGTTAAGATATGGAAGCAGCCCAAGTGTCCATCAATAGATGAATGGATAAAGAAGGTGTTGGGAATATATATATATATTATATATATTATATATATTATATATATTATATATATAATATATATAATATATCCCCAGGTGGAACCTGCACACCCAGGCAGCTGGAGGCTGCAGAGCTGAGATCCTCCAAGCTGGGCACTTGGAGAGATTCAGAAATCTCGGGGCTAGATGGCACTGCAGAAGTCACCTGGTCCAAACATAGCAGTGGTTCGTAAACATGAAGATCTCAGCTGGAACCCCCTTCCCACCCTCTTGCAAACACACACATACACACTTTCTATGTTCCCTACTGGGTCCTCATGCTGTGAAGGAAGGCATCTTGACCCCAGGTGGAGAGCCTGTGTCATGGACTGGCTAACTGGAAAGGGCATCCAGAGTCATACTACCCATCCCCATCACCTACAAAGGGTTCACTCTCCTCCTGCTCCAACCCTCTGAGGGCTCAGATTAAAAGAAAAAAATATATATATATTGGAATATAAGTCACAAAAAATAATGAGACCTTGCTATTTGTTATAACATGGATAGGGCTAGAGGGTATTATGCTAAGTGCACTACATCAGACAAAGACAAAATCTATATGATTCACTTATTTGTGGAATCTAAAAAAAGCAAATAAACAAGTAAATAAAATAAGCAAAAACAGACTCATAAAGACAAAGAACAAACTTGGTTACCAGAGGAGAAAGGGAGAGGAGGATAAACAAAAAGGGTGAAGGAGAGTGGGAGATAATAGGCTTCCAGTTGTGGAATAAATAAGTCACCGGGATGAAAGGTACAACATAGGGAATATAGTCAATGATACTGTAATAGTGTTCTATAGTGATGGATGGTAGCTTATACTTGTGATGAGTGCAACGTAATGTCCAGAGCTGTAGAATCATAATGTACATCTAAAACTAATAAAACATTGTATGTAAACTATACTTCAATACAAAAAGTATATAAAATATACTATAGCAAAACATAATAATATAATATATGATATGATATGATATTATATGATATGATATGATATAATATGTAATATAGATGTATTAGAGCCAGCATTCCAACTCCACAAATCTGGCCTCCATGTACATGTTTTCCACCACTCACCTGTGCCCTTTCAGTCTTCATGTCCAGTCAATCTCCATAAACTTCTTAATATCTACATGTAAAGCTGAAAGATAGATAAATATACATATTGGATAATGTTAATTTGTACATCCTGAGGAATTACTGAGTTCTTAACTGATCTCAAACTCACAACCCTGTATTTGAGGAGCTCAGGTAATATATAATATTTGCCATAAAGGCCAGGCTTTAGTAGGTGATTATAAAATTGACCTATTGAAAGGTATTTATTACTTTCTAATGAAATATGTATATGAAGAAAGTATGTGATTTTTAAGCAGTTTTAAGTTTTTATTTGGGGATTTTACCAACGTTTTTTTTTTTTTTTCATTTTTATTACTTGCAAGCTCTCAGGAAACACATGAAATATATTTTTTATGTTCCATAAAATTAACATAGAATGGCAACAGAAGGCTATTTCTTGGGGGAAGGAAACTTTCTTGTGAAGAAAGGTATAAAACACAAATGTGGAAGAAAGTTCCCACATGGCCTTAACTCTGTGATCATTCACTGAAAACAAACAACAGAACAAAGCAAAACAAAAAAAAACAAAGAAACCTTGTCAACTTATATTTAGGTAAATATTATCCTTTGCAGAATCAGTTAGTCTCATTATACCTATATAGAAGGAAATCTAATTATGGGAATTATTTCTCCACATCCAAACAGAATCCAAAAAGAGGAAGACTAATCCTTCAAGAAATAATCTTACGAACCTTGGAAAGCACTGGAAAGAAATCCCAAGATTACCCCTAAGCAGCATTCCTCACTTGATTAAATTTTTCTTTTTAATAATGGATGTATTTCTTCTGTCAACATGAATGACTAAAGAATTTTAGAAAAATCACCTTTAAGAAAAACAAGAACTCATATAATAAAGCCATTGTCCAAAGGTGAACAAGTATAATGCACTATTTAAAAACAATTCGAAGACTCTAAGAAATTCATATAGGATGTAACAGCCTTCTCTTAAATAGTTATTACATTCTAAAGAAAATATTATTCACTTTTTCAAAGCCTTTTTCATGACTTATCAGCAATTTTGTTCTCTATAAAACAGATTTCTGCATCATAAACCCAATGTGATATAACATCTTGCTGTAGGCTTTTCCTCGTGTTTCTTCTACATATTCATTAAATTTGTTTATAAAATGCAAACAAGAGATTTCTTATTATAAAAATATATTAAGGTGCTTTAGGAATGTTTTATAAATAATTCTTAATATATTTTAGGTAAAATATTATGTCACAAATTATTTTAAACTTTTATATTTATCTCAAAACCAATTTAAGCCAAAGTATCTTAGAAAATTTAATTTGAAGTCTATAATTCTGTTTGAATTAATTAACATTCTTTATAAATATGCAACTCCTTCTATGCTACATAACATCCCATTTCATTGGTTAAAAAGAGTTAAATTTGAGAAGAGGAGAACAGTGACCAATTATTTTCTCTTACTTTCTCAGATTAAGCCTTGTAATCATACTAGTACAAGTGCTATTGTCTGGTAGTTCTCAAATCATAAATCACAAAATATTCTGTGGGTTTATGTGCAGAATATTAGCATATGTGTCTTCAATTCTTGGGCATTTGATTTACTGGCAACCTTAGGGTGGAATGTGGGTAACATAACCCAGAAATGACAATTTCAAATGTATTATAACACTGGGGAGAAAATAAAATAGAGTTAGAAACATGCAGATGGAAAAAAAATTAATTGATAGGAGCTACATTTATACGTCAGTGATTGGCTTTGTGAAAACATGTCTCATTTTGAAAAGCCAAAGGAAAAAAAATCTTAAAATAAATACATGCAGCTTATTAAAGTCCTCTTAACTTATTCAATTAACTTTGCTTATTAAAGGAAAAATTAATCCATGACTTTTAGTTCATATTGTATCGTTTTAAAATTTTTTTCACAAGAACCCATTGAAGTGCTAATTTACTTATGTTCTAAGTTAATCATGTCAATAACATGAAAGTTTAGCTTAAAATGATTCACGACTTGCTCCCGAATCAGTGTGACCTATTTTTATATTGAAACATTTATACACCTTTGTATTTATACATTCATAGTCCTAGCTATATATTTATATATCTATTACTCTATCTATTACTCTATCTAAATATATCTATATCTATCATATGTATCACTATTCTACATAAGCTTCATCTTTACCTCTAGCTCTGTTTCTATAGTAGCTTATTTTCTCCAAGACATAATTACTTGAAGACATACATCAGGTCAAAATAATGATGATAAATCAAATATGTATTTTCCCAGCTCTAATTGTACCCACCCTACAAAAACTCTAGCTTCCTCAAATTTCTCTCAATTAGTTTAGAGATCCCTCGGGGAGTATATTCTATTTACACAAGGAATGCACCTTTGATGACAGTGGCATTTGTGATTTTCTTCATCTTTCAGAGCTATAGGAAAATATATCTCTTATGACTGTGACATTTCAAACACAACCATTTAAAAACCTAATATCCTTGCTCACTCTTATTTTTCATTTGGAATATAGGCCATATAAACTATTATGAGGTCACTACATCTTTTGTAGAATTTATAGTTGTTGTATAGAAAGCATAAATGGGGGGCTTGGGTGGTGCAATTAGTTAACGTCCAACTCTTGGTTTTGGCTCAGGTTATTATCTCTGGGTCATGAGATCGAGCCCCCATCTAGCTCCACACACAGTGAGGAGTTTGTTAAAGTTTCTCTCTCCCTTTCCCTCTGCTTCTCCACTTGCTCACCCTCTCTCTTTCTCTAAAAAAAAATATATCTTTAAAAAAATTGTAAATAGAGAACAAATGTTCTGTTTTCCACTTAGGGAGTGCCAATTAATGTACATACTATTCAGCCTGTATTCTTTTTGCAATACTTTTTTTTAAAAAGTATTTTATATATTTATTTGAGAAAGAGAGTGAGCGAGTGATTGAGAGAACATGATGAGTGGAAAGAGGAACAAGGGAAGAAGCAGAGTCCTTGCTGAGCAGGGAAGTGAGGAGTCCCATATGGAGCTTGATCCTGGGATTCTGGGATCATTACCTGGGTAGAAGGCAGACTCTTAACCAACTGAGCCACCCAGAAGCCCCTTTTTTTGCAATATTTTTAAAGAAATTTTATAAATTGACCTTATTAAGGTATAATTTGTATTCAATAAAATTTGCCCATTTTAAATGTAGCTTGATGAGTTTTGGCATATGCTGTACTCTGCTAAGGCTGCCATAGAAAACACCACAGACTGGATGGTTTAAAAAACAGAAATTTATTTCTCACAGTTCTGGAGACTAGGTGTCAGCAGATTTTGTTTCTCCTGAAGCATCTCTCCTTGGTTTGTCTATGGCCATCTTCTCTTTGTGTCTTCATTTAGTCATTTACGTGTCCTTCATATGGCCTTTCTTTCCACACGTACCCTCAGTATCTCAGTTTTCATTTAAGCACACTAGTCCTCTCTGATGGAGCTCCACCCTTAAGTGACCTCATTTAACTTTAATTACTGCTTTAAAGACCTTATCTCCAAATATAGTCACAGTGCATTATGACTTCAACATTATCAATTATAAGAGAATGCAATTCAGTCTGTAACACTATATGACAACCATCATAATCTAAAAAAATTCCCATTAATGTAAAAAGTTTTCTTACTCAGGTCTGTAATTTCAACCACACACTCACTCAACCCTGATCTCTGCCATTTCTTGGATTTTATATGAAGAAATCACTGTGTGTATACTTTTGTGGTCTTGTTTCTTTAACTTAATATTCATTTATGTTTTTGTAGTTTATCCTTATTTTTGCTTACCTCAAAATTTTATTGCTTTTCTGTGGGGGAGTATTATTATATGTAGAGCACATTTTATTTACTGACCTGTTGATAGATATTTGGGTATTTTCTAGTTTTTAATATGGATAAAGCTTCTATGAATGTTTATTTGTAAGTGGTTATGCACAAATGTTAAGTAGATATAGGTTTTTTTTTTTAAGATTTTATTTATTTATTGATGAGAGACAGAGGAAGAGAGAGAAAGGCACAGATACAGGCAGAGGGAGAAGCAGGCTCCATTCCATGCAGGGAGCCAGACGTGGGACCCGATCCTGGGTTTCCAGGACCACACCAGGGCTGAAGGTGACACGAAACTGCTGAGCCGGCCGGGCTGCCCTGGATATAGATTTTTATGTCTATTGCATGGATATCTATGATTTGTGGGTCATACAGTTAGAATATATTTAATATGTGATTGATGTGTATTGAGTATATGATTAATATATGCTTAAATTTATAAATAAAACAGGTTGCCAAAATGTTTTTCAAGGCGGCTGCACTATTTTGCCCATTAAAAAAAAGAATATAATTTTTTTTAAGAATATAAATTTTATATAAAATTAACTTTGCACATTTGTTAAAAATCATTTGACTACATGTGTATATATGTGTCAGTTTATTTATGGCTTCTTTATTTTTTAGATTAATGTAAATATTTATTTTTATGCCAATACCAGAATAGCTTGTTCATTTTTATAGGACATCTTTTATGATATATAAGTTGTCTATATTTTTTTAATTCAAAAACTTTTGACAATTATATATCATTTGTATTGCCATGGAAAAGCTAGACTCAGATTGTCAATGTCTCTTTTTTTATATATTTTATTTATTTATTCATGAGAGACACACACACAGAGAGAGAGAGAGAGAGAGAGAGAGGCAGAGACACAGGCAGAGGGAGAAACAGGCTCCATGCAGGGAGCCTGACGTGGGACTCGATCCCAGGTCTCCAGGTTCAGGCCTTGGACTGAAGGCGGTGCTAAACTGCTGAACCACAGGGCTGCTGCCAGATTGTCAATTTCTATTTAAAAAAGCCGGATGATAATTTTGATTGGAATTGTGTTAAATATGTAAATGAATTTGGGGAGAATTCATATCTAAAGAATTTTGGGTCTGCAGTCCAGAAAATGGTACCTTTTCCACTTATTTAGGTCTTCTTAAATTTCTCTCACAAATAGGTAAGTTGGAAAGAGAGGATTATTTTACTACCTTTATCATAGACATATGGCTATGTGTCCTTAATACTACGTCAAAAGTGGGTGGAGTTACTGAAAGTTTAGTTGCAGTGTGTCATCTGAAAACATATAAATGAACCTTTTATACCTTGTACATTAAAATCCATTGATCTACTTGGCACTTACAGTTGATCTTTTTAGTTATATGTAATTGTGTGACATCATGTACTAGTTATTCAGAAAATGTTGGTTTGCTGCATAATGCAGATTTTCCAAATACTGACATTTTATTCCGTGTTTTGGTGAGGCATTGTGCTGCAGACCTCTTGTACACAATATGCTGAGTATGCAAAAATTTCAAGGCTATGACCTCAAGTTCCTTTATGCGAGCCACCTCCCATGATTGTTTATGCAGGTGGAAATAGAGGTGAGGTAATGAATAACAAAAATGTTATTCACATAGTATCACCTAATATTTAGGGAATATATCACAGTGAATTCTGTAAGCTCAGCATTCTTTTTTTATTGTGGTGGACTTAGATACCTTGTGCTAGTTAGGACACAGGGAACAAGTGTGACTATGTTGATATTTCTACTATTCTTCTATTGTGTCTGAGGCAGCAATTTCTTGTCTTCTGTCAATAATCCATGAAGGGAGTGAGGCTAATTTACTAGCTTAGGAAGTTATGTTGATAGATCTCCTGCTTGTACCTCTTCTTTGAATTGTTAAACTTACTAAAATAGGGTAAAATCCAAATAGTTCTGGCAAGGAGAATAGTATGCTGACATAAATATGATTTTTTGTTAGAAGCAGACAAAGGGTAATATAGGCTGATCAGTAGAATTTGAGGAGAACTCCTGGAATTCAGAAGCAGACATGTTGATCAAATTCTTAGACCAAATTTCACAGTTATAAATATTCATCCTTTTTTTTGGTTTGTTATTGAGAAGAAACTGGGGATATGGATATAAGGTTTGGACTACTGAAGAGAAGACAATATTTTACATTATTTTCTGTAAATTTGCACAATTACATCTTAACCTGGGATCAGTAGACTCGAAATTTGTAGATGAACTTCATGGACTATGAATCCTCAGAATTATATACAAAATTGTTTAGTGTTCCTTTTTTGATAGAATACAATCTGTACATTTTATGAGAATAGAAAAACGATCTGTGATACCAAGAAGATTCAATAGATGAGATGGATTTCTCTATATAAAATTTAAAATAATTTGCAGCACTTTCATAGATACATTTCAAATTTATTTAACTTTATTGAAGTATATTGCCTTAACATGTAAAAGCAATGACATATGCAGGCACAACAAACCCTCCTCCTCTACTACTTCGACTTCATTAAGTCAATAATGTGGTAACACAGCTTCTGTCCTTAGTCTAGTCATTTTCATTAGTGGTGGGTTATCAGAACTATTAATAGGTTCATTTATATCTAGTTTGTGATAAGTGCATAGACATCATTAAATGACATTACTTTTGACTTTTTAAAAAGATTTTATTTAAAAGAGAGAGAGAGAGAGAGAGAGGCAGAAACATAGGCAGAGGGAGAAGCAGGCTCCCTGTAGGTAGCACAATGTGGGACTGTATCCCAGGACCAAGGGATCATGACCTGCACCAAAGGCAGACAGTCAACCACTGAGCCACCCAGATGTCCCTTGATCTTTTTTTTTTTTTTTTTAAAGCAGCCTTTTCCAAATATCATCAACTTTGTAATGGCTGACGTGCAGTAAAGGTTCCATAGCTCATGGCATCTTGTATGGGAGCTTTATACATCTGCTTCCTAAAACAATTTGAAAACCTCTGCAGGATGGCAGTACAAAATGAAAAGATGAAATAAATTTTAAAACTTGCAAACAAGAAAAAAATGTAGCATGATGAAGAGTCCTATAGTCTCCAATTCTCATAGAAGCCATTCATTCTTATCTCTCTCTATTAACTTTTCTACATCTCTCATTTTTACTAAATTTATTTCTTATAAGATTTATTCATTTTAAAGAGAGACAGCAGTAGGTGGAGGCAGAGGGAGATGGAGATAGAAATCCATGCCTACTCTGTACTGATCCAGGAGCGTGACATGGGGCTCAATCCCTCAGCCTTGAGATAATGAAAGCTGAAACCAAGAGTTGGACATTTGACCAACCGTACCATCCAGGCATCCCTTTACTAAATTTATTAGCTAATATTCACTGTTTTTGTCTTAGTGTGACTCGATTAGGTCACACTGATGATAATCCAACATTAGGCTTAATTTTGATAAATAATGAGTAGTGAGACAATTGGTTGCATTTCTGATCAGTAAAGAGGACTTAACGCATGAGTATAAAAGGGCTGAAAACACGAAATATACTTCAGCCTTAAAAAAGAAGGAAATCTGTCCATTTACAGCAATACAGATGGACCTGGAAGACATATACTAACTGAAATAAACCAGACACAAAAAGACATATATTATGTGACTTATTTATGTGTGGCATCTAAAAAAGATAAAGCTGCAGAAGCAGAGAGAAGAGAAGAATGATTAGTAGGGGGCTGTGAGGTAGGTCAGGGGGTCGGGGAGAGATATCGATCGAAGTGTACAAACTTTCATTTATAAGAAGAATAAGTTCTGGAGACCAAATGTATGGCGTGGTGACTATAAGTAATAATAATGATAATATCTGAAATAATAATGATAATATCTGACAATTGCTAAAAGAATAGATCTCAAGTGTTCTTAACACACACACACATACTACATGTACACACAAACACACAAACTATATGAGGTGATGGATATGTTAACTTGATTATGGTAGTCATTTCACAATCTATATTCAAATCAAACCTCACATTATATACCTTAAATGTTTACAGTTTTTGTCAATTATACCTCTATAAAGCTGGAAAAAAGAAATACTTGGTTTTTATTTCATAAACAATTTAAAAATAAAAATTAAAAAAGAGATAAACTCTACTAGATAATAAAGAGTAGGAAGAGGAAAATTCTATACAACTTCAACTGTGTTTATACCGATGCATAAACAGAAGCTTAAATTGAAAATAATTTGAAATGTCTAAGTTGATTTTTGAGATAAAAATACTACATACATTTCCTATATGTTCCAAATGAAATTTCTCTGTGTTTGTGGGTATTTGAATATGTGAGGAAAATATTCCAAGTACATTTTCATCAAGATTGTGAAGTGCCAATTTTGGTCACTTTCCCCACTGTTTGTGACTGAGCTCTGTGGATGTCATTTGGATCCTATCCAATTGTGTTTGTGGCTCCAGTTGGCAGACCATTTGCTCCCCGGATTTAGAGCACTAATGCAATTGAACAAAGAATTAGCCCCTGTGCAAGGCAGAAGCCTAGCTTTTAAGTGAAATATGAGAAAGCCATGTGAAATCTTTGCAGAGAGAGAACAATTAGTTGCCTGCTGCCCTATGTGCTGTCATAGCAACCTCTCACCCAAGGAGTACTCACTATTTTGAGAAACAGGAATCTCCCAAGGGGTGTTGTAGTATCTGACAAGGCATATGAAAAAGGGTCTTTAATTTTATTCATGTGTTTTATAATGTCTATACTAAAGTATTTTTTTTCTTTTGATTTTGTCAGAGCAACTTGAGAAAATTCAGCATAATTTTAAAAAATGCCGGCTCCCATGTTCCACCATCAGAATCTCCATTATTATCCTTCAAACAATTGGACTCTGATTTTTTCCAGATCTTAAAGAAATTTCCCAATAAAATATCTAACGTTTTTATAGATTAAAACTGCCTTTGCATGCATAATACATTTATCCATCAAAATAAGCTGGCACGGGTATTAATCTAACAGAATATGTTTCTTTGGCCCAAATAAAGCATGTTAATGTTAAATTAGAATTGTGCACATTGAAAATGACATCTTCTTGGCAGCTTCTTCCGACTCCCCACTAAAATACCTATGAAGATGTCAAATGTTCAGAATTCATGATATAGAAAAGTAAGATTTAGAAAAAAAAAAAAACTAGTACCAGAACTGTGAGGAACTTTTAGTATTATCAAGTTGTTGAAATAGAATTAGGAAGAACAATCTGGAAACCATCATATTACGGCCATTATTGGAAAAAAAAAAAAAAAACAAAAAACCCAACTTTCTGAAAATGAGAAGAAGGCTCCCACTGAATCAGTAGAGCACCATGGCAAGGGAGAGTGCTATCCTCTGCTTACCCACTGGACTTTCCACAATCAGTGATTTTTAAAAATGTTCCTCTATTTTGAGAACTAAACTCTTATTCATCATTTGACAAAATTATTGCCTTTTAAGTGCCAGGCACTGTGGTAATAAATAATGTTCAGGAGAAAAAGCCTTTTTGCAATGCATTCAGGACCATGTAGCAAATACAAATAAAGTGATGTGAGTAGTATGAAACAAAAAAAGTCCTGCTTGCAGTGCATTATATGGATGAGAGATTTTAAGTCAACCTATGTTTCAGGTCCACCGAAGGATTTGCAATAGTTTAAATAATAATGCATTAAACTAGATGAAAGGTTGCTTTTCACTCGGCTTTGCTAGGAGCGGAAATTTCAGCCAGTATTTGAGATGATCTGAAGAGGCAATTTATACTAACTTCTAAATTGGTGGGGTGAAGCCTGTGTTGGCAAGTACTGAACTGATACATCTACCTTAAAGTGAGAAACACTAGAGGGAAAAAAAATGAAAGCATGTGAAATATAAATTTATCAAAATACTAAGATGTCAAAGGAAAGTAGATTTTAAAAAGTGTATGTGTGTTTGAAAATTAAATCATGGTAAAAATCACTATATTGCTAAGTGTACTTATTCTAGTTAATGTATTTTGGTTTGATTTTAAAATCTTTCCTCACAATTAACTGTATCTGCATTTTGGAATTTTTAAAATAAGTTAGTCTTGACTGACTTCTAGTTTATTTACTTCCTAATCTTGAAAGATTTTATTTTATTTAATAGACAATTAATAAAGCTAGCTATATGTCTGGCTTTAGAAGTATTAACTAACTTAATCTTCATTAGGAACCATTTGAAATAAGTGTTTTTCTATTTTCCTATGAAGAAACTGTGGCACAGAGATTTAGATATCTTGTCTAAGGTCACATAGCTAGTGAAAAAAAGGGTGTAGCCTGGGTCCAGCCTGGGTCCAGACTCAGGTTCTTGGCCATGTTACATTGGCCTGTCTCCCAGAGGACTCGTAAACATTGAAAAAGGAAAAAGTTCAGAAGTTCTTAGCAAAACATCTGCACAATGTAAATATGTGATAAATATTAGCCTTAAAAATTAGCATATTTGAAAATAAGAACTAATATAATTCAAAAGTCAGTGTAATAGTATACAAGGAATAGAGTCAAATTTATTAAGCCCTATCTATAGCAAAAATAGTTGAGTGAGATATACCACAATATGTGTGGTGAGACTTTAGGTGAGAAATGTGAACATGCATGTTTGTGTGCCTGCAATTTTTTTTTTTTTGAGTCTCTAACAAGTTGAACAGTGAGATGCAGATTATTAAATGAAAGTAGACAATGAATAATGCTGTTGACATTCATTCTCTATACATGCTTTTCTAGTATAATTGAGATACTACCCCAGGAATTTATTTAGAATACATAAAATAAGAAAGGAGCTGAAATGCCTGCTCTATTCTCTGATTGATTAGTTGATTGATGAAATAACAGATCTGAGGGCCTTTGTTGAACAATTCAAGAAACAGAAAAATAGATAGATTGATGAGTAGATGGGTGGATAGATGAAAATCTATAGATGGATGGTAGGTAAATAGACTGAAATGAATTATAAACTATAAAGTTGCATGCTGTGTTCTAAGGATCATCTAAATGAAGTGAAAGACTTTCAAAAAACCAAATGTAATTCTTAAAATATAAAATTATTTCATGAGAGTAATGCTTAAAGGAGGGCATATTTAATTCTGAAAGAGAAATCCTTTGAAGGGCTTGGTAACTTTATTTTAAACATTTGGGAACATTCATGAACTAATTATGCAAAAGAATAATTTTTAGGATGTTTGCAAAAGAACTCAATCAGTTGGAAATTGGCAGCAGTGAGATTCTACCCATTGTTTGGAAGATATTTGAATTCCTCATTACTAGGGATTTAAGCATTCATTCAACAGATGACTCTTGTCAGCAATGCGGTAGAAGAGATTCAAACAACTGACAGATACTTGTTCTGGATGAACTTTAAATTCCATTCAAATGTCATTCTCTGATTCTGTAAGGAAATGGAGTAAGTGAGAAAGCATGGGAACTCCTGGATTCAGTGGTTGTATTATTTCATTTCATTATCCTTCGATACTGTACTTTGGCAGGAATTCCAAAGACTCTTAGCTACAGACTTTTCCAAAACCTTAACTTGGAATACAACTTAGGGATTATTAAATCTATGCACGTTATATGATAGCCAAAAAAAAAAAAATGTTTAGAAAAGGTAAATTTTACTGTCCAAGGTCAACTAGTTAGTGACCAACTCATAATGAAAAATACATTTTCTTTTTTGTCACTGTTACCTTTACTCTCTTGTGCTTCTGACAAAAACGGAGCCCTGTTTCTAACTCTGTTCATGACTTCTTTGTGTGATGCCAATGCTAACTTAGGACTTTTAAAGGTAAACCTAAGAAGGCAAGTAAACCTTTTGAGGTTGCCAGAAGGAATGTGGGAAAAATGTATATCGTTCGTAATATTATAGAAACTGTGTTTTTACCCAACACTGAAGCAGCTCTACATCTGACCTACCTGCTTTGTCAGATAAGAAAGGGTCTAATCTTAAATCACTTGTAGAGAGATATTTCTTTTTTCATCTAAAACCATCCTGACTCAGAAATAGAAGATAAAAATAAGAAAACAGGAAGATATTGGACATTCTGTGAAAATATGCTACATGTTTAGGTTTTATTATATATAATAGGGAACAAATAGACCTAAGAAGGTAAGTGAAAAGTTTATTTCTACATTTTGTCTGTTACTCCATTCCAGTGAAACATGAAGGACTGATTTGTAGAAGTGAGGAGGTTGAGGTAGTGGAATACAGGATTGGAGGATGGAGAATAAGGGGTTAGAGTGAGACCACGTATTTTTGAGATGAGAAGGTTATTTTGGATGTGTTAAGTTTAAGATATCCATGGGACACTGCAAGTTGAATTATCATATTGCTATTTTTTATTTTTTTATATTTTATTTATTTATTCATCAGAGAGAGAGAGAGAGAGAGAGAGAGAGGCAGAGACACAGGCAGAGGGAGAAGCAGGCTCCATGCAGGCAGTCCCACGTGGGACTCGATCCCGGGTCTCCAGGATCACACCCTGGGCTGAAGGCGGCGCTAACCGCTGAGCCACCAGGGCTGCCCTCATATTGCTATTTAAATAAATAAATAAATTTGAAACTCATTGTGGAAAGCCAACCATGGGAGTAATAATTTGAGAACTATAAGTATAAAGATAATAGGCAAAACCGTGTGTCTAGATGTATTTTAGAAAATAGTATGGAAGGAAGAGAGGAATGGATTGAAAACCCGGGGTATGCATGTTTAGGGTCAGTTAGAAGAATTCTCGCCACTGCTGATGTTTCTTTCTTCATAGAGGAGATGATCTAGCTTAGCAGTCCTGCCCCTTTATGTCTTGTAAACCCTTCTTCCATCAAATTGGTGCTTTTGGAAGGCAGAGTGAGTATGCAAATCTTGGTTATGTTGGTTGCCTCTTTCTCCCTTTTGAACATCAGCTTATCTGTAGGACATATGCCTGGGATGACAGAACTCTGACTTTATTGGGAAGGGGTGTGGGGTGTAATAATAACATCTGTATTCTCCATTTTTAAATTTAACAGAAACAAATAAGTAAATAAAAATAGGCATAATTTTCTTACACCTTTAAATTTATTTTTTTCCCAATATGTCATATCTTAGAGAATGTAGAGAAGTTACTTTATTGAGCTCTTACCAGCCCTCAATAAACACCTCGATTAAAATATATCAGGAGGAGACAGATGCAGTTCCATGAAGCACATCAGAAAATTGTTATGGGGGCGAGAGTAAAGAATCCTCTTGTAGCCGCAAAGTCTCTGGGAGTTGAGAAGCAAAGGAACATAGAGCAAACTCCCACTCCTCATCTCCAGCGCATCCTCTACTAAGAATGTTGCATCCTTAATAAAAAGGGTCTCCTTTTCAGAACTTTTATGTTATGGCAATAGGTAGGTTTTCCTGGAATGAACAGCTACTGGTTTGTGGATGACATACACAGGGTACTGTTTAGTTACTCAAACTACTCAAGAAGGAACCTATTAATTTTGTTTGACAGTGCTTGGACAAACATGTCATAAATAATTGATTTCATAAAAGCTGATGCAATGTACATAGCAGCCAGTGTTCTAGGTCTTAGATGCACCACTGTAGATGCTCCTTTATTCCAGTTTCCTAAGATACGTGGAATGGCAGGGGGCTATTACATGTTCTTAAATCTATTCTTTCTGTTAGATCAATAAAGTCTCTGTTGCAATCTGTACTTCCAGGTGAAAAGAGAATAAGCTAGCAATTGACATCTTATATTAGATAGTCATTTACAAGCTTAAGACAGCTATTATTTTTCCTTTCTGAAACTATTACACTACTAATAGGGAAAAAGGTCAGGTCCCATAATACATCTGAAATTATAATTCATTTTTATCCTAATATAATAATCTAAATGCCACTGTGCATACCCAAAGGTCAGTTTTAATACCTTTTCCCTTTGGGATAAAGACATAGAACTCTAACATTTATTTATTTTTTTTACCTGAAAGTGAAGACAACGTGATTTGATGAAGTAAATCCTACTTCAGAGCTTATTTATTTCAGTAATAGCTCAGTCCTTGCATAGGAAGAAACACAAGGCATAAGCACAAATACTAAACCTTATAAGCTCTGAAATGGCTACAGTATTTTTTATTTCAGGATGAGCTAATGTAGCAAAATACTGAGGAAAACAGTATTTCCTGAACTGGAAAAAGCATATTGATTATTTCATGCCTGTATTAATAGCTCTCTTTTCAGGATTCCAGAATTTCACATTATCTTGCAGAATCTGTTATTACAGACAAAGTGTTTTGCTTCTCTCAAAAAAAAAGTGTTTTGCTTCTCTCATAAAATATACACTTGTCTCTTCATAGATGCTGGATAGATAAATAGAATTATAAGGATATTTATAATAGGAATATCTTTGTCTAGATGTGATTATCCCAGAGAAATAGTATGGACTCAAGAGAAGAGTGGATTGAAAACCTAGCAAAAACTCAATACATGTGTGTGTATTTGACAAATATTAAACAGTATTAAGGTGATAGGTATCAGTAAGATATGAAAATTAGAAAGGGCTACTCTATTAGTCCTTTCAATTTCATGTCTTTTCATATTAAGGTTAAGAATAGATTTTCCTTCTCTTCCAGTATCAATTCTAATAAATTTGCCTCACTCTATGGCATGCATGACTGCTAGACATGTGATTGAAAAGATGATTCTCTTTCACAGAATTCTTCTTCATATTCTGCATTAAACTATTCTGTTCTGCCTCATTGGCCCATAGCACATTAGTTCAAATTGGACAAACAGTTTTTTTGAATTGGCTTATGGCAATATGCTTATACTTAAAAGGCTGAAATTGTTTACTATTTCTTGAGTCTGAATTCCCCTAATTTTGTGCATTTTTGAGTGCATATATGTGTGTGTGTACACTGTCTCACATTTTTGTTAATTCCATAATATGTTGCTTTTATAACAAGCAAACTGATGGCTTTTCCCACTGAATTTGTATCTATCTTAAAGAAGGACTTACTTGAGCAATTTGATATTTTATTGAATCATTACCCCAAAGCTTTAATATATATAAAGCTTAAGAGTATACTCCTGGTGGCCAAAATGTTACAGATATTATGGCATTTATTATAGTGGCCTGTGGATATAGATAAAAATAATATTTGCTATCACTAGTAAAGATTATCTGATCATGGCATTTTTATAATTTTCACTAGCAAAATGAAAATTCATACTCAAGAAAATATCCATGATTTTTGCCCTTTAATACAAAGTAGTTCTTTTTAAATAGAGAGAGACTCTCATAATTTCAATTTTCAAGGGTTAGATACATACATAGCTAACTTTAGGTAACTGACTGCTGATATTTGCAACTTTAGACAAAGAGAAAGATCAGATCAATATAAACAAGGAGCCATATATTTTCACCTTCAATATATGTTTGGCTTTCACTTTTGAGGAAGAAAGCAATGTTCGAAAAAGAACCTCTTAGTATTCAAATATGAACAATTATTAATATTTCAGATTAATTCTATAAGTTTAACTTGTTAAAAATTTACTATTTCTCTATTTTATAATAATACTTTCAAAAATATTTTTGCATTATCTTGATTAGTCTTTTATTTAAAAATTAAAATTATATTAAAAAGAATGTTTAGAAAAACTATTAATATTACATATATTATAAATGTATCCCATGTAGGTACTGGTATGTCCAGTTAATACTTACTGATTTTGTATGTCCAACACATATTTCCTATTTTTATGATACTGTGGGTTCTTGTCTTGCCCTGGATCATAAAGTTTGATATGAGACTAAAATTGCATTGCTTATGATATTTATGATATTTAATCTGTCTTACTAATATGATTAATCTAAGGAGTAGGGCTTTAATACAAATCAAACTGATGAATATTCTTTGAAAATTTTCAAACTCAATCTAAAATTTAAAAAATCTAATTCTGTTCTCTTTGTAGAATTTTAGGTATGTGAGACAAGAAGTTTGTAACCATGACCCCAATCACTGTAAAAGAACAAAGCTATAATCCAGGGGAGAAAATGGAGAGGAGACATAATAAAAACAGAACTCTAAAAGTATCAGTATCTGGTTCCAGTTATTTTTGATAGTCTTTAACTGCACCTCTTATACAATTTATATATATGAGTCAATAAATGCTGTTATTTCCACAAACATTGTGGGTTTTGGTTCCTTTCAATTGAATGGATCTTGAACATAACATGACTAAAGGTAGGGAAGATGGGAAGGGGGTGTTCAGAAGGCCAGAAGTGGGGTAAAAAATCTGTTCCATAAAGCAAGAGTTATTACTTGCATATTCAGGAGGCTTCGAACCACCATTCATGAATTGCTAATGATTTTGGTTTATCCAAAGCCCTATATCAGTTTGGGTTACTCCTTGACCTCTCTTCTTGCTACTAGAGGAGAGTGAGCAGCATCTGAAGCATCACTCCCACAGCTTGTTTCTCTTGTCTTCAGCCTCTAAACACTCCTTGACAGGTAGGGCAGTGAGGTTCCCCTCATTCTTTCCCTTGCTCATCACTTGGGTAAATATTTTGCTAGAGAATTCTATGGAGTCTTCTCATATCCCATAACCAAGACTGCAAATGGTCCTTGTTTATCTTTTCCAAAAAATCACATGTCAAACAGCATTCCATCATTGTTGCCAAGAGCTGTCAAGAACTGTAAGGGTTTGAAATTTTATTTTATTTTTCTTACAACCTAATAAATGAGTCTGCTTGCAGAACACATAAGATTTCTGGGTCAGGGCAGCCAAGGTGGCTCAGTGATTTAGCACCACCTTCAGCCCCAGGTGTGATCCTGGAGACGCAGGATCGAGTCCCACGTCAGGATGCATGGAGCCTACTTCTCCCTCTGCCTGTGTCTCTGCCTCTCTTTCTCTGTGTGTCTCTCATGAATAAATAAATAAATAAATAAATAAATAAATAAATAAATAAATCTTTTATAAAAAAAGATTTCTGGGTCAGAGGAAAGGGACTTTTATGTTTGCCTTGGTTCCTCTGTCCTTAAGTCCCAGGAGGATAATGCTAAGACAGATCCAGGGGATGCTGCAAACAGTGAGATTGCATCTAGTTGAGGATTCCCAAGTTAAGGAAGCCATAATCTTTTGTAAAGTGGCTGTAAGCAAACCTGCCCAACTAGATGGAGACATTATCTCTGTTACATTGAGTAATCTGTCCTCTGCTTCAGAGAAAGACACTGTGTCTATTTTGCAAGCCTGTTCACTATATAGGCATCCTTGAAACATCTGGAATCAGGATATAAGAATGAGATACCAAATGTGTGTTGTTTAAAGTCACTAAGTTTGTGTGTGTTTGATATGCACCAAGAGTAAACAAACACACGTCTAGCTTTTAACTGGATGTGAGAATAAAGCTTTATATTGTCCAGATGAGTTTGAACTCACTGGAAAGTTATGAAGTCTGCTAGAGATTTCAGGAAGGGATATAAAATACAGGGCTTGATCTATGACAAACAAAAGTAGTCCTTAGAGGTATTAAAAAGAAATTTCCATAGTTATACCTTGATACATGGAGAGTCTAACAAATTGGTAATTTGTGATGGAAAAAAAATGGAAACATAAATCCTCACTGTAAACATGGATATATCTAATGGGGTATGGTCACAAAAGAGTTACTCTACAACAGTTACAAACATATGAAGTATCTTTCTGTAAATCAATATTGATGATTCTTGGAAATATAAATTCACATAAAAGAAGCACATTTCAGAGGGATAAATGAAATATGATGAAATTTATCCTTGCACACCAATGCAAGGACACTATGTTTTAGAAGAGAAATGGAAATTTATTAAAATTTTTTGATTCAGGATGACATTATCTGATTTATATTCTAAAAGGATCCCATCAGTGTTGAGAATTCACAGTAGGAGAACAGGAGAGAGTAATCAGTAAGCTATGCAATGATCCAGCCAAGTGGCAATAGTGTTTCTTCCAGGGTGGTAGCAGTGGAGATGAAGAGATGTGCTTTATACTGAGTAGACTGTGAAAGTGGAGATAATATAATTTGTTCCTGCTTGGAATTTGAGAAGTGAGACAATAAGAAGTGAATACTCAATATTTTCCCATCTCAGCAATGGAAAGGATAGAATTGCCATTAATTGTGATTGAGAAAGCTAGAGGAGCAATAGAAAGGGGAATCTATTGTCTCATAACTCACTGTAGTCCTGTATCTTTATTTGTCCCTAACTGAACCCTGACTGATAGAGCAATCACCAGTACACAGATGATATTTAAGCAAAAAAGTTGTATAAGATCAGCAAGGAGGCAAGCTTAGATGGAGAAGAGTCCAAGTACTGAGCCCAGAGAAGGAACATGAGTGGTGGGGTGTGTGCAGCAGGAGAGGGAGAGGGACAAACTCCTTGCAGAATATGCAGGGCTTGATCCCACACCCTGAGACCATGACCTGAGCTAATTTCAAGAGCTGGATGCCCAACCAAGTGAGCCACCCAGGTGCCCCAGAAATTATCATAAATAATGTTACTGTTAAGAAGGGTAAGAGGAGAAATGAGCTGAGGGGGATATTGAGTCCAGGAATTTTAAAAGAAATAAATGAGATATTACAACATATTTATATTATGATAAGAATACTTATGAAGAGAGAAAGAAACTAATAAGAAAGAAGAGAATGCAGAGCTAGGGAAGCAATAAAACTGAAGACATGAAAATAGATGGTAAATAGTTTGCAAGGAAAGAGAGAGGCTGCATCTGCCTGTGATCTACAGATAACAATAACAGATAACACAATAACAAACAGACAAAGTAGTCATGGATAGAATTAGGTGAATCTATGTGCTACTGGGAGTATTTGAAAATTATTTTTCTTTTGTCAACATAACAAAAAAGTGGGGCATCAGCTACGAGTGAGGAAGGGAGATGGGATGTTGAATGTTATTAAAAACAAGACAAAAAAGTCACCTAGGAAAATGGGGAAGTAAAAGAACTAAGGAAATGAAGTAGGACTGCTACGCAGCAGTAAGAGCCCAATTAAGGTAAGTAATCATGAAGTTGGAATGAGACCACTCAGTTTCATTCTGTTTTATTTCAGCTACATAAAGCAATTCAAGTGAGTTATAAAGTAACTAGAAAGTTGGATCTATCCAAAGTAGAGTAACATTGTCAGCTAATATCAGAAAGTGCAAGGGAAGCAAGAGAGTGGATTATGGAAACTAAACTGGGAGAAAAAAGGAAAATGAGAGTATGAAAGGCCAAGAAACCTTGGTATGATTAATCTCACTGTAGACCTAAGAAACTGAAGCAATTTTGGAGCTCTGCTCAAAGGATATAAAGTGGAAGATAGAAGACGAATATGAGTCCAATGTAGATTTTGGTAATAATGGGATTTTAAGATGAATGTGAAACTATTAAACTGGAAGGTAAGGAGAAGGAAAGGATACAGATGGAGAGGAAGTCAAGAAGCTCAAAGGATAGGATAGTGCAAGGATTACTAAAATGTCATTATAGCTCTGACAGCATGGTTTGGGGTAATTTGTATTTAAGTTTTAGGTGGTACAGTGTTTTACCTCAAGGACTCATTTTCAGCCCACAAGGACAATTCTTTCAAATTATATTATCCTAAATATTAGGTAGATCTCAAAAAAGTAACTTTACAAAGTACTTTCTTCCAACAATTACAAAGAGAGATCTGCACTGACTTTCTAATAAAACATCCTGAACAGGGGATACAACATTACAGTTACAATAAACATATTCCAAACCCTTGTTATCATTTCAGTCACAATTTGGAGTAAATTTACTCCCTGAATTATATCTACTTTTAGTCTTTATGATCTGTAAAGGAGGTGAAATATTTTTCTGCAACATAAAAAGTAATTTTTCTCTGTCTTCAAAGATACTGAAGCCTGTTGAAGTTTGTGCTAAAAATAAAAGTAAAGGCCAGTTTCATTCATAATACTTTTGTAATTATCTTAAAATATCAGCAAACAGAACCCAAAAGCGCATTTAAAAATATGCATCATAATGAGTGGAGTTTATTCAGGAATGTAGGAATGCTTCAATATTAGAAAACACTTCAATGTAATTTATTATATTAATTGTTCTCATTTAATGGAATTAATACCACAAATACTGAAAAAGTATACCTAACATAATTCAATACACATTCATAGCAAAAACACTCAAGAAAATGGATAATTCCATATGATTGATTAATTTGTGTGTATGAATCAACATAAGAGTCAAAGTCATATTTAATGAGGCATTCTCACTAAAACTAGTAAAATAAAATGTTCTCTGCTATAATTAGTATTTAAGACTGTATTGGAGATATTAACTTTTGAGTCTGATATTTGATGTTATGTTACTTACAAGCTAATAAGTTAGTCTATTATTCTGTGTGTGGGCAAAAGACACATAACTTTCGCACTAGAGATAAAAGACTTTATTACTATAGCATAGCAATCTGCATAATAATATGTTTGCATCTGTTCCCCTTTCCTGGAGTGGAAGAGGATTGTGCAGCCTGGCCCAGGTACATGCTACACATGTAGTGGGTGAGCTTAGGGAATCTACTGCTTTATAGTAAATGGTAAGCAAGGATATTCTTTTTCCTGGAGAAAGACATTATGATCTTATTCTCAAGTTTGCATGGTGCAACATAACCCTGAGGAAAGACTCAAGTAATGATGAGTCAGGGCTCTACATTTGTGGTTTAATCAGCAAGATGTGTAGAAGCCTGGAAGAGAGCAATAGAGGAGCATTTCCCAACATTAGCCAATGGAACGAGACAGAGGAAGCAATTATTTGCAGATGATTCTGAAAGATGGAAGTAGAACTATCTATCTACAAATGATACAGTTTCTTAAGATCTATTTATTTATTTATTTATTTATTTATTTAATTTTTTACAATTGAGAGAGAGAGAAAGAGAGAGAAAATGAGCAGAGGGGCCAAAGGTGAAGAAGAAGGAGAGGGAGGGAATCCAAAGCAGACTATGCACTGAGTGCATAGTCCAACAAAGGACTGGATCTAAGACCCTGAGATCATGCCCTGAGTGGAAATAAAAAATCAGATGCTTAACTGACTGAGACACCCAGTCACTCCACAAATGATATAAATTGTGTCACAAAACACAAGGTAAACAAAAAGAAAATAAAAACCATCCTGAAATTTAAAATATATATATTTAATACAAATTTTTATAATTAATATGCAGCATTAAAGGTCTCCACTCATGGAGACAATAACTGGCTAAAAGATTTTTGGAAGAGAATACTTCATTTATAAGATAAATAAAGGCACTAAATACCCACAATCCTTAACAAGATATTTCTAAAATCTATCTTATTAAAACTCTCAAAGACACAAAAGTGGTTTTGATTTGTATCTTTCCGGTGATTAGTGATAGCAAGCATTTTTTCACGTGTCTGTTAGCCACCTTAATTTCCTCTTTGGAGAAATTACGCCTCCCACTTGTAAGAGTGGCTATCATTAAATAGTTAAGAGATAACCAGTGCTGGGAAGGATATGGTGAAAGCAATCCTAGTACACTGTTGGTGAGAATGCAAATTGGTCCAACCACCTGAAAACAATAAAGAGTTTCCTAAAAAAAATTAAAATACATCTCAATTATTATGAGGCATTTCCACTTCTATGTGTATATCCACTTCTATGTCTATGAAAATGAAAATGGGATTTCAATCAGATATACACACCCCCATGTTCATTGCAATATTATCACAATAGCCATGATATGGAAACAACCCAAAAGTCCATCCACAAATGAATGGATAAAAAAGATGCAGAACATATACACAATGGAATATTATTTTGCCATGATAAAGGAAAGTGTCCTCCCATTTGAGACAACAGTGATGGACCTTGAGCACATTATGTTAAGTGAAATAAGTCAGAAAGAGAAAGACAAGTACTATATATCACCGACAGTTAAACAAATTAAACCTGTAAAGAACAGGTAAAATGATGCTTATCTAGGGATACAGGTGGAGGATAAGAGGCTGTGTTTAAGGATGCAAATTTGGAATAAATAGAAAGTAAGTCATAGAGCTCTAATGCACACCACAATAAATACAGACAATTATATTGTACTATTTTTAGGTAATGTGATAGATATTGCTACACAGGCAATCCTATTACAACATGTAAATGTATCAAAATTACATATTGTACACTTTAAACAATGTTACATGCCAAATGTATCAATTAGAAAAAAAAGACATAAAAGTGAACTTGAATAAATGGAAAGACATACCATGCTATTCTATGAAAGCTTAATAATATACAGGTTTCCCCCACAATCCAAAACTAGATTGTTCTTATGAAACTTTGCATAAGTTGAAATGGCATAAAGTGAAGAAATAGTTACCATTAATCTATATGGAATTTTTCTTAACATTCCCAGATTAAACATTAATCTCTCTTAGACTTTTCTGATACCTGAAGATATATTGCAAACAGATGCACAAAATAAAGTGAGATAAAGCACAGATGCTCTCAGACACAGTTCAAAGCTATAGTGGTTTGATGCTGAGGTATAGAGTGTAACTCCAAGAGAACGAGCTTGGCTTGGCCACTTTCACTGGTAGGGTGTCCACTACCACTATAATGGCTCCCTGTGAAATAAACACTGAATGCTATTTCTGCTCCCCCTTCTTCTTCTTCTTCATCTTTTTTTTTTTTTTTTTTGTAAAAGCAAAAATCCTTTTCACATTTCTTTTGGTTAACAAAAACAAGTACTGATGTAAGTCTTTTATGAAAGCAAAATGCCATAAGTATGAACTTTTGAAAAGCAGCAGATACTTGTATAGGTGACAATGCTCTGTAAAGTAACTTAGAAATCTAATATTATTTCAACAAAAATGCTAACCTGTTTTTCCTAAAGCTATATACCACTTGATTCTAAAAGGAAATGTCATGTAAGTCAGTTACTAAATCATTAAAACATTAGAGAGCATAATAATTAAATGTTGGTTCATGAATATATAATTAGACTAATGCAATGGAATAGAAAAAAGAAAATAACATATGTATTTTGGTTACAATAAAAGTAACATCTCAAATCAGGAGGAAAAAATGAACTGTAATATTGTACTGGGGAAAACTGGACATCTACTTTTGGATAAAAATAGAATTGTATTCATATCTCATATCATATAAAAGAATAAATGGAAAATGTATAAGAAATACAAATGTAGAAAAATAATAAATTATAGGAAAAAGATTACAGTAAATTTCTTATAGTCAGGAAGATGAAAAATACTTTCTAAAATAAAGCACTAAATATAAGTTAAGGGGTGCCTGGGTGGCTCAGTCAGTTAAATGACCCACTCTTGATTTTGGCTTAGGTTGTGATCTCTGGGTTGTGAGATTGAGCTCCGTAACAGGCTCCATACTTGGGATCTCTCTCTCCTGTTCCTTCTGCCCCTTTCTGCCCCCATACTCTGTCTCTATCTCAAAAAAAAAAAAAAAAAAAAAGTAATTTGAAATAAAGATAAAATACAAGGGCAATAAACTAAAATTTTGGTAAATCTACTAAACGCAGGTTATGAAAAAGTAAAATTAAAGAAAAAGACAAACCAGGAATAGATCTCAAGATATAAGAATAAAAAAGACCAAAATCTGGTATAAAAATGGGGCAAAACGAAAATTTAAAAAATCACAGAAAAAAATAAAAAAATAAATAATAGAAAATACAGGCAAATGACTCTTAAATATAAGAGAATTAGCCCAAATTTACTTCGAATAAGAGAATGTACATTAAACTTACACAAAGATGTCAAGTCTCACCAGATTTAAGCAAAATCCAGCTGCAGTTTAATTAGGTGTTTTGTTTGTAAGATACTTCCTGGGATATTATTACCAAAGAAGTCAAGATGATCATACATAGAGAAAAGTTCATAAAGTTTCCTTTGTCGCCAGCTCCTTCGACTTCTCTTTCTCAGACTTTTCGAATACTTTTCTGATTCCCCTAGCTTCACCATTAAAAAAATAGTACTTAGGTTTATTTACTTTTAAAAGTAACATAGCACATAAAACTGGTGCTTTGTTATTGTTTATTGTTGTTGTTAATGGATTATCAATCTATTGATGCAACACTTTCAAGGTCAAGAGTAAACTAGCCTAAGAAATTCCCAAACCTCCAAGTCCGTGTAACCGTTATACTGAATGTGAAGTGAGTCTCTGCTGATGTTATGGCCATAGCTATTTGAGAAAAATTTAAGAAAATCAATCTTGAGAGAAACAAGTTACTTCACTTTCTTATTAGAAGTGTTCCAATAGCGAAGAACTCTTCAAGATGCATTAGTATTCTACTTAGAAAGTGACTTGATTGTTTGCAGATGTGGGTGTTAGATTCTTTGAGGAGCACAAGATTCCTGGATAATATGGTTGCATTGTACATAATAAAAGTCAAAATACTTGTCTACAATTTATTCAAGTGAGTAAATCTAAGGTGTATTGCATACAGATAAGCACTGTTATGAGACAAATTTCCACCATAACACTTTGAAAAAGTATATGGAACGCATTATGGAAAAAACAATGGGAAGTTTGAGAAATTATATATATATTATTTAAAATAGTGCTGGGGCACAGCAAGCCCCTTATAAACATTATCTGTTATTAGCCTTAATGTCAAAGTAATTAATTTCTAATTTAATTTTATTTCATTACCTCTGTCAAATACAAATATTCTAGCTGCCTGTCTCTAGTTTATAGTATAGCTGTCTGCTTTTACTTCCTATAAGTATCCTATTCAGAATGGATTCTCAAACCTGAAACTATAAATGAGGTGAAAGGCAAAGAGGTAATTAATAGATACTGATATTCAAAGATTTTGATACTAAACAAAGTCACTTTTCTTTTTTCTTTTTAAATAAACTTGATTCTTTTGGATCAGCTTTAGGTTTATTGCAATATAGAAGAGACAGTACAGGTATTTCCCATCTACTCCTTGTCCAAAAAAATATAAAGCCTTCCTTATAATCAACAGCTTCCACTGAATGGTATATTTATCATAATTGATGAGGTTACATTGCCACATCATTATCATCTAAAGTCCTAGTTACATCCTCACTAAAACTTGTCCCTTGTCTTTTTGTTGTTAGTAATGACAAAGATGAGGCAGTTATCTCATTCTGGTTTTGATTTTTTAATGATTAGTGATGTTGAGCATATTTTTTGTAAAGCTTTATTCAAATTCCAGTTAGTTAACATACAGTATAACATGTTTCATATGTACAATATAGTGATTCAACATTTCTATACACCACTCTGTGATGCTGAGTATTTTTGATGTACCCGTTGGCCATTGCATATTTTTGAAAAGATGTCTATTCAATTCTTCTGGACACTTTTAATTGAATGGATCAAATAAGAAATCAAAAGATAAATAAAAATTCATTGAAACAAATGAAAATGGAAACAAAACATCAAAATCTATGTGAAGTATAATAAAAGTTCTAACAGTAAAAATAGTATAATAGAGCCATATGTAATGATAAATCCTTACATTAAGAAAGAATACAAATTAGCAATATAACTTTATACTTCAAAGAACTAGAAAAAGAAGAAATAACTAAGCCCAAAAGTTAGAAAAGTGAAAGAAATAACAAAGATCAGAGAAGAAATAAATGAAATAGAGACTAGAGAAAGAATAGAAAAGATAAAGAAAAATAATAACTTTTTGGAGAAAGACAAACTTGACAAACCTTTAACTAGACTAAGAGAAAAAGAGAGAAGACTCAAATAAAATCAGAAATTACAGAGGAGACATTAAAACTGATGACCTAGAAATACAAAGAATCATAAGACTATCATGAGCAGTTAGACACCAATAAATTGGATAACCTAAAATACATGGATAAATTCTAGAAGCATACACTTACTAAGACTGAATCATGAAGACACAGAAAATCTTAATGAGTAAGCAAATTGAATCAGTAATGAAAAGTCTTTCAAAAAGAAAAGCCCAGGACCAGGGGCTTTTCAAGAATTATTCAAATACTTAAATAAGAACTATTATTCAACTATTTAATAATTAAGTATTATTTCAAATACTTAATTAAGAATTATTTCAAATACTTAAATAAGAACTAGTACCAATCTTTTCCAAACTTTTCCAGAAAATTAAAGAAGAGGAAATACTTCCAAATTCATTTTACGAAGCCAGCATTACCCTGATACCAAAGCCAGATAAGGACATTACAAAAAAGAAAATTATAGGCCAGTATCCTTGATGAGTATAGATGCAAAAAATTCTCAACTATATACTAGCACACCAAATTCAACAGCACATTACACAGAATCATACACCATCATCATGCTGGATTCATAGCTGGGCTGAAAGGATACATTAACTTATGCAAACCAATAAACAGAATACATCACATTAACTGGATAAAAGAAAAAAATAATAAGATTATCTCAAAGAATCCAGAAAAATCATTTTAACAAAAATGCAACATGTTTTCATGATAAAAACTCTTAACAAATTAGGTATGGAGAAAACATACCTTAAAGATTATATATTGCAATCCCATAGTTAACATCATCCTCAAGATGCTAATATTTTGTTAAGGATTTTTTTCATCTATGTTCATGAGAGATATTGGTCTGCAGTTTGTTTTTCTTATATCTTTGTCTAGTATTGGTTTTAGGGTAATGCTGGCCTCACTGAATGCGTTTGGAAATAGCTCCTCTTCTTTTACCCTCTGAAAGAAATTGTAGAAAATTGGAATAATTTCTTCCTTAAATGTTTGGTAGAATTCACAGTGAATCCATGTAAGTCTAGTGCTTTCTGTTTTAGAAGGTTCCTAACTATTGATTCAACTTATTTATTAGATATAGGCCTATTCACATTGTCTATCTCTTCTTGTATGAAATTTGGCAAATTGTGTCTTTCAAGAATTTGGTGCACAATATCCAGGTTATCAAATTTGTGGGCATGGAGGTATTCCTAATATTCCTTTACTATTACTGTCTGTAGTCTCAGTCATGATGCTCCTCTTTCATTTCTGGTATCAGTATTTTTTTGTCTTCTCTCTTTTTTTCATAGTTAGCCTGGTTAGGGGCTTATTGACTAAAAAAATCTTTTCAAAGAAAACCTTTTGGTGTCATTGATTTTTGTATATATTCTCTGTTTTCAATTTCATTAATTTCTGCTCTTATCATTTATTTTCCTCTGCTTACTTTGTATTTTATTTGCCCTTCTTCTAATTTCCTAAGATGGAAACTAGGCAATTGATTTTAAATCTTTTTTTTTTTCTTTTCTAATATAATCATTCAATGCTCTGAGTTCCCCACTAAGCCCTTCTTTTGCTTCATCCCACAGATTTTGATAAGTTGTACTCTTATTTCATTCAGTTAAAAAAAAAATCTCTTCTTTGAGCCACATGTTATTTTAAGGTATACTGTGTAATTTGTAAGTCTTTTAGAATTTTGAATCTATCTTTCTGTTACTGATTTTTTTGTATATATTTTTATTGGAGTTCGATTTGCCAACATATAGCATAACACTCAGTGCTCATCCCGCCAAGTGCCCCCCCTCAGTGCTTGTCACCCAGTCACCCTATCCCCCCGCCCACCTCCCCTTCCACCACCCCTTGTTCATTTACCAGAGTTAGGAGTCTCTCATGTTCTGTCTCCCTCTCTGTTACTGATTTCTAGTTTAATTCTATTGTGGTCTAAGAGCAGTCAATGTAGGACTTTCATTCTTTCAAAAGTTTTAAGATGTGTTTTACATCTCACAATGTGGCCTATCTTGATGAGCTTGAGAAGAATATTCTACTGTTGTACGGATTAATTTATAGACGTCTCTTACATCCAGTTGACTGATGGTGTTGCTGAGTTTAGCTCTATTCTTACTAAGGTTTTGTCTACTGAGTCTGCCCATTTCTGAGAGAGAGAGTATTAAGTTTCCAATTCTAACTGTAGGTTCATCTATTTCTCCTTGTATTTCTATCAATTTTTACTCACATAGTTTGATGCTCTGCTGTTAGCCATATACATATTAAAGATCATGTTTTCTTGAGAACTGACCATTTTGTTATGTAATCATTATACCTTGTTATCCTGATTAATTTACTTGCTCTGAAGTCTGCCCTGTCTGAAATTAGCACAGCTATTCTGTGTGCTCTAATGAGCCAGTTAGCATATTTTTGCTTATCTCTTTACTTTTAATCTGTCTGTATGTTTATATTTAAAGTGGGTTTCTTAAAGACAACATGCAGCTTGGTCGTATTTTTTAATTGACTCAGGCAATATCTTTTAATTTGTACCTTTCGACCATTGATGTTTAAAGTAATTATTAAAGTAGTAGCTTGATATCTACAATATCCAGTGGCCCTTGTTCCTTGTTTTATTTTTGTCTTTGACTTTTCTTTCTCTAGTGATTTTATTATTTTATTATATTTTCTTAAAGATTTAATTTATTTATTCATGAGAGACAGAGAGAGACAGAGAGAGAGAGAGAGAGAGAAAGAGAGGCAGAGAGACACAGGCAGGGGGAGAAGCAGGCTCCATGCAGGGAGCCCGATGTGGGATTCAATCGTGGGTCTCCAGGATCAGACCTGGGCTGAAGGCAGATGCTAAACCACTGAGCCACCCGGGGATACCCTCTCTTGTGATTTTAACTGAACATTTCATATGATTCTATTTTCTCTTCTTTCTTAGTGTATCAAGTTATATTTTTTATAACCTTTCTTAGTGGTTTCCTAGATGTTGCAATATTCTTTTAGAACTGATGTAAGTCCACTTTCAAATACCATTACACCACTTCACAGGTAGTGTTGAATACCTTATAATAACAAAATTATCCTAGTTCCTCCCTTCTGTTTCTTGCATCATTGCTGTCTCTCATTTTACTTATATATAAGCATGCATAAGCATAAATATATACAAACCCTACATAAATAATATATGCTGCTATTATTATTTTGAACAAACTGTTATTTGTTAGGTTGATTAAGAATAAGAGAAATAGGGGTGCCTGGGTGGCTCAGTCAGTTAAGCGTCTGCCTTTGGTTCAGGTCATGATCCTGGGGTCCTGGGATCAAGACCCACATTGGGCTCCCTGCTCAGCAGAGAGCCTGATTCTCCTTCTGCCCCTCCCTGCTGCCCATGTTCTTTTTTTATCTCACTCTGTATCTGAAATTTAAAATTAAAAAAAAGAATAAGAGAAATAAAAGTGTTTATTTTACTTTTACTTTTTCCTTACTCTTCCTTTCTGTATGGAGATCTGAATTTCTGACCTATGTCCTTTTTTTCCCTCTAAGAACCTCTTTTAAAATATATTGCAGATGAGGCCTCTGGCAAAAAATTCCTCAATTTTTATTTAAGAGATATTTTGTTTCTGCTACAGTTTGAAGTATGGTTTTGCAAAGTAAAGAATTCTAGGCTGGTTGAATTTTTTCCCTCTCAACACTTTTAAGTATTTCACTTGACTCTCCATGTTTGCATGGTTTCTGAGAAGGATTCAGATGTAATTCTTACCTTAGTTCTTTATAAAGTGTTCTTTCCCTCTGGCTGCTTTCAGGATATTGTCTTTATATATGATTTCCTGCAGTTTGAAAATAGCATACATACATGTAGTTCTTTCACATTTATCCTGTTTGGTGTTTTTTGAACTGCCTAGATATGTAGTTTGCTGTCTGACATTAATTTCAAGTAATTTCAGTACTTATTTTTTCAAATTTTCAAATTTTTTCAAATATTTATCTGGCAAAATTCCAAATGATAACACAAAAGAAAATATAGATGACTTTGAATATTATGATGCATTATTAGGTACAATGCCAAAGATACTATCCATGAGAGAAACAATTGACATACTGGACTTTCTTAAAATTAAAAACTTCTGCTCCGTGAAAGACAATGTCAAGAGAATGAAAAGACAAGTCACAGATTAGAGGAAAATATTTGCAAAAGACAGATCTGAGAAAAGACTTAGTCCAAATGAACAAAGAATTCTAAAAATGCAACAAAAAATACAACCTAGGCCAAAAACCTTAACAGCTACATCACCAAAGAAAATATACCGATGTCATAGAGCATATGAAAAAAATGACTTATATCTCATATCATCGGGAAATGTAAATTAAAATGAGATACTATTGCATACCTATTAGAATGGCCAAAACCCACAACACTGACAAAATCAAATGCTGAAAAGGATGTGGAGTAACAGGAATTGTTACTCACTGCTGGGAGGAAGGAGAAAGAGTAAAGCTGCTTTGGAAGACAGTTTGGTGGTTTATTACAAAATTAAATATACTTATTCTATACAATCCAGTAATTGCACTTATCGGTATTTACTCAAAGGATTTGAAAACTTATGTTCATACAAACCTGAACATGGATGTGTTTAGCACCTTTATTTATATTTGCCAAAATCTGGAAGGAAATAAGATGCCCTTCAATAAATGAATGGATATATCACATTTTCTTAAAGTTTACATATGTATGTATATAATCTCTACACCCAACATGGGGCTCAAACTCACAACTCTGAGATCAAGAGTTGCATGCTCTTCCACTGAACTAGGCAGGCGACCCAAGTTTTTCAAACACATGAATGGATATAAATAAACTGTAGTCCATTCAGACAATGGAATATTTTTATAGTTAAAAGAAAACTAGCTATAGATCTATTAATAGATATGGAGGAATCTTAAATGCATATTAATAAGTGAAAGAAACCAATCTGAAAAGACTGCATACCATATAATGCCTACTATGTTACATTCTGGAAAGGCAAAGCTATATGGAGAAAAGATCAATAGTTGCCTTCTTGGAAGGGAGAGTAGGTGGGTATGAACAGTTGGAACACAGAGGATTTTTAGGGCAATAAAAATTCTCTATGTGATTTAATAATGTTGGACATATGTTCATCATACATTTTCCAAGCTTAGAGAGTGTGCAACGGCAAGAGTGAACTATAATATAAACTTTGAACTTTGGATAATTATGATGTGTCAAATGTAGGTTTGTTCTTGGTAAAAATGTACCATTCCAATGAGTGATGTTGATAATGCAGAAGATTCTTCTTGTGGGGTCAGGTTATATATGGGAAGTCATTATACTTTTCTCTCAATTTTGTTGTAAACCTAAAACTTCCCTAAAAATAAGTCTTTTTTTAAAGGTTTATTTATTTGAGAAAGAGACAAAGACTAGGGGCAGGGGCAGAGGGAGAGTGATAAAGGAAATCTCAAGCAGGCTCCCTGCTGAATGTGGAGCATGACACCAGGTTCATTCTCACAACGCTGATATCATGACCTGTGCCAAATCCAAGAGTTGGATGCTCAATGGCTTGAGCCACTCAGGTGCTCCTAAATCTTTAAATAAAACAAACAAAAGCAACAAAAAAAATTTATCTGTTCCTTTTTAACTTTTGGTGTTTTAATTGTGGATATGTAGTTGTCCCATAGTTCCTAGATATTGACTTTTTTTTTCTTTTTTAAGATTTTATTTATTTGTTCATGAGAAACACAGAGACACAGACATAGGCAGAAGGAGAAGCAGGATCCCCACATTCTGTATTTCCTTTAGAGTGTTTTTGATCTCTAGTATTTCTTTTTTATTCTTTCTAGAATTTCCATCTCTCCTTATCTTGCCTGTTTTTATATGCTATCTAATTTATCCATTAGATACCTTAGCATATTAATTGCTATTGTTTTAAATTCTAGGTCTGATAGTTCCAATTTTCCTGTCATATCTGAGTCTGCTTCTGATGCATTCTCTGTGTCTTTAAAGTGTGCATTTTTGCTTTTAGTGTATTTTTTTTTTTTATAATTAGGCATGATGTACTGGGTAAAATGAACTAGCGCAAATAAGCTATTAGCAATTTGTTGGTATGGTGTCAAGGTGGGGAAGCACAGTATATTCTTATGATTAGATCTAAATCTTTAAGTGAGCCTCTGTCTCCAGACTTGAAATTCATCAGTATTTCTCACCCTCTCCCACCCCCTGCCACCCCCTTATGTGAGATAGGATGGCCAATGTGGGTTGGAGTTGGGTATTTCCCTTCCTTCAGGTCAGTTAAGTTCTAATAAATTGAACACCAATAAAAAATAAATTAAAAAAACAAAAACAAAAACAAAACAAAACAAAACAAAAAATAAAACTCCAGCAGGTTAGGCTTCATTCAACTAGTTTCACATAGGGCAGGCCTTTATCAGAACAAAGTATTAGTAGTATTTAAAAATGGCTCCTTTTTTCTCCCACTGAAAGAAAAAGGAGGGCTTTTTCTCCAGTAATTACTGTTGGAATCCGGTAAACTCCAGAAGGTAAAACTCTCACAAGTGTGAGGCCCAGACACTGTACTGGAATTTTCTCTTTCAAACTTGCCCACACTGACCTTCCACCAATTTGTCAACTGTAGTCCAGGTTTCCTTATCCCTACTGGGTTTTTGATTTTCTGTATTCGTGTAGGTCTCCTCTATTTGGGGGGGGAGGGGGGGCAGTGCTTTGTCTGTGACTTCACTTCTCTTAAGGATCTCAGAAAAGTTGCTGAATTTTCATTTTGTTTAGGATTTTACTTGTTGAGTGGAGACTTCTAGGTTCTTATCTTCCTTCTCCTCCTCTCTCTTCTTCTCTTTCTTTTTCCATATCCTTTTTCTCCTCCTTAAAAGAATTATCATAATTTAAAATTTTATCTCAAAAAATATTTTCCTTAGTTAAAGAGGAGACATAGACTCCTTTATAATTGTACCAGACTTTAGGAAGGACCTATAAGTGAGGCATATTAATCTATAGGCTCATTTCTTCAAGAAGGGAGATGAGAATCATTTCAACAGCAAAAGCAAATAGCTTCCAGAATATGTGAGCTTTTAAGGAACAGGTAAAAGATACACAGAAACCAAATACAAGGCAAAAAGATATTTAAATATGGCTTGTTAGCTCTTAAAAGTATATTTTTTTGGATACCTTTATCGAGAAAAGGTAGAAGTTCACTTGGATAATTCTGAAGCCCTCTTCCCATTCTGGAATCCTATAATTATGTAATTATAAACACACTGCAATTTTCATGATATTTTAGCAATGACAACATTAAATTTATTTCTGAAACAGAAAATTAATTATTACTACAAGTCAGATCACCATAATTAAAAACAAATAATCATCTTTGTTTCTCATTGTAAAAAATTATAGATTAATGAAAGAATAAAAGATTAACTTTTAAGAAGGTTTAGTACTCATCTACCTACTAATTTCAAGTTAGAAGTTTCTGAATAATTTTGAATAAGGAATTTGGAAGTAGTCATTTTAAAAGAAAATACTCTTATATTAATTAGATAGAGTTCACCATTATCCATTTTCCATCATACTGAGATGACTAAAATCATAGGAAAATGGCATTAAATGTAGATTTGTTCTGATTATTTTGGGTTCAAAAATTACTGGTTGACAAGTGTAAGGAAAAATTTAAATGTCAGTTCCCAATTAAATCTAATTTTATGTTTGTCTTGTGTATTCAAATAGAGCGCTCTTAATGTTTTAGCTAAGCAATTGTATGTGGAAAGTATACACTCAAGATGGAGAAAACAATGAAAAAATCCATTATTTACTTATTTATTTATTTAATAATTTAATTTTTAGAACACTTTTAGGTTAATGTCAAAATTAAGAGAAAGATACTGAAAGAGAAACTTCTTTTTTTAAATTTTTTTTTAATTTATTATTTATGATAGTCACAGAGAGAGAGGCAGAGACACAGGCAGAGGGAGAAGTGGGCTCCATGCACCGGGAGCCCGACGTGGGATTCGATCCTGGGTCTCCAGGATCGTGCTCTGGGCCAAAGGCAGGCGCCAAACCGCTGCGCCACCCAGGGATCCCAGAAACTTCTTATATTCCCTTGCTCCCACACACACATAGCCTCCTCTATTACCAACACTGCCCCTCAGGGTGGTACCTTTGTTATAATTAATGAGCCTACATCAACATATCACAGTCATCCAAAGTGCATTACAGTTCACTCTTGGTAATGCATTCTATGATTTTGAATAAGTGTGTAATGCTATTTATCCATCATTATAGTGTCATACAGAGCACTTTAACTACCATGCCCTAAAGAGCTTCTGTTTACCTGTTCACATTTCCCCAAGCCCTCTCCTCTACAACAGATCTTTTTGCTGTCTCTACAGTTTTACCTTTTCTAAAATTTCATATAGTTGGAATTATACAATAGTCTTTCAGATTGGCTTCTTTTAGTAATATGCATTTAAGTTTCCTCCATATTTTTTCATGGCTTGATAGCTCACTTCCTTCTAGTGCTGAATAATATTTCATTGTTTGGATCTGCCACAGTGTATTTATCCATTTGTCTACTGAATACATTTGATCACTTCAAACTTTTGGGAATTGTAAATAAAGCTACTATAAACATTCATGTGCAGGTTTTTGTGTGAGCATAAGTTTCCAGTTCTTTTTTTTTTTTTAAGATTTTATTTATTTACTCCTGTGAGACACAAAGAGAGAGGCAGAGACATAGGCAGAGGGAGAAGCAGGATCTCTGTGGGGAACCCAATGGGGGACTCGATCCCAGCACCCCAGGATCATGCCCTGAGCCAAAGGCAGATGCTTAACTGAGCTACCTAGGTGCTTCATTTTTAGTTTTTGAGTAAAGCACAATTAATGTCAAAATCTTTGTGGATGGGTAACAGTTTTAATCACTTGTCTTAACATAGTCAATATAAATTCATCCAAATATAAGTAATTTTGTCGTAGTCTTAGAAATATATGCAAAAAAAAACCCTTGCTTACTTTTCCTATTGACTTCTAATCATTATTTTTGACTTATCTAATTTTTGTAATATATAAAGTATAGATAGTCCTATTAGGGAGTTAGATAACTCTTTCATGATAGAAAGAATGTTTTTCCTAAAATTTTCCATTTATTTATTATGTATATTTAATGTCAGATTTAGAATCCAGTGAGTTTCTTTGAAAGCAAAGACATTTATATGAGTTGTCGAGAAGAACAACGCTAAGCCTTTTTTCAGATATTGTAATTAAGAGCTCCAAATGGCATCAGACACAACTTTTTTCCTGACTAACCCTTTTCCCCTAGCAAGTGAGGAGAACATTGTGTGCTAGTATTTATAATACATTTTTTAGTATTAAACTTTAGCATACAAAACATTATAAAGAAATAACAGATACATACTTGTGTATTGGGGATGACCTGAGATGATTGATAATTTTTAATGTTTTTAAGATTTTATTTATTTATTTATTTATTTATTTATTTATTTATTTATTTATTGGAGAGAGAGAGAAAGAGACAGCATGAGCAGCGGGGGCAGCAGAGGGGGAGGGAGAAGCAGACTCCCCACTGAGCACAAAGCCCTATGTGGGGCTCCATCCCAGGACCCAGGGATCATGACCTGAGCTGAAGGCAGACACTTAACAAACTGAGCCACCCAAGTGCCCCATAATAATTGTTTAAATTTTCTATGGCACTGGAATCTAGAGACTATGTAGCTGACGGTTCTAAATCTTGTGGCAGTAAGCTTCTAGGCTCTTAACTTTGTATTTCATTGTTACAAGTCCATTAATGATTTTCCTTAACTCTTTCAAAACGGATAATTAAAAATACAATGTGTACCCATCACATTTATCTCTCTGAAACAAAGGCTTAAAGTTGTTTCTTTTTCTTTTTTTTTTTATAATAAATTTATTTTTTATTGGTGTTCAATTTGCCAACTTACAGAATAACACCCAGTGCTCATCCCGTCAAGTGCCCCCCTCAGTGCCTGTCACCCATTCACCCATTCACCCCACCCCCCGCCCTCCTCCCCTTCCACCACCCCTAGTTCGTTTCCCAGAGTTAGGAGTCTTTATGTTCTGTCTTCCTTTCTGATATTTCCCACACATTTCTTCTCCCTTCCCTTATATTCCCTTTCACTATTATTTATATTCCCCAAATGAATGAGAACATATAATGTTTGTCCTTCTCCGATTGACTTATTTCACTCAGCATAATACCTTCCAGTTCCATCCACGTTGAAGCAAATGGTGGGTATTTGTCATTTCTAATGGCTGAGTAATATTCCATTGTATACATAGACCACATCTTCTTTATCCATTCATCTTTCGATGGACACCGAGGCTCCTTCCACAGTTTGGCTATTGTGGACATTGCTGCTATGAACATCGGGGTGCAGGTGTCCCGGCGTTTCATTGCATCTGTATCTTTGGGGTAAATCCCCAGTAGTGCAATTGCTGGGTCGTAGGGCAGGTCTATTTTTAACTCTCTTGATCTGAAAAATCTCAGATCTCTGTTGTTCAGCATGGAGTGATCCTCAATGCAATGAATTCATCGTTTGCTGTGTAGACCCTTATTGCAGAAGTTCCTAAGTTTATCTGAACATTTTTGCTTCTACTGATGAATCTAATTTTTCATGACTTTGAAATGTTTCTGTTAGCATCTTTTTGAATTTTCGACATTTAAAAAATAAAAAATAAAATAAATAATTTTATTTAAAAATAAAAAATACTTTTATATTTTGATAAAAATAAAATAAAAAGACACCGGAATGATGTGTCAGTGGCTACTTTTATAAACCTCTGTAAGCATTATTTGGGGGATCTTTTGAAAAATTCCAAGATTTGGCCTCTCTTGAGATATTATATATTGATTATTTATAATTTAGAAGATTGTTTCCCTAGGAGAATTTTTTATTGAATTATATCTCTACTAGTATAAATTTATAATACAGCACTTAGAAAATCAATATTGTTTTTATTATAATTTTTGAAATAGATTATTGATGTATTAAACTTGGCAAATGACCCTTAAAAACTATCTTTAGAAGCCTTCAAATGACTCCCATTTTCTCAAGCCATTGAATATTACTTCATACACCACAGCCCCTAGAAATATCTAGTTCTGGAGACTATGGGATGATGTACTTTTGTTACTTAATTTTATGTGAATGATGAAGATATTTATTGATTCTCCCTCTTTCTCTGTATGTGTTTGTGCAACAGTGTTTCTAATAGAAGATCATATCCTTGTTAGATGACAACTCATCCTGTATAATCTACACTCCATGTCCTTGGATGTTCAAATATAGAGCCTGAACAAACTGTGTTAGATCTGAAATGATATGTAGATCTTATAAGGCTGTCTCTTTTGTGTTCTGCCTACCTCCTTGATGTTGTTTGCCTTCCTAATGTAGAAAACATTCGACGTGCTTCTGTGGTTTCTGAGTCACATAATGATGTGATCTTATATCCTAGGGCATTTCCCAAAACTAACTAAATTATTAAATGCGTTTCAGTTAAAAGGAACTATTTGATGTTTTCCTAAGAGGCTAACTACATACAAGTGCTGATCTGTCATTTTAATATCATGCGTACTGAAACTAGAAGAATTTGTGATTGCCCACTGCATTTCCTAAAACACATACATTTTCTCAGTGGTACATGGAGTGATTTTATCTAGTACATGGATGGATCCTTTTAGTTTTTTAAAGAGAAGTAAGCCTTTGTTTCACAAATTAATTTGGCTGAGTTGGTTGCGCTTGAATCTTTTAAACTTTAATAATTATATATTAATAGTTATGTATTAATTTTATTTGTACACAGAAGAATATAGAAGAAGTTATCATTAACTTGATCCTAATGTTTAGGACAAATTGGAAAAAAATGTGGTTTAAGATTGCTTTAAAGGAAAAGATTAGGGGCTCCTGAATGGCTCAGCCTATTGAGCGTGTGCCTTCTGTTCAGGTCATGATCAAGCCCCACATCAGGCTCTCTGCTCCACAGGGAGTTTGCTTCTCCCTCTGCCTCTGCTGTTTTCTCTGCTTGTGTTTTCTGGTTCTCTCTTTCTCTCTGATAAGTAAGTAAGTAAGTAAGTAAATAAATAAATAAATAAAATCTTAAAAAAAAAGGAAAGAAAAACATTAAGTAAATTAGTAGTACCCATTTAAACTGCATATAGAAACAATTTAGAAAGAAGTATGTAAATACTTTTAATTTGATAATCACTGAACTAAATAAAGATAGGATTCTGGATAATAAAATCAACATTCCAATGAATGCAATCCTAGCCTCATCAGGTTATTGATAAGCTTTCAAATATTTGGTATTAGATGAAGCCTACTTAAAGATAAACCTTACTGAGGTACTATATTGTTTAGAAAATCAAACTCATTCAGACAGGGTTTATACATAATCACAAAAAGTATACATATATACATAAAATCTCTAAGTGTATCTATGTTAAATACTAGTGTCAGGAATATTTTTAAAGATTTTTCCACAGATTTCAGTTGTTTTACTTTCATCATTTTAATGAGATCCTATTTTCTTCACCAAATTGATGTTGTTTTTTAAGATCTGGTTTTAACAAAAACTTCATATGAGATATGAATAACATTTCATTTTTTTATCTTTATCAGTATAGTTACCAAAAGTCATAAAGAAAATAAACTTACTGAGATTGAATAAGAGCATTTCTAACATAAAATCTGGGGATTTTTTCCCCTGTATTTTTATTTTGATAATACAATTAATTAGAAAGTAACTATACTGCACTAGATTTCATGACTTGCAGTAAAGGTTTCATGAAGATATATGAACAGACACATTTGTCAATGTCTTCATTGCTACAGACAAAAAGTAATCAAGTAGTCACTCAAGGCTTCACAAAACACAAAATAAGAATTTGAAACCTGCAAATGAACAACATCCCTGCAATATTCTCCCAGTACACAGACATCTAATCATGTTGGGAATATGTGTCAGCCGAGAAAGGACTGCATGGCATCACATCTGGTTGTCCCAATTAAAGGAGCACTTTTTCATACAACTCAAATGAAAAAGTAAATATTTCAAACAGAGCAAAAAGTGGTTGTGGACTCTACTTTGGGAGACAGATTGTAGTAGAATTCTGGAGTGTTTTGAGAAGATGGCAGTAAGTGAACTTCCATCACTTTGGTACATACAAAGGATATCCTATGGTCCTATGTTTCTGTGTTTGTGATTACCATGGATACTGATTAACTGTGACTTTGTTAGCTTTTTCTTTCATTTTTGTGAAGCAGCACAGGTAAATAAAGTATTCATAAATTTACCACCTCATCTGTTCTGTTTGTGATAATAAATTCATGGGTGGAACATTAGATGAAAGATAAAAGCTCAATTTCTGGATAGCTTTATTATAAGTTCAACCATTTTTGATTCATCCCCAAATGTAGTTCTATAAATGCTCCCCTTATTCCTTGAGGCAGCCAAATAAAGTTCAACTTTCCCAGGGGCAGCAGAGGCTTAGATGTTGGGGGGTAGTTGTTTCAACACAAAATAGACATTTTTCCAGAATACATGAACTTGGTAGTGATTATACACTTTTCTTCTCTACTTCTTTGTTTTTAAATAATATAAAAGATTGTTCAGTGTTCAAATACTGTAAGCCATTAGCCAAATTCTAACAGGTCTTGAATGATTTCATACTAAGAAACTATAATGGTTAGTGCAGCCTTGTAATTTTTGTATAGAACTGAGACATTTTTGACGGCAAAAGAGATTACTAATAATTATGGTCATGCAGTAGGCCTTAAATGAAAGTATTCCAAGCATATTGAAACAGTCACTCTACATATGGTCCATGCAATTCCATAGTGCACACATTGAGTCTGAACGGATGTCCTATTGTAGTTGATTGTATCACATCTTTATAAAACTTGTATGGCAAATAATGAAATCTCCTACTTTAAGCACATTCTACTTACTTTCTAATCAATTATACTATCAAAAAATTACAGAGGGGTGTTTGGGTGGTTCAGTTGGTTAAGTGTCTGACTTGGCTCTGTGCTTAGCAGGGAATCTTCTTGAGGATTCTTTCTCTCCCTTTGCCCACCCACCTCGTCCCGGCCACTCGCTTTCTCTCTCAAATAAATAAATCTTTAAACAAATTACAGAACTGAATTTTAATGATGTCTATGTATATTACCTGTCTCTGCACTGCCTCTTCCCTTAGTTCGGAATGCTTTTCCTTCCAATATATACATAGTTTCATCTATTACTGTTCATACATCTCTTAGTGAGGCCATATCTGCTTACCATATCTAAAAAATCAACATTTTCCAAATGAACAAAGGATAGTGGAAGGGGAGGTGGGCGGGGGGTAACTGGCTGATGGGTACTGGGGAGGTCACTAGATGGATGAGCACTGGATATTTCACTGTATGTTGGCAAATTGAACTTCAATAAAAAAATAAATAAAAAATACCAACATTTTCCAAAACTCCTTATTCCTCTTTTCTGTTTTACTTTTTCTCCTAAGAATTTAGCACAGTTTAACATAACATATACAGTCAGTTATCCTATAATGTGACATATGTGTTTCTAAAAATCTTCATATGCTATACAAAATTGTATAATAAAAACCATGGGGCTATGTGAAAAAATGAAATTAGTATACAATATTCAACAACTTTGTCAGTAACACATTTAAAAAAAGATCAGAATCTAATGAACACTCTAGCACAGTTTTAAATATTGTAAAAAGCTAGGAAATATATAAATCATATAATAAATAAGGCATGTGCCCTTGAAAAAGACCTGAAGATAGCTTATGGAGGCAGGTGTGAGAGGGCCAGCATTTAAAGAGTTGCAATTTATGAGTCACTGTGAACTGGTGGAAGGAGTCAGGTTTCATTTGAAACCTGAGAGGTACAAAACCAGATGTGGATTATACCATAGGTGGAAAACAGGGTAGCTAGTAGAAGTTGAGGCATGTGTGCATGTGTGTGTGGCGTGTGTGTGTGTGTGTGTGTGTGCAGGCACATTTGTGTTTATTTCTGTGTGGTTTCCTTCAGTCAGATGCGGCTGTCTGCTTTTGCCTAGTGGGTCTTGTGAAAGAAATTGTACACAGGCAAATGAAATGTACACTATCCTCAAATCATTGCTTTGTATGTATGTTTGTGTGTAAATATGTGTGTCATATATGTCTATTGTATATAAATATGTATACATTTGTCATATATACACATGTACATGTGTATTACCTATACAGATATATAAATAGATATAACACATATACATGTACTATATATTATATGCACATACATATATATACATATATTACATAAGTACACATTCATATATACGACCTTCGAACAAATACACATAAAGATTTTATTTATTCAGTCACGAGAGACAGAGAGAGACAGAGGCAGAGGCAGAGACACAAGCAGAAGGAGAAGCAGGCTCCACTCAGGGAGCCTGACACGGGACTCGATCCCGGTCCCCAGGATCACACCCCGGGCTGCAGGCGGCGCTAAACCGCTGTGCCACCGGGGCTGCCCTAATTTTTCTTTTTAATTTCTCTCTCTCACGTTGCATGAGGGCAAGCACTTTTAAACTAATTTTTGTGTCCCTACAACATATAAAAGCTGACCCATAAAAGGCAGACAATATTTGTTGAGTGAATAAAAAGTGCTTCATATCTCTTTAATGACCTGTGCCCTTCTTACCTCTTGAGCCTTAATTCTCTCCATCCTCCTTTGGGCTAAATTTGAAATGTAATTAATTAGTTAATTAATTTCTGTTGTTGCAGTGATAAGACGTATGTTCACCTGACATATAGGAGTTATCATTGACTTGGGTGACTATTTCTAACCTTTAGGCCTTCATTTGTGACATTTCCTTTGCTTACAATATTACTGTCAGTCTTATCAAACCTCTAAATCTTAGATATTCTATAATTACTACCTTAAAGTAAAGGTTTTCCGATACAGTGTGAACTCAGATTAGGAGCTCTTCATGCCTTCTCATTTTCCTTTGTGCTTTCTTCTTAGCAAAATATACATGAATGCTAATATAATGATGCTGTCTACTTTGCTAGACTGTTGTCTCTTTTTTCTTTTAAGATTTATTTATTTATGCATGAGACACACACACACACACAGAGGCAGAGGCAGAGGCAGAGGCAGAGGCAGAGGGAGAAGCAGGCTCTTCGCAGGAGCCCAATGTGGGATCCCAGGATCACGACCTGAGCCAAAGGCAGCCGCCCAATCGCTGAGCCACCCAGGCGTCCCGCTAGACGGTTGTCTTAAGGAGTCTTAAAAGGAGTCTTTCTTCCTCACAATTGCATCCTCAGCATCACTGCTGTGCCTGCTACATGGTTAGATTGTCAATTACTATTTGTAAAATAATTGAAGGAGAGTTTTCCTGTTATAAGCCAGGATATAGACCCTGGGGCCATAGATAATGGATCAAATTATTAGTCTGTGATGAAAACAAGGGAGTTCTGAGCAGTGCTGCCCCCTCCATTACTTTCATGTTATCCAAGAAAATAAGTGCCTTCCCCAAAATCAGAAGGAGTCCAGTAAGCATTCTTTCCCTGTCATTGGTAAATTTCTTTTCTTTTGTAAGTGGATAATGTTCCATTTTCATTGGTTCTGCTACTTATTAGCTACATTATCTTTAGACTATAGTGATTAGTTTATTAATCCACAAAATAGGAAATTTTTACAATGCACAGATATTATAAAAATCAGATGGATAGGCAGTGAGTGTAAAGCACAAAGCAGAGACCCTGGTAAAAGGTAAATGTACAATAGATGTTATCAGATATAATAGTGATATTTATTTTAAAAGATTAGATTATGGATAGAACACAGAATTCCCCAAACTCTTCAGTATGATTCCTTAAGGGTGTCATTAAGAGATCTTTTAGCTGGCATTCAAAGAGGGTTCTCTTTTGCTGGTTGTAGATTTAAAACCCTAATGTTCACAGGTCATACGTTTAAACCTCAATCAGTAGGAAATTAGATAAACAAACTGGGATATTCTTTTTTTAAAAATTTAAATTCAATTAGACATATTATGTCATTATTTTGAGATGTAGAGTTTAATAACTCATCAGTAGTGTATAATACCCAGTGCTTATCACATCACGTGCCCTCCTTACTGCCCATCACGCAATTACCCCACTCCCTTACCAACCTCCCCTCCAGCAATCCTCAGTTTGTTTCCTATTTTTAAGAGTCTCTCATGGCTTATCTCCCTCTCTGACTTCTCATTCAGTTTTCCCTCTCTTCCCCATGACCCTCTGTGCTGTTTCTTATATTTTATATATGAGTGAAAGCAGTATGATAATTGTCTTTCTCTGACTCAGCCAAATAACCTCTAATTCCACCCATATGGATGTAAATGGTAAGTATTCATCCTTTTCCATTGTATTAAATGAGCTGGAATGTTCTAACTCTAATTTCAAGCTTCCCAGGAAAGAGGTTTCTAAGCTCAGCATTGATCAGATGTTTACCTTTGTTCCAGTCATCTTTGTTTAAAGATGGGGTCATGCTTTATGTCATAACATTTGGAAGCTAGCTATATAACCCATCAGATTATGAGAAGCCAGAAGCAACAAAGCTAATGTTTGCACTGTAAGTATTGATACACAAGTGTGAGAATTTTATAAAAGCACAAAGACATCCTACAGATATAAACAAACTAAGGGATTACACACACTGGAACAATACACTATATAGCATAAGTATGAGTGGTTAGCATTACTGAGTTATTCCTAATTCATATTAATACTTTTTTGTTATTTTATTTTATCTCTTTCACATTTTTTTCATTTCTTAATTTGACTTTAGCTATACTACTTTGGTAAAGTTAGTCAAAGAACATTTAATATATGAAAATTTTAAAACTACAAGTTAACAAACACCTGAGATAAGTCAAAGAAATATTGTAGGCTTTTGAATACCAAGTAAGTTCTTTAGGAATCAACTAATTCATTGTTATAACACCAGGCAAAGATTTTCAAACACTGTTAAGGAGATTTTATCAAATCTTTTCACTACCACCATCAAACTCAGACTACTATTGCTTTCCAGGAAAGTATGTCCTTGAAATGTGTCCTATTGAAATGTGCCATTACTCTTGCTCATATTATATGCTTCAGATGTGTTGGAAGTTAAAAAAAAAAATAAAAAGATTCAAGAACTTTGGGGCTAAGGATGCTAGGGAGTACCACACGTTATTCTTGCTGCTGTGATACGCTTTTCAAACTTAATTGAAAAAAAAAAAAGGAATTAGCAAGCATGATTGTTCATGCATACTCAGGTATATGCACAAAACTATGCTAGTTCTTGATTGGAAAAACAAACAAATAGGAAACCAATCATATTAAGGAGGATTCTATAAGATCAAAACTTTACTGGTCTTACAGTGTTTCCAGAAGAGAATAAACCGGGGTTAATAACATCTGTAAAAGAAATTGGGCAAGATGAATAAAACAAACACACATGAACACTGGAGAATATCCATGAGTTTTAGTGCTTGATAATCCTAGTGACCAATTTATCTCATGGTAAAATAAAAATATTTAAATCTCCAACACCCTGTGCTAAAAGGCATTACTTGCCTTTGCTTCCTACTGGAAGAGATCCAGTATTTAAATGCACAGACTAAATACATTTGGCAAACACATATATTACGCTAAGTGATATTAAATGGCAGAAAAGAGTGAGAAGTGACCAGAATGTAAAACTGGGCAAAATTCCATTTCTTGAGTAGGGCAAAACTCAAGTGTGCAGACACCCAGAGTGATATGCTTTTATATTCAATTGAGAAAGAAATTTGGGAAATTATATTTATTTATTTCTCAGCTCCATTCCCTATGCCTGGGGAGCACAATTTAGTATTTAGCCTTGTTTTAAATATTTAAAAATAATAACTGCAGAGGATCCCTGGTTTTTCTAACACATTTATTTCTTACCTGCTGATGTCATAGCATTGGTTACTGGAAGAAAGTTAAGCATGTAAAGAAAAAGCTCCATTTAAGACAAATGAAAGGTAAAACCCTTGGTCCCTTTCTTCATCCCTCATTAGAGAAACAAATTATCTGTAGTGGATAACAGCCAGGCAGGGAGTCTGTACTATTTAAGAGCTTTGCTATTCCTCCTTTGAGTGTCTTTAGGCTATTTATTGAAAAGAAATATTTGTCTTGATTTTGCCATCTATATTAGAAATTATAGCTCTGTTGTTGGAAAAAAACATTTAGTTATCTTGTTTCATTTCAGGAATGGGTTATTTTCTACAATTTACCTTCATAATGTTTTTCAATATCCTATTCTGAAATGTTCATGTAAAACTGTTCAAAATTCAGATAGGTTCTATAGTGAAGGAGTTCATAATATTCAATGACGTTCTATTATATTAATCATTCTACCTTGGCATTCTAGTGGGAAGGTTTCTGAGTATAAATAATAGAACAAATATTCATTAACTTTACTTTATTCCTGAACAGCATTTAACATGGGAATCCTTCAAAATTTTTTTTTCTTTTTTTTTAAAGATTTTATTTATTTATTCATGATAGTCACAGAGAGAGAGAGAGAGAGAGGCAGAGACACAGGCAGAGGGAGAAGCAGGCTCCATGCACCGGGAGCCCGACGTGGGATTTGATCCTGGGTCTCCAGGATCGCGCCCTAGGCCAAAGGCAGGCGCCAAACCGCTGCGCCACCCAGGGATCCCGGAATCCTTCAAAATTAATGGTGAATTGTCGAATGATTTATAAAATGCTCCTTATGAAAAATCAAAGCAAAAAAAAATTGTGACAATCTTTTTTCTGATATGGTTCAATCCCTAAGCCTGTATCACATATACACGTGAACACTTCCACACACAGGCAGTAAGACAGACCAAGAAATAAGCATCTCCACTTTAATATTGAAGGATGAACAAAAGGGCAAAATTTGCCAAGAAATCTACTATATAAAGCAGATATGAGCATTTGTCAAAAATTACACAATTGTTACTAAAAGAAATAATAGTCATAGAATCTGTTTCAAGGTTTAATAAATTGTTTCAGAACAAATAACCCAAAAAATGACTTCATTTTGACCAGGGCTTATATACTGTAATAAGAAAATTGGATAAAAGATACAAATAATTTAAATTTGTAAATGAAGCACGTAAGGTGTAGTAGGGATGTTGCAGAGAATCAAAAGGAACCTCTCATAGCTCGCTCTCTTTTTAACATGCACATTAGAAGAGAACATTTCAAGGATTTTAAGGTTTGTATGAGATTTAAACAAGTAAATGTCTCAAACAGAAGCAGTTTAAAGTTTGCTTTATTCCCTGAGGTACTGATAGAAATCATGACTTCTCAGAAGGGAAACTAAATTTTCTGCCTCAGTTCAGCTCAATTTGGGAATTGAGAATAACTCTGTCCATAATTGCTTATTACCATTGGCCTTGCCTTTCTAGGTTGTTGGCTTATGGAAAGTGGGAGAGCAAGTCCTCAGTAGCACAAATGAAGTAAATTTGTCAAGCGATAAGCTTTGTTCTCATTTTCTATTTTGTAACTTCTAATTCTAGCACATAAAGGGACGTTGTAGATAAGTTGTACAGAGGGAAATCCTTAGTTTACTTTAAGATTGTTCAGTGGGTAAAAATAAGTGCTTTGCTTTGCAGATGCAGAAATAGAAATGGCTTTAGAGTTTATAAGGTTTTAGAGTTTATTCAGGTCATAAGTACTGTCGACTATTGATAAATTGATGGGAGCTTCATGGAGAGAATTTACAATAACATTTACATGGTATTTTGAAAATATAAAGATTAAGGAAGTTCTGCGATTTTGCTGAAGTTCATTACCATTAGTTATTAATGGAAAGAAGTACACTTAGCTCTTTCTCATGCTAATAGATTTCCATCATTTTAATAACTTTAGACATTTGAAGAGGAAATAATAAACTGAAAAGAAGTGACTAGGAATCATTAAATTCTGGGTGTTGATGGCTTACATAACAGAAGATGCTTTCCATTTGTGGAATGGTCCTTAACTCATGTCTCTGAAGTTAGGGGTCTGCCACAAGGAGATCCCTGTGACTCAGGTCTTCTTCACTTCTTCCCATAGAGAAAAAAATGAGTCATCTAACTGGTGAGTGATATTATCTGCCCCCCATTCTTATTGAGGAAGAAAAAACCCTGCACAATTTAGTCACTGAGGCTTTGTTCCTCTTTCTCTTTCTCCTCTAGACATTATGAGAGGGATATACTTAATACATGTGTCGAGCAGAACCAAGCATTTCCTTAGGTGAACTGCACCAACCTGTATACTGGCAGGAGGCAGCTAAGGACAGTGTGGTATCACTTTAGGCTGTGGATTAAAGTACCTTCTGCAGTTGGCTTTAGTGACAATATCTGATATTTTGAGGTTGATTTTTCTTTCTCCTCATGTTTTCATTAACAACTGGCTCTAATTTCTCAAAAGAAAGAAATGAATATTACTTATTAGCTCTCTATATAGTCTCAAAGTATAAAAGAGATTTATCAAAACTTATATTGTGCTTTAGTGTGATTTTTTTAAAGGTAACTACTAGAGGAGTGTTGTTATATTCAGCAACTTTATTAGTCAGAAAATCCCTCATGGGCTCTTTGTAAAGTTGATCTATTTATTACGCAAGATATAATCAAATGTGTCATCTGATTATAATCCTTGTATGTGAAGAGTAACACAAGTTTAATTAATTCTATGTTATAGAACAGTGCTGTAAAAAGTGGGGTGTGCATACACTGAGAGTTGAACAACACAGGTAATATAGTTAAGGAAGAAAATAGAACCTCCACTGACTCTTATCTTGAAGAGAAAATAAGTTATGACTTATTAATATATGAATTGACCTAGGTATTCTGTTGTTCTCTTTGTCAGATATTCTTGATTTTTCATATAAAGAAGGGGTAAAATATCCAAAACCTTGGAGGCATAACAGAGATATCTTTATTACTCACTTTTGGCCTATGGTTGGATAGGTGGTTCTTCTATTTGTAGTATATATTTTAAAATTAAACAAATTTACACAAATATACAAGTCCAAGGGAGCGTGGGTTGAAAAATCATACTAATAACAGTAAAAAGGTATAAACAAAGATAAATAACAGACCTAATGCTTCTATTTCTGGATTTTTTTTTTTTTACTTCTGGAATTTTTATCAGGATAATTATGTTAAATTCAGTCAAATGAAACTTTTCAGGGGAACGTAGGTGGCTGAGTTGTTGAGCTTCTGCCTTTGGCTCAGATCATGATCCTGGGGTCCTGGGATCAAGTCCCATAATGAGCTCCCCAGAGGGAGCTTCCTTCTCCCTCTGCCTGTGTCTCTGCCTCTGTGTGTCTCTCATGAATGAATAAAAAAAAAAAAAAAACTTACAAAAAAAGAAATCTTTAATTAACAAAGAACTTGAAGTGGGGTGTTGCAAACAATAAAAATATGATATTGATTTCATGAAGGGATTGGGCAATGGGCCTATAGGATGTGAACACTGGGAGTTAAAAAGCTATTGACCTTTGTGATTCTGTAACACAGCATTTGGTCTATGTGTTTAATTCTGTAGCTTGGGACAGAGCTGACCAAGAACAATAGGACTAATTAGTATAAAAGGGGAGAAAATAATAAAAAGTTTGGCAAATATTGGCATGTTTGGCTTTCAGTATAGGTCTGAATAAGAGAAATGAACATAGGGATGAATTAGGTAGAGTGCAAGTGGAGTTTAAGAAAATAATTTGTTGAGCAGGGCATCTCTGTTGTCTTCAATTTCAGTTGACTGAGGGTCAACTTGAAACATTGAAAAAAATGTTCTTGCACTCCAAATGAATGTTATATAATTGATGTCTGTGAAACCGTAGCCTTGAGCAGAGTAAAATGTTCTTGCCATAGACCTTTTCAAGAACCTCCCTTTAAGATGTACCTGATAGTCAGTCAGGGGCCAGTATCCTGTCTATTGCTGAAATGACTGTGTTTTCATCCACTTAAGCCTGTTGCTTAAATTGTTTTAAAGCACAAGCAGTTAAGCTAAAGCCTTTGGGACTTTGCAGGGTGGAGAAACCATTAGGTAAAATAGGAGACCTTAAAGACACATCTAAGGTATTTGGTTGAGGTTTTTCATATAAGGAACTGATTAGAAACCAATAAACTGGAAGTCCATTAAGTTTCTCAGGCAATCCTATCACCAGAGAGATACCTAGCCAACCTGGAAATAACTTGTAACCTTTCTGCAGAAGACCATCACTAGAGGTGCAAACTCATGCCAACAAAAATTGGCCTGTGAAAGCTGGGTAGCTACCAGGGAGTGCATCTTCACTGTTCCAAGAGAGTTCCACAAAGGAAGAAACAGTAACTGTGGAAAAAAAAAATAAGGCAGTGTTTCAACAAATCAGCAAAAGGAATGTATTCTTTTGACATGGCAGGGAGTCCTCACCTGGTGGGATTAAATAATTGTCTTGGACCAGTGATTGTTGTATATTTCTTATTCTCTCTTTACCTGATTTATAGCCTTTATTGTCCTTAATTCCTATCATTCTATGTATTTTTTCTTTCTTTTAAGGTTGTCATGTTTAGGGAAAGAATCCCGTGTTTTAGATTGTTTCTAGCCCATGCAGAGCTAAATACAGTCCCAATGGAAAGAAAAATTCATCATCCAGAAAATATGGAGTTTGAAAGTCATACAGTTACTACTTGAGTCTGTGGATTGTCTGTCTAGGGAAGGCAATGATTGTTGTCTACATTGGAAGAAGTATTCAAATTTGATGTGTTTATGAAAGTCCAAAGTCCCTGAAGTGTTATGAATTCCTCGAAGTGAGGCACTTACAAAGTATTTGCAGATGTCCAATCCTCCCTACTCAGCTTAAACAAAGAATACAATTTGTAATGTAGCTTGAAACAAAGAGTAAATGTAATTTCAAAGCAAAATGGCATAAAGCATTAGGGACTATATCCTGTAGTCCTTCATCAATTTCTCTGAGGAGGAAATTTACATCCCAATGATCGGTGGACTCCTGCCACATCAAAAAAATCCCAAACACATCTGAAATTAGCCTATCGTATGTTTAAAATTTGATGTTCTATACCACCAGTATATATTGCCTTAATTTTAACACTGCATATGGTTATAATGCTATGCACTGCAGTAGCCATATCATCTACCACTTTACAACAGTGTCTGTGTTTCAGGTACCACAATCCTTAGCCAAAATGTATGGGTAATGACTTGTAATCTACATTTCAAGGACTAAGGTCTTTCCCTGAACTCAGCAGCACATAGTCTTTGAGGTAACCTACCTTCAGAATTTTAAAACTTTCATCATAGATGCTTTTTCCTTGAGGTTTGACTACAGAAGGCTTAGCATGCTAAACAAAATGGATCAAATGTGTGTCATAGCAGATATTTGCAGTTGCCTACCTAATATTATGTTCCATTTTTTCCTTCTGACATGAATACTTGGTTCAGAGCATCATTTCTTTTTTTTTTTTTTAATTTTATTTATTTATTTACGATAGTCACAGAGAGAGAGAGAGGCAGAGACACAGGCAGAGAGAGAAGCAGGCTCCATGCACTGGGAGCCCGACGTGGGATTCGATCCCGGGTCTCCAGGATCGCGCCCTGAGCCAAAGGCAGGCGCCAAACCGCTGCGCCACCCAGGGATCCCTAGAGCATCATTTCTTCTCTGCTTTTATATCTAGGGAAATTATGCCACAGCTTTTAATATTTAATGTTTAATATTTAAGGTTAAGACTACTGGCTCTCTGTGGAAGAGTTTTGTGTATGTGCTAAATTGTGTCCCCTCTCAAAATTCATATGTTGAAGTCTGGGTTAAGACTGCACTATGTCAGAATGTGATAGGCAATAGGGTCTTTAAAGATGTTTTTAATTATTTATTTATGAGAGAGAGAGAGAGTGGAGAGAGAGAGAGAGAAGAGGGAGGGGCAGATGGAGATGGAGAGAATCCTCAAGCAAACTCCTCACTGAGCAGAGAGCCTGACTTGGGGCTCAATCCCATCACCCTGAGATCATGATCTGAGCTGAAATCAAAGGTCAGATGCTCACCCAACTGGCCTAGCCAGGCACCCCAGGAGGTAGGATCTTAAAGAGCTACTTAAGGTACAGTGAGATTAGATGGGTAGGCCATACTCTAAAATGACTTGTATCTTTATGAAAACAGATTACATTTCAGACACATCTAGGTAAGACTATGTGAAGGCAAAGAGACTGACACTTACAAGCCAAGAAGAGAGGCTTCCAGAAGAAACTAATCCTGTTTGACACCATGATCTTGGACTTCTATCCTCCAAAACTGTAAAGAAATAAAATTCTGCTGTTTAAGCCATCCAGTGTGAGAAGACTTTGTTACAGGCAACCCAAGAATAATGTACTTGGCTTTGTTCACAGTACCACCATTATCTTTGTCACTTCATTGTCCTTATACCTGCGTGGATCATAGAAGAATGGAAGGATCAATCTTCTTGTCCTTTCAGGATGGCAGAACAGAAGTGTAAAATTCAGTTTTTGGTGACATTGAGGGGCTAATACATAAAACTATATAGTTGTTAATGGACCCTGGAGTTAGAGTGCCTGAGTATGAATCTTTACTTAACTTTTTCCTGTATCTCTGTTTCCTTGTATATAAAATACAAATAATAACATATACCTCATAGGGTTGAAATAAAGATTAAATGAGATAATATGTGGAGAGTGTTTAGGACACTAAACACTGTAAAGTAAGTTCTATAACGCTATTAGCTGTTATTCCTATACTGGTTATCTTTACCTTTCTCTTTGTAATTTACTCCTTATTCATGTTGTCTTATGCAATCCTTGAATACTAAACATATTAAACACAATAAAAATCTAATCAGAGGCAAGGGTAATAAAATGGAGCAAAGACAATCTTTTCAACAAAAAGTTCTGGACAGATGGAACTCCACATGCAAACAAATGAATCCACAGACAGATCTTAAACCCTTCACAAAAAATAACTCAAAATGTATCACAGAATTACATGTAAAATCCAAAACTGTAAAACTCCTAGAAGATAACACAGGAGAAAAATATAAATGACATTGGGTGTGGTGATGACTTTTTAGATTCAATGCCAAAGGTGTGGTCCATGAGAAGCTGGACTTCATTAAAATAAAAACATCTGTTCTGTGAAAGGCAATGTTGAGATAACGAGAGGACAAGTCACACGCTGGGAGAAAATGTTTATAAAACCACATATGATAATGGACTGTTATGCAAAATATACAAAGAACTTTTAACACTCAAAAATAAGAAAATTACCAACCTGATTAAGGGTTGAGACCTTAACAGACACCTCACCCAACAAAATATACATACGACAAATAAGCATAGGAAAACATGCTCCACAGCCTATGTCATCAGAGATTTCAAACTAAAGCAAACTAAATGTGGACTATAGTGGATTTTTATTGCTCTAAAAATCCTCTGCATGTTAATTATGGATAATATGTCATTATACACTTGATCAAGCCCATAGAAAATACAACACCTAGAGTGAACTTTAATGTAAAATATGGAATTTGTGTGATAATGATATGTCAAGTAACTGTGGTAGCATAATACTTACCTAGCATATGTTTTATGATATATATTACAGCATCAACATATACTTAAATGAATATACATATATTATGTTAAAATATTTAAAGAGTTTCCTTCTTTTTTCTGGTAGTCATGCAGTATGCATAACTGATCATCAAGGTGAAAGATCACTAGTCTAAGTAGGTAGTATAATTATGATAACTTTTTAAGCAGTGTAATACAATTATGATAACTTTTTCAGGGACATGAAAATTTGAATCATTTCTACTCTTTATTCAGTAACTGATAGTTTTCCTTTCTAACATTTTGAAATTCTGTTAAGTTTATTGGTACTCTCAATGTAACCTCACTGTAGACTAGGTATGTTCAAATTAAACAATCTAGTCCATTTCAAGCTAAAAAAACACTTTAAGCAATCATCATGATACTGTATATTAGCAAAATAACTTAAATTCACATTACCATTTGCCCAATGTATAATGTATATTAATACCTTGGATAAATGGATACTTGAAAGATGAGAGGTTTCTATACACTGAACTTTTTTATTTTTAAGTTGGTGTATAAATTATGCTACTTTCTTTTAGACAATTTGTACTTGTGCAGCAGAAACATATTTTCTATATAATATATGAAGAAAACATTATCTGCTATACTCTTTTGAAGTGCATTCCAGAATGGGTCATGAAAATGAAATGGCTTGTTATCTTGAAGAGGAGCATTCTTCACAAAAGAAAACATGTGAATTAAGTTACACTTCTCGTTAATTGTTATAGTTAAAATTTGCCCTTCAAACCATAAGATTCTCTGTATGAGACTTTTTCTTTAATATTTTATTTTAAATGTCAGTACTTATGATTTCAGTGCCTATATGAAGCACATCCCATTTCATATTTAATTCAACATTATTTGAGAGGTAAAGAAAGTTGTTATGGCAACTGAAGCTCAAAAATAATTTCACTTAGAAGACTTTTTTTTAACACTTTCACTTCAATATGGCTTTCAGCTGCAATATGCAATATAAAAATATTCAATTTGAAAAAAGCAATAAGGTGGTTGGAGGAAAGTGTGCATGATATTGAAATGTTCAACCTGTGATACCATTTCAGATTGGCTCCTTTCACTAGTAATACACATTTAAGGTTCTTCTGGGTCTTTCCATGGCTTGATAGCACATTCTTTTCAGCGGTAAATAATATTCCATTCTCCGGATGTGCCATAATTTATTTATGTGCTGACCTCCTGAAAGATATCTTGGTTCATGGCAATTATGAATAAAGCTGCTATAAACACCTGTGTGAAAGTTTTTGTGTGAATGTACTTTTCAGCTCCTTTGTGTAAATACCAAGGAGCATGATTGCTGGATTATATGGTAAGAATATGTTTAGTTTTATAAGAAACTGCTAAACTGTCCTCCAAAGTGACTGTACCATTTTGAATTCTCATCAGCAATGAATGAGAGTTCCTGCTGCTCCAAATACTGTCAGCAGCATTTGATTTTTCAGTGTTTCATATTTTGGCCATTGTAATAGTTGTGCAGTGGTATCTCATGCGGCTTTATCTTGCATTTCCCTCATAACATAGGATGTGGAGTATGTTTTCTTATGATTATTTGTCATATGTATATCTTGTTGGGGAGGTGTCTGTTAAGGTCTTGACCTTTAATTAGATCAGTTATTTTCTTAGTTTTGAGTATTAAGAGCTCTTTGTGTGTTTTGCATAGCAGTCCATTATCAGATGTGGTTTTGTAAACATTTTCTCCCAGTGTGTGGCTTGCATTTTCATTGTCTGGATATTGCCTTACACAGAATAGATTGTTTTTTAATTTAAAAAAATATACCAAATAAAGGATACTGTTAAAGTGGACAAAAATGCAGGACTCAACGTTTGTTGTATACAAAATATTCTCTTTAATTATAAAGACACAGATTAAAAATAAAAGATGAGTTCAGTTTGTCAGTTTTTCTTCTACTGCTTATGTCTTTCGTGTCATACCCAAAAATAATTGCTATGAAGTTTTCTCCTTATACTTTCTTCTGAGAGTTTTATAATTTTTGCTCTTAGGTTTAGATCTTCAATCTATTTTGACTTAAATTTTCTCTATCGTGTTGGAAAGGTCCAACTTCTTTCTTTTGTAGATGGATATCTAATTTTCCCAGTATCATTTGTTGAAAAGACTGTCTTTCCCCCCTTAAATGGTCTTGGCATCCTGTGAAAATCATTTGAACACATACAAAAGAAGGTTTTTTTCTAGACTCTCTCCTGTGTTTGGAAGTTAAAATAACTTTGATTAAGAGCACTTGGGTGGATCAGTCAGTAAATCATGCAACTCTTGATCTTAGGATTATATGTTTGAGCCCCACGATGTTTGTAGAAATTACTTAAAAATAGTATCTTTAACAAAACATCTTTTGGTACACCTGCATGGCTCAGTTGGTTGATGATTTGACTCAGGTCATGATCTAAATCAGGGTCATGAGATCAAGCCTTGTATCAAACTCTATTTCAGGAGGGAGTCTGCTGGAGATTCTCTCCATATTCCTTTGACCTTCCTCCTGCTTGTTCTCTCTTTTCTCTCAAATAAAATAAATAAATCTCAATAATAATAATAATATCTTTGTGTATCAAATTATATTTTCAACAAAGTAGAAAGGCAAACCACGGAAGAGAAAGTATTTTCAAATAATACATATAATGAGGGATTTATATCTAGATTTTTTTAAAGTTCCTAACACTAAACATATAAGAAAACAACTCAATTTTAAAATGGGCAAAGGACTTGAATAGACATTTTTCCACTGAAGATATATCAATGGCCAATAAGCTCATGAAAATATGCTCACTTTTAGGGAAATGCTAATGTAAATCAAAATCAGGTACCACTTCACACTCATTACCTTGGCTATTGTAAAAGAAGAAGAAGAAGGAGAAAGAGAAGAATAAGGAGGAGGAGGAGGGGGTGGGGGGAGGAGGAGGAAGAGGAGGAGGAGGAGGAGGAGGAGGAGAGAAAACATTGTGGACAATGTGGAGAAAGTAGAATTCTTATGCATTGCTGGGAGGAATGTAAAATGGTACAGTTGCTGTGGAAAACGGTATTTCAATCCTCAAAGAATTAAACATATAATTACCAAAGACCCATCGATTCCTTTTCTGGGTATATATACAAAACAACTGAAAGCAGGGACTTGAACAGATATTTGTACAGTGATGCTCATACCAGCATTATTTATAATAGCCTAAGGGTGGAAACAACCCAAATTTCCATTGATAGATAAATGGAAAAACACAAAACATCTTTTTCCTATAAAATGGTATGCATTTATATATGCATGTATGTAAATATATATATTTATGCATTTATATATGCATGCATGCACATATGTATTTATTATACATGTATTCATGTATTTTTATATATGCATGTATGTGAATATATATTTATCTATATATTTATATGCATGCATGTATAAATATATAAATATTTATATTATATTTATATTATATGAATATATAATCATAGATTTTATATTATATATAACTACTTATATATTTATATGAATATATAAATATATATTTATTATATATATATGCTATTATCAGATCTATTCTCTGAAGTTATATCCACTGAGAGAATTTCCCTTACCTGCTGTTACCCTGAATAAGGTTGTAATGGCATCTTCAAGCTGATGCCAGCACATTGCACAAATCATTATACAAATCAGGTCTGGACCTTTTCCAATTGTGTAAACCATCTATAGAAAACTTTATATGTGGCTACAGATGTTAGCTAAGGGAAAGACATCCGAGAAGAGCAGGTACTATGAGCTCATCTAGTTTGCCTTCTGATTAGAAGTCCAGTATACCTTCTGGGTCTGCTTAGGTCCAATCTTGGTACAACCATATCCTAAATGTTGCTACACATGTTCATTTTTATGATTCACTGGATCTGATAACAACCTGTTCCTGATGGGTGTTAAGTTGCATAGACACTTAGTATCCCATAGTTCCAAAAGCTACCATGATCTGCTTTCCAAAGGGAGAAAGCTGTCAGTAAAGAAAGGCATGACATTATACTAAAACCCTAGGTATCTAAATTGTGTTTCAAATCTTTGAGCTAGCCTGAGACTCTATAAAACATCCCTATTTGTCACAGGAATACTTATCTTTGAGTCCATGGTTATAAAAGTAGCTAGGTAAGTTACCTGCATTCATATCTGCTGTACAGTCTTCCCTTAACTCCATTCCACATGGATATTTGGCAGCCTTACAGGCTACCATATAGGTTTGAGCACTACTCCAAATGTGACATATGTTGACACCAAAATCCAAAGACATTTACTACGATTTGTATCTACTTTTTTCGTGGATAGTGCATAATGCATTGATTTGTTGATTTTAAAGGACATATGCCAATGAGCTCTGTATTCCTGAACTTGGAACATCACAGGTGTGTTTTTCCAAAAGGAATGTAAAGTGCTTACTATTTTTTACTCACCATTACCATAATGTCTTTAAACAAAATAGTTTTCATAAAAGTCTTCAGTATAATCAACCAAGGTGATATTTTGTGAGTAAAAAGAAAGTCGAAGTCTCATGACCTCTATCTTTAACAGAATGACAGTTAATATAATCTTGATGTAGGTTAGTATCAGTGTAATGCTACACTTCTTACATGAAGAGAAATTGCTTTTGATTATCTTTTTGGATGGAAATGGAAGAGACAGCATTGTTAGAGCAAGTGAATGCTCTGTGCTTAGTGATTTGCTCCATTAAAGACACTAAAGATCAATCACTTTAATTAGCATCACTACATAATAAAGCACATAATCCCAGTTATTCCTCAATACTGAACTAGTTTGGTATTAAGGAATAAGACCAACCAAACACAAGAGTTAAATAGGATTTCATAGGCATTAACACCTCTGTATTTTTAAAATCCTTGGTGGAGACATAATATGTGGTTCACTATTGGTTTAAGCTCCCTCTCTCAGCAGATAGATTGGAACAGTTTCATGAGTTTCCAATAAGCCTGGGATAAAATAATGCCTGTCACTCTTCATCACAGAATCCATGTGGAGACTATACTAGCAACCATATGTTCTCACTGTATGTTCTGGGCCTAAGGAGATGGCCATTAAATTTGTACACAGACTATAATGACTATGATATGGGTTCAAGCCAACACTGAATGTAACTTGACCCCCACAATCACCAACTCTGACCTCAATGATGTTTTGTGTCTCTAGAAACTTGTGGGTTTCATTGACAGTATCAATTTTCCAAATACCTTGGAAGATTCAAGTATTTCCTTTTCCCTAGTTCTCTCAAGTGATTTGTGAGGACTATTCATAATGTATTCTTATTATCATTAGTTGAGAATCCACATTACATAAACTCAAATTGAGTTTCTGTCTTAGACATTTTCCTGTTACATAGATAGAACTCCTCACTAAAGGCTGCTTAGCCATTTACTTCACAGGGACCTTGTCATCATTTAGCCATGGATCACAGCATTCCAGAGTCATCTGGTTATTTCTGTCTTGCTGTGGCATATCATGCTATTTGTGTTAGACTTATTTCTGGTAGGATCTCATTATCCCCACTGAATCAGGAAATCCATCCCATTGAGGCTTCTTCCACCATTACTACAGGCCTACAGAAAATCATTAAATCTTTTTGTTTCAAGAATGAATATGCTTCCCTACAAATACATTAAAAAATTTGCCTATAAACATTTTTATATTTCATTTATGCATACAGAAAATGCACAAATCATAAGTGAACATCTCATTGAATTATCAGTAGATGAACACACTAATGTGATTAACTGGATCAAGAAGTAAACACATCTTGTACTTCTCCCAATGACTAGTCTCTCCCTGCTCCTTAACATCTTAAGAAATAGAGTGTCCTCTGGGTTTTTCCAATTAGTATAGTAAGTGGTGTTTGAGCAGTCTGCAAATAATAGAGCTATTCACTGTGCCCACCTCACCGAGCTTTTGTATACTTTCTTGAGTATACTAAGCAGGTTGGAGAATTTTACTTCAGTAAATGTAGGAAACAATTGAGTCCAGGCTTTAATTAACCATCATAATGCCATCCCTAGGTTCCCAGGCTACATAGTAAACCTCATATTCTGAGGGAAAGCACACATGTCATAAAATCTGCTTGATCCAATCCTCATGGTTTAAGATTCTTCCTGGTTTAACACTCTTACATATCCATCCATACAGACTGCCCATAAACTAAGTGCTATAGATTGCAAAATATAATACTTTTGATATAAAAGCTATTTCCTTTCAGAACAAGATTTTTACTTCTCAATGCGAGCAGCATTTGTATCTTTTATTATGGACTTGGAGAGAAAAAGAAAAGGAGGTGGTATGTCTGGGGAGTATTCCATTGTGTGGCACTTGTCTCAAGTGGAGGCTTTGGTAATTCTCATACCAGAGAAAGAGTTTTGATAGAAGATGCTGCTACTGCTGTCAAGGAAGCTTCTGGGGACTTGAGGGTTCAAAATGTTCAGTCTCTTTTCCTTATGTTCAGATGAGCCCTTCTTATTCCCAGGAGTAGGTATCCTCACATCAGAGGCTGGTTAATGCTCCAATTGCAAAACCCTTAAACATACATAGGGCCAGACTTTAGTAGAAAGCATATTTCTTTCTTTTTTTTTAAAATTTTTTAAAAATTTATTTATGATAGTCACACAGAGAGAGAGAGAGGCAGAGACACAGGCAGAGGGAGAAGCAGGCTCCATGCACTGGGAGCCCGATGTGGGATTCGATCCCGGGTCTCCAGGATCGCGCCCTGGGCCAAAGGCAGGCGCCAAACCGCTGCGCCACCCAGGGATCCTGAAAACATATTTCTTTAAAGCTGCAGTTGAGGATTATCAATTCTCCATGTTAAGGATTCAAATATTTTGATTATTATTTGTGTATTTTTGAAAATTATATCTAGAGCACTAGAATCAATCAGCTTTTCACACATTACTCTAATTGACAAGTTCCACAAGTCACATGATACCCTGACACCTCTACTTCAACCTGTCTTCTGGCACTTGCCACCAACTGAGCAATTGTGATACTGCTGAATTCTGTAGATTACCAGTGGCTCCTTTTCTCTGTAATTAGGATGTTGTACATGATGGTTGGGAGGGTATATATGATTAGGAGGGTGTATGTGCACCAACATCTATATGAATAATCCATTACCAGAATGTCAGTTTGAGGATACGTCAGTTGAGTGATCCTCAGATCACTTCTGGCACCAGTTACTATGTCTTTCAGGATCTCAACTTGACATGGCACATTTTAAGAAGTAAATTAAAAAAAAAAAAAAAAAAGTTTAATGAAAGACTATTATTTCCAGAGGTGTGAGCAGAGTTAAGGGAAACAACAACCGATGGTAAATACCAAGGATTTAAGAACACTGTAACCAGTACAAGCGATTATAAGAATCTGGAAGGAGCTACAACTGAGAGTATAAAGACGACAAATTTCACATCCGCAGTTAAGAAACGAAACCGTCTCTGATCTCTAACCAGTGCTTCTGATGGGCCAAACTGCACAAAAAGCCACATGCATGGAAGCCTGGATGGCGCAGCAGGCAGTCATCAGAGGCTGGGACAAAGGACAGAGTAGAGCAAAGCCAAGAATGAATCTGAAGAAACTAGTAAAATAATCTCTCAGCACTACAGCCCCCTACCCTGCACCACCAGCACTCATGAGATGTATATTTGCAAATCCATAATCACAACACTGATGCTCTGATCTTTCAACTTATCCCCTGCAATTACTACATTCCACCTTACAGATGGGAAATGATCAGATGTTTTGAAATTTTCAGTGAGGGATAAAACCTAAGGATCTCAAAGATATCTCATCCTAAAATAATAATAAAATACAAGCAATGACTCTAAAATTGACCAAATTATATTTTAAAACTTTTATTTTCACTTTTTTTTTTCCTTTTCTTCTTTGCAGGATTGGCATGGAGTCTATAGATCAAAAGATTAATAAAGTGGACTAAATATGTGTGTGCAGGTGGTAATTAGGGGCTTGAGGAATCAAAAGCAATGCTCTCCTGAGTCATTAATATTCTCTAGAGTACATTTGCTTATTCTGGCATCTTTTTTAAAATTAAAAAAATATCTTAAAAAACATTATGGCAAGAATTAAAATGGCTGTAGTGTGTAGGAAATAGAGTGTATTAAACAAAGCAAAGTTTTACAGTGCCAGCAAGTTTAAGTTTGCAGTAAAAGACAGCACCTGATATAGATTCCGAGATACACAGTAGCATAATCGTGTGCATTATACCAAAGTGCTCCTATTTTGCAATTTAAAAATTTTATATCTTGAAACACTGTGCTGTTGTATACAATTGCAAAAGAAGGAATCAAACATGTAGTTTAGAATCTTCAGAGGAAGCCTATTTGTGTTTTTAAAAAGCTCACTGTGATTCTGAGAGTTCAGCAAGTCTCTACACCCTGGGAATATATTTGGTGGTGAATGTCTACCTGTCCTTCAGATCCTTTGTGGGCAAGGCTGTGTTAGGATACTACTAATGACAAGCCATATGAACACACCTATTCATAGTGACATGCATACTGATTTGTATTGGTGTTTGTAAACTGTAATTCAAACTGAGAAGCCAGATTAATTTTGCTTGTAAATATTTGCAATCTGTTACTTAGATAATTGCTACATCCACATTTGGGTATATTTTTAGGCTTCTAACAACATACACAGGCTCACTTGCCACTTGCCATACTGCAATGAAAGAAGTTTATTTAAAGCCAACATTCAATGTAACAAAGCATTGATTATACTGAATTATTTCAAAAGATAATTTCATGTGTTCATAACATTCTTTAGAATCTTTGAACATGATAGATATTAGTTTGGTGGTTCTTTTCTTATAGTGTATTTTCTGGTTTTCTGGGGGAATTTTTGGCCTTAAAAATGAGGCAGGGAAATGTCTCCCCTGCTCTATTTTCTGGAAGAATTTGTATAAAATTGGAACTCGTTAGTTCTTAAATATTTCCTAGAGTTTATCAATGAGGACATCTGAGCCTGTTTGTTTATTGTCATATTTATTACTACAAATACAATGTTTTAAATAAATAAGTATATTCTCATCAACTATTCTTTAGTCAGGTTTGCACTTTGTATTACTTAAGGGTTTATTGCATTTCATCTGAGGGATGTACAATTGTTTGTGATAATCCATTATTATCCTTTAGGAATCTTTAAAATAAACAGTCATGTTCACTTATTTCTTCCTGAAAAAAAAATTTGGAATATCATGTATATACAATTTATAACGCATACACACAAATTCAGCCACTTAATTTTTCAGCCTAAGAGTTCATTAATTTCCTCTAAGTAATTTTTTAAAGTTTAAGTAAAAGATAATTTAATTTGATATATATGGTTTATATGGTTAAAAGGCTAAGTTACAGTTTATATTTTGCTTTTTTATATTATAATAGGAAAGGATAGTGGCAGAGTGGCATAATTTTATCTGAAAATAATTTTGTGTGCATTTGACTCCTGTTTTTAATTCTGCTTCCAGGGTTCTTAGAAGAACAACAATCTTTGAAATTTTTGTCCTTAAATTTGTAACTGACACCATATTTTGAGTTGATGAGAACCTCTATTAATAATTTAATAATATCATTCTGTATCTCAAACAGGTCAAAATTTAGAATTCATATGGTCTGATTTTCACAGAATTGTAACAGAATATTGGACTCCTCTTGACTGTATTGCCATAGAATAATTATGGCATTAGAAGACTACTTGTTTGATATAATAATGAATATGCACAACTACTGAGTTCAAACTAAGCATTATGAAGAAATGTTGGCAATATACATTGTCCCCACATAATATAAGGTAACTACTTTAAACATATTAAATTGAGGATACAGGTTTGGGTGCAACGAAGGCAAGTATGAGGAAATCGTGACTGCGAAGAAAGATCCAACTAGAAAGAAAGGAAGCCATGACACCATAATATAAGTTTAGTCATTTATACAAATGGTCCTAGTTTTGTCCTAACAGTTCAGAGTCTTCAATAAGCATTATTTAAAAATTGGAAAGAATTATTTATTAAGATAGTTTCCTCCCTTCACCAAAGATCTGCGCTTTATGCTAACTTTTTACCATTTTGTTGTTGAGAATTTTTTCCTCTCCCTGGAGTCTGGTAAAAGTATATGGCATCTCAATAATGTTAAGGGACTTTAAACTTCTTTGTAATATATTCTATTTAAATAGAGATGTAGGTGGCCTGAGTGGTTCAGCAATTTTGTAATCTCTTCTAAAGGAAATATATTGGATTTTTAGCTGACTAAGCCTCCAGAGACTCTCATGATGCTTGGGGTGTTCCCTGAAGAATTTTTGGAATTGTCTTACTTTTATTTCATCTTGAAAAATCATTCATTCAGGAGGCTGTTTTGGGGGGGGGTCTCTGATCCTGATTCTCTCTGTCATAAATCAATTTTCAGTAGCACTATTGAGAAACCTTTGAGCATACGATGTTCCCCAAAGTGTAGAATACCTTCTCAGAAAAGAAAATTAATTGAGAAATATCCTACATGCTGTCAGAGTTGCACTGCTTAATAAGATGAGACCTTCTCTCTGGAGAATCAGCAGCTTTCTGACATTCCCTGGCTTTCGATTACCTGAGTTAAATCTATTGCTAGAAATGAAGCATAGCAATTTCATCAGGTAAATTACTTCTCAGATAAAGAAATATATTCCATTACATGTTGTTTTTGCTCTGTGTTACTTGATTTATATGTAATTCTAACACAATATATACCATATTTGTGCTTAAGCAGTGTTAGTTGATCTTTATAAGATCAACTTGCATGAAGCTTGGAGGTTCCTGGCAATAGCACTTTTCATGGAACACATTTTACTGTCCACATTATAAACTGAATGGTATATATTTTTTCTATTAAATTAAAATTTCCTATACAGGATATGAACTGTTCACTCAATGATCAGTAATATATGAACATACAACCTGCTTTCTTTTTAGTCACTGTCATATCTTCTTTGACAAAAAAACAAAAACCAAAAAAAAAAAAAAATCATTCTTATCAGAGGTAAAAAGTAAATTTAAATCATCAGGAAATTTAGGTCTACTTTTTTTTTTTTCTAGCCTGACTCAAATTATTATAATCATAGCCATTGTTTGGTTCAAAATTACTTCCTTGGAGCTTCTCTTGTCTTTCCAACTTTTTTTACGCTCCTCTTCTTCCACATCCTAAATTTAACTGCACTGGCCTGCTGGCCTGTCCTCAAATGCCAGGACTGGTAAGGGTGGGATTATGTTTGTATGAGTGAAAACAGATCACTTCCTTTGTATGAGACAAGCATTGTGTGATTGTCGATATTGGTGGCAGGTAAATCTTAGCTGTTCTCTCTTCACAGGATAATTAAGATTCTGGTATTCAGCTGGACTCCCCTGTAGCCTCCTGGTTCCAGCTTTCATACAAAAGCATGATTACTCCAACTCCTTTAATCCATAAGGGGGACCAAATCACAAAATAGCCCCGGATCACTGGACAATCTTTTGGAAAGTCTGGCAAGTAGGCCCTTACTTAGCCATTGTCAGCTGGTGATACTTTTGACTTTGGCAGACCTAGGAATCCCTACTTTACCAATCTAATCTCAAGAAAAATTAGGTGAATCTGTAAACTCATCTTATTTTCTATACTACCCAATTAAATATCTCTATTTTTACTATGTTTTTTTTTCTGAAAGAGACATAGATTATTTCAGAATATTATGGGTGTTCAATGCCATGGAACCATAGTAAATTACAAAGTACTCTAGCACTTGATATTGATTTTCATTTATGCTGAAGAAATATCTTAGCAACTCTCACTTGGGAGTACATTGAAATTTTTTTTCAGCAGAACATAATACTAAACACAACTTGATGCAAATAAGATATATTTAAGACATTACTATGCACAAAAGAAATAATAAAATTATCCAAACTACCTACTCAAGACTTTCAAAAAAGTAGATGGAAATATGAGCATAGAGATATTGATTGAGAAAAGTAAGCAAACTGGGAGACCACAGTCTTCTGAGGACATATCCTTATCAGCATTGGAGCTGTTCAGGAGCCTTAGACCAGAGGCAAGGTGGAGGGACATAAAGGGGATATCTTACCTTAATGCAATTATGTTTGTTGTGTGCTAAAAAGTCACAGGGTGGTGAATCTTCTGACTTCTCAATGAAAGAGATCAAGTTTCTCTTTTGGAAATTAGCCTCACAGAATTCCCATAGATTAAAATCAACTAAATATGAATCCATTATTAAAAATTACCAAGTATACACACAAGGTAAAAAGTCATTATGACTGGGAATCAAGAAAAAAAATCATATATTTAGAACCCTAAGGCCTTTAGAGTCAACAGTATATCAAATATATTTTAAATATGCATACTTAAATATTTATGGAGCAAAATGATGGGAATCACTAAAATGATCAAGCAACAGGGACTATTAAGATGTTTAGGCCAAAGTGAAAAAAATATAAATTTCTTTTAGAAATTAAAAGTATTCATGTTGAAAACTAATGGTTAAAATAGCATATTAAGTATAGCTGAACAGAGAATTGCTGACCTTGAAGATACAGCCGAAAGAGCATTTAGTATGTAACTGAAGTGATTAGATGTGTGGCCTGGTTCAACTTGTCATTTTAGGATGTTAGATATGTATGCCATGCAGGTACACTAGTAAAATATTATATGATAAAAATGTAAAATGTATTTTTCAAGATAAATAGTTTTAAAATAAATGTGAATATGTGCAATATTATTTTTTATTAATACACATGGGCATGCTATTTAATAAAATAGGAGTGTTCCTCTCCCATGCTACTCTACTTGGACAATTAAGGATATTTCCTTGTTGGAAGGATAAAAGAAACAGCTTTTTAATGGGGATCTACTGTTAAGTCATGATTCTGATATTCCTCAATCTTTTTATCCTTTCATATTAATTAAACATTTTCACAGAGATATTTGGAATTGTGTTAATATCACTACAACAACATTACACAGTGACTATGAGATAAAACTATGAGATTAAAAACTATAGAAGACACAATGATTTGATAATACACATATTCAAGTGAATTTCAAGAGGAAAATGCATATTGAAGAATGAGAAGATATTTGAAGAGATAACAAGTGAAAGATTCCAGATCTACAAAAAAATGAAAGCCCAGATGGAGAAAGATTCTCTCCTCTCTTCTACCCATTGTGCACTCAAGTTATCCAAACACTAATTTAGTGCTGAGAGAGTATTTTACATATGTAACTAAGGTTCCAATTCAATTGACCAGTCTTTACTGTGGATTGACCTTCTTAGGTTAGATTTGCCCAAGATATCACCCTATTTTAAGGTCGACTGTTTTTGAATATTACCTTACTTTAAAAAATGTCTAATTTATAGAATAAGAAAAAAATGCAAACAGAATGAAATTAGGCTGGACATATTTCCATGGAGAAGAGTTAGCAAGGGCAAAGCTCTTATTAGAGGCAGAAAGGGGTGTGTGTGTGTGTCTCTTGTGTGTCCGCCTACATGCACATGCACACTTGTAAGAGACAGGCAGAGAGAGATTGGAGTTAATGCTTACTGAATGTCTAATGCATAGAAGGCACTGAGTATACCTTTTACAAGTTTTCATTAAATACCCAAACAGTCCTATGAATCTACACAATTACTATTCCTATTTTAGAGCAGAAGAAAGCAAAGCACAGAAAGAAAGATTTGCCAATTTACCCAGCGAGTGAGTGGTGGAATTGGAATTCAGAATTGGGCAGGTAGATCACATCAATTGTGCTTCTGACCCCTAAACATTATGTCATCTCAGGTAGATGTATTAAGATCTAACTTCAAAATATTATGTAAGAGCATTTCTTATTAAGGGAAAGAAAATAAATTCCTACTGGAGTACTAAAAGAAGAAAAAAATGCATTTAAAAAATCATCCGCTTAAACTAAACCATTTGTTTAATTTTAACCACTGACTTTTTAAATATTTATCTATACTAGACCAAACCAAACACCTTTTTAAAAGATTTATTTATTTATTTATTTGAGAGAGAGAGAGAGGGAGAGAGAGAGAGAGAACCAGCAGGAGGAGTAGAGACAGAGGAAGAGAGAATCCAAAGCAGATTTCATGCTCAGTACAAAGTCCCAATTTGGGCTCCGTTTCACAACCCTGAGATCACTACCTAAGCAGAAACCAAGACTTGGATGGTTAACTGATTTATAGGTCCCCTTAGACCAAACCAAATATCTAATGGAAGTTACAAGTCATATGATATTATTTTAAAGACAATAGCCATAGCCAATATGGGAATGTATTGCTACTTTATCAGTTCATATTTGAATAACTCTGGGTCTGAATATTTGATTTCTGAATATTTGATTTTTGTTTTTAGTGATATGAAGTGGAAGTATTAACTGTATAATTCCACATATTAGCCAATAGTACAGGAATAAAATGAGAAAATAACATTAAAAAACCAGGATTCAAAGCATGTATGATCCCTGTGGATAAGATAAGCATGTAAACTCCTTAAAAAGGGGGATCCCTGGGTGGCGCAGCGGTTTAGCACCTGCCATTGGCCCTGGGCGCGATCCTGGATTCCCCGGGATTGAATCCCACATTGGGGGATCCCTGGGTGGCGCAGCGGTTTGGCGCCTGCCTTTGCCCCAGGGCGCGATCCTGGAGACCCGGGATCGAGTCCCACATCGGGCTCCCGGTGCACATTGGGCTCCCGGTGCATGGAGCCTGCTTCTCCCTCTGCCTGTGTCTCTCCCTCTCTCTCTCTCTCTCTCTGTGACTATCATAAATAAATAAATAAAGGATTGTACTGTTTAACAGATCCAAAATAAAATAATAAGACACATTTATGTTTTGGATTTGCACCATTATTATTATTTATTTTTAAAGATTGTATGTATTTATTCATGAGAGGCACACAGAAAGAGGCAGAGACATAGACGGAGAAGCAGACTTCTCACAGAGAGCCCGATGTGGGACTCCATCCCTGGACTTGGGATCATGCCCTGAGCCAAAACAGATGCTCAACCACTGAGCCACCAGGGGCCTCGCACCATTTTTTTTTTTTTAAGATTATTTATTTATTTATTTATTTGAGAGAGAGAGTGTGTGTGAGAGACAGCTCATGGGTGGAGGTAGGGGCAGAGGGAGAGGGAGATGTAGCCTCTCTGACCAGCAGAAAGCCTGATGTGGGACTCCATTCCCAGGACTGATGATCATGATCTGAGCCAAAAGCAGGTGCTTAACCTACTGAGCCACTCAGGTATTCCTGGCTTTGAACCATTATATAAAACCCCAGTAAAATATAAGCATAAAATTCATTATAATGCTCAAGTTAAGAATGGATTTGTCAGGCATATAATATAATGAAAGAAAAATTAGTAGCTTGTATTCATTGTCTATGTCCAAGTCTCTTCAGCATTAGAAAGGTCAGATATTTTTACATCATACATTTTATATTTACAATTAAATTGCTATCAATTTAACATATTTATTTTAAACAATAGTAATGACATTTATTAAATGATTTCATTCTAAAAGCATACTTTTTAAGTTCTTATTTTTGGGAAAGAATGCTTAACTATTCCTCCATATCAGTTAAAGGAAGAATCTTGGACATACGGATTTCTTATGTGAAAAATATGTTTTCTCTACAGAGAAATTATTGTTCTAAAAAAAAGCATGTACATTTCCCATTTTGGATTTAAACTGAAGTCAGAGACTAATTTTGATATATGCAAATTTGACAGAAACACTTCTGAACTTATTTTATGAAATCAATATTACCCTGATGCCTAAATCAGACAAGGATATAACAAGAAAATCATAGCTAGTATCCTTGATAAACATGGGTGCAAAAGTTGTCAACAAAATAGTCAAGCCAAATTCAACAATACATTAAAGATCATGCAACATAATTAGGTTGATTTATTCTGGGGATACAAGGATGGTTAAACATCTGCAAATCAAACAATGTTTTAATACACCACATTAACGAAATGAAGAGAAAAAGTATATGATCATCTAAGTAGATGCAGAAAAAGCAAGTAGATGCAGAAATTTGACAAAATTACAGATCCATTTTTGATTAAAAAAAAAACTCCCAAGAAAGTGGGTGTAGGGAGAACATATCTAAATATAATAAAGTCCATATAAGACAAGTTCACAACTAGAATCATACATATTGGTGAAAAGCTGAAAGCTTTCCCTCTAATATCAGGAACAAGACAAGGATGCTTACTTTTGCCACTTGTATTCACCATACTATTGGACGTTCTAGCTGCAAAAATGAGGCAATAAAAAGAAATAAGAGGAATCAAAATTGGAAAGAAAGAAGTGCAACTGTTACTACTTACAGATGATACATTTTATATAGAAAGCCCTAAAGATGCTACCACAAAACTGTTAGAACTAAAGTGAAGTTGAAGGATACAAAATCAATACACAGAAATCTTTTGTTTCTATAATAATTAACTATCAGAAAAAATTAAGAAAACAATCCCATTTGCAACTGCACCAAAAAGAATAAAAATCTTAAGACTAAATTTAATCAAGGATGTGAAATACCTACACACCAAAAACTATGACACTAATGAAAGAAATTGAAGAAGACACAAATAAATGAAAAAAATATTCCATGCTCATGGATTGGAAGAATTCATATTGTTGAAGTGTCCCTACTACCCAAAGTAATCTATAGATTCAGTGCAATCCCCATCCAAACTCCAATGACATTTTTCACAGAAATCCTAAAATTTGTATGGACCCACAAAAGACCCCAAATAGCCAAACCAGTCTTAAGAAAGAACAAAGCTGGGGATCCCTGGGTGGTGCAGCGGTTTGGTGCCTGCCTTTGGCCCAGGGCACGATCCTGTAGACCCGGGATCGAATCCCACATCGGGCTCCCGGTGCATGGAGCCTGCTTTTCCCTCTGCCTGTATCTCTGCCTCTCTCTCTCTCTCTCTCTCTCTGTCTCTGACTATCATAAGTAAATAAAAATTAAAAAGAAAAAAAAAAAGAAAGAACAAAGCTGGAGGCCTTATGATTCCTGATTTCAAACTCTATTACAAGTCGTTAACAATCAAAACAGTATGGTATTGGCACAAAAATGGACACATGTAAAAAATGGACACATAGATCAATGGAACAGGATAGAACTCAGAAATAACCCACATGTATATGGTCAACTAATTTATGATGAAAAAGCCAAGAATATACAATGGGGAAAGGACGATCTCTCCAATAAATGATGTTGGGAAAACTGGACTGACACCTGCAAAAGAATGAAATTGGACCACATCTTACACCATACACAAAAATTAATTCAAACTGGATTAAGTCTTGAATGTAAGACCTGAAACCTAGAAGAAAACACAGCATAAGTTCCCTGACAAGTCTTGGCAATTATTTTTTAAATTTAATACCTAAAGCAAAGACAAAGGAAAAAAAAAAAAAGAAACAAGTGCAATTATATCACTAAACCGCTTCTGCACAGGAAAGCCTCGATGGCTCAGTGTTTGAGCATCTGCCTTTGCCCAGGGCATGATCCCGGGTTCTGGGAATTGAGTCTTGCTCCCCTCTCCCCTACAGGGAGCCTGCTTCTCCCTCTGCTTATTTTTCTGCCTCTTTCTCTCTCTGTCTCCCATGAATAGATAAATGGGGTCTTTAAAAAAAACAAAAAAAACTTCTGCACAGCAAAGGAAACCATAAACAAAATGAAAATGTGACCTACTGAACAGGAGAAAATATTTCCAAATCATATGTCTAATAAGAGACTACTATCCAAAATACATAAAAAACACATATAAGTCAATAGCAAAAAATTCAGTTAAAAATGGGCAGAGGATCTGAATAGTCATATTTCCAAAGAAGACAAAGAGAAAGCTATCAGGTACATGAAAAGATGCTCAATATCACTGAATATCTGGGAGATGCAAATCAAAATCACGATGACAGAAATCATCTCACACTTGTTAACAATAGCTATTTTCAAAAAGTCAAGAAATAGCAAGTGTTGGGAGGATGTGGAAAAAGGTAATCCTTGTGTATTGTTGATGGAAATGTAAATTGGTGTGGCTACTATGAAAAGCAGTATGGAGTTTCCTCAAAAAATTAAAACTGGAACTACTATATCACCCACTAACTCCACCTCTGGATATTTTCTGAAGTAAATCAAAACACTAACTTGAAAAGATATATGCACCCCTATGTCCACTGTAGCATTATTTATAGTAGCATATATATATATATATATATAGGCTATGTATATATATGAATGAGTGAATCAACAAAGAATATCTCTCTCTCTCTCTCTCTCTCTCTCTCTCTCACACACACACACACACACAGGTATATTATCCAGCCATAAAAGAAATAAAATCTTGCCATTTTCAGCAACATAGAATCTAAAGGTATTCTCCTAGGTGACATAAGTAAGACAAAGAAAAATATTATGTGATATCACTTATATGTAGAATCTAAAAGAAAAAAAATAGGCTTTATAGATACAGAGAATATTTGGGTGGTTGTGAGACACAGAGGGTGGAAGGTAGGAAAAATGGGTAAAGGGAGTCAAAAGGTACACATCTCCAGTTATAAAATAAGTCACAGAAAGGTAATGTAAAGCATGACAACTATAGTTAATGATAATATATTGCATATTTGAAAGTTGGTAAGTGAATAATCTTAAAAGTTCTCATCAGAATAAAACATTGTTAACCACGAATTGTTAACCATGTATGCTATGAATGTTAACAAGATTTATTGTTGTGATCAATTCCCAATATAGGCATACCTCATCTTGTTGTGCTTCACTTTATTACACCTCCTAGATACTCAGTTTTCTGCAAATTGAAGGTTTGTGGCAACTCTGCATTGAGCAAGTCTTTCAGCACAATTTTTCCAACACCATTCGGTCACTTATTGTCTGTCACATTTTATTAATTCTTGCCATATTTCTGATTTTTGCATTATTATACTTGAATTGCTACAATATCATGATAAAATTTCAACAGATCAGGAGTTGCTTTTCATGGATGAACCAAAAAAGTGGTTTCTTGGGATGGCACCTATTTTTGATGAAGGTTCTGAATTGTTGAGATGACAACAAAAGATTTAGGTTATTACATAAACTTAATTGTAAAACAGTGGCAGGATTTGAGAGGACTGACTGCAATTTTCAAAGAAATTCTGCTGTGGGTAAAATACTATCCAAAATCCTCACATACTACAGAGAAATCACTTGTGAAATGAAGAGTCAGTCAATGCTGTAAACTTCATTGTCTTATTTTATGAAAATGTCACAGCCACTCCAGCCTTCAACAACTACCATCCTGATCAATCAGCAGCTATCAACAATTGAGGCGAGACTCTCTACCAGTTAAAAGACTATGACTTGTTGAAAACTCAAGATTATAGTTAGCATTTCTTAGTTAAAAAAAATTAAGTAGGCTCTGGCTCAATGTGGAGCTTGGACCCATAACCCCGAGATCAAAAGTCACACACTCTACTGAGTCAACAATAAAATATTTTTAATTATGGTACAGATGTTGATTTTTTAACACCATGCTATTGAACACTTAATAGAATACAATACAAAAGTGTGAAGTTTCACATGTTAGGGAAGACAAAAATTTCTTTTGACTCACTTGACTGTAATATTGGCTTTATTATGGTGGTCTGGAACAGAACTCACAATATCTCTGAGGTATGTTTGTACAAATTCAGTATGTTGCATACCTGATGCTAATGTAATATTGTAGGTTATTTATTCTTCAATAATACAAAATTTTAAAAATTTACTAATTATTTTTATTTACTTATGTGTTCGTTTATATTGTTTTGGTTTTTACTGATACTGCACCACCAAAGAGGGTAGTGGAAATGAAGAAAATAAGAGAAGCACTATTTGTAGTGATTTGGGAATGAATAATAGAGCAAAAGTTGATCTGTTCTCATTGTTATTATGAGTCAGTTCTTCACATCAATATCAGCAATAAAATACTTATTACTGTCAAGGCAGGTCACTCTCCACCCCACCCTCCAACCCCACCTTCCAACCTGAATTACACTCTGCACTGGTGAAATCCATGATACTGCAAATGTATTTGGAATTGGCTATTTTCTTTTCTTTCAACAAAACTGCAGCAGGTTAAAATGTGTAATGAGATACAAGTCAATTAGAGGTAAAATTATGATGTAACTAATTTACATTTGAATAGGTAATGCACACTTTTTTTTGGAAAAAAATTGAGACCTAAAAAGAAAATTATAGTTAATGCCCTATTGAATAAAACAGTCTACTAGTGATGATGGCTTCTTATATTAAGTGTGCTATAAAATAGCTAAATATTCAGATAACTCAAAATTTGTATTATTCATTTGCTGTTCTATTTTTATGTTTGCAGTGAATACTTCGTTTCAAAAATGCAAATATATGCATTGCCATTTTAGCAATCTGCAAATGGCTGTTTATATTTTCTAGCTACTTTGAATATTTTCAAGAACTTTTATTATCTTACACTTTCAGAATATTTTTTTTTTTTTTTTTTTTTTTTATTTATTTATGATAGTCACACAGAGAGAGAGAGAGAGGCAGAGACATAGGCAGAGGGAGAAGCAGGCTCCATGCACCGGGAGCCCGACGTGGGATTCGATCCCGGGTCTCCAGGATCGCGCCCTGGGCCAAAGGCAGGCGCCAAACCGCGGCGCCACCCAGGGATCCCTTTCAGAATATTTTGAAAGCTGGAATAAACCTCTTGAAAGCCTAAGGCATCTAGGTCCTGTCTGAAATGGGATTCCAAGATGAAAAACTGGCATGGATATTCTAAATTAATTACCATACACAATGTAATTAAAAGGCACTACTTATCATTTGAAGAACAGTTAGCAGAAAATATGCATGGACCTTTAATACAGCTACTGTTAACTAGAAAAGAGAATTCCAGAGGCTGATGTCAGAAACTATCAGCACTTATAGATTGGCTACTTCTAAACACCTGGCAGATTTTTGGGTAGTTAATGTCTAAACAGAAACAAAATGTATAACTCATCATAATTTGTTGTTGGCTTAGAATGATATCTGTCTTATTAAATTCTGTGTACAAAAATCATTTTTATAGTTGTTATATTTAAAAAATACAACTGTGCCTACAGAAAAATTGGTATGGGCATATAGTGGTTTCAATCTAAACCAGAGTACTCTTCTTTATTTTAAGTTATTGTAGTGAGTTCAGTGACTAGGTATTTTAGCAGAAGAGTAGAATTATTAAAAATAAGTTATTTTATATTTCATTTGTCACCTCACTGTTCTAACTTCTAATTTTATACATCCTCCCTTAAATTCTATCTTTTCAATCTACATTTATATTCAAAAACATTTATCCAGTTTGCATTTCTTTTTGCTTTTTTGTGCTTTATTTTTACATTAAGCTCTTTATGTCTTTTCCTGGGATGTTGCTAGATCTAAAAATAGACATAGGATGAATGTTTCTTAAATTTAATTTTATTTTTTTCACACAAATATAGTAGAAATGGTCAAATAACATGGAAAGATATTAGACTTCTCTAGTAGTCAGGAGAAAATTTTATTTTTAGTGTTTACAAATGTTGAAATATCTTTAGCTTTTTATTCTGTTTCATTTTGTTTTATAGACTTTATTCTTTTAGAGAAGTTTTAGATTTATAGCAAAACTAAGAGAAGTTACAGAGATTTCCCACATACCCACTGCCCCATTCATACATAGTCTCTTCCTTACCAACATCCGCCACCAGAATGGTACATGTATTATAATTGATGAAATTATGATGACATATCATATTCACCCAGACTCTATAGTTTTCTCCGTGATTCACTCTTAATCTACATTCTATGGGTTGGGACAAGTGTATGATATGTATCCATCATTATAGCATCTTACAGATTACTTATTGCTGCCCTAATAATCATCTGTGTTCTGCATATTCATAGCAATCCTCCCTCTCTAGCCAACCCCTGACAACCAATGACCTTTTTACTGTCTCTCTAAGTTTTACCTTTTCCTTAAGGTCATATGGTTCGGATAATATAATCAGTCACCTTTTCAGATCGGCTTTTCTGTAGTAATAATGCACTTAAGTTCATCCATGTCCTTTCATGGCTTATTAGCTCATTTCTTTTTTAGCATTGTATAATTCTCCATTGTGTGGGTGCACCAAGTTTATTCATTTATTCACCCACTGAATGAAATGTTGGTTGCTCTGGATTTTTGGTGATTATGAATAAAACCACTATAAACATTCCTGTGTAGGTTTTTGTGTGAATTTACGTTTTTAGCTCCTCTGAGTAAATACCAAGGAGTGCAACTGCTGGATCAGGTGGTAACAGTATGTTTAGTTTTGTAAGTAGCTGTACCATTTTGCACTTCCACAGTAATGAGTGAGAGTTCCTATCATTCCACACCTTCCTCAGCATTTGGTGTCATCGGTGTTGTGGATTTTGGGCATTCTAACCAGTGTGCAGGGATATCTCATTGTTGTTTTAATTTACATTTCCCTGATGATATGGAATGTAGAACATCTTTTTATATATTAATTTGCCATCTGTATGTTTTATTTGGTGAATTACCTGTTAAAATATTTTGCCCATTTTTAAATCTGATTGTTTTTTTATTGTTGAATTTTAAGAGTTCTTTATTTAGAATAACAGTCCATTATCAGATGTGTATATCACATATCCTTATTCAGGTTTGTAACTTGTCTCCTCATTCTATTGACAGTGTCTCTTGCAGATCAAAAATTTATAATTTTAATGAAGTCCAGATTGTCAGTTATTTCTTTAATGATTGTGCCCTTGTCATTGTATCTTAAAAAGTTACTATTATACACAAGATCATCTAAGTTTTTTCTTGTCATCTTCTAGGGTTTTTGTAGTTTTCTGTTTCACATTTAGATCTGTGATTCATTTTTAGTTAATTTTTATGAGTGTCAGGTCTGGGTCTAGATTTATTTATTTTTGCATGTGAATGCTCAGGTATTCCAGCACCATTTGTTGAAAAAAAAAAACTATATTGCTCTATTTTGTCAAATATACCCCTTTGTCAAAGATCAGTTGATATTCATGTGTGTCTATTTCTGGGTTCTTTATGCTAGTTCATTGATCTTTTTTGTCTATTCTTTCACCAATACTAACTGTCTTGATTACTGTGGCTTTATTGTAAGTCTTAAAGTCAGGTAGTATCAGTCCTTTAACTTTGTTCTTCTACATTGTGTTGGCTATTCTGAATCTTTTGCCTCACCATATCTCCTTAAGAATTAGTTCATTGACATCCACAAAATGACCTGCTGAGATTGGGATTATCTTGGTTCTATAAATCAACTTGGGAAGAAGTGACATCTTGACCATACTGAGTATTCCAATTGATGAATATGGATTATTTCTCTATTTGTTTAGTTCTTCTTTGATTTCATGTACCAGAATTTTGTGGCTTTCATCATACAGATGTACATATTTTATTAGATTTACACTAAATATTTAATTTTTAAATGTTATTTACTTATTTGAGAGAAAGAGAGTGTGTGCACAAGCATGGAGGGGAGGCGCAGAAGGAGAGGGAGAAGCAGACTCCCCACTGAGCAGGGACCCCCCCTCAATAAGGGGGCTGCATCTCAGGACCCTGCAATCATGACGTGAACTGAAAGCAGACAATCCACTGAGCCACAGTCTACTGAGTCTCTATGGTGCCCCATAAGCATTTCATTTCTAAGGAAGGTAATGTAAAATGTACTGCGTTTTTAATTTCAAATTAAAACTGCTAGTAATTATGAAAATGAATGACTTTTTAATATTAAGCAGGTATCCTGCAACCTTACTATGATCACATTAATTACATCAGTTTTTGTTGTTTTTGATTCTTTAGATTTTCTACATAGATGATCTTGTTGTCTGCCAACAATGACAGTTTCTTGCCTTCCAATTTTTACACCTTTTATTTCCTTTCTTTTCTTCTTGCATTAGCTAGAACTTTCAGTATAGTGTTGAACAGGACTGTTGCAGGGAACATCCTTGCCTTGTTCTTTATCTTAATGGAAAATCTTCTGGTTTCTCAAATTAAATTTAATGTTAGCTGTATGTTTTTTGTAGATTTCTTTTATCAATTTCAAGAAGTTCCTTTTTATCCTTGTTTGCTGATTTCATTACTTCTTACTCATAGAAAAACCAAAGATAACCTCAAAAGCACTCTTATAGTATAAAATTATTAAAACAATTATTAAAAATAAGAAATTAAGTAAACAGTATTTTTTTCTTATAATACATATTAGGTTCTTCCTTTTGAATCCAAAAATTTTATTATACAGTAGTATCAGAAGTACGCAGTTTATACAAGTATTCAGTAGGCCTTAGTTTTGGCAGAATGCATAGTTTCTTCTTAGTCACACATCTGTAATTATAATTATTATTCTTTTCTATGCTCTGTTTTTGCCTTTCATCATAATATTTTGTTTTGTTTTTTTACCTATTGGTGTTTCTGTAATTATGAGAATGGTTTGAAAATTGTTATCATTTCATATCATTTTCTCATTGAAGTAGTACAAGTACAAGCCAAAACAAATTTCTTGATTCCTCATAAACAACAGAAAGTAAATAAAAGTGTATTAGTTAATTAGTTAAACATTCAACTTTTAAATTAAATTAAATTAATTTATTTGAAAAAGATTGAGAGAGAGAGAGAGAGAAGAAAGCAAGAGCAAAGGGAGTGGCAGAGAGAGAAGCAGGCTCCCTGCTCCTCCCTCCACTTTCTGTCTCTTTCTCTCTCAAATACACAAATAAATCTTTAAAAAAAAAAAAAAAAAGGATTCACACACTATACCATATATAGGCATTAACCCCCAATCAAAGTAGCTTAGAATTTATCCCTGGAGAAAGCGAAAGTTACAAAGAAAGAGGATGGTTGGCATGTGGTTCCCCCCTCTTGAAGCCCTGCTTCTAGGTCTACCCATAAAGCAAAGATGAACAAGAAATAGGCACACTTGCATACTTACAGCTGCCAAACAGATTTTAGTTCCTAAATCTTATGTTAAATGGAGAGCAAAATGTCTCAAAATCCTATTTATCACTGTAAAAAACTGCCCCAGAACAACACATAGATAAGAAAAGTGATAAAAAGAATGGAGAACAAAAACGAAAACAAATAATGACATTCTAATGTGTAAGCTCAGAAAAATTTAAGAGATTATGCATCCATAAAAACAGCAAAGGAATAATCATGGAATAAACCAAAGATAATCTAGAAAACATAATCCAGAAAATTATAAATAAATTTCCAAAATAAAGTTAAAAATGTTTCAGGGGGTATGGAAAACATAATGGAAATTCTCCAAACATAAGTAAAAATCAGAGAAACAAACTATGAAAGGTAAGGGATCTACAGTATCAATATATGATGCTACATGTTTGAACAAAATAAGATCGAGTGAGAACAAAAGTCAGGAAATTTCCCATCCTTTCTACCATCAAAAAGCAAATTTCTCAAGAGTTGCAGTTCACAAGGGTCACTAAGCACTTGGTAAATTAATGAAAAATAAACCTACTAAAGTAGACGATTGCAAATTTGGAAAACCTTGACCCTAAAGGAAAACCTAAAACTTTCAGAGAAGAAAAATAATTTAGAAAGTTAACAGTGGAATAAAGAAATGCAAGGCTATTTTAAAATATATACCACCCACAGCTAACTTTTTAGAAATTTTCTAGATGTGTTTTCTTACAAGCCATTGGAGAACATTTTCTACTTCCCCACACATCCCTCTCCCCCCAAAAAAGACAACACAGCTATTAGAGAAGCAGACATGGGTTTTGAACCCTGACAGCTAACTCCAGAGCCAAGCTGGGTCCAGAGGCTCCAGGCTATGATGGCTCTTACAGAAATAGTTGGCAGTTATTGAGTGCTCAGGTAAATGTAGGCACTGTACAAGAAGCTCTAGATATAGCATCAACTCAATTATCTTCACAATAAGACTGGAGGTAGGTATAATTATTACTTGGTTTCCAGTGGAAGAAACAGATCCGGGGAGCTTAAGACCTTCCAAATGTTACACAGATAAAAAATGGCAGAGCTGGGATTTAAAACCAGGCTGAATGACTCCTCTTGTTTTTTGTCTCGTGCTTCTAAATTTGTCATAATTTGGACCGAGACAAACTTACACTGTAGTTTGGAAGTCTTTTTGTTGTTGTTGCTGTTTTTCTCCTATCAAATGCAAAGGGCATTGCATTTTGTAGGACACACAAGGAGGAAGACAATATTATTTCTTTGGTCTGGACAAAATGATTGAAATTGTTATTTGTGTGAAATAGAATGACCCCATGATTTCTTAATCAGTAAGCAAGGAAGTGAAAGAAGGAGGGTAAACAATGGTGGAAGCAGAGAGAAAGTGAAAGATTGGAAGGTAGACAATAAAAAGTATTTCAAGTGTGCCTACTTCAGAGATCAAGAAAAGAGTTTTAAGAGTTGAGTCAGTGTATGTAACCACCATGAGTACTAAAACCAACTGGTAAGTAAGATTTCAATGATGTGGATTAGGGAATTCTGCTCCCTCGCTGACCCTCCCTCTCTCCTTCCCTCCTTCTCTCTCTCTCTCTCTCTCTCTCTCTCTCTCTCTCTGTCCTCTCTGAGAAAACCTGAAAAGCTAGGTGGAATATATGTTTTTAAATCTATCAAAAACTATCAAAGAGCTAACAAAACAGCAGTGAATTATGGAGCAAGATCCAGAATGTGTGCTTCGTGATCATAAACAATGTGGTAAAGTATTAATATGTAGCTGAATAAATTTAATGGGGTTAGAAACTGCAAGTTCATTTACTATTTAAGGTCGACAATTTCTACTTTTAACACTTTGGGATTTTAGTTTCCTCCATTTCACGTAGCTATTGTTTTCCAGTCGATCTCTATACGTTTAAAAGCTGTTTCTTAAACTGAGACAAGCTCAGTTGATCAGAAAAGTTGTTTTAGGCATATGTGAGAGGTTTAGATTTGTCTTTAAATATGTCCAACTTTATCATTTGCCATCCTTAGTTTCGCATGTAAGACAATCCTGAATCATAGGAAAGTTTATTACTAGACAAAGAAGAAATAAAGAAAAAATTATATATATAAATTTTAAATATATATAAATTATAGATACATATTATAAATATATATTTTATATATATATATAAGTATATATATATATATAAAAATATATTACACTCATGAATCTTCCATCTCATTTTCAGGGAACCATCACTAGTATTTTGTGAAATACACCCACCTATCCACTCCCCAATTTCATGTGTAGGGTCTGTGTGCCACAGTTACTTGGCTCATGTACAGACATTCTTCAAATTGAGATATCTTGGTATGCTATTAATAACTTTGCTTTCTTCATAACCTAAATTTGTTTAGCTTATTTATGTGCAGTCATAAAAGAGAGTTATGTTTTTTAAAATTTTTGATGAGGCAGTACTATCTCACTATAACCTAGACCTTAAACATAAGCAGCAGTTAATGTTATATAAATTTTATGTAATGAAAATTCTTCAGGAATGAACAAAGTTTTCTCCCTAAGCTTCAGAAGCACAATATGGCATATTAAGTTTAATTAGCTTAAAAAGAGAATTAATAATTGATATTGTGAATATTTTTTCCTTTTGCGTCATGGTATAGCAAGTATTTCTGTATTAACTTGCATTCTGTTTCTCTAGTCATGATTTGCTTTATTATATTTAAAGAAATGAGCAAAAGATACACTTGCCATAAAATAATTAAAAATAGCTAGTCCTGAGATTTCAGTCCCTGTATACTGGCTTCAAATGTTCTAAGTCACAAAATTGATTCACCAAACCTGAGTTGAAATGTCAAAGGTACATGACCAATTATCTATGACATTTCATTGTAGTTAAGGCTATAAATTGTTCATGATGAAGTCTTGAGAAAAAATTTTAAATGTCAAATACTAGAGTGCTGCATTCTATATTAATTCTCCTTTTCTAATTCTTTCTTTTTCATATTAGTTATCCTTCTACTATTTAACGTTATCTAAGTACATTTGACTCTATACTTTTAAATCAGTTTTGGATATAGAACATAGCGAAGAATAGTGCATATAGTGATAACTGACCAAAAGAGTTCAGATGAATGCATTATTCGATAACATGGACCATAATTTAATTCATTCAAGCTCATTGTCAAAAAAAAAAAAAAAAGATCAACTAAGCTTTGAAATATCTAATGAAAAGAATTGTACTTCTATTGATAGTCACATTTGAAATGGAATCTGATTTTCTACTTATGCCTATAGTTTTAGGCATTCATTTGAAAGTCCGGCATAACACATACAATTTGATAAAATTAACTGCCCTTCAAAACATTACATATCTCTGACAATTACCATCTAATGAGTGTTCCTAGCAATTTGGCATGCCCTTCTAATTTTTGAACACTCAAAAATCATTTTTTTTAAATTTAGGGTAGTATTTTTGAGAATTTCCCAAATTAAAGAATAGAGATGGTTCTAGTGTTCTAAAATGGAAAAACCCAACTTTATTTTCACACCTTGCTAAATTTATTTAATTCAAAGTCAATAAAAATTCCACTTTGGAGCATATTCAACAAAATTATTTGTAAGTTTATATGAGAGAATAATGATTATGGGGAACATAATCTATGTTAAAAGAATATTTCAATGCTGTGGGTAAGATTGTTTTTAAAATTAATAATGTTTATATAAACTTTCGATTTGGAAAAATTAAAGCTTATTTTATCATCCTTACAGAATGATTTCCAAATAAATTAATGTTCTAAATATAAAAATAAAAATATGAGAAGAATCTTCAGAACTGGAGAACTATTTTTAAGCAATACAGAAGAGAGAAGTTCTAAAGGGAAAAAATGACAAATTATTTTTAAAAACAGATACAAAATGTATTTTGGTCATATATATTTCTTAATAAAGTTTATAATTTTCCTAAAAGTCTCAGATTTCACTATCTTCAGTTTCTGTTTTTTCAACATATCTCCTGTTTTTATTCTTACCCTTCTCTCAGTTCTATTTTAGCATTTATAATTCCTATGTTTAAGCAGCAGAGCAGAATATTATTAAATGATCTATGTTGATTCTTTCATAATTACTCATTATAAAGAACAAATTATGCTTTTGATACATTAAATTCTATAGTAAATAGGAACTGAGATGATTTATTTTAGATGCTAGCGTAAGTCTGCAATATAATAACTCACAAGATTGTAAATTATTATTTTTAATTAAGTATCAAATTATAGGAACTAAAGTATTTGCTAGGGCTATGAGTTTATGGAAGTCTCAGTCCTCTATTATTGCCCTACATGATACAGTTATGTATGTGGCCATATCAGGATCACCTTTCTACTAGTGGGAACTTGGTCAAATGAATGGGAGCCTTTAACTTTCCTTAATCCTTATCTCCATAACTTATTTTTTCAGGTCTGCTCAGCTGTGATGATGATGTTAAGAATGGAGTAACATGAACCTCTTTCAGGTTCACACACACACACACACACACACACACACTTCTCCTCAAATGAAGTTATGCTTTCTTGCTATTTTGTCCTAAATTCTATTCATGAACACATTTAATATACTCGCAAATCTTTAAGTAAGTATTATTGACACATTTTTTTTCTCTTGAATATCTTTAGGAGCTTTGGGAGTACTGGATATAAGAATTTTTAAAATATGTGACAAGTTTGTCTAAATTAAGAATTTACATAGTTTTATGGAATTCCTCAGGGATTCGAAAAATATATGTGAATAGCAAAAAATATTTTTACTTATTATAGGAAATGTGCAAAAGATACATTAGTAATTCTTATAACTTTCTGTAATTTCCTTACAATGATATAATTAGTTCTACTTTAGGGAGATAAATTTTAAAAGTAATTTTCCAAAAGTATCTTCAATCACAATAGCAATTTCAAATGTATACCTAAAATTTGCCTAATACTTTTTTATTATTTGAATTACTTGTATACTTTATACCTATAGCTTAATCCTTCCTATTTAATTCTTTTTTGTTTTTTATTGTTGTTCAGGTATCTTTGAGGCATCTATAAAAATGTTAGATTTCAATACTATTGGTGTCAGAGACCAAAAAGAAAAAGAAATATTTGAGAGGTTGAATAAGACTCATGTTGAATTATTCAGTTTTAGAAGGATTTTAATGATATCTCATGATCCAATTAAATGGTATGGGGGTAGTAAAACCATCCCCTAACCATCCGAACATGTACATGTACTTTAATTTGCTAAGATTATTTTTAATCATTGATATATATTCATATGTATTTTTTCTATTTTCATATTTTGCGGTATGCTACTAGAAAGCTGAATGACATGGTTTCAGATATATTTGTTTCTGTCACTTAGAAGGTAAAAGTGAGAAGGGAAAAGGAAGGATGAGTTCCAGATAGCTGTCACTAAATATGACCCAAGGCAAAGCTGTACAGAGACAAATATGAAACCAGAACTTACTGGGTAAGTATGAAGTGGTTGAAAAATGCTGATTGGGCAGCCCGGGTGGCTTAGCGGTTTAGCGCCTGCCTTCAGCCCAGGGCCTGATCCTGGAGACTTGGGATCGTTTCCCACATCAGGCGCCCTGCATGGTGCCTGCTTCTCCCTCTGCCTGTGTCTCTGCCTCTCTCTTTCTCTCTCTCTGTGTGTGTGTGTGTCTCATAAATAAAATAAAATCTTTAAATAATTTTAAAAAATGCTGATGGGTCTCAAAGGGGAGATATAGTAGGCAAGATTAAGGCTAAAGGGAGGCTCAGGAAAGTTTGAATTTATGAAAATAAAACTTCATGAGGTAAAATATTTCTGGATGTGGCAATGCTCTGCATCTTGTAAGGCAAATGTGAGATGAAACTCTAGAACAAGACCCTGGCAACAGACCAAAAGGCTAGAATATTAATTTCTAATCATCACAGCTCCAGATCCAGATTCATACAAGGCATGATTTGAGGCTCATGGTAAATAGGCAAATTTATTCATCATTCTATCATTTGCTATTAATTCCCTAAGGAATGCTGTAAGGGAATTTCTCATTATGATCTTATCAACAATGAACATCCTATGTGGTCACATTATTTTAGAGCTAAATTCCTGAAGGGCTTTAGGGAAAGGCAAAGCATGAGTCTGTATCATTATATGAGTCAGTCTGATACCATTCAGTTTTAGATAAATTTCAAAGATTCTTTGAGCCTGGTCTGCCATACATCATTTTTTTTTCCCCACTCACTTTCTCTTAGATAAGAGGTAATATTGGGTAGCTGTAACTTTCTGGTCCAGAAGGAGACAAATGAACCTTTTTATTTTAAGCGGCTTCCCTGGGACATCTTTTTTAATGTAGCTAGATTAAACTAACAGGGAATGAAATTTTAAATGCTTTCATGTACATCTACTGCCCCGATGGTCACTGGGGTCTTCTCCACCATTAGTTTGAATACATTAATCTGTTTTAGTTCCTGCCTGGGGCCGTTGAAATCCCTCTCTGACTCCAATGTCTTCTTACATTTTATTAGTAGGAGAGTGTACATGCAAAGGCATGCAGCTGTACTACTCAATTCACAGTTAAAAATGACGCACACATTTAATTTTTGGAGGTTTCAAGATGATAACACTAAATGGTATTATCTAAAATAGAATAGTTTGATTATTTGTAAAACATTAAACAGACATCAAGAGAAGGAATTATTTTATTTTCCAGAGTCAAAGTTTATAGCTCAGAAACACATACTCTTTAAAGGGAGAAGTTTTGATCTAAAAGTAGGTCAGAAGTAATTTATATGCGCTCATGAAAAGTACATAGAAAAATATTTCTCTGAGTATTTTTACAAATAAAAAAGATAGATTTAAAAATTAATACAGAATGGATTAAAAATAATTTTGGCTTTCTTCAGCTTATTATCTCTTTACTATAAGCACCAAATAAGTGTACAAATTTGACCAAACAAAATTAATTCTAGCTGGATTTATAGCTTTTATATTTGAAAGATTTCAGGTTACTTAAATTAACTCTTATGTCTAAGCTAGGTTTTGTTTTACTGTTAGTCATATTTATCCTTAATTTAAGAACTCATCAGAAAAAAAATAACTCATCAGAGTAATCTAACAATGGGAAGAGAATAGACTGTATAGTTGAGTCAATGAATTTAAATTACTTTATCTTGAGCATTTATTAATACTAGTGTGAAACACAAAATACCTTGAGAAGGTACTCATTTTATTCATATACCTTGCCATTGTACCTTAAGACTCTGTGCTGTGTGATAGTTATTTCCCAGCTTACCCTAATCAAATTAGTGGGTTTAGACAGGTAGAGCAGGTAATGCTAATATTGGAAAGCAATTGCTTTGGTGTGAAAAAAGTCAAAAATAAAACTAGACTGCACTGAAGCATCAACAAGAACCAACAACTATAAAGCATGAGAAACTGTAGAATGCACTGTTAAATATGATTGTCATGTTGCCCCTTAAAGGTTTTCTAAATAGGATAAGGCTTCTAGGGTGGGAAGAGGAAATGAATTCTCTAAGAGTTTGGTGCCTTGTATTAATATTTTTAAACTATTTACTTTGAAATAAAACATAGACTTAAAAAACTATACAAATAAGTGTATAGTTTAATTAATTAACGAGAAAAATACTGTTTTAATGACCCCTCTCTGCTCCAGCCAGCCAGATTAAGAAATAGAACACTGAAGGTAGCCCGGGTGTCTCAGCGCTTAGCGCCGCTGGGGACCAGGGATCGAGTCCCACGTCGGGCTCCCAGCATGGAGCCTGCTTCTCCCTTTGCCTGTGTCTCTGCCTCTCTCTTTCTCTCTGTGTGTGTGTCTCTCCTAAATAAATAAAAATCTTAAAAAAAAAAGAAAAGAAAAGAAAAGAAAAGAAAAATAGAACACTGACAGCACTTCTTCCACGTGGCTATCCTAATCATAAATCCCTCCTTCCCACAAAGGTAACCATCCTCTCCACTTTTACAGTGGTCACTGTATAGTTTTACTAAAGGTACATCTTCAAACACAATAGCTTGGAGTCGTCCTTTTGTGAACCTTAATATTTCTTTTAAGTTAATTATTATTTTATAGTTTCATCTTTTTCCCTTTCTTTTCAATAAAATTGTTTGATTAAATTAGAAGTTTAGTCTGTGCCAAGCAGCATAACTATGTTTTTAAGAGGAGCTACTCTAAAAATATGAAAACATTTAACTTATTTAAAAATTACAAAATATTTGCACAAACACACATAAACACATTTTGCTGTGCTATTTTCAACTTGTGCTGTTTTACTAACTTGTATTTTCATTGTTTTATTTTAAAAATTGGCAATATTTGAGAATATAAATTACTGCTTAGTGATTAAATTGCTCATATGATTTATTCATAATCGATCATATTTTGTTACATTAGAATTTCAGCTTTAAATTTAATAATGAAAATATTATGAATAAAATGTAAAATTGCTATCATTTGCTCTACTACCCTCATTTCTCATTCAGCTTCATTTTCTCAGAAGCAATAGGAAAAATGACATTGTTGTGCTTCTTTCCAATTAAATATATATAGTATCTGTATATATGTTTATTTCAGTGATAATCATGAAAGGTTTACTCCACAAAAATTAATTTTATTTACACTAGATTTCTTTTAATACTAAATAAAATATCACTTAAACTTTCATGAATAATATTTTAGTCATTTAGTTTTAAAATTTGGGGATTAAGAAACAAGCTTCTGAAGTTAGATTAGTTTTATATAAATCTCACATCAGCCACATAGAGGCTATATATTGATTGGAAAATTTTGCTTAAACTTCTTTTCCATAAATATATAATGAAGATAGACATACTGGTTTAGATAAGGATTCAGTTAGCTCACCAGCTACCAAAAACCCTGAAATAATGATGACTTAAGAGCCAAAATTATTTGTCATAAAATGAGTTGGAGATAAATACTGTAGACCTTTTTGATCTTACTCTTTTCCATTCCTAGACATGTCAAAAGAAGAGTGATCAATCTCCAGCAATTACATCTGCAATTCAGGTAGCAGAAGTTATAAGGACAAAGGACATTTCTTCCTCCTTTAGAAAGAATTTCCACATACTTTCGTTTACAGCTTAATGGCCTGAACTTCGTCACATTTCCACACTTAACTCAAAGTGATCTAGGTAATGCAATTTTTAAAAAGATATTATTTATTTATTCATGACTGTCATAGAGAGAGAAGCAGAGACATAGACAGAGGGAGAAGCAGGCTCCCTGCAGGGAGCCCGATGTGGGACTCGATCCTGGGATTCCAGGATCACGACCTGAGACAATGGCAGATGCTCAACCACTGAGTGACCCAGGCATCCCAATGTAATTTGTATTTAGAGAGCATGTATATGCTTATAAAAATTGGGAATTCTATTATAAAGCACTGCTAGAACTCTCTAATAGACTTCCTTTGCCTACATGCACACCTTTTCTTCCATACATGGAATTCGTCTCTGGATCAATTCAACCAAAAACCAAAAAAACAATCAAGTAACTTCACCTAAAATTGAGTCTGTCTGAAGGACTTTACAGTCCTTTCCATCATATCTAGTGAAGCTGTCTGCCACAAAATGTCAATATACAATGTACAAGTAAGGATAAGAAATCAGTAAAAAAAAAAAAAAATTTCCATTCAGGGAAGAAAGAATGGAAACCAAACAGCCTTCACAGGTCAAGAGCTTTGAAACATGCAAAGACAGGAACAGTGAGGGAAGCTTTTCTGGATGATGCTGTTCCTGTGTTTGTCTATGTGCAGGTCTTAATTCTGCTCCCCAGGTGAAAAATCTCTTATTGGTCTTTATTGCTGGATTTGCATTTTTGGACTTCTGCCTCTTCCAAAATTCTCCATAACCATATAACAGGTTAGCATAGGAAAATAAGCCCTTATTAGAAGTTCCAAACCTTTTAGAGGACATTTCCTCCTTGTGCACTTATGAGGTTCAATAAACTATTTAAAAATGTTGAGAGATCAAACTAAGAGTTTTCTTTCAAAGATAATCCCCTCACAAGCTTAGTAGGCTTCCAATATATTTCTGTCTATTGAATTCATGTCTATGTGGACATATACAAAGACAATGTGCAAAATATTTTATGCTTGAGAACTCTTATGTTTCACTTACTAGATTGTTCTCAGTTCATCTTCCTCTCTCAGCTCAGTGGCCATTGCTTCATGATCATCATAATGGATTTTAGATAAATCTCTCAATCTCACTTGAGACATCAATGCTTATACTGAGAGCCCTAGAATTGAACTGGGGGTGAGCAGTGGGAATGGAGCAATATTTTGCCATCCCAAGCATAGACTACCTTAGATGGATCATGGTTACTCATTTTCCTAATTAGACTTAAGAAACAGAAAGACACAGAATTAGTTCAAATATGCTATAGAGTCTGCATGCTGAGGTTTTGATATAATTATAAGTTGGTGTAATTCCAATGGAAATGCTAAATATAGGGTTTTTTAAAATCATATTTTGTGTATATCTTTTGAGTGACAGCTCAAGTAGCAAATTGAGAAAAAAATAGTTCTTCTCTATTACAAAATACAGAATGAAAGAGATACTCTCTATAATATCCAGGAAGACACAGATCTCATCCAGGACCTGGGGACAACTTAGAAACCAAGAGGGGAAATTAACAAATTATTACACAAAATGTAGTTTATCATAGGAAATATTAAAAATGAAATATTGTATAAATTTTGGGGGGCATCTGGGTGGCTCAGTTGGTTAAGCATCCAACTCTTGATATTGGCTCAGGTCATGATCCCATGGTCCTGAGCTCAAGCCCTGCACTGGGCTCTGCGCTGAGCATGGAGCCTGTTGAGGATTCTCTCTCTTCCTCTCCTTTTTCCCATCACTCCCCCTACTCAATGCTGTCTCTCTTTCTCTATCTAAAAATAAATAAATAAATAAATAAATAAATAAATAAATAAATAAATAATAAATACATTTCCTATTGCCTCCAAAAAATTCAGCCTAGAACAAATAAATTTGAAAATATTTTCTCCCAGCACAAGTTTTAGAAATAGAAGTTCTAGAAATATAAATCTTAGCTGATCAACTGATGCATTTTTTTTCCTCCAGAGTTATAATTCCAGGAAAACTATTTCAAATTTTATAGGTTTTATGAAGTCTTTATGTTACTCTCAACCTGGGACATTATAATTATGTAACATAATTAAATGTCTTTTGTGTAATAAAGCAATGGAGAATATATTCTAATAACCATAATTATTAAAGTCTTTTTCTACAGGTACACAATATAATAACTCAAAGTAATGCCTTAGGTCCATTTTCTTTAAAAAGATTTAAGTTTTTGAAAGTTCTATATTTTTCTTCCTCAAAATTCTAGCTGTATGGGACTAGTTCATACCCTATCTAAACTTTTAGCTGAAATTAACTTCAAGTTTTTATCTCTTGGCTGTATTAAGTAAATAAAACCTACTTTGATTTAGTTTTGAGAAGTAAAAACCAAAAGGGTCAAGAATACCTGATTTTTAATAAGAAATAATCACATGTATGCACACACACATGCCAAAAATGATCAAGTTCTTCTATATAGCCTTAAAGGATTACAGTAGCCTGGGAAAACTAGGGTGATTAGCTGACAAAAACAGAGTGTGAATACAAAAGGCAGGTGTATTTGTGTTTGGTACAATAAAGGACTCCAATAACAAGCAAATACAAATATTGTTTCTTCCATTTCAAAGCAAAATAAAGTGGAAAAAAACCCCTAGTTATATCAACCCTGTAATGTAGTTCTATGTTATAGCTTGGATATATATTTTACAGTGCTTATAACTATATGTCCTTTTTTACATATACATTTATATGACATATTCTGGGATATGTACTTTTATAATTACGTTCATAACCTAACATTTAGCATGTTATTAATTTTAATAGTTATCATTTTAGTATCTGCTCTTACAACTTGGACACATAGCTTATCATATTCAACAATTCTCTTACCACTATTTTATAACATAATTATAATTTAGTGTATATGTAAAACTGATCTAATGAAGAAATCTGCCTTAGAGTAGCTAAAGCAAAATAGGAAAGAAAAATCCCATGTAATAGTTTCAAAGGTATGTAGATATTATAGGGCAGTTAAGGAGCTCTGCTTTACATGACCATCTGCCAACTCAAATTCTTCTTATTTTGTTGCTCAGCCATCTCCTATGGATTTGTATTTTTCTGCATAATTGGAGCTGGCCTTGTTCCATAAATGAAGAATTGGAGGTGGAGGAAAGCAAAAATTCCCATCTAAACAAGTAATCCTATCTTTCTGTTGACATTGTATTCACAAGATTTTAGTGATAGGCCTAAATTTAGTTGTGTGGAGACTGGGTAATCCTGTCTCCAGTTTTCCTTTAGCATAGAGTGAACTAAAGCTATCATTATAGATGAAGGAATAAACTAATTTTGAGGGATGCTGAATAGTTCTCTGCCATACTAAGCAACTCTTTCATCAAGTTATCTGTACAAATACTTCTTCTTTCATATAGAACATATTCACTCCCTCTCCAATGGCAATAACCCATTGTTTCCTCCATTAAGTTCATATAGCTTAGAGTTCAGTGTCTCTGATTGATAAACAAACCCAGTGTCTACACAAAGTCCAGACTGAGTCCCAATGCCTTGGGTTATCATTTAATGAAAAGAGAAGATATTTGCTCATCGTATGCACACAGTGAGTAAAATTGATGAGAAGGAAAAATAAAACCGCAACAGTATTTTCCATTTATTTATTTATTTACTTATTGTATTTTCCATTTATTAAAGTGAAGAATGGAAAATAGTAGTGGGAGCCAATGATATCCCTGACCGAACAATAAAGTAATTTCTTTGGTTTTATCTTTTCAATACCTCTGGTTCTTAACTTTGGATATGACTTTCTTGTTCATTTTTTTCTGTCCCAATGTTTCCCTACTTATTGATTTGTCGTTATGGAATTTCCCTCATAATCATATCTAAAATGTGACTTTGACATTGGTCCTTTGGAGCTTGCAAGTTTTGCAAACACCTTTTGGTAATGTGGGTTTGAGATCCAGGTGGTCTAGTCATGTGGTTTACTTGATATTATTTTTCTTTTACACATCTATTTTTCTTGGGAGCCTATTTTCATATTTTCCCCAGTCATTTCCTTAAACTTTCTGACTTGATTTTATTTCACGACTTCTGTTTTTACCAATCTTTGTCTTCTCTTCACTTATCTTTATCTCTTACTAGTGGTAACCATAAGGCCACCTGAAACAAAAAGCCTGACCAAGAAAATAACACCCCAATCTGACCTCTGTAGATCCACAAGATCATCCACATACCCAGGCTGCATGACTAAATTTGATTTTCAAAGCTGGCACAGCTCCTCACTCCCACAGAAGGGAAAAGAGAAGAAGCAATAATAAATAATTCCTTTTTAAGCAAGTGATGTGGAATATGTACATATCATTCTTTTCATAGTCTATTAGAGAAAATCTAGTCATAGAGCAAATCTCGTTTGAAAAGAAGGCTGCAAAATTTAGTCTCTGTGTGATCACGTGCCATGGAAAAACTGCTTTTGGAACAAAATAGATACATATTTTGGTATTTTTAATATATATTTTGAAATTGCATTTTTAGTGGCTTTACAATTATCTTTGGCTTGGCAGTATATCAATATTTCAGTTTTATTGTAATCTGGAGCAATATAAGATCTGTAAATGAGAAAATATGGCTCTTCACTAATTACTTAATTTGAATGCAGTATCTTAATGTTGAAATTGTACATTTCTCCTGCTTGTTTGCTGGTTGACTCTAATGTGTTATTGTTATTTTTTTATTTCAAGTTTTAATTTAAATTCTAGTTAGTTAACATACAGTAAACTTGTTTTCAGTGTAAAATTTAGTGATTAATAATATACACATAAAACCTAGTGCTCATCTCAACAAGTGTCCTACTTAATCCCCATCCCCCATGCACCTCCCTCCATCAGCCTTCAGTTTGTTCTCCATAGTTAAAATTCTTTTATGGCTTACTCCCCTCTCTCACTTATCTTTTTTTCTTATATATTTGTAAGAGATATTCATATAGGATAGTGATTTTATTTGTTATCAACAGATACCATTGCCATTTTATGTTATTGGTTGTATTTTATTTCAAATTATCAGTGTTGTCAGCCTTCCTTTATTTTTTACCCACATCTAAACTAAGAAAAAAAAAAACCCTTTCCCTAATTAAGCTGCAATAATAATACAAAAGTCTGCTATACAATATATTCTACTTTGACAGATTTATTGAATGAAGATCTCAATAGATTTTATCTATAAATTGTCAATTACTGCAATATCATGATAAATTTAATCCATATTTGATCACATAGGCATAGTGTCTACTGTTCTGTATTTCATTGTCTAGGTTTGAAATTGAAATTGTTCTATATTTCGTTGTCCAGGTCCAGAATTGAAATCTCTTTAGGCCTCAGGTTAGATTTTAGTATATGTTGCCACCTTTAGCTTCTACACAGCTATCTTCTAAATGTGTGTATATATTTAAAAAACAACAGAAACAACCTATTTTAGATACAAAATTGGAGGTCAGAATTATATTTACCACACGGAGAAAATTCCTAGCACAGTTAGACATTCAACAAATTTATCAGAGAGATTCCAAGATCCATTACTAGAATGGGGAGAAAAGGGGCAGCTGTGTGGCACAATCGGTTGAACATCCGACTCTTGGTTTGAGCTGAGGTCATGATCTCTGGAGAATAAGATTGACCTCTGTGCCTGGCTCTGCGCTCAGCGTGGAGTCGGCTTGAGAGTCTTTCTTTTCCTTCTCCTCCCTCTCATTTTCTCTATATGTCTATGACGGTCTGTCTCCCAAATAAATAGAATAAATCATAAAAAAAAAGAATGGGGATAAAAGTTGGCCCAAGTGTATTTACATTCTTGTGAGGATTTCAAAAACAAAACTTTTGAAAGTAATATGCATTTACTACAGAATGTAAGGAAATATAAAACCAGAAAGATACGTCATGACAATATCTAACAGAATGTTGCATCAAACTTAGGTTACATATTAGCTGTATGATATTTGTTACACTACTTAATATCTAGTGGTTGTTTTCCTTAGTTTTAAAGTGGATAATAAGAGTGACTTCATCATATGCTTCATGTATGGACTAACTAAATTGGTATTTGTAAATTCTGTGAGCTTTAGCTGGTACATATTGTTACTTTTGGAAAAATGTAGGTTTCACAGGAATTGATTTTCAAATCCTAGACCTAAGACTTAATATCTGTATGATTTGGGAAAATCACTTAAACTGTCTATATAGTTAATAATTATATGAAACTATTATCCCAGAATACCACCTTCATTCAACCATGAACATTTATAAAGGAAATATCATGTTCCAGATACTGTTTTGAGTGATAGTCATACAACTATGAACAAAATAGACAATCTGCCTTGGTAAATTTCATGACATAATAGAAAGCATTAAGTGTAATGGAAAAAAAATAAAGTGATAAGAGGGTAGAAAGTGCAAGGAATTGAGGTGTGTGTATCTATTAAACATAGGGTCAGAGAAAGTCTAAATGAGAAGGTGTAACTTGAGTTGATGGACACTATCTAGATGCTTTAGGCAAAGATAAGAATAGGTGTGAAATTCCTGATCTAAATCTGATTTGTTTGAGGAAGGACAACATGGGAAGGAGGTTGTGAAGAGATTAATAGGGAAGAAGTCAGGTGGGATGGAAAATCACAGTTTGAAGGTTTATAGACTATGAAAAGACCTTGGCTTTGATTAGAGTTGAGGATGGCATGGCATTGGAGAGTTCTGACCAGCAGATTCATATAATCTAAAATGTTTTTAGAGCATGACTCTGGCTACTCAAGATGGTAAACCGACAAATGTACCTGCAGAGAGAAAATTTGCCAAGCATTAGCTCAACTGAGGGATAACTGTAATTTAATCAGTGGGTGGGTGGGTAAGTGATGTTTTTGTTAGTCTAGTCTGTTGCAGATATGGAGGCTGCAACATTCATAAAAATTAGCTCACCTCCACCCAAGCATAGTTAATTGACGCAGAGGATGCCTGTCTAATTCAGGTCATTTTGTATGGTGGCATACGAAATTTATAAATTTTTAGTTGAACTTCACCCTAGAGAAGAAGAAAGAGGTAATAATGAAAGCTTCATTTTCTTTTTGAGAGTAAATGCTCCTTTTCGGCCTAATGCTAATCCTATTTTCTTTGACAAAGGACCTTCAGATTATCTATGTTTGTATCCAGGATTCTGATATCTGAAAACCAGGTGGAAAATAACATTGTTCTAGTCTTTTCTTCTTCCCTAGTCACCCACATTCCAGAAACAATACATATTTTTGCACTTGCAGAGATAGGGGCTATTAAGGTAGGCTTGTTGCTTATTCATAGTCTGCATCATAAATTTGGCTCAGAATGTCATGATCACATGAATTAATACTATGCTGTGATTTGCACAAGCCCTTAATGCATTTTGTTATAGTTGTAATATTAACAATGTACCAATGGGGACATTTCCTATTCTTATATTTTACAATATTTCAATGGGTAATGGGATCTCTACTTACTCTACCATTATACTCTTTTTTTCCCAGGTAAGAGCTTTATAATACTGAAGAATAATATTCCCCTATATAAGTAGGTGAAATTCCTGTGACATTGGGAATCAAAAAATGTCTAGATCATCATCTGGCAGAGACTTAAGGTAGAGATTGATAAATGAGAGGAACAGCTGAATTTTTTTTTTTCAGATTTTTCTCAAGCTAGAGTCAATACTTTGCTGTTAAGCTGTTTAAGAAGGCTTTCTATTCAATACGTGCAATGTGTGCATTCATTATTTAGGTGAATTATGAAGGAAACCTGGGAATTCTCAATGGAATTGAGATTCTAATGGAATCTTCTATATACATATTTTAGCAGGTAAGTATGAGCTTTACAAGTCCTTGACTGCAGATGGAGTATAATGTTACTAGGCATTTGCATTTTGAAAAGGCATCTTCTTTTATACTAAATGAAATTTGGCCTATCCACAATCAGTGACCAAACACACAACAAAATAATAAATGTCTCATAGGATGGGTTTACCTTATAAATTACTAACATGTGAGTTAAGCAGAAATCACTCATTGGTTTTAATATTAAAATGTAAAAAGTGTCTATATGTAAATATGTCTCATTTGACTTTCACCACTGTGCTTTATTTTGCTTTCTCAGTCCCAATTTGAATAGCTCAAAAAATATTAGCTGGTTATTTTTTTACCTTGCTAAGACATGTTTTAAGTCATCAAAGCACCGGTAGTAATCTTCTGGCCCATTTTTAAACTGAAACCTCTGTGTGGTGTGTGTGTGTATTTTAAAATTTCCTTCTTTTTGCTTCTTTTCCTTTTCTTGAATGTATGTAGCTAAAAATAACAGAGTGATAGAAAATAATGTTCTCGTACTTTAAGATCAAATCATATCATAACACTTAAGTTTGTGAGCCAGGATTATTTGCTCTGTCAATGATAAGAAACAGCAGACTAGTGATTATATCTTCCTACACCATAAAATATACATGGGAAATCTCAAGCATAGAAAAACTTAGAAAAAAAAAAATTCTCCCAAACACAGCTAAAGTCTCACAACTAAAAAAGCTTAAAACGTCAATCCCCTAAATTAAACTGCAAACTCCTTAGAGGCAAAGACCTTATTATTTCAATATATCTGGTAAGTACTATCACTTTTCAAAAGAACTAAATTATCTGGTAGTAATGGTAAATAGCTCTTATAAATGAAATGTGTCTTCATAAGATAAAGAAATTTTATCTTTCTTCTTTGTAGATAAGTTGACATAGCCCTTCAAGATAACTCTACAAAACGTTTTGTTTAAGAATTATTTCGCAAATAATTAGTGAAATGTCAACAAATCAACTCAGGAAGAAAGGCCTATTTCCAATATAAAAGTTTTATGAAGGAATGGATAAAAAGAATAGGTAAAGGACTGAATGAAAGATGAGATTCTTGGAAGATGGTTTAGGGAGATAGAGAAATGTTGAGCTCAAGAATGAAGACACATTGGTCAGTTTGACCAATATCCTAAATCTTTTCCTCCTTACACTTTCTCTCTGAAAAGACAAATATAATATATTAAAAACTGATCTTTTGAGGCATTTTCTATCTGTGTTGGCACATTTTAATCCATTAGTTTGACTGCAATCTACTGAAATTCTCATCACTACTTTCATTAATTGAAGACAGTGCTGTATCTGTGTGTTCCTCCTCAGTTGGCCTCCAGCCACAAACCTGGATACCATGTCTCATAGCCATTTTCTCTTTTTATCTAATAATTACTTGTAATGACATCTATTGCCACAACCACCACAGCTACATCCTAAGCCTTACTTCTAAAAATTTCAAATCTATTATTTCATTGTCATATCCTTCAAAATTCTCAATTTGTTCCTACTAATCTGATGATGACAGTAAGAGTCATGATGATAGTCATCATCTTCATGATGACTCTCATCTGAATCTGAGCCCTCCTGATCTTTTTACCATGCATGGCCTTATTTATCAACTGCATCCTGACTTCACTTCTCTAGGGAATTTATCCCATACTCCTCCCTTCACAGGCTTATCCTCCAGATTTTATGGAGTTTACAAGAGTTAATGCTGAGGCTACAGCATGCTTTGCATGAAGAGTTAGAAGTGCCCAGACAGTTATAAAATAGCCCATTGCCAAAGACTGGTGAAGGGACACAGAATCCCAGTTCCCATGCCTCAAGATATGACAAGATCTATGATGCGGTATACGCCCCAGAATCTCCTATAGAGGGAGGTGAAGTGTAGGGTTTCACCTAAAATCATATTCTTGCTGGGCTATCATTCTCCTACTTGTTTACCACTTTCTCCTCAGTGCACTTAATTAATAAATCATTTCCACAAAATTACCTTTTAAACTACTAATTTCACCCAACTTGATACACATACACACACACACACTCACACATTTGCACATGTGCAACTGTGTTAGTTTTTGTTTCCTGGCTGCATAACTAGCATTTTCCTTAAACCCCAAAACTGAGTTTTACCTATAGAGTGCCATATTCTCACTCCTCTCTGGCAAAATCCTTCTTCATTAGATGATAAATCTTTGGGGTTAAGGTCATTTGCTTATCCAAAGCTGGCCCCACTTATACATCATGTTCCAGATGCATGACATCTTGAAATTCCTGAATGAGATGGACAATCACCCAGTTCTAGTCCAGAGTATACACAGGTTTCTTACTGGGTCTCTTCTCCCAAGGGCAGATATCTACATGTTTTCTATCCCCTCCTCCAGTCAGGGAGGGGCAAAGTTGTATCTGTTGGTCAAGGAGGTAGTAAATAGATAGAAGTTGATCACATGCATATGAGACTCCTCTTAGATATAGCACAGGGGAAGGGAAAGGACAACACTTCATTTTAACTCTTATGCAGGACCTGGAAATATAGTGAATAATTCAGAAGGAAAAAAACTGTGAAATATAAATAAAAATATTTCATAAAGGTCAGACTAACCCTCATCTTCTCTCCTTTAGCATAATACTCAGTTGAGTACCAAGCATGAAATTTCATTTTCAAAATTTATCATAATCAGTCAGTAATTCAAGTGAAGATGATTTTCCTTCAATCATTCTTCTTTTACCATCTTTACCATTGACTATGTGAGTGAATGAGTGTGTGTGTGTGTTCATGTATGCACCTTTTTTAGAGTACCCATCCTTTGAAAACTATATTGTTAAAAATTCTGACACTAGATATATTTCACTTCAATCTGTCAAAGTTCATTTGTAAAAATATTAGATAGGATTTCAATACTATCAGTATCACAGACAAAAAAAGAAAAATAAATATTTGAGAGGTTGGATAAGATTCATATTGAATTATTTAAAATCAAATTAAATCTGCCTGACCATATTGTCTACAGTTTTGTTGTTGTTGTTGTTATGGTACAATGACAGAATAGGTATATTATGAGAGAAAAAAAAAAGGCAAACTGAAAAGAAGAAAGAAGACCAAAGAGGTGAAAAGATTAACACTGTTTCCTTCATTTTCTTTTTGTCAAAGCTTAAACTTTTAAGGTATAATAACTAATGGATGATATAGCACTGTATCATCTCTAAGAATGTGGGTCAGAAATTCTGTTCATAGCATCATGTATGTATAGTATATAAGTATACACAAACTTAGATATAGCTTGTGAAAAAGTGATATATTCAGTAAAATATTTTTGGAATAAAAATCTATAATTTTCTCTAATGAATCAATTTCTTAGTAGGCAATGTTTTATCTCATACTTTACCAGATTTTTTTCATAACTTTTTAAAAAAATTTTTATTTATTTATGATAGTCACACACACACACACAGAGAGGGGCAGAGACATAGGCAGAGGGAGAAGCAGGCTCCATGCACCGGGAGCCCGACGTGGGATACGATCCCGGGTCTCCAGGATCGCGCCCTGGGCCAAAGGCAGGTGCTAAACCGCTGCGCCACGCAGGAATCCCACTTTACCAGATTTTTGGTGAAAACTGGTTAATATATAAAGTTCTACCCCCACTTTTGTGGAAATAGGCACTTGTACAAGGAAAGATAAAATACACTGCTTTAAGTGCATGAAACTCTTTCCAGAATAAAAATTTGAGATGTTTCTTAATAATATGAAATATACTCTCTCCTTAATGTAAGTATTTTCAGTTTTTACAGCTCATGTGTAATTAACTCTCAAACATTTTAATAGCTAATAAAGTTATAAAGAAACTTTAGCAATATTTTGGAATATTCTGTATCAGTACATAAAGAATTTGAAATAGTGTTAAGGCTTAATATTATTCAAATAATAAAAAGTAAGTCATCCATAATTATAAAGAGTTTCTATCACAGTAATTAAAATTTACAAAATATTACTGCTGTGCAATTATGATAATGGTAATAAAAGACAGTTTTTTCAACAAGGTCACTGTTTGAAATTTAGCTACAAAAATCTAGTCATTATTTTAGAGAATTAGTTTCCAAAATTTTATCAGCTGTATAAATATTTTTACTGAGCTCTTACTTTGTAGTTCTTTGAAGAAATATACACTCACAAGAAGAAGCAAAGGCATGCTATTCAGTTTTAAAATCAGTAATATTTCTTTTCAGAGTGTGTACATATATATGTCTGTTTTAACTTTATGGATTTATTTGATTTTTGCCATGGAAAAAATTAACTAAAACCTAACTTAAGAAGCTGCGTTCCGGGATCCCTGGGTGGCGCAGCGGTTTGGCGCCTGCCTTTGGCCCAGGGCGCGATCCTGGAGACCCGGGATCGAATCCCACATCGGGCTCCCGGTGCATGGAGCCTGCTTCTCCCTCTGTCTGTGTCTCTGCCTCTCTCTCTCTCTCTCTGTGACTATCATAAATAAATAAAAAAAATTAAAAAAAAAAAAAAAAAGAAGCTGCGTTCCCCTTATATTTGGTTTTATCAAAATCACACCAAATATATCATGACTTTAAACCTTTTTTTTTACTTTAATCTTTTTTTAAGATTTTTAAAATTTTTTTATTTATTCACGATATACACACACACACACACAGAGGCAGAGACACAGGTAGAGGGAGAAGCAGGCTCCATGCTGGGAGCCTGACGTGGGACTCGATCCCAGGACTCCAGGATCGTGCCCTGGGCCAAAGGTAGGCGCTAAACCGCTGAGCCACCCAAGGATCCCCTTACTTTAAGCTTTTGAACCAAGCCGATTCACCCATGTACCAAATAACCTATAGACAGTTATATGATTCTTTGTAAAATGTCATAATTTCTTTTTCATCCCTTACTTCCTCTCTGCCTCAGAATTCATTCTTCTAGCTGCCCTACTTCTAAAATAATTTCTACTGATACTTTCTGGTCTAATTTTCAACCCTTGAATATTCAGCTTCTCTAGTTTTGTTTTTTGTTACATGTAGAAACTTAGTTGCAGGGATTCTTAATCTTATCTGGTAATTTCCAACCTGGACGTAAGCCATACCAGTGTACCCAATTGGTGCTTCTAGTAGGATTGCCCAAACTCCCTAAGTGAGGGTAACTCACAAGATCAGTTATCCTTTCTCAAACCTTGATCATCTCAAAGGAGTGCACAATTAATTCTGTAGTTTTCAAAAACTTACTATTATACACACTAGAAGATTCTTTTTTGAATTAGATGATAATATCAATTAAAAATAATAAATAAATCTTCCCCTTCAGTAGTTGAAGGGGAAGATTGATGAGAGCTGTTCACATGACACATAATCATGTTTTGCCTGGAAATATTGCATATTTTAGATTAGTTATGATATCAACAACCTCTTAATTGTATTTATACATGGTTTAAATGAGGTTTAGGTAACAGATATTATACTAGATCAAACCTGTAGTAAAGTAAATTAAAGTTTACAAAAACAAGAGTCATTTCCCAGAAAAGCTTAGTGTTAAATTGCCAAATACATAATTTCATTTAAAAATGCTTATCAATATTTCTAGCATTAAGTATTCCAAATTATATTCCAATATGTTCATATTTTAAGCCTGTATCAATTTTTATATACATAACTCACTGATGTAAAGCACACAATAAAACATGTTTCTATTTCTTTTTCTTGGGGTTTCTCCAAGAGATTTTCATCTCTTTCAAACTTCAGTTCCCATTTTATGTTGTAGACAGTGATACCACAAAGGAAGAAGCAGCTCCTCAACAACAATACTTTTAACTCTTTTGTAACGATATGTTCTAATGACCCTGAAAACTTTTTACAACTTCATACAGATCCACAGATAGATCTGCAGCATCACAGTGTAATCCAATCTAGTTCACATAAAAAGCCATGGAAAGTAATTTTATATTTTTCCCAACTTTGTGATTATTTATTTATTTCTATCTGAGGTGGTGAGTCTACCTTTTACTAGATGCTTTTCTACCTTTTATCATTTCATCAGTTTTTGTACTTGATGTTGTCATATAGTTTAATTACGTTCATGGATATCTTTTCTCATCAGTTCCACAGTATTGTAAGCTTATCCAGGGCCTATAGTGGATGTTTGGTTGATCTGAAAATAACCTTACATTTTTTACATGTGATATATACTTCTAATAACTAAAGTAAGCATTTATAATAAAATCAATATCAATGTTGATCTTTGGCTAAAATTAACACAGTTTTGCTTGACAGTCAGAACTGCTCTTTAACTCCAATCATTACAACCAGAGGAGTGGTATGCATTTAACCACAGAGAGGCAGTGCAGCAAGTAATTGATAGATTGAATTTTGAGGCCAAACTGCTTAGGCCAATTACTTATTAGCTGACTTAATTTGTGCTGATCTTAACCCTTTTTATATCTCAGTTCCTTATAAGAACGGAAAAACACTAACACTTAGGAAGAGTTTGGTTAATTTTAAAGGGATATGTATCTTCTTTGAAACAATGCCTGAATACAATTATTGTCTTCCTTTTCATTTTGGTTTGATAAGTCCTTAATTGAAAGATTTTGCAGTAATCACATAGGTACTAAACAGTTCATTCTATATAACCTTTCTACTTTCTGTAAGGTTAAATTTTAGTTCAATAAACCTGTTGTATATTTTAATATCCATACAGATTAGTTGAATTGGCAATTCACCAACCATCTGGCTATACTCTCATTAAACGTTTTGATGAAGACATTAACTATTTTACTTCTTATTTGATTTTCGATTTCATAAATGATTCTCAAAAGAGGGAAGGTTCTAGTTTTCCTGGAGAAAACTAGTAAAATCTTGAGAGTTTTTTTTTTTCCTTTTAATTGTTGTTGCAATTTGTTTGTTTCTTTTATTTTCATATTATACCATAGTCCCAACCTACCTCCATCTGCTGATATGGAAAAGCTCATCATTATCACAAATCACACTCACAGAGTCATTATTACCAATTTAAAAAGCAGTCTTATTTTTACTTTTATTCTAAAAATTCTTTCATGTAGGAATTTCTTTTGAAAATCCTCATCTTGGGTAGTGCATATCTTACCTTCATTTGACCTAATATCAACTACCAATTTTGAGTTCCATGCTGATTTTCTTGTAATTTTGAAATAGTATTTTAAAGATCAAGATGAACATGTGAATGATAAACAAGTTTTAGACAACGTGGAGTGCATTTCATTTTTTTCCTCCTGCCAATCTCAACAACAACAAAAAATAGTATGAAATATATAAATTACCCACCAGAGGACTCCGAAAAAAAATAAGAAAATGAAACAGACTGGCTAGTAACCTTGAAGCTTAAGGGTGATCGTTTTTGATTGTTTGTTTTTTTTTTTTATTGACTCATATACTCCCTGATCTGTGTGGTAGAGGCCCACATCTTAAAATTGTCAATGGGTACAGGCAAAAGAAAGAGCCCCAAAACCCAAATCTGCTTTCTCAAGAGAAAAGACTGGGAAATTGGCAGCCTACCAGGGTGAAAACTTTTACTCACATGTGTTTCAGTCAACACCATGAAAAAACCATGAACCACCTCACCAATATGTTACAGCAGCAGAGTTCGTTGTTATAGCTCTGACTTTCATTCGAGCCCTTCAGTAAGAGAGGTGAGTCATTTCTGAGCTGCTTGTGAGGATAATTCTGTCCTCTTTCTCTGCCTGAAGTAATGAGGTGGAGGTTCTTTCAAGTAGGGCAGTGATGGGAACTAAAGGTGTTAAGTAATTTACATCCCACTTAAGATGATAAAAAGGTGTTGCCAGTAGATGGGCACAAACCATTCATGTATATTGTAATTCTTAGAATAACCATTAAAAACCTTTAAAAACTGATAACAACAGGACTATATATTGATTAAAGTAGGATTGTAAAACCCACAGGAAAACAGAAAAGAAGATTCAGAAACAAAGGGAAGAAACAGAAAGCAAATAATAAAGTGGAAACTTAAGGGAAAGATATTAATAATTATATTGATTTTACTTTTTTATATTTTAATTTTTTTAATTTTTATTGTTTTTAAATTTAAACTTTTAAAATTTTATTTATAGTTTCAATTTTTATATGCCTGGAGTATTTACAGAGAAAATACATTGGACATTGGAAACAATGATTTCTCTGGGGAGGCCCTGGGGGAACTAAGGATCACAAATAAGAGGATTTTATTTTTACTGGATACTCTTTTATACCATTTGATTTTTTACCACATGCCAAATACTAGCTTAAAAAAAGGGCAAAGGCACTTATTGACATTTGTTGAATACTAGCTATTGCAATCACTATTAACTGGTATTTTGCTATAAAACCTCTTTTAATCTTTACAATAGCCGTTTGTAAAATTCTATTTTACAAAACGGAAACAGATAGCATTGTCGCTTTGTTTAAACAGCTGACAGCAATGTGGGGCATTCACTTCAGCTCTTTCTGATTTCCAAAACCACGTTCAATCCAACAGATTACACTGCCTTGACTTCAAGTCTTTCAGAAGGAGCCAGATTTATAAAACTGTGCTTTGATATTACTTTTTAAAACCAGAAAGGATATTGTGAAGCCCCATCACATGATTCATACCACCGTCTGAACGAGTCTTCCACAACTTGAGGTTCCTTGTTGAAAACTGTTGTGGCTTACTACCACTGGGAAGTTCGGCTTCTCTGAGGATCCAATTCTCTTCTCTCCTGGGCCGCCAGACCTTTGCTGGCATGTGGCCTGCTCACACCAACAGTGGGGAATGTGCCTGCTCTCCCGTGCCCTGCAGTAAACCACTCTGTCTGCCTCAAAGAGATTCAGGCAGAAGTGAAATGGCTGGTCTATATACTAAGTCTCCTAAGCATACAGATTCCTCATTTACTCAAGTTATCTTTTGAATGGTCACTCTGAGCCAGGCACACTTCTTAAATGTTTGGGTTACAGAGGTCTCAAGGTTCTTACTCCCAGGAATCATCTGTCCTGGTGTGAAAAGACAGGCAATAAACAATTAGACAATAGTCAAAATATTAGATCAAAAGTATACTAAATAAAATTAAAAGTAACTGTTGTGATACAGTGACTGGGTGGCTTGAGTCACCAAGGAAGGACTTCTGAGGAGGTGATATTTATCTAAATGACAAGAATGACAAATTTTTCCAGGGAGCTTCTGTCCTTAGAAACAAATTTAGGTTCCTTTTGTATGCATCAGCTCCTATCCCGATTTCATTCTGAGCACTTATTTATTTACAATGTGAAATTTGCAATCCCAGAACCTAGAGCTGGAAAGGACCCTAGAAATCTTAATCTCATCCCATGATTTTAGACATGAGGAAGGATAGATCCAAAAAAGTGAAAAATAACAGGTCACAGAGCTAGTTATGGGCAATTGGAAGATGTGGGTTCTGTCTTTTAGCCCATAATTTCCCCACAAATCCAGATTTCTTCCCCATTTATCTTCCCAGTGTCCATTTTCTCATAATAGAATCTTTGCCCTGGTGTCTGCCTCTTTGGAGTCCATAGACACTAAATCTTCCCTTGACTGCACTAGACCTTCTGGAGGGTTATTTGAAATCTTGAGAATACAGAGGGGTCCTGGGTCCAGGGTAACAGTGGGAAAAAAGGTATAACTTCCACAGTACAATTTTAGCACATCCCAGACATGCCTTAGGGCTGTGTCTGGCTCCTATCACCCCTCCCTGTATATATGTGAGCCCTAATAAGGTGTTCCACACTGGGAAGCCTCCTCCATCTGTGAACTCAATGAACAGTAAAGACCTCCTTTCAGTAATGTTCCCTGATTTAACCAAGTCAGAATGAAAATGTTATATTCCATGATCCCTTCCCTTCCCTTCCCACAATGCTTTATAAAAACATCAACCACAGAATTTCTTTAATAATAATAAACTCCTTTGTAACTTTTAAAAAGTATGGCCTATGAAAACTCAGTCAATGTAAAGATTTTATATCCCTTCTGTTCCTAAAAAGAGGTATTACATCAAGGGCAATAACATAAACTTGGATTCTTTTTTTTTTTTTTTTTAGATTCTATTTATTTATTCATGAATGACAACAGAGAGAAAGGCAGAGAAGCAGGATTCCTGCAGGGAGCCCAGTGCAGGACTTGCTTGATCCCAGGACCCTGGGATCATGACCTGAGCCAAAGGTAGATGCTCAATCACTGAGCCACCCAGGCATCTCTAAACTCGGATTCGTAATGATAGATTTTACACTCTTGTGTTATATAATGATTCTCATTCATTTTACACATACTTATTGAGCTGCTCTATACAACACACTATTCCAAGTTGCTAGGGGGACATAGTGGTATAAAGACACAGTCTCTGCCATCTGGAAGCATGCACATACACAACTCTAGCACAGGCAGATGTGCAACAGAAGTAGGGACAAAAGTGAATGGGGGCAAGGGAATATGAAACATTAATTATATCTTGGTCAAAGATCAGGGAAGATGGAAACATTTTAATTGAGTTTCAAAGTATGGTTATGATTTGCATAATTGGATAATCCATTCCAGAAAAAAAGGAAACATCATGGAATGCTGTACAGGAAGCAAGATGTATAGTGAGTCCAATGTAGTTTGATGGTGAGACAAGAAACAGCAAGGAAGAGACAATAGGCCTTAGATGGTAGAGACTGGAGCCTTGAATGAGATAAAGTTTGGATTCAGTGTATAACCCACAGAAGTTTTGAACAAGTTTTGGGCAGAGAAATAACATAATCAGAGTTGTGCTTCAGTAAACTCATTCTAGCAGCCATGCCCAGACCTGATCTGAATGGATAATGGTGGGCATGAAGTACAGGGAAGCACACTTAAAATATTATCACATGGTTCCTGGATAATATAAGTAGGAATAAATTCAGAAGCTACAGTAAAGGTAGAATTGATAAGAAGGAAAAGAATAAAAATCCCATGGGGAGTATCTAGCGTTAGAGAGGGATACTAGTGTTAGTGTAGGGGTTGGTCACAGGCCTCAGATTCCAGCCTAGAAAAGAAAAATCATCATGACTGGCAATACATGATATCTCTTTAAGGAAAGATAGGTGTGAGACACCCTAAATTTGAGGTAGTAATCATGAGTTTACTTGCATTTAAATTATGCCAGCTAGATATCTCTTTTCCATATAGGAAGCTCCGGTTATTAGTAACTCCTTTTTCTGTATGTATACAGAAATGTCTACTATACACGAGGTCCCAGAACACTTCTTAAGTTATTATGTCTCTATAGAAGCAGTGAAAAGCAGCTTGATTGAGGTGAAGAGCAGAAGTGCAGAAGAAAACTATTTATGAACAAATGATAACTCAATAGAGGGAAGGCAACTTTAATCAAGAACACAAGGAGTAATCTAAGTCTTATAGCTGTGCCCTAATATAAGGAACTATATGACAGATTGAGGTGTCTCAATTTTAAGAATAAGGCCCTGGGTTTCCACCCCCTCAATCACATATGCTGTTCCACAGGTGAACATCCACAATAACTACCTGACTAGGGATCTCTGCCAAGATTGTGAATTTCAAGAAATTTATTTCTGGTCCCTTTTCCTAGCTATTCTTTCTAGAAATACGTAGTTTGGTTTCCATCAGAGACACGCTGACCTCTTGAAGCTTGTTCTCAGCCAACTGGCACATAGCGTCTATAGAAATTCACTTAATTAGTGTTGTCCAACATGTTTTACAGAATATGAATTTCAGGAACAAAGGGATCTCAAAATAAATTTGGGAAGAAGCAGGTTAAATAAAATTAAAGATGGCTTTTTGCTATCAATAGGACACTTCTGAACTTTCAACTGTTAATATGTTCTAGGAATCTCCCTGAATGAGAAATATCTCCCAACCTTATTTATCTACAGAACAAGTGGATAGAATCAGCAAAGTATCTCAAGGAACAAATGACCTGAAGAACAAATGAGAGAAGCACCAGTGCTAACATTACTCTCAGGAACATCTATATTTATGTAAGAATCAGGGATAACAATAAAAGTGAATACCAATTAAGTGCTTACTATGTTCCAGGCACCCTTCTGAGTCCTTTACATATATTAATATATTTAATCCTAATAACAACCTGGTGACCTTAGTACCCTTATTTTTATCCTTATTTTATAGATGAGGAAATTTAAAGCAGTTAAGGGATTTGTGCAATGTCCTGAGTAGACAAGTTTGTGAGTAGAGGAACTAGGAATTGAACCTAGGTAAGCTGGGACCCACAGAAATTAATATCTAATGGTAGAGTTTCAGATACTTTGATCAGACAGTATAATCAGATGGTGGTGATCCTGAGAGAAGCCTTGTGTGGCAAGCTTCTAATCACAGCCTGTTTGCTTGTAAATTCGGTTTCATCGGCCTCCCCAGTATAAGTAAGATTCAACTTCTGAATTATACCACAGATTTGATTTCTTCACCAAATTATGTTGTATCCATGTATACATGTATACTCTTCCACTAGAACAAAGTCATGATTTAGACAGCACCATAACCAATAAAAATGGAAATGTAATGCATAAAGAAAATAATATCTTGATTAGCAAAAGTAGTAAGAAAATGAAGATGCAAGTTTGAGAAATGGCTTCTGTGTTCTCAAAGTGTTACACTCTTCCTTCTTAGCTCAGAGACCAAAATCAAGCTTTGGTTTTGTTTTCCTTTAAATGTTGCACAATTTTATATCCTTACCTCATCTACTCTGCTTAAGAATTGCCAAAGGTATGTCCTACCCTCTCCCACTTCCTCTTCTTATTCAGGAGGATCATCACCAGTTTCAGGTGCATCTGGTAGCCACCTTCACTGAAGAACAGATTTCTTCTCCCAAAAGTGACATTGATCAGATACCTATTTAGCATGTTGCACTGGTAGATCCTCATCTCATGGGTGTTGTAACAATTGCTCTTGGGCTCAGGGATGAAGCTGTGTTTAGATAGCAGAGCAGAAGCAGTGGTGGTGATTATGGCAATTCCATCCCTCACTCTGACAAGGAGGCCATACTCCCATTTATCATAGGACATAGAAATGAACCCAGTGGACAACTCAGGGTACTGTGTCTGTGTTCTCTGCCCCAAGACTAGGGACAATCCACTTGTAACCTAGTCAGTTGGTCCTAGGACCAACTTCGAAGATGGAGGTGGCCCCTTCCTTAGTACAATAAAGAACAATGACGGGGCTTTGAAGTTTCTTGAGTCGGTTCTAGATCTTAGAATCTCCGTCATCCAGAGACATGTCCAGCAGGCAGACTTCCTCTAACTCCCAGCCCATGAAGCTACTCTTGATGTTGCTGCAAATGTTGTTTACAAAGTCTTGGTTGCCAGGGAAGTAGGTGATGATGATAGGAAAGCTGTATCAATCATACTCTTCCACGATGTTGAACATGATGGAAGCTTGCTATTCAATTGATGGGCCAAACTGGAAAAATGTGGAGGATTCATCTGAGAGGAGTTGGCAGGTGCACAATCGAATGATCCACAGCACTATGCAGTTATTCTTCACCAATAATTACACTTATTTTAAATAGTCTCAATGTACTAATGAAAAGACAGAGATTAGCAGGACAGAGTAAAAACCATGACTAGTTTTATGATGGCTACAAGACCCTGACTTCAGATCAGTTAAAGATAATAGGCCAAAATAAAAAATAAAAAAAGATATGCAATGAAAACACTTATAAAAAATAGGAGTGGCTATATTGATATTAGATAAGGTATAGTTCAGAGCAAAGAAAATTACCAGCAATAATATTGTATATTGATAAAAGATTCAACTTACCAAAAAGATAAAACAATTTTAAATATTATGCACCAAAGTGCAGTACTTTAAGCAAAACCATGAAGCATAAACTGAAAGACAAGAAAGGAGAAGCAGACAAATCAATGGTTATAGTTAGGGCCTTCCACACCCATTATTTAGTAATTAATAAAACTACTAGACAAACATTCAACAAAGATTTAGAAAACCTGAAAAATATCATCAGCCAGTGTATTCTAAGTAGCATTTATAAAACACTCCACTGAGCATCAGGATAATGTGCATCCTTTTTCAAAACTGCATTGGACATTCACCAAGGTAGACTATATAACAAGTCATAAAATAAACTTCAACTAATATAAATAACTGAAACCACACCAATATGTTCTCTGATCATAAACTAAAAATAACAACAGAAAGATAATGAAAAAATCTTCAAACTCTTAGATATTAAACAACACACTTATTAATGGGTCAAAAGAATTCTCACAGATAATAAAATATGTATATATTGAACTGAATGTTAACGAAAGCATAAAATATCAATATCTGTGGAACTAATTGAAAGCAAGGATTAGAGGGAAATTTATAGCACCAATGTGTATATTAGAAAAGAAGCAAGTTCTCAACTCAATAATTGAAGCTTCCACTTAAATAAACTAGAAAAAGAACAAAATACATCAAAAGCAACCAGGAGATATAAAAATAAGAACAGAAATCGATGAAACTAAAGGCAGAAAATCAATGGACAAAATCAATCAAAGTGAAAGGTGTTTCTTTGAAATATCAATAAAATTGATACTGATAAAAAAGAATAAATAAATTAGTAATATCAAGCATGAAAGAGGAATATCTCTAAAGACCATGCAGACATTGAAGGGATAATATGGGAATATGGAAATATATACAAACATTAGACCACATATTAAACAATTCTTTGAAACCATAAGTTATTACAACTCATCCAAGATAAAAATAGAAAATTCAAAGAGCCTTAATCTCATTAAAGTAGTTAAATTTGTAATTAAATCCTTCTATAAAGGAAATTTCTAGTATCGGATGGTTTTACTGGTAAATTCTACCAAATATTTACAGAAAAATTATCACTGATTCTACAAAATTTCTTCCATAAATTAGAGAAATATGGTATTCTTCACAATCCATTTGATGAAATCAGCATTATTCTGATACAAAAACCAGGCAAATACAATACAAACAGCAACAGAACTACTCACCTATGCCCCACACGATCAAATCATAGCTTCCAAATTCTTCAGCAAAATATTACAAAACCAATTCCAACATTACATTTAAAAATATGTTGAGAAAAAATATTTTGGGGCTATTGGACTTCATTCCAAGATGCAAAGCTTGTTCAATATCCAAAAGTAAATCAATATAATCCATCATAACAACAGTATAAGAAGAAAAGTAAAAAAAAAAAAAATTTTTAAAAAGAAGAAAAGTCAATGGTTGCATAGCAATTAATACAGGAAAAGCATTTGGCAAAATTTGACACCTGTTCATGATTAAAACTCTTGAACTACAACACCACAAAATCAATTCAGTAAAGGAAGTACAGCATTTTCAACAAATTGTGTTAGAGCCACTAGAATTAAGAGGGCAAACAGGAAACCAAAACCAACTAAACAAAAAAATCTTGAAGGACACCTTATACCTTATACAAGAACTAAATAAAAAAAGAATATAGATCTAAACATAAAAGGTAAAACAGAGAAAGTCTTTTTGACTTACTGTTTTTTTTAGAATAAGCATTAATACACATAAACTAAAAACAAATCTTTGCCTCTTCCTTTGAAGGCAAACTCTCTGAAGGCAAACTCTCTGAAGTTTTACTAACATTATAATATACCACAACATATTCACTGCTCTAAGTGACTGGGTCTTAAATACAAGGAACATGTGGGTGGGTTTTGTTTCCACAGAAATTTCCTATTAATTATGGCAACATCTGTTTTAATCATTCTGTTCTCTGTATCATGAGTGGGACTAGTGTACTGCATGTATGTATTAGTGTGTGTGTGTGTGTTTACACACATGCGAGCGTGTATGTTTTGTGGAAATAGAAACCAGAAATCTGAGGATGAATAACCAAGAGATTTGTGTGTTTTCTTTTCACTTTCACAAACATTCATTTCTGGAAAAGAATATGATTACTATTTTTTTATGATTTTCAAAATTGTGTATTACACTTTTTTTTTTTACTTTATTTATTTATTCATGAGAGACACAGAGACAGAGAGTGGCAGAGACACAGGCAGAGGGAGAAGCAGGCTCCATGCACCGGGAGCCCGACGTGGGACTCGATCCTGGGTCTCCAGGATCACGCCCTGGGCCAAAGGCAGGTGCTAAACCGCTGCGCCACCCAGGGATCTCTGTTTTATTCTTTCTTAAATCATAACCTCCCTGATGGAGAAGAGAAGGTTCTCTCCCAAACTTGAAAATTTCTAAACCGTAACATTTTGCAAAGATTGGGCAATTTTGCCACAAGAGGATTAGCCTGTTTAAATCAGGTAACTCACCATCTCAAGAAGCTCAGTAACTGTGGAAATAAATTTATGGAATAACAGATGTATTTACATTCTCAGTCATATAAACTCAAATTTAAACTCAAACTATAAGGTGTCTTTGACAATATCACCAAATAACATTACAAGGATATTTTTGTTGAAGAAATGACTTCACTTTTTATTAAACTGAAAAAAGGTTAATATTTGCCTCTGAGAGGACTGAGACATTAACTTAGTCCCATGGCTGGCATATTCTTGCTTCTGTATTCTTTAACAGAGAATAAAAACAGATCAACAATCAGTATATAGATAAATATAACAAATAAAAATATAGATATATAACAAACTATATGTAGCATAATGTGTATATGTATAATTTGTTAGGTATATATATAATATATGTATATATATTATATATATGTGTGGGGAGAGAGAGTTCTTTTATTGCTGCTCCTAAGCTTTTAACTGAAAGTAGCTTTATAAGCACAGTAGCAGACAGGGTACTACTCTGAATGATTCTTAGATAGTTATTATACAAAATGACCCCCATGTCGGGTCAGTGCAAATAAGGAAAAGCTTGGCTAGTCGTAACCTAGAAAGCTATAAAATATGTCGAATGGATGCCTCTCAAGTGTGCGATAAAAATGCATCTTCACTGCCGCTAGCAATATTGTCCCTGACCTCAGAGTATTATTGAAGAGAGACCCATTGAATGCTTTAATTTCCACATAAACTGCTGATCATGATGGTTCAGACATGCCAGATGGCAGGAGTGATAAATGATATTGATGCCTCAGGAGAAATGAGCTACTAAAATTATATTATATTCAGCTGGGATTTTAAAACATGCAATATAATTAAAATTGTTATTCCATAGCAAAATGTTACACCTCTTTATTTAATAGAGTGCTAGATAAGGAGACTAATGTGTGCATTTGTTTTGTGGATATTCTTTTCTACCCCTAGGTAGAAAGTTTCCAATGGAAAACCTCAGTGCAAAGGAAGGATCTTTTCTATAAACTCTCAAGTATGTCTGCCACAGAGCTTGGACTTGGGAGCAAGGAAGGAAGATGAACAAAATACGGTTGCATTCTCAGTCTCATTCAAATATAATAGAAGGAGAAATTAAAATAAAATCATTTAATTGACAAGAAACATTCTTTGAGAAATGCTGACACCATTTTTTCCCCTGAATTAGTATTGTGAGATTATGATGTTCATATTAATTAAGGATCTGATTGCTCTGTTAAAAGATCCTATCCAACAAGCAGATACTATTTTTTAAGTGAATGAAATAATGTACTTTGTATGTTTACTTTTTTTTGTTTTGTTTTTTTTTTTTTTTACTTTTGTTTAAATAGAGGCATCTATTTGAAAACCTGTGGCAGCTGGAGTTGCCAATTTATTTTCATTCCCCATTTAAGGAATGAGAGCAGAACTGCCTCCTTTATTCCTTTCCCTCATTTCCTTCCCAATCTACTCTCCTATCCCCACCGTCAATAAAAATGAATATATGTTATTCAAGCATATATAGTACAGTTTTGTTTCCTCTTAGGATTATGTGAATAAAGTTCAGCAAATCAATAGCTGGTAGTTTGGAGAGCAATTTGTAAGTATTTTTTTTTTTTGTTTATTTTTAAAGATTTTATTTATTTATTTATTTATTCATGAGAGATAGAGAGAGAGGCAGAGACATAGGCAGAGGGAGAAGCAGCCTCCCTGTAGGGAACCCAATGCAGACTGGATCCCAGGACCCTGGGATCAGGCCCTGAGCCAAAGGCAATGCTCAACCACTGAGCCACCTAGACATCCCTGGAGAGCAATTTTTTTTAGATTCCTAAAAACTGTGGACCAAATATTGGCTACATAATTTTCATGGCCCAATGCAAAAGGAAAATGCTGCCTTCTCTTCAAAAATTAGAAAAAAAAAATACAGCATTATTTTTAAAATTTTTTTTTAAAATTAATGCTTTAATTTAAAAAATACAAGTTTCTCCTGTCTTCTATGGTCTCTCTCTGACATAGTACTTTATTTTTTAATGCTATTTAATATTGTCTCCTTTGGGCAAAGGAATACTCTCAGGGTGAGTGTAGACCCTCACAGATATGATGGGCAGGGAGTGACTCCGCATAGTCATGTGGCTTACCAGTACCCCTTCCTGCCAGCCTCCAGACCCAGACTGTCATGGAGGCAGGGAGGTCACTGCAGGTGCCTCCTTTTATCTGGTCTGTTGCTCAATTAACTGTGGCCAGACAACCCCCAGGGACTGCAGCCTTCCACCTGGACTTATTCGCTTACAGGTGAGCAAGAGGAACCTCCCTGCCAAGTTGCCTGCTCAATCTCAATGCGCTATGGTGCTAGCAGCCTGTACTAGGGGACAACCAGTGCTGGGCACCTGCATTCAAGCCCACTCCTACTATACTTATACTTGTGCTCAGATTCCCACTAGAGATAGAAGGCAGTAAGAGTTTTGCGAAAGGATCAGAGGAAGGAGCAAAGGATGTTGCATAGCTAGGAGACAGGTAAGAGTACATCTGAAAACTTGTCAAGAAGGAGACAATGAGGCAGGCTCACGGTTAGTGCTCTACTGCTCCACTGGACTTCATTCACGGAACAAAACAAAACAAAAAACACTGAAGACAAAACTATTAAAATCTCAAGGTGATGATCACTGAGCATTACAACCAAGGCAGGCAGTCCTTCTAGCTTGGAACTCTGTGACTGCTCTGGTCAGTTGTTCATGTAGCCAATTCAGCTAGTACTTCCTGAAGGTATTAAAGCACTGGCTTATGTGAATTTACCAGACTGAAAACACTATACCTTGAAATATGGTATATTTCATAACCCTCAAACTTTCAATTTAGTAACAAGAAAGATTTCAGGCTTTAGACATAATTTTTTTATATTTCCACTGTATACAACAAAATCAAAATTTCAGACTATTTAGAAATACTACATCCATTGATATAGCAGATGTTAATAGCCTAGATCTTACAACTCAGACCTTTTTGGGGGAGGTGGGGAGGATACCAATAATAATGATTAGCATTTAATCTCTACGAAATATCAAATCTCCCAATCAGTCCTAACACTATGATTTGATTCTACTTAGGAATTTAGTAAGATTTCCTAAATATAGCAGTTGAAAAAATGAGCACCACACTAAGCAAACATAAGTTTCTGAATTGTCTAAAGAATGACAAAGGCTTCAGTTTGTTAAATCTTGAAGTTGTTCTGCTCTTTGTTCATCTGGCTGTGACTGAACCTTAATGCACATCCTATGATGGGTAGGCAATATTGTAAATGAAGATTCCTCCTGAATACTGCCTTGACCTTTACTGCACCACTGCACAGATGATATAGGTCATGTGAATGAACAATGCAGTGTAACTAAAATGTGATCAAATTATCTGAGATGCAAATTACTGAGTCCAAACAAATGTTACATAATCTTTGGAAGTATCACTTCAAATTGTTGAGAAAACAACTAATTATAGAATCTTTTCAACTGGAGACCAGTTTACCTGAAGATCTGGTAAACTCCAACAAGAGTAAAGAAGAGTATTTTAATTTTTAATGCATATGGTATCATGCTTCTGGATGTTGTTTATGTTGTTATATGTTTTTATGTTGTTATATCTTTCAGTAAACAATTTAAAAAAGGGAAATATGCATTGAGGAACATACAGAATTAACTTTAATAATAACATACTGTTCCCGGCAGAATAAAACTCATTTACTTTGTAGCAAACCATCCCTTAAAAAAAAAATAGTTCTTAAAACAAAAAGAGTTATGTGAAAATGTAATAATACATTGTCAAAATTTCAAACACATCTTGCAAACATCCAATCCAGGCATTTCATTATATAGATAAAAATTTCAAAACTATATGTCATAAAACCAATTAATTAAAAATGTCAGAATAAATAACAATGATGTGTGGCCTGATGTTATCTAAAATTATATTGATAAAAAAGAGGGTCTCTGTTGAAGATTGAAGATAGTTACAATTATTTGCTATTCCTCTAATATGAAGGAATCTAATATGTCCCTGAATGGGCTGGCCTTTGAGACTTGCCTGACCAAGAGAATATAGTGGAAGTGAGTTTATGGAATTCCCAAGACTGGGTCAAAAGAAGTCTTGATCTTTCCCTGGGCCATGTGAAATACTTGCTTAAAGATCTCTAATCTGCCATCAAAGACATGCGACTACCATATTAGGGAGATCGCAAGGAGTTGTCAGAGACTATCTGAAGAGAGAGAAGGGTTTGGCTGAGTCCATGCTTCCAGCCAGACCTACAAACACATCAGATATGTGAATGAAGCTATTTGGATTCCCCAGCTTAGTTTAATAACCTGCTGAATGCCATGAGGGTACCTTATTCACCGTCATGGTACTCTGAATATCTACCAAGGAAATTGAACATGTGCTTAGCTGAGTCATATCAGCATTTCTACCCCATAATATTATGACATTAAAAAATCTTGTTTAGTAACATTATTGTGAGGCAAACATGTTGTAATAGTTTGTTGCATGATAGCAGATGTCTGGAATAACCTCTAAATTTCCTTAAAAATACTGTGCTTAGCAGTAAACCACTTTTGTTTAAATATATAAAATAATAACTATTTTTCTTGTTTTCATCATCCTTTCTCTCTTGGATGTTTCCTGTTCTCTTTTTTAGAATATTCAAATATTATTTTTCAGAATAATATTTACAAATAATAGCTTCCCTCAAGGCTAAATGCTGCCTTACATGAATTTTATAATTATAAAATTCTGGATAGTATTTATAATGAAATTGTTAGTAAGCTCTTAAATTTCCAACAAGTCCTTGGCAGTATTTTTTTAATTTATAAATATGTCATTATTAGTTAAAATTGAAAATATGTGAAATTTGTCTCTTTATATCTTAGGTATGAATAAGAATAATGAATTTTTTTAATTGAGTAATTTCAATCTTTAAGCTAAATACCTATGCTTAAGAGTCAAATGCTATGGCCTTAGCAGTTTTTGGGGGGATACAGGCTAATATCCACTGTGAACTTCATTAAGACAGTGGCCAAGGTTGAGTTTACACAATATCTCTAGACTGAGTTACTGTCTTCATGAAGGTAGTCTTTAATCAATTGGCTTTATGACATACAGTTTTGAAATTTTTATCTATGTAATGAAATGCCTTCATGAATTTTTTTAAGTCATCCTTTTCTTAAAAGATCTTATCCAGGAAATGAAGTATCCTTTTAAATGTGTACTTTTAAAGAATTCCAGCAAGAGAGCTAGTTGACTTATATTCCCTTTGGATACAGAGGTTGATATTCTTGGATACAGAGGCTCCCATAATAATGATAAAATAATGCATTTAAGGTGAACTGAAGGATTAGGTCTAATAGATGCTTTTGTGACCTTTCTTCTACCGACAGGGATGCCAGGGGGATTTGTTCCTTGGTCAATTCTCTTGGAGGTATTAACTCAAAAGAATTCTTAGGAGTTTTCTTTTACCAGCTCCAATATAAATGCCACACTAACTGAGGACTATGTACTGAAACAAACACTACCTCCTTGTTGAAGTTCATTACAAAACGAGTAACCAGTACAGATGACTTGAAGCTATTTCTGAGAATGGTAGTAAGTCCTGTATACCTAAGTAAGCTAGGTAACTCATAAGTGATGTCCATCTGAGAGGTCATGGGTATACGTATAAACCTACGTATAAAGCCCGAGAGGATTTAGTAAAGGTTTTCCTGAATTGCTTCATGTCCGCTCAGATTTTTCTCTCTCGGTTTTGCATCCCTGAGTGTAGAATTTCTACAAAATCAAAAGATGTACTTGAGAATCATGAAATATCTGCTCTGCAAATGCTATGCATGCTGTTGTTTCCAATAATAGCTATTTAAATTTGGTGTTGAGTTAGGTCTTTTGTGTCTTGTATGTTTCATTTTTATCCTAACCTTAAGATCACTGGGGTGCCTGAGTGGCTCTGTCAGTTAAGCCTCTGCATTCAGCTTAGGTCAGGACTGAGCCCTACATAGGGCTCTCTGCTCAGCAGAGTCTGCTTCTTCCACTCCCCTCCCCCCGCTCATGCTTGTGCTGTCTTTCTCTCTCTCTCTCTCTGTCCCTGAAATAAATAAATAAAATGTTAAAAAATTTTAAGATCACTGATACTACTAAAACATTATTAGACAAAATTATTGTCAAATTATTGTAGAACCTAGGTAATTTAAGATCATTCTGGTTCTAGAATCACGAGGGACAATATAATGGTGGGGAAAATAATCAGAAACAAAATATAAAGGGAAATTGGGTATCTAATGTCTCATGATACAGCTTTTCTATTTACTTAGTTAATGTACTGGATTTTGGCTTTTGAATGTAAAATCAATTTTTAATTCCTGGAATAATCCTCTTGGTCACAATGTAGTATTTTTTCCATAGTGCTAAATTTGTTTTGCTAATGTTTAGTGTAGGCTTTCTGCATCTACGTTTATGATTGTTATTCATCTGTACTTTCTTTTCTTGTGATGTTATCAAGTTTTACAATCATAATTAAAATAGCTGAGAACTGTTTCTACTTATTAATGATATGGCATAAGTAGTGTAAGCTTGGAAATAGTTCTACCATAAATATTTAGTGTTATTCACTAGTGAAGTCCCACAGTTTATGAATTTATGAAGTTATTAATTATGAATTATGAAGTCCCCATAATTTATGAATTCAATTCCTTTAACAGACAGAGAGTACTCATTTTATTCATTTTTCTTCTACCAATTTCAATAATATTTTTCTAAGAATTATCTCACTTCTACATTTTCAGGTTTAAATGTTTATTATATTTTAATATATGTTGAATTTCTGATGATGTCTCATTTTTATTCTTAATTTTGATAGTTTAATCTTTTTCATTGTCCTGCTTTGATCAGTATTTCTAGATTTATCAATTTTATTATTTTTTTAAAGAATTAACTTTTATCCATTTTGGTTTTCTCTAATACAAAATTATTTCATATGCCATTAAATTTTGCTTTTTTCTTAATTCTATTTCATTTAAGCTTAAATTTTTGTTCTTTTTAAATTTCTTGACTTACATACTTAGATTGTTCTTTCTTTTTTTTAAAGATTTTATTTATTTATTCATGAGATACACAGAGAGAGAGAGAGAGGCAGAGACATAGGCAGAGGGAGAAGCAGGCTCCATGCAGGGAGACTTACACGGGACTTGATCCTGCAATTCAGGATCATGTCCTGGGCTGAAGGCAGTTGCTAAACCGCTGAGCCACTCAGGCTTCCCTACTTAGATATTTCATTTTGAATTTTTATTCTTTTCGAATTACATATTTAAAGCTACAAGTTTCACTCTAAGCACAGCTTTAACTACATTTAATTTGATATGTTGAATTTTAATACACTATATTTTCCATTGTATATTCTTCAATAATCTAGGTGTTATTTACAAAGATATTTATTTATTTTTTCTCATTTTGGACTATCTTTGTCTTTTTAAAATTTATTTTTTGTTTAATATCACTGTGGTCAGAGAATTTCCTCCAAATGGTTTAATTTCTTTAATATCTGTGAGATCTGTTTTATGACTCAGTATTCAGTTAATTTTCATAAATCTAAGTACATATTTGATTGGAAAGAATATGTACTCTGTTCTACACATGTCAGTTAGGTCAGGTGTACTAGAGGTTACTTAGACGTAACTCAAATATTTATTTTCTTTCTCATTTCTTTTTGAAGTTCTTTGTTAGTAAAATATGAAAATTTGAAATTTCCCACTGTGAATGCAGTAACTTAATTGTTTCATTTATATGAATACAGATTTAGGATTATTTTATTTTCCTGGTATATTGATCATTTTATCAATATGCAACATCTTTCTTTGTATCTAGCAAAGTTGTTCCCTTGAGGTTTAACATTATTATAGATACAATAATTTGAGGGAGTAGTTTTTGCATTATATATTTTCTATATTTTAATTTTAACATTTACCTATATTTTTGTCTCAGTTTTGTCCTTAACAAGGATCATATTTTTGGCTATTTCTAAAAAATAATTTTATCTGAAAGTCTATGTCTTGAAGCTATTTAGTCCATTTATAGTATATTTAATTAAGAAATTATTTTAGCTTAGATTTGCCATCTAAATACTTGACATCTCTTTCTTTTTCTCTTTTTAAATTATTTTACTTTATTTCATCTTTTCTTTCTCTTATTTTAATTAAAGTTATTTTCTATCCCATTTTCACCTCACTCAATTCACTTGTAGATTATAAATACTTTATAAGTATGCTAGAAATTATAATAAGCATCCTTGAGTTATTAAAATTGAATACATCTTTCTATTTTTGCCATGCCAAGGACCATCAAAGAATCTTGTGGATTTTAACTGTATTTATCCCCTATTGCCATTTTGTTATTGAAATTATATTTATTGTTATTATTTTAGTGAGGGAGAGAGAGCACATGCAAGCAGTGGGGGCCGGGGGGTGGGGGGGGGGCGGTGGTGAAGAGGCAGAGGGAGAGGCAGAGAGAGAATCTTAAGCAGGTTCTATCCCAGTATGGAACCCAACCAGGGCTCCATCTCACAACCTTGAGATCATGACCTGAGCCAAAATCAAAACTTGGATACTTAGCTACCTGAGTCGCCCAGATGCCCCTGAAGTTGTTATATATTTCAGAAAGGCAAGTGATATTATTAGTATTATATGTTTATCCACATTTTTTTCATTACTCTCTATTCCTTCTAACATCTCTGTGCTTCCATAAAGGACAAATTTTCTTTTTCATAAGAGCTTGCTTTAATGATTCTTTTAACATAATTTTGCTGACATTCGATTTTCTCAATTTCTATATCAAATACATTATTGCACTTTCATTTTTGAAGAATATGGCAGATTTTTGTTTTAATACTTCTGAAAAATGTCATTTTTTTCTGTTCTCTCTCTCTCTCCATATATATATATATATATATATTTAACTTTTTCTGTTAAAAAGTAAACTGCTATACCTATTGTTTTCTGTTTGTTTTTGTTTGTTTTCTCCCAAGATCTACTCATCATCTTTGTTTCCCTATAGTTCTAGTATGATGTAAGGCTGAATATCTAAGGCTATATATGTTTGACTGTCTATTTATCTTGTTTTGGATTCACACCAGTTCCCTATTTGATGGTTCAAGATCTTTCCAGCAGCTTTGCTAGTTTATTGATGATTATCACTTAATATATTGCTCTCCTCATCTTCTGTTGTTTCTTCTTCTGGAGTTCTATTTCAATACACTCAAAAACTTTTCACCATCCCTTATTTCTCTTAAGCTCTTTATCTATATTCTCTCTTCTTTTCTTGGTACTTCTCTCTAAATGTTTTATATCATTTTCAACATTTCTAATCCTCCATCTGTAATATTAAACACATCTACTGTTTTAAATTGAAGTTATTTTATATTACTATCTGGATATATTTATACACACACATATATATATGTGTATATATACATGCATTATATATATATACCTATATTATTTAGATATAATCAACATAAAATATATTGGTTCTTGATGTGTAATATGATGATCCAATATCTTATACTTTATAAATGATCACCACAGTAAGTCTAGTTATTCTGATTTTTTTTTTTTTTTTTTTTTTTTTTTGTAGATTTGTATTCTCTGTTGAAATTCTCCATTGTGCCTATTGTGGTTACAGGTAGTTAAACTTCTTTACGGCTGACCCATTGGTGCTTTTAGCCTCCACCCATGCTTGGAATTGGGAATTCAAGGCTGTAAATTTATTTTATTTCTGTTCTTCCTTGAGTACTTTTCCTAAGGCAATCAGAGGCAGATATTTTAATTTCCATTGTTGCTATAGTAATTAAGTGCCACAGGCAAGCATCTTTCTAATGTTTTGTCAGCAGTGAGCATACCATTCCATAACAATATAGGTTATGATTTAAACAATCATGATGCCACTTCAGGTAATGAATTATCAGCATCTCATCTCTCCCTTGCATGGAAGTAATCTTTGAGTTCATCAACTATATTAGAATCTCAGTGCCAGAATCTCAATTTGAGGAACTAATTCCTGGGGCTACTCTCATTTCCAATTAGTTAAGCTTAACAGGACACAAATGGCCCACTTAAAGTGTTTAATTGAAGAGAGTTTAATAAATGAAATGTTCTCAGAGGCGTGGACCCTGTTAAGGACACAAACAAATAGTGAGTAAGGACCTAGGTCAAGCAACAATGAGAAACCATTATCACTCACCATTAAAACTGAGGGGTCTGTAGAAGCTGTAACTAGAGGTGGGTGGGTAGAAATGAGGAGGAGAAAGAAATTGCCAGACAAGGTTTATCAGTGAGGAAGGAGGGAGAGAGCTCACACAAAATCAATGTTCTGACTTCTCTCTTCCAGTTCCTCCTGCTGGATGTAGGTAACAGAGAGCTGGAGATGGAACACATCTAAGGAAGGAAGGGAACAGAATTCAGCCTCCTGGGATACAAAGCAGGGCAGAAAAGGGATGATCTACATGGGCAATTGGAGAATAACCAGGATATAACCACAGTCAGAAAGATATTACTGGATTTTTAACTACATCATAACTTTTAGAACAACATTATTTAACAAATACCAAGATCATTTTTCATACTTGTATTTTATTCATCTGGTCCATGTATACTTTCTCCACCCGCTATCATTTGTACATGCTTGTTTCTATTCTGTAGGCACATAAGGTGAAAAAAATATTTCAAATGATTTCACATCTTACACCTGCTTCTGGAGTAATTTCTTCCTTTATTCATGCCGGATGTTTTGAAAGCATTATTTCTATTGATGTGGTCACTGCCTTACTACATATGAATTTCTGAAATCTTTAGTTCTGCTATTACGAATATGTAGCCCCATTAGTCTACTTATATTTAAGTCAATTAAATAAATTTTAGATAAATTAAGAATTCTTTTCTTCAGTGACATAAACCACATTTCAATTGCCTAAGACTCACACGTGGCTAAGGCTATCATATTGGATATTGTGGATACAGTCAACTTCCTTCTTCACAGAAAGTTCTTCCAGAATAGTGTTTACCCTTCATTGTTACTTGTCTGAATCCCACCAGCTAAAGATTTCTCTAGAAGAAGGATCACTTAGAAAAAAGATCACTTAGAGAAGGATCTCTTCACAATCTGACATCTGCTACCTACCTTGGCACAAAATGCTGTTTGATATTTTAAATGAATGCTATCTTTCAATTGCCATAACCTCCAAATATTGAAAGAAAAATTCTTTGATGAAAATTTTATTTATTTATTCATGAGAGATGCGGCGAGAGAGGCAGAGATGTGGGCAGAGGGAGAAGCAGACTTCCCACAGAGAGTCCGATGTGGGACTTGATCCCAGGACTCTGGGATCACGACCTGAGCTGAAGGCAGATGCTTAACCACTGAGCCACCCAGGCACTCTTGAAAGAATAATCTTATGCAGTCAAACAGAGGAAAGGTTTTGTCTCCCAGAGCAAGACTTTGGAAGTGTTCAACTTGTGTTTAAATCCTAGATTTTCTTTTTTAAAAGATTTTATTTATTCATGAGAGACACAGAGAGAAAGAGAGAGAGGCAGAGACACAGGCAGAGGGAGAAGCAGGCTCCATGCAGGAGCTCTACGTGGGACTCGATCCTAGGTCTCCAGGATCAGGCCCTGGACTGAAGGGAGGTGCTAAACCATTGAGCCACCCGGGCTGCCCAATCCTAGATTTTCTAACTACTAATTGATTGTATCTCATGGACAAGTTATATAACATTTATATATGTCACCTCCCTGACTGGTAAATGAGGATGTAAGATGCCTAAGTCATAGCAATATTTTGAAAAATAGGGGATCCCTGGGTGGCTCAGCGGTTTGGCGCCTGCCTTTGGCCCAGGGCACAATCCTGGAGTCCCCGGATCGAGTCCGGTGTCAGGCTCCCGGCATGGAGCCTGCTTCTCCCTCTGCCTGTGTCTCTGCCTCTCTCTCTCTCTGTGTGTGACTATCATAAGTAAATAAAAAATTTTTAAAAAAATAAATATTTTATTGTTTGTAAAGTGGCTTTTAGAATGTTTTCATTACATGACATTGCAAATTAGTTGTAATGATGATATCTATAAAAGCTTAAAATGTATTTAAACTATTAGAAAGTAGTATAAATAATACTCCAAGAATAATCCAATATTAAGGAACTTGGGAAACCTGATACTTAATCATATTCACATGATACTTTTTAGCAGTGGGAGCAGGTATCATTTTGGGAACCACCTGCTCTGATGTGCCACAGCCTAGCCTAAGTCCTTCACATGTATCAATAGCTCTGAAACTCACAACAACCATTTAGTTACTATTTTAAAATTTATGTTACAGATTGGGAAATTGAGACTTGGAGAATAGAAATACATAATTTCATACAATTTGTAAATGATGGAACCAATGTTTTCACTAGGTTTGACTGGTTCCATGCTTATCTTCAGATTGTACCCAAAAAACTTTGACCTTCCACAATGACATTAACACACTAGTGATTTGTAAAACATCGGGAAAATACAACTGCCTTAGAAAATATGTTGGTCCCATGTACTTGTAGATTATTTTTAAGACTAGCTAAATATTATACTTTTGGCATAGTTAAGCATATCATTGTTGATAAAGAAATTAGGTTGGTAGATATGAGACAATTTTGTTTGAAGTTTATACTTAGGCCTTCACAAAATAAAATCCATGTAAAATAACAAATATGTTATATGGCAACTATCCATTCATTTTCTTTTATTTATTTATTAGATTTGCTAGTCTGTAATCAAATACTATTTCAGACCTTTTCTTTCTTTAAAATCCTCACACAGTTCCACCTCATACTTCACTGAGAAAACTGAAGTCATAAGACTGGAACTTTTTCATCTTTCTATTGTCAAATATCTACATTTTTCATAATTAATTTCTCTCATGAACATAATTTTCCAATTTTACTGCGAGTAGACTAAGAACCAAAATAAGGCAAGTACATCAGTACCCATAACCTATACTCTAGAGAAGTAAGAATTGAACTCACAGCTCTTGGAAACTAGGGTTCAAAATTCAAATGCATCATTCCAGTGATTCATATAGACTACATCAAACCAATAATGTGGATGCTTTAAATTTCAGAAGTAGACTATTAAGGCTGAAAGCAATTATTTTTTTTAAAGATTTTTTTTTTAAGATTTTATTTATTTATTCATAGACACGGGGGGAGGGGGGCGGCAGAGACACAGGCAGAGGGAGAAGCAGGCTCCACACAGAGAGCCTGACGTGGGACTCGATCCTGCGTCTCCAGGATCACGCCCTAAGCTGCAGGCAGCGCTAAACCACTGCACCACCGGGGCTGCCCAAGGCTGAAAACAATTAGATATCTGTACCTTCTTGTATCCTAATATTTTCTAAGTGATTTTTAATTTCTTTAGTTTATCACACATAGGACCAAGAAAAGTAAGGACCTCTCATCTCTGAGAAATGATACATTTTCACCTTTCTGAATGCATTGAAATAGAAAGTGCAAACAAAAATAGGATCTGACAAATGGGTTTGTTATCTAGTCATTCCTATGTACAGTGCCAACAAATAAACATTCAGTTTCCTTCAAGCAGGAGGTGGGATCATTTCATTGTCTAGAGGTCCAGGGCCACAGACCAGGCTCAGCTGAGTCAGAATTTGAGGTGTAACATGGGTGGTTACCTGCAAACTTCAGGGAGGCCTTAGTAAGCATGATCACACAGAAGTTTGTGCTGAAGTTATGCAGCTGACCTCGCTAAAGATAGAAAGACAATACTTACAGCCCTCTAACTCTGTTGGTCTACCATGAGAAATTAAAATCACAAAATGTAGAATAATTGGCCAGGTTCTCTCATTACACATGAACACACACATATGGTTACTGCATGCATCTTTAGATAAGTCACTGCATTTGGTGTATACTAGTGTACTAGTCTACTTTTCTGTATTTCATATTTTCTACAATGAATGTATATTAATTTTGTTATCCAAAGAAATTTTGATGAGTGTTGTTTTATCATAAGGTAGCTTATAGGAAAAGAGAGGCCCCAAGAATGAGAAGGTATTTTAGATTAGTTGTGAAGAATATGCAAGGTTGTAATATGAAAAGTAGAAAGAAGGGCATTGTATATAGGTAGAAAAGCTGGAAAAATACATGCAAGTAATGGAGCACACAGAAATAACTACAAGTATTTCCCTGGCATCAGTTTCTGCAATTGATCTAAGAACAAAGGGAAGAACAAAGCACAGCTGTGATGTCAGGTGGTTTCCCAAAATTTTGTCTATATTGAAACATTTGAATTAACTCCTTATATTGACTTACCTCTTTAGGTGTGAATTAGATACCTAGAAAACTGTCAGAAGTCAAAAGCATTGATTTCTCTTCCTCTATTTACCCCAAACCACAAAATAATGTCCAAGCAATGATGGATTTCTACTCTTCTATTATCCACATATATAAAAATATAACATTTGTTCAGTACACAGTGTAATATACCATTAATATATTCTGCTGTTTTTCTTCATGTTGTTTATGACAAAGTTAGATAATATTTATATGATTTTTCAGTGCTTTATCTTCCATTAAACCATAAGCTCCCTGTAGACAGGACCTCATGCATCTTTTCATTGCTGTGTCATTTGAGGCTTGCATGGTGCCTACCATATCATAAATGTGCAGTTGTTATTTATGTAATGAAGGGATTTGAGTCCTGATCTCTTTGTCTACCTTGAGATCTTTGGTACCAAAGATCTTTATTCTTGGCACCTCTGTGAGTTTCAGTTGTTTTTTAATGTCCTGGTGCCTGTCTGACTTAGTCATAAAGGTGTACTTTCTAACTTCACTCACTAAGACAACAGCATTCCCATGTTGTTAAACAGTGTAATCAATAATCTGGATTTTATTGCTACTAATGTCAAGGATCCCTTAATTTTTAATCTTTGGGCATTGTCTTGGAAACAAAGACTAAAGATTTCATCTTTTCCCACTGAGTTATGTTAAACTATTTAAGTTCCCTTCGTTAGATGTCTGTCAGAAAAAAATGGAACCAATTCTTCTACATGAGTCCATTGGCAATGAATAAAACTAGATTGAATCTACTATTAGTGAAAGTGTGCAAATTAATAGACTACTTGATAATGCAAAGATAGAAGGCAATTGTGGAGAATAGAATAAGCTAAAAATTAAACTGTACTGCCATTTGTTGTCATTTCTCACTATAGTTATCCAGTTTCTTATAAAGATGCCTGTTTTCAAAATTACCGTATGGTTGCTATGGTAATGTGCACTTTATAAGTCATGTACAAAGGCTGTCTTCATTTCCACTGTGTCCTGAAATAATAAAGGCGATTACTAAAGTGGAGTTGCAAGAGTCAGAAAGAGTCTGGTGAGAGGGAAACAACGAAGGCGTTAAACATTAAAAGCAAAATCAAAAGATCCTATGAAGATCTCATTAAGTATTTGTGATAGCCTTGGGGTCATTCAATGATATTTTGGACAACTTTCAGAGTCTTCCCGAGAGATAGAGTGTCGATGATTGATGATGAATTGTTCATTGATATTTGACAGCACTGACAGTTTACCTGTGTGATTTGGGATTATTTTCTTCCACAAGAGATGAGTGAGGTAGATTCTCGGAGTTAAAATTTCAAACACAGTGTATCCCTTAAGGAACTGCATACTTTTCACACTTTCTCCCAATCTTTACCATTTTAAAGCTATACTTAATCTATACCATTTCTTTAAAAAGAAAAAGAAATAAATTCTACTCTTACAGTCAAAATTATTCTGACTGACACAGATTGGAGTTGCGCCACTCAGAGGCATTATCAAACATGTCACTGCTTCAAAAGTCAGCATCCCTTGTATGTACATTTGCCTCAGGATCATTTTTTTTTGTTTTTCACTATGATCATTGGGAAAGTAAGATTTCAGATTGCGGCTGTTAAATGCATTCTGCTAAGAGATGCTGAAGAGCCTTTCAGAAGAGACCCTGGAAAATTAATAGCAGGGTTGTCCTCTATCAGGAGCTTTCATCAGAGGGAGCCCCAGTGCAATTAAAATTACTCCAACTAGGACAGGGTCTCTCTCTCAGTGGGCATTTTAATTGGATGGTTCTACTATGGGCCTATTTTCTATCATCTATCTGTCTACCCTATGGAGTAAGGGCTGCCAATATATTTGCAGAAACCAACAGAATTGACCAAAACATAAATTAGGATTCCACCAGCAGTGCAGGGATGAGGGGATTATAGAGAGCCTACAATTGACTATTGTTTAAATCAAGGGCATTTGGCATCTTTATTTCAGTGATGATATCACCCATGCATGAAAATTTTTAAGTGGGGGGAAATGGTAGGTTCTTAGATTCAAATTTTTTTACTACATACATTCAAAAATTCATATTCTCTAACATATTGGAATTTTACAAGACTCATCTACAGGATATTTAGGTAAACACTTTTAGCTTTATACATGTGCTATAAATAAAATAAATAATCTAGTATGATTATTTAAATCTTCCCTATCATTTCAGGAAAAGTGAGCTGTAGTTAGTAGACGAGTTGTAGCAGAGATTTCATGTCTTCATGAATTATGTTATTTTATACATCTGGGTTTATATTGAATGATAGTACAAATGTCATATATGATTATTTGTTGAGATAGAAATATATGGCAATGTGTGAAATTCCTTTCTGTACATGTATTCTCATAGATATCAAATGCTGATAGGCACCTGAGGCCTTTTTAAAAAAAAATAGTTTATTTTATTTATTTATTCATGAGACAGAAAGAGAGAGAGAGAGAGAGGCAGAGATATGGGCAGAGGGAGAAGCAGGCTCCATGCAGGGAGCCTGACGTGAGACTCGATTCCAGGACTCCAGGATCACACCCTGGGCTGAAGGCGACGCTAAACCGTTGAGCCACCTGGGCTGCCCTGAGGCCTCTTTTTATGGTTTAAATTGACTCAAAATTTTCCTGGAGAAGTTCTCAAATAAATTAAGTACAAACCATACAAAACTGTCCATATATAAACTATTATTATACAAGTGTGTTATATTTATTGCCCAATGCACTTTAAACATATTTTCCTTTCTTCTTTATATTCAATATTTTTTTTTCACTGAAGTGTAGTTGACACATAATAAATTAGTTTCGGGTGTACAGCATAGTGAAATATTTTAAAAAATGTTTTTTCTTAATTAATTACAAGCATTTCCTACCTATAGAACACATTGTTTGTATTGAGTATTGCATTCAGGGCAATTGTTTTATTACATTACAAGAATTTATTGCTGATAATTTGATTCTACCCCTTTTGTTCATCAGAGTTATAGAGGCCTAGACTTGTGGGTTCATTAAATAATATATTTGCAAGTATTTTTTAAATTATAAAAATGTTTACAGATATAATGTGACTTCCACTACCAATAAGGAATGCATGCAGTATGCTGACAATTCTGTAACTCTAACTGCATTATTGCTGCTTATATTATCTTAGGTAAACTACTACGTTTCCTAATGAAGTTTGATATATAAATGAGATTTTGTTCAGTACTGTTCACCTATAGGAGAATTTTTAGATGATCAGAAATTATTCTGATGCTAGCACCTATGTTCCTGATCATACCTCAGTCTATTATATTACGTTTTTCTACTCTTGTGATGGTTAGGAATATATATTTCACAAGACTTTTAGAGATGTGGTTACTTTCTCATATAAAGTGAACACTTTGGCAGATGCCAGAGAAAATATTTGCTGGGATCCAACAATTTCTCATTTGATACCTATTTCCTATGCTCCTCCAATATGACATGTATCTTCAGGATTATCACCATTTCATAACACTAAAATATGAAATCACATTGGACTAAACAACTGATAACACCATTCTAAACTTTCTAATATTCAGAACTAATTTTTTTCTAAAGTTATCTATTTTTCCCTCTTGGTCTAGCTAAGTGCTTTCCCCTGAATTTAATTAATTCAGTTGCATGTGATCCTAACATGAATTTATATTCGATTATTAAGAAAAGAGTCTTGCTATTTTGTGCTCTATATGAAGAGATGTGAGTCTTGGGTCTTATCTTCAGCCTTCACTCTCAATTGATGAATGTGTTTGTGAGGTTTATGCTACCTTTGTGAACTTTCCTGTTTCTTTTATTAAAACTTACATTGACAGCATATTTTAATCTCAGAGCTCTTAAAAATTCATTAATTATGAAATACTTTCAGGCATTTGAGAGAAAGATTTATTATTTGCAGTGCTGTTGAAAACAATATATACTGTATTATTTAGTACATAGTGAGCTCTCTAACTTCTATGTATTGTATAAAACATATTAAAGTATGTATTATCTGGGACAACTGGAGGGGTTTTAGGAAGTGCTGGATTATCAGGTGAGGGAACAGTGATACAGCATAGTGCTCCACTTTGGAAATGTCTGACCATTCATTTTCTTTCCCTTTAAGGAGTTTATATATCAAAATTACACATTTCAAGGATAATTTACAATCCCTAGTTGAATATTTTCAGGTATTAGAAGTATGATAAAAATATAAATAAATTTATTTCTCATTCTATCAACTAAAACTTACATGCAGACTCTTCGAACAGATTTATCAAATTTTCATAATGATATTCAAAATCATATCTGTTTGATAGTATCGGTGCACTCAGATTATCAATTACATTTTTCACTGAATTCCTGGACAATATAATATTTTTTAAAGAGAGAGTTTGGTAGGTGGTGGGCATAGGAAGAGGGAGAGAGAACCTTAAGCAGGCTCCACGCAGGGCTTGATCTTAAAACCCTGAGATCAAGACCTGAATCAAAATCAAGAGTTGAATGCTAACCTAAATCACCCAGATGCCCTGGATGTTATAACTTCTATTAATAGGTCTTATTAACCTCAGTGTTGCTGTGAAGAAGTCCAATGATAGTCTATTTTTCCCCGATAAGTCATTTCCTCTTCTTTTCTAGGTGTTCCCAAAATATATTCTCTCTTCTTTTATTATTTTTTTAAGGTTCAGTAATTTTATTAGACTATGTTTTGGTGCTGATCATTCAAAGTCAATATTCCAGGCACACACATATTTTTATCAAGGTAATAATTTAATTTTTAAAAAATTATTTTATCTTCAGGATTATTTGTTATAGTTTTCAGTGTGTGTTCTATTTCCTTACTTTGATTTTCTTCTGTGATTTTTCTTATTTGTATTTTAATTTCTTGTGTCTATTTTCAATATCTTGCCTATTTTTCTTTAAATTCTTCCCTTAATTCAACTTTTATGGATATTTTAAATTTTCCTAGTTTTTACTTTATATTTGTCTAAAGGCATTAATTTGTTATTGCTGTTGTTTTTAAGTTCTTTCAATTTTAGTATGCATTTCTGAAATAACTATTGTTTCTAACTTTCTTGAGTTCTGCGATCTCAGTTCTTAGTCTAGTTCTAATTTATGTTGCTCTTTCATGTTTATATTATTTTATTAATGTCTTTTTCAAATGATTTTATTTATTTATTTATTCATGAAAGACACACAGAGAAAGGCATAGACACAGGCAGAGGGAGAAGCAGGCTCCCTGCAGGGAACCTGATGTGGGACTTGATCCCAGGACCCCCGGATCACAACCTGAAACAAAAGGCAGATGCTCAACCACTGAGCCACCCAGGTGCCCCTTATTAATGTCTTTTAGTTCATTTTAACATAGTACGTTATAGTTTTGATCTATTTTGTGGCCATGTATTACTGGCAGGCTTTTCTTGTCTGTAGGGATATAATTCTGTACTTTATTCTCTTATTCTTATAATTACTTTGCATGGGATTTGATATCTGCTCCTTTTGTTTGCACTTTTAGGTAAAATTAGTATTCCTGAATTTTATAATGCAGCTGAGTTCAGGAAAGTTTTCCTGTCTTCCCAGGAAACCGGGAAACCTTGTTCAAAAACCTTCTGAGGTTTTTGTACAGTGTTCAGCAACACAAGAACTTGCTTTTTTCTGAAATCCTGGTTCTCTTTGCATCCCCATTTTTGATCTGGACCTTCTCTCTTGTTCACCTCTATCTTGTTCAATTTTGATTTCACTTGCCGCACTCCTCTTCAGAGTGGGGTGCTTGACCCAGAAGGAACCTTCACAGGTCAATTTTGAGAAGGACTGGCATTCATGCACTCCTTGTCCTTCAGGCCATCTTACTGCCAGCACCTCCACTAGCTCTGACGTGGAAAAGGCAAGCCTCTAGTTTCAGCTGCTCATCTCCAATCAGTCATCTGTGGTTTTCACTGTGGCTGTGGCTCTTTTGAGGTCTGATGATCTTTCATCAGATACTGTTTCCATGGCCCCCTCTTCTTCCCTCCACATAGGATTGCAACCAACTGCTTGAATTTTGAGATTGGTGGGGATGACTTTTCACCTGGTTTGGTTGTAAATGTCCTCTGTAGATATTTCGTTTTGCCATCTATTTGCCTCGTCAGATTTTTTTGGAAAGATAGAAAAATAAAAACCTTCTATTATTGTCACTGCAGTCTTCCCAGAAATCCAAATTTTGAAAAAATTCACATAATGTATAGCTTTATGCATAGATTTACAAAGTAAATATATACATGTCATTAGTACCCAGATAAAGAAATAATTAGTCAGTTGAGGATTATTAACATATTCTCCCATTTCTTTTCTTCTAAATCTGAATTTTTAACAATCTTAAAGCAATATACTGAGAGCAGCATATGAATTGAGGTAATTATAGCAGAATTACACAATAAATATGTATTTTTATGTTATTATTCCCTTGTTTAAAAAATACTTATATCTTACTTATATCTACTCCTCTCCCCAACTATATCACATTTATGTATGGAAATGCATGTGCTTGAGTGTATACATGATGTCATAATTTAAATTACCAGCCCCCATTCTTCATCCTTCCATTATTCACATCTGCAGTTTGTAACTCTGCAGTCCATCTTGCTAGCGGTACAAGATACATATCTCTTCACTTTGACTTTAGACTTGGCTATTTGACTTACTTTGACCAATGAAGATGTTAGTTCATGGGCTATAGCAAGAGTTTAAAATGTGCCCTTACACTTGCTTATGTGTTGTTCATACACTCTCCCATTGTCATCTTATTCTGCCTAGCCTAATCTGCTGGGCTCAGGAGGACTATAAAAGACATGTGGAGCAGAACCATCCCAAGCCACCTCCAGTGTGAAATAGGCCATACCAGCTGGCCCGAGAATTCAAGGGGAGAAAGAACTGTTTTATGTATGTTTTACTAAGGGGATGAGATCATCAATACCACAGCATTGTAGGAAACACAAACAATTCACATGCCAACGTGTTGGCATTCTCAGATGCAGTTTATGATTGCCCAGTAAAATTGATTGGTTCTAACAATTTTGAAACATGTGCAGCTACTTATGTCTTTATGGTCTCTTCCTAATTACTTTAGCTACTTTTCTCTTTTTGCTTTAGTTGGATGTTATTTAATTAACTACTTTTCTTTTTTTCCTAATATATGTATTTAAGGCCATAAATTTCATTCTGAATAACATTCTGGTTGAATATCATATTTATACATTGAGATTTTAGTTTTCTTATTGCTAAGTAGTCTGTAATTTAAAAAATTTTCCTTTTTAACATGGGGATTAGTTAGAAAGTTTGTGTTTAATTTGCAAGTGTTGGGCAGCCCCCGTGGCTCAGCGGTTTAGCGCCACCTTCAGCCCAGGGTGTGATCCTGGAGACACAGGATCGAGTCCCTCGTCGGGCTCCCTACATGGAGCCTGCTTCTGTCTCTGCCCCTCTCTCTGTGTATCTCATGAATAAACAGATAAAATCTTAAAAAAATAATTTGCAAGTGCTATTTTATCTTGTTTTTTATTTTTTAAATGTTTTTCTAATTTTTGCCTTTGGTAAATTCTCCTCAGGTAATTTGTCCTGTATTCATTCTTTTTCTCATTTTTATTTAACAAATTGTGATGATATTTGTGTACTAATTTATGTTTCATTTCTTTCATTTCTAATTTATGTTTCTTTCATTTCTTTATAGAAGTATGAAGTGCTTATGTATATACTAAAAATATTCTAATTATTTACATATAATTAAGACAATTTGAGTTTTTCTTACTCAAATCCTCTAAAACCTTAATATTTTGCATGTATTTAATGTATTTATTTCTGAGATATGTATACTATTAACTTCTAAACATATGGATGTGTTGATTTTTTCATTTTCTAGATGTTTTGCATTTGTGTTGGTGTTCTGTAAAAAATTAACACAAACTTAAAGATTTAAAACAACACAATTATTCTCTTACAGTCCTGAAAGTTGGAAGTTTAAAATCAGTTTTGGTGAGCTAAAGTCAAAGTGTCAGCATGGCTAGTTCCTTCTGGAGGCTCTAAGTCAGTAATCTTTTTTTGAAAACAGCTTAAAATTTTGCAAAGCTATATCTAGGTCTACCTTTTTTTCAGTAATACTTTCTAATTTTGATTTTTTCTTTAACCTTTGCCTTATCTTCCCTTTGTCTTATGTTTAGTTTTTCCAGAAAATAAAGTTTTAGTTAATCTCATAAAAAAAGAAAACCCTTCAACATGCTCCCAGCCCTTTCTTCCTCTTACCTCTTGCATCATATGTGTTTTGACCGAGGTTATCAGAGGGAGTTTCTTTTTTTTTTTTAAGATTTTATTTATTTATTCATGAGAGACACACAAGAAGAGGCAAAGACATAGGCAGAGGGAGAAGCAGCCTCTCTGTTGGGAGCCCAATGTGGGACTTGATCCCAGGACCCTGAGATCACATCCTAAGGCAAAAGCAGATGCTCAACCACACTGAGCCACCCAGGTGTCCCTCAGATGAGATTTCTAAATGAGGTTTTCAGTCACTTCTCTGATACAAATGGGCAATTTATATCATGTGACATCTCCATATTATACTCAGACTGTTACCTAGGTTATGGAATATTTCTAGGAAGTCATGCCTCAAAAATCCACAGACTTGGATTTTTAATAGGCAACTGTAGAAATACTGTGATAAAACATTTCATAGATAAAACCATTTGAGATGCTTTCTAGTTGGTATTTCCCTAGCATGTGTGTGAGGGATTAGATTGGATCCTATACATTTTTTTCTTTTCCAGGGATATTTCTCCAGTAAAAAAAGTAAACAAAATGCAGACTATTTGCTTCCTTAGAGATTGTAACTAAAAGAATCAAGTAAAGAACTACTGTTGTTCAAAAAAGTCCCTGCCATACCCTGTGTCTAAGATCTGATACTTGGATCCATTTACACATTCTAAGCTAATAAATCACATGACTCATGAGACTATTCCCTTCTACTTCACTGTCATGTCCCCGACATGAAGGTAGAGTTTGACACATAAAAGTTCCAATATACTTTTTGAATGAAGAGTGAATGAGAGAGAGGGTAATGGCCAGTCTGTTGACGTTAAATTGCACAAAAGGAACAATTGGAAAAGGGTAGTAAGAGAAGTTCTATCAAGAGAAATTTTAACTGTTAGAGCATTTGATGGTTAGGTTTCTTCAAACTGTTGAAAATACCCTGTGTATTGTTCAAATTTGAATGGATAGATTTAAAATTAATAAAGTTGTGAATTAACTTGGAATTTAATAACTGCAAATAATGAAACCTAGAAAATGTGATTTTTTATTACTCTTGGTAGGAGGTTTTATGGCAGTGTCACCTAAAAACTAATCAAATTCATCAAGCCAACCAACTAATCAAAATACACACACACACACACACACACACACACACAGAGGCTTTGGATGGAGACAGCTTGTGTTTAAATTTTGAAAATGCTGCTTCCAAGGGTGTGATATTTAACAAGTTATCTAACCATTCTATATCTTTATTTCCTCATCTTTAAGTAGGTATTGTAATTGTGCATATATCATAAGAACACTGGAAAAATAAGATTGAATAATACACACAAAACATGTTTGAGAGCAATACTCAGTGTACAGAAAATGCTCAACAAGAGTTAGCTATTTTTATTTTTATCACTTTGAATTGTTATTTTAAAAATTACTATGTTTCTCAATTTTAATGTTTCTAATAATTTTTTCAAATGGTCCCCCCAAACCAAAATCCTTGTCACCAGAGTATTAAGAAAGTGACTTTAGGGGCACCTGGATCACTTAGTCAGTTAAGCAACTGACTCTTGATTTTTTTCTGGTCATGATCTCAGGGTTGTGAGATAGAGCACCGCCGCCCCCGCTCCTGCCGCAGCAGGCTCCATGCTAGGTGTGAAGCCTGCTAAGATTCTCTTCTCTCTCCCCTTTCCCCTTTCTCCCCTAAAAAAATGACATTAGAAAAATAAGCAATTGAAATGCTAAGGAAATAATATTTTCTCTACCTAAATGTATATAATTTAATAATATAAGTACACTTAGGTGGAGAAAATATATTTCTTTTTTTTTTTTTAAAGATTTTACTTATTTGTTCATGAGAGACACAGAGAGAGAGAGAGGCAGAGACACAGACAGAAGGCGAAGCAGGCTCCATATAGGGAGCCCGATGTGGGACTCTATCCCAGGACTCCAAGACCAGGCCCTGGGCTGAAGGCAGGAGCTAAACCGCTGAGCCACCCAGGGATACCCCAAAATATATTTCTAACAGCATTCATTACTTTCTTTCTTTTTTCATTCATTACTTTCCTAATATACTATTAAGTTATTCTGATGTATTGTGTGAACACAAGAGAGATAATGTAGATTAAAGAGAAAAAGGGAGAGACCCTAGACAAAAGGAACAGACTATTTAATAGCTCTTGCATCCTATGAAGACAGGGATAGAGAACAAAGGCACTCAACTGATGACGTTTGGTTTATATTTCAGTTGAATAGCCAATAGGAACATTCAGAAAAGGTTGATGGCAATTAATCTTAGTGTCTCTCTTCTTCTTCTTCTTCTTCTTCTTCTTCTTCTTCTTCTTCTTCTTCTTCAAGATTTTATGTCATGAGAGACACAGAGAGGGAGAGAGGCAGAGACATAGGCAGAGGGAGAAGCAGGCTCCCTATGGAGACCCCGATATGGAACTTGATCCCAGGACCCCGGGATCAGGCCCTGCGACATAGGCAGATGCTCAACCACTGAGCCATTCAGGTGCCCCTAGTATCTCTATTCTTTGTTTTTTCTCACCCAATGAATGAGAGCAACAAGTATGATCATCTCTCATATCCTTACTATTGTAAAATATGTCTCAAAAATCAAAAGCTACAAATAACTGAAGTCTATGTTAGTTTCCCATTGCTGTAACAAGTCATCAAAACATGGTGGTTTACACAATACAAATATATTATCTCATGGATCTGAAGGTCAAAAGTCCTAAAATGAAGTTATCTGGGGGTACTGTGTTCCTTCTGTGGGCTCCATCGAGAATCATTACTTTGCCTTTTCCATCTTCTACAGGGCTGCTTGAATTCCTGGCTTGGGGCCCGTTTCTGCCTTCAAAACCAGCAATGCAGGTTGAGTTTTTATACATTCCCTGAATCTGCTTCCTTCTTCCACATTTGGGAATCTTTGTGGATCCACTTGAATAATCCAAGATAACCTCCCTAACATAAGGTTAGCTGATAAGCAAATTTAATTCCATCTGTTACCTTCATTCTCTTTGCAGTGTAATGTAACAAATCACAAGTCTCCAAGATCAGCATACATACTTCTCTGAGAGTCATTATTATGCTTACCACAAGCTTGGGCATCAGAAACTTTTTCAAATCAACATTTTCCACTTATTTTTTTTTTTTTTTTTTTTACAAATTGGATACATTAACTACTCTGATACTTAGGTTCTTAATTTGTAATGCATCAATAATGACTTTATCATAGTTTTGGTATTGTGAAAAATAAATGGAAGTGCATTTGTAATATAATTAGCAAATTGCCAGACACTCAATGTTCAATACTCAATTAAGTACTGAAAGAATTATAGGTTCTATAAGGAGTCATAGTAGTAGTAGTAGTAGTAGTAGTAGTATTTTCATTTGTTTAATTATTTAGTGTCTTTTGTCTTCAAAGCTGAAGAAAAGACATTATGACATCTTGACAAATACGTAAAAAAGAAAAACATGTTCTAATGGTATTAAAAAATAAATGCATTACATACAGTCTAGAGATCTTGTGGGCAATATGGATGCCTTTTATGCCCTTTGCACTATCTCCTCTAGTAATAATCTTCTGTTAGTTAATGTTGGATAGACTCTCACGATTTGGTTTATAAGTAGATATGAAAGATATTTTATATCAATTAAAAATAACATTCCAATTTGAATACATTTGTATTATATGGGTATGATCTAAGAGTTAACATTAGTTATAAAAACTAAGGAGGGCCAAGAATTTTGGGGAGGTGGTTAATTTCAGTATTTTAGATTTAACAGAAAAGGTGGGTGTAAGAAAATGACTTGAAAGAGCACATTAGCAGATGCTGATTAAGATGCCATTTTCAGTAGAGGGTAAAGCCTGGAAGTGTAAGGAGTGGGAGAGAAAGACAAAACTACTTGTCAGGGTGGACACCTGATGGCATTCAAGGTCTTTGTGTGGGATGAAGTTGGCCTAACAATGTAGGCAGTTCACAACCAGCAGATTAATACAAGTTTAGAACCCTGAGTTATAATTTTGTAAGATATTTTTAGACTAAAAGGGAGATTTTAAAATGAGTTGACATGATTAAAGGCCTAGAACAGTAAAAAGATTTAAGTAGTAGAGACTTCAAAGTGCTTAAAGTAGGACCAGAGACATTTTGCTGAGCCAAACAATGACATTCTGAAAGAGAATAAAATAAAGTCATAATTCACTTTTGCAATCTCACTGCAAAGCGTTAGCAAAAAACTTGAGAGCGCTGTGTAGGAAAAAAGAAAACTTAAATCATTTTCATGACCTGCAAAACTTTTTAATAATAGAATAAAAGAAGAGTAAGCATTGTTAAAAGTATAGACAGCAAATGAAAAGTTTTCATAAGAGTTTAAAACTAACAATATCTTCAGGAGAAAAACTTAAATATTTGCTAAAGTAGGCAAAATAATTCATAATTAAATGAGAGTCAATGTTCATTGAATACTCAGTGTATATACATATTCTGTGCTATTGCTTAAACATATGTTCATTGACTGTATCCTTAATACGACCTATCAGATATTGCCATCTCTGTTTTAAAAGTGAGGAAATAAAGAAGAAGTGAAAGGTAACTTGCCCACAAATGCAAGGTAAAAGTAGCAAAGGTAAAATTAGCAAAGCTGAGCTCTGAATATCAGTGGACAGGCTTAAATCCATTCTTAACTCTTCTGAAATAATTGCCCTTATTCTTAAAACGTGGGTGCCTTGGCACAAAACTATTTCTCGTTATCATAATTTCATAAAATCTTATGGTATAATAACTTTGCTAAATATTTAAATATGCTAATCTAAAGCTGCTCAAAGTATCAAGCATTATTATCTCAACTTCTAATGTCAGAAACCTATACACACACCAGATTTTGAAGAACAAAATCTTGTGCACTGACATCCTAAGGAGAAGCCAGTTTAGCAGGAAGATTGGTATTACATAAATGAACCCAAAATGCATGCATAAATACAAAGTGTGATAAACTTTATGGAGGGCAAGTCAAAATATTGAGGTATGGAGTAACAGAAAAGACCTAATTAAGATTACAGAGTCAGGATATTTTTCTGAAGGGAAATAACACTTTTGTTGAAACTTGAGAAATGAATAAGAGATAACAGACAAAGAGAGCAGAAAAAAAGCTTATTGATTTTAAGGAAGTAAAAGAACAAGTGGGAAAAGATGAGTAGTTCAGTGAGAACTAAATAATAAAGATGCTTGACAATTTAAGGGATTTGGATTTTATTTAATTTTAAAAATATTTAATTTATTTATTTGCTAGAGAGAGAGCACAAGTGGGATGAGTGACAGGCAGAGGGGGAGGAAGAAGCAGGCTCCTTACTGAGTAAAGAGCCTGATGCAGGGCTTGATTCCAGGGACCCAAACCAAAGACAGATGCTTAACCTACTGAGCCATTCAGGCACCCCAGGGATTTGGATTTTAGTACAAACCTAATGATAAGCAAAGAGGATCATTGCAGGTCTCATCCCTGATCTGTTAAATTTAATCTTTCCCTTACAGGAGGAGACTGGTAGTAATCCTTGAAGATGAAATTGTTTTTTTTTTTTAATTTTTTTTTTTTATTTATGATAGTCACACAGAGAGAGGGAGAGGCAGAGACACAGGCAGAGGGAGAAGCAGGCTCCATGCACCGGGAGCCCGATGTGGGATTCGATCCCGGGTCTCCAGGATCACGCCCTGGGCCAAAGGCAGGCGCCAAACCACTGTGCCACCCAGGGATCCCTGAAATTGGGTTTGTTAGGTTAAGGGAAATTGGTAAGAGAACAATGAGCAGATTGTGAGGCAAGGTGGAGATACAATTGCTTTTGTGTGATCGTAATAAATAATTAAATATAAAAAAAAACAAATAATCTAGTTAAGAAGTGGGCAGAAGACATGACTAGATATTTTTCCAAAGAAGACATCCAGATGGCTAATACACACATTGAAAAAATGTTCAACATCATTTATCATCAGGGAAATACAAATCAAAACCACAATGAGCTACCACCTCACACTTGTCAGAATGTCTAAAATTAACAAGTCAATAAACAACAGATGTTGGAAAGGATGCAGAGAAAGAGGGGCTCTCCTACACTGCTGGTGGGAATGCAAACTGATGTAGCCACTCTGGGAAACAGTATGGAGGTTCCTCAAAAAGTTGAAAAATAGAGCTACCCTATGACCCTGCAATAGCACTTCTGATTCAAAGGGGTACATGCACCCTAATATTTATAGCAACATTATCAACAATAGCCAAATTATGGAAAGAGCCCAAATATCCATTGACTGATGAATGGATAAAAAACAAGTGATTATTTATTGGAATATTACTCAACCATCAGACAGAATGAAATCTTGCCATTTGCCATGACATGGATAGAGCTGGAGTGTATTATGCTAAGCAAAATGAGTGATCCAGACAAGCAAATACCATGTGACTTCACTTGCATAGGATATTTAAGAAATGAAAGAGATGAACATAAGAGAAAGGGGAAATTGGGGGAGGCAAAGCATCAGGGACTTTTAACAATAAAGAGCAAACGGAAGGTTGACGGAGGTGGGTAGGGGATTGACTAAATGGTTGATGCGTACTAAGGAGAGCACTTTTGATGAACACTGGGTGTCAGATGTAAGTGATGAAATACTAAATTCTACTCCTGAAACAAATATTACACTACATGTTAACTAACTAGAATTTAAATAAACACTTAAAAATTAAATATCAAGGATAAGCTTCATGGTTCTGGTTCATATAATTATATACACTTAGTCTTGAATATATGCTAAACATATAAACCTGAAAGTCATCAGGGAGGTAAGAGTCAAACACAGAATTTGGGAATTTTCTGCATAAGAATTGAAACCTTACAAAAGAATGAGGTCTTAAGAAATAAAGACCTGGATTGAGTCCGGACATACTGCAAAAATTAGATATAGGTTAACAAGAAAGAAAGGATAAATGAGACTGAAAAAGGGAAAAAAATTCCAAGGTGTAGAAAGATATAAGAAGAATGAGATATCAGGGAAGAGAAATATAATTTTATTGGAAGGCAAGAGATAACATCTCTAATGATTCAGGGAGTTCTAATGGGTGAAAAAGAGTCACACATGAGATTTATTGCATTTCTGAAGTGAGATCTCAGTGGTGGCCATACCAACAGCAATTTAGAGGAAAGGATGGAAATAAAAGCAATATTGTAGGGGCTGAAGGATGAACTTGAAGTATAATTAGTGACAATAAGTATAAACTATTGTTCTTAAAAGTCTAAGTATAAAATCAGCAAAGATATAGGTTTATAAAAGATATAAAAACAAGAGAACAATTTAATTAGTTTGCTTTATTACTTAGTGGAGGAAAGGATAAATAGCAGACTTGTAACTACTTCTTCCCCCTACTAGAGCAGGAGAAAGACTGACAAAGCAGTGTGTTAATCCAAAATGAATCCCAATGAGTGTATAAGAAACAATTAGAAAGCTCTTCTTAAAGACTCAGGCTTCCCTGTGCTGGTGTCTACTCTGTATCTTTAGAATCTGAGGGCCTTAGTTAAGACCTAGGGCTTCTGTGAACATTCCTCAACCATTCGGCCTCTGTGTTAACACATAAAGGGTAATTAGGGCTCAGAGAAGTTAATAACAGGTTTAAGGAAGAGTAGCTCATAGTGCCTTTGGAATAATATTTAAATCTACAATCTTCTAATCCATAGCCTATCATTTTAACAAATATTCTGTAGTCTTTTCTGATAGCCCAAAATAAATAAATAAATGGCAAGGTCTAATAACCACATATTATTTATCCACTTTGAATATATAGATAGCCCATTTTGAAAAGGATTTGTGAGAAGTTATGCTTCTCACAAATATCCAAAATATGATAGACAGAGCATATGACCCAAATTATAAATAAAATCAGGATTAGATAAAATAATATTAAAATTAATCAAATGAAAAATATTTTGGACAAGGGATTTTGAACACATATTATTTCAGCTAAGTTTGGTTAAAAAAAAAAAAAAACAAAAATGAAAACCAACTGCTATATATCACAGATACCTGATTCAGTACATATTGCCAACAGTTTCAACTTCAAAAAAAAAAAAAAAAAAGGAGGGATATATCCCAAATCTGAATAATTTGAGATAAGTCCACATTCTGAATATGAGAAGAGGGTTTAGGAAATACTCAAATCAAACTTTGTGACATTTCTCATACTGCTAGATAAGGACTCTAAATACCTGGAATTTTCTTGTCAAATAGAAGAGTCCACATGCAAAACAAAAATGGGGTGAGAGTTAGATGGTTATGTTATAAAACTCCTTAATTAACTGAAGAAATTAAAACTTATTGAATAAACACAACTGTAATTATTATCTGTTTTTAGAATATGTCTTAAATCTGCATGATTGAGTAGACTAATGAGAAAGATCTGGCAAAAATTAAAGGAAAATTATTGAATTACAAAGAAAAATGTTTAGTTTGATGTAAAGACACAGGCAATTATTGTATTATATTTCAGTATATGTGCTGCTGAAGCGAGCACTATATTTCATATATGGTTAGTGACTATTACTTTTCAAAAGCACATAAAACAAATATAAATTAACTGTATCGCATTGACTTGAGTGTATCGTCATAGTTAACTTACACAGTCACAAACACCAACTCTATTTCCAACATGAATCCATTCACAGGCTACATTGAGAGATAATAGTTTTTATCACAAATTTCTTGTTAATCTAAAGTAAGATAAATATGTCAGTAGTGATCAATTTAAAACTTAATCTAATTTGCTAACTTTAAGAGCTTAAAATATTATGTAGAACAATTTTGTGAACACACATGAATGAAAATAAGTGCAACAGTTGCCTAAGTATGTGGAATATATAAAATGATGGTGGAAATCATTAAAATGATGAGGTATTGATTTATAAGGGATGATGGAATTTCTGGGGAAAGGTTTAGAGAGAAGGAAAAGTAAGGATAATGAAGTCCTAGAGTAAATTCCTCAATTTTAGAATATTTTATGAAATGATCTTCCTAAACTGTGCCAAGCAGTGCCTAAGAAATGTGACACTGATATCCATGTAGCAAAAAAGAGTTTTCTCTCCTGCAAATGAGGGAATAGCGATAGAATCATAAAGTCTCCCATGATGCCTTTTGTCCTAATGCACATTTTAAGTCATTTTTGTCTTTACCTGGCTACTTCAATTATTTTTATTTTTTAGCTACTTCATTAATTGTACATAAACGCGAATTTAGAATTGTTATACATTAAAAATAACTAGAACCTTTTGGGGTGCCTGAATGGCTCAGTTAAGCCTTTGAGTTTGCCTCAGGTCATGATCTCAAGGTATTGGGACTGAGCTCTGCTTAGGACTCCACACCCTGTTGGGGGGGGGGGGGTCAGTTTCTCCCTCTTCCTCTGTTCCTCCCCCGTCCCCTGCTTGTGCTCTCTCTCTCATATAAATAAATAAAATCTTAAAAAAAATAAAAAGTAAAATAAAAATAATTAGAACCCTCTATTAAAATCTTAATTAGTAGAATCTATCATACTATTGTGATCATCTATGGGACTTTATCTATGTCTTGAATTTTTATATTGTTCTAGTTTTTGTAATACATATTTCAAACAAAGTTATCTTTATTTCAATTTTTTTAATCGACAAGCTTTTTATTTTTTGCTTACATGTAGGAATCTGATAGAGAACCTATCAATTAAAAAGAATTGATTCGATTTGTGTATAATTACTTTGTGCCAAATAAAATGCATGTAGACAGTATCAGCTGTATTTTTAATCATTAAAAAAATGATAACCTCTGGAAAAAAAACTAAAATAAATAAAACCCCTTTCAACCTTATTTTAATTTATGAGGTATAAAAAGAATAAACAGTTATTCCTTTCCTTCAGTTTTATTTTTATATTACTTAAAACTTATCAAAGAAACATCGAGTTTCCACTCAATTTTTAGTTGAGACAAAAATTCTTATTTTAAGTCAGTACATACATACAAACTCAAAGCTTCAAAAACCATCACTGCAAATTAGCATTGCCTCAGAAGCCACATGATGAAAATCAACAGAACAGAACACCAGGGTATCAAGGTAAATGCTTTCCAAAAAGCTGAGTGAGGGAGAGCAGAACAGAAGGTGGGCTTAAGAAATGTTTCAAGAGCTTACAGGCCCCCTTTGGGGGCAATGAGATGTAGTCATAGGCAGAAGAAACCTACAAAACATCACAGTGTGCAAACAATTAGAGACAGATTCTGTGCAAAGAGAAGCAAGGTGTTATCCATAAGGCCACAGAGCTGCAGATAATGGATTCCCCCCAGGAATGGCTAAGGCAAAACACCACAGAGTCATGTAATAGCAATTTCAGATACACACACATCCTTTCAGAAAATAATGCTATTCGCCTTAGTATCTTCAACTAACTGCCTCAAAAATCGCATAAAAATCTAAGTTTTTGAAGCAAAAACTCAAATCTTATCTTCTTTCTAATGACTTATATTTAGCCATTAGAAATGAGGGTTATACATTTACTAATTGTGTCTTATGTCCACTCTAAATAAAACAACTCAGAGTTCATATTCTGGAATTATGCTTTCAAAGCATTAAAAATAAATCACACTCACAGACTAAAGATTTCTGCACACAAATCATTAAAATATGTATTTTTGAGGACATAATTTCACTTAAAGTCACATGCATTCTTTTTACTTACAGGAATAATTGAAAGCAAAGTGAATTCAAATGGCTATGCATAATATTTTGTAATGTAAAGATGGATGAAAAAGTTAACTTTGAAAAATGAATTGATCAACAGTTAATATATATAACTTTGCAATGCAAACTATGCAATGCAATTTGCAATGCAATGCAGCCAAATAAGAGATGGTAAAAACAAACTCTAGATAGAGAGCCTATTACATAGAATCTAAAATTCTAACAAATGCCTCTGTAATAGCAAATAATAAACTATTATTTCAGTAGAATTCTATTTATCATTCAAACTAATCTCAGTAATCATTTATTTAGGTTCTAATCTTATATAACAGCTATGATAGTGATAATTATTCAAAGTTCAATTTTTAGAATGCATATTTTCCTATTCCTGGTGAAAGCTTAATTATATTATCTGATTCTGAGTATTTCTAAATGTTTGATCATGTATTTCACAAAACTCAAGTAGACATTTTAATTATACCACAATGATATATGTTTTACTATGAAATCTTCCTGATATACACAGAAAATGAAAACCCAATACATCATTTTTTCAAAAGCACTTAAATAATTATTTTGAAAAAATTATGCAAAACATTGCAATTTCTACTTCCCATCATTACATATGCCTGTGTAGAAGTAAATCACAACAGCTTTACTGAATACAATTCTACAGTCACTTATCCATATTTCTAAAAATAGTGACTCCAAAACCAACATTGAAACAGTATTTAATCTTCAGCTAAACCTAACCCTAGTGTGAGGCCCAGTTACTGATTCCTTGATACTTCATGTGAATTTATATTCTGAATTTAGCAGCCAGGAGGCTTACAGTCTTGCTTTTACACCTGTTTAGTCATTTTTTCCCCATTTTCTTTACTTTTTTTTTTTTTTTTTTTTTTAATCTTTTTGTCCTTTTAACATTGGAATGTACCAGGGCTCAGTCTTTGGTCCTTGGCTCACCTTTTGCTGGTGTCCTTTATTTTCATGGCTTAAAATTCTGGTCATGATTTTTAAAAGTTATGCCAATGATTTTTAAAGTTATCTCCCCAGACCAGATGGATCTCCCTTGAAACTATACTTTATAGCTCCATTTGTAGTCATGTCTACTTGATGTCTTACTTTCTTACCTGTTCCATTTTTTTCACGGGTTTTATCACTTATTCTCATAAAACAATGTATTCATTTATTATATTTATTAGTTATTGTGTGTCCCACCACAGTCATTCTATGTTGCACTGAGGTAAAAAATCATCATTTTACTCACTGATGAGTATCTAAAGCCAAGGAGAGTGCCTAACACACCCTGAGTGCTTAATAAATTTGTTAAATGTGTAAAAATGAATGAATAAATGATTGAATATAATTGCTCTATATTCTTTCATTCATTCAACAAATATTTATTAAGGGTCCACTATAAACTGGACAATATCTTACACTTTGGAGATGCAGTCATAAACATTGTCTATCTGCACTCAGGGAAATTGTTTCCTAATGTTACAAAAAGACGTTAATCAAATGATCACACAAATCACTGTATAGTTAAAATGCATAATTTTTAACTACAGTATAAAGTGCCTTAAAAATATGGAAAACATTTGTTAAGGCAAACAGGGACTAATCTATGTACAGGCCTGTGTCCTTTTACTGCACTTTGCTTTATTGTGCTTCACAAATACTGTGTTTTTTACAAACTGAAGATTTATGGCAACTGCTTTGAGCAAGCCTATGGGCACTATTTTTCCTACATTACCTCACTTCATGTCTCTATGTTGGGCTTTAATACACATCACAAAATTTCAAACTTTTTCATTATTATTTTGTTTAAGGTGCTCTATGATAAATGATCCTTAATATGACCATTATAAATATTTCAGGGTGCCATGAACGACGCCCACATAAGATCGGGAACTTAACTGATAAATGTTTTGCATGTTCTGACTGCTCCACAAACTGGCTATTTCCTTGTCTTCTCCCTCTCTTCATGCCTCTCTATTCCCTGAGACACAACAATATGAAATTAAGCCAACTAATAACAATGGCCTCTAAGTGTTTAAATGAAAGAGTCTCACATCTCTCAATTTAAACAAAAGTTAAACATCTCTCACTTTAAACCAAAAGTTAGAAATGATTAAGCATAGTTAGAAAGGTGTGCTGAACGCTAAGATAGGCTGAAATCTAGGCCTCTTACACCAAACAGTTTATGAGTGTAAAGAAAAAGTTTTTGAAGGAAATTAAAAGTGATACCTCAGTGAACACATGAATGATGATAAGGAAGTGAAACAGCCATACTGCGGATGTAGAGAATGTTTGAATGGTCTAAATAGAAGATCAAACCAGTCACAATTTCCCCATAAGCCAAGCCCTTATCAATACCAAGGTTCTACTCTCTTCAATTCTAGGAAGTCTGGGAGAGGTGAGGAAGCTGTAGAAGTAAAGTTGGAAGCTCGTAGAGGTTGGTTCATGAGGTTTAAGGAAGAATCCATCTCCCTAACATCAAAGTGCATGGGGGAGCAGCAAGTGCTGATGTAGAAGCTGCAGCAAGTTATACAGAAGATTGAGTTCAGATAATTGATGAAGGTGGAAACACTAAACAAGGATTTTTCAGTGCAGATGAAATAGCCTTCTATTGGAAGAAGATGCCGTCTATGACTTTCATAGCTAGAGTGGACAAGTCAATGGCTGGCTTCAAAGTTTCATAAGAGAAGCTGATTCTGTTGTTAGGGGACAATGAATCTGGGGACTTTAAGTCAAAGCCAATGCTCATTTACCATTTTGAAAATCCTAGAGATCTTAAAAAATATGAGAAATCTACTTTTCTCATACTCTACAAATGGAATACCAAGGCCTGGATGATAGCACAACTGTTTAAAACACCTATTGAAAAAAAAAATAAAACATCTATTGAATATTTTAAGCCATTGTAGAGACCTACTGTTCAGAAAAAAAAAAAAAAAAAGAATTCCTTTCAAAGTATGACTGCTTTTTGACCATGTACCTGGTCATTCAAGAGCTCTGATGGAAATGGGCAATGAGGTTAATGTTGATTTCTTGCCTGCTAACACAATATCCATCTTGTAGCCCATGGATCAAAGAGTCATTTTGATTCTCAAGTCTTATTATTTAAGAAATACATTTGATAAGGCTATAGCTGTCATAGTAATTTTCCTTTGATGAATCTGGGCAAAATAAATTGAAAATTTTCTGTATAGGACTTTGCTCTGTAGATACCATTAAGAACATTCATGAATCTTCATTCATGAAGTCAAGATATCAAGATGAATAGGAGTTTGCAAGAAGTTGATTCCAACCCTCATGAATGACTTTGAGAGGTTCAAGACTTGAGCTTTGAAAAAAATCATGAATATTTGTTGGAAACAGCAAGAGAACTAGAATTAGAAGCAGAGACTGAAAGTAGGACTGAATTGCTCATGAGAACATTTTAATGATAAGGAGTTGCTTCCTATGGATGAGAAACAGGTGGTTTCTTCAGGTGGAATGTACTCCTGGTGAAGGTGCTAAGAAGATTGTTGAAATGACAACAAAATATTCAGAAAAATATGTAAATTTAGCTGATAAAGCAGTGGCAAGGTTTGGAAGGATTGACTCTAATTTTGAAAAAAGTTCTACTATAGGTAAAATGGTATCCAACAGCATGGAATGCTACAGAAAAATTGTTTCTGAAAGAGAGTTAATCAATGTAGTAAGTTCACTGTTCTTTTATTTTAAGAAGTTGCCACATTCACCCCAACCTTTAGCAGCCATCACCCTGATCATTTAGCAGCCATCAACATTGAGGCAAGACCCTCTACCAGCAAAAAGATTCTAATTTGCTGAAAACTCAGCTTATGGTTAGCATTTTTTGGCAATGACATATTTATAAATTAATTTATAAAATTAATTGATTTTTAGACATAATGTTATTATAGGTTAATAGACTATACTGTGGTGTAAACATAAGTTATAGCCCTGGAAAAAATTAATTTGGGTTACTTTTTTGTGACATTTGCTTTATGGTGATGGTCTGGATCCAAACCTGCAATATCTTTGAGATGTGCCTGTACAAAATAAAATGTTTCTGAATGTAGTTCATTTCATATTCAGTTTGTTCATATAATGATTTCAAGGATAAGAAAAAGATGAGAATAAGGTTTCAGAACTTAGTATTTCCTTAAAATGACAATAAATACAGTGGTAAACTGTGAAGCCAACTGAAAAAGCTCTGCCATTTATTAGATCTGTAATATAATAAACTCTGTGAGTTTTATAGCTATACTTTTATAAACACACAACGCATATGCATATATATCACATACCGTGGTCTCTTTCTCTCTTTTACTCTTGTTTCCTCCTCTCCTAACAATGGTATATATACATAACGTCAGCATGAATTAATATTTAAAGAAGGTTTAGTTTCCATGAAGAAGCCCTCTAAAAGCTTTACAAATATTATCTTAATTGATTCTCATACTAATCCATTGATTTGGGTACTAGAATGATACTTGAATTTCCAAATGAGAAAACTGAGGCCAGAGAGTTTAAATACCATGACTGGCCAAAGTTACATAGCTAATAAATAAAATCATCATTTTAGTTGGCTTCTGGGTCAAACACTGCATACATATACAATAGTAGGTAAAGGAAAACAAGTTTTGAAATCTAGTTTTCATCTGCTATCTAATTCTATATATATTTAACATATATGCATGTTATATATTTATCATGTTATGTATATTTTAACTATACAATATGGGCAATTATACACATATTTATCTATCTATATATTGCTCATGGGTTTCATTCAGAACATTTTTTCCCTTAAATACAAATACAATTTATTTTGTCGTATTTATCTACATTATCTATGTAAACGTGTGAAGAACTCTTTGCAGATATCTATATAACCACTAATGTGAAGCAACTTCTTCAACAGTTTAAAGGTTTTTTGCTATCAAAAAAAATGAAAAAGGAATTAGAACTTTTCTTTTTTTAAAAGATTTTATTTATTTATTCATGAAGGACAGAGAGAGAGAGACAGAGAGACAGAGAGACAGAGAGAGAGACAGAGGGAGAAGCAGGCTCCATGCAGGGAGCCTGACGTGGGACCCGATCCTGGATCTCTAGGATCAGGCCCTGGACTGAAGGCAGTGCTAAACCGCTGAGCCACCCGGGCTGCCCAAATTAGAACTTTTCAAGTAGTATCTTACATTCTGCTAAATTAATAATAATTATCTGAAGTTGCTTTATGTCAAGCTGTAAGATCTCTCTCTCAAATATTTCAAGGTTATTATATAATTAAAGACATTTTGACAAGATCTACACTAGAGAGGAATATTGAGGAAGATTGAAAATCATATCCATGAAACTTACATATTTCTGCCACTTGTCACAATTTCTTGAAATAAAAGTAACTACAAGTCATACATCATGCCTGGAGACTCCTCATTGTTCATCATTACCCAAACTTTTTGAGGGTTCACCAGATTCTTGTCACTTTTTAAGCCATCTCAATGCTTTGCTATCTACCTTTAAAAAAAATCAAACTCCATATATTCTGCTCTACAAATGGGAAACAAAAATAAGAAATACATTAGAAAGTGTGTGTTGCTGTGTGTATCTATCTATCTATCTATAGATTTATGTATATATATTACACATACATACAAATGCATATGTGCATTTGTATTTCTGAGTGTATACAAACATTCATATATATACGCTCATGTGTGAGAATATATATTTAGGTAAGTGACTACGCTGATAGTGTACCTTAAACGTGTCTGAAGCTACAAAGGAGAATCCTGTAATATTTAGTAACTAGAACTCTGTAACTACCTAGTACCATTCCCTCCTTGGAGAGAATTAAAAGTCCAATGACATTAGTGAATTGGCAAAATGTCTTCCACTGATAAAAGCATGACTGTAGCGAGAGTCAAAAATGAAAAGTATCTAGATATTGATGCATTGATGCATATTCAAGTGGCTTGCATCTGCCCAGAAGACTGGATGTCCACAAGCAAGAAGGCACTGAGATCACATCTTCAGCATAGATAGTACAGTGTGTGTCTTGCTGTGTAACTGTGGGGCAGACTCTGAGGCACAGAGACACAAGAACTGTGGCACAAGTTTGTCTGGGGCCAGATCGGGGCCATGCCATACACTGGCTCTGTAACTGCAGGCACAGAGTTTAGCCCTCATTTTCATGGGCCTCACTTTCATGAGGATGATAATATTGCATATGGTTGTTGTGAAGTAGAAATTAGTCCACATATGAAACAGACTTAGAATAGTGCCTGGTACCCACTCCACCAAGAATTGCTACTTAGGTTTTTTCTATAATTATTATTATTTGGTTGAAATAACAAACATATTTTGGGTGAGTACAGTGTTACTCATAGTTAGTTTTAAATAAAAGCCTATAGTTAGTGAAATTTATCAAAAAAAGTAACCACCACACATCAGGCAATATAAGGAATTCTATGAATAGTTTTCTTTTTTTATTCATTTATTTTTCAATTTTATTTATGATAGTCACACACAGAGAGAGAGAGAGAGAGAGGCAGAGACACAGGCAGAGGGAGAAGCAGGCTCCATGCACCAGGAGCCCGACGTGGGATTCGATGCTGGGTCTCCAGGATCGCACCCTGGGCCAAAGGCAGGCGCCAAACCGCTGCGCCACCCAGGGATCCCGGAATACTTTTATTTTCAATGTAACTGTCTATTCCTGCCATTTGAAAAGAGACATAAGGATTTCCTTTACTGCTTTGGTTGTGGCTCCTCTTGCCAATGGATTGGACTAAGAAAAAGTTGAGTTGCGTTTGGCTTTAGTAAGAAATATTTATGTCATCCCTGTCACCTCCATGTATAGTTAGTTTATCTATCCCAGTGTAAGATTACTTTTCAGGAACAATTCCATGTTTCACTGGAGCAACTCATCGGCATCATGACACAGAGCTGCAGGGCCAAGGGATGTTTCATTATTCAAATTTAATTTCTGAGAGTAAAAACACATGAGTAATGAAGGGGACAGAAAATTTGAAATTTATGGAGCCAGAAGCTAGTCTGTGGAAAAATTACCCCAGTTATCAGAATTGTAAAATTGCAAACAGAGAATTATATTCCTATGGATATCTAATCAAAATGGAACCACTCACCTCTTAGGAATATACTGCATAAGGCATCATACACATTATAAAGTTATCCAGAAGCTGATCTTATTTTATATATTTCTATGTGAAACTAAGAAAATGTATTATGACACAGAAATAATTTATGACATAAAATTCAATTATGCCAATTTCAGACCATTTCTCATTAAATAAATGTTGATGAAAAGTAATAAAGTCTCAGACTGCTTGATAATACAATTGACAAAAAGTATTAAGTCACATGACCACATTAGAAAAAGATTAGTATTTTTTAGTGATGAACCATGAACTACTGGTTGGGATCAGGAACATACAAAACTCACAATGTGTCACTCAGAACAAATGTAGAGAACAAATTGGTTAACAAATGCATCGATTCAAAGAGTTTTAAAATGCAGTCAAAGCACAAAAAAATTTAACATGCTCTGACATTTTACAGTTCATATATAAAGTGAGCTGTTCATATATAGTGGTTGAGCGTCTGCCTTGGGCTCAGGTCCTGATGTGAGGTCTTGGGATTGAGTCCCGTATCGGGCTCTCCACAGAGATCCTGCTTCTCCTTTTGCCTATGTCTCTGCCTCTCTCTGCGTCTCTCATGAAGAAATAAATAAAATCTTTAAAAGAAACAAGAAGGATAATTAGTATTATTTTCTGATTTTTCTTATTTGTGTATTTTTCAGTTTTTAAATATTTGTAATTGGATGTGCTTTTTTTCTTATTCTAAATAATATTCACTTTCATAACAGCTTTGCAAATATAATTTTATATAATTTTTCTTAGGGAATATAAATACAATCCTCCCTCCAAAGTAACAAAAAATGTCAGCACCCATAAAACCTCAATGCTCTTGGTTCAAATGTCCGTAATTTTATAAAGCTCTACAGATAGTTTAGAAACATAGCAGGGTAAAAAAAGCATTAGTAAAATTATGAGAATCACAAATATTTGTCAGGGAGATGTCCTTAGGTTTCTTTACTGGCTAAGAAGTTAAATATTTATTTCACTACTCACAGTAGAAAATACAGAAAGAAATAGGAGCTTCGAGAGGAGGGTTTCCTTTCCCTGTTTCTAGATAATGTGTGCTAGCTATCACACTAACTTTGGCAACCATTTCAAATTATTATAGCAAGCTTACTGTAGATGAAATCCTTTTTTAATATTCTGCTTAGGCTTCTTCATACATTTATTTGGACATTGGGAGCTTTAAATTTTAGTACCTAAAGGAGTTTACTTTTGTCCTTGGTAAATGTAATCTTTTTTGGTTTAGCCGGTTCCCCAGTCCATGTTTTTCAGCAATATCATGGCCTCATTCTGACTTTTTTCTCTTTATGTGGCTAATCTATGCTTCGATATTACTGCATATACATGTTTTCCCTTATTTTTCTCTCAGTTGATCTCATAGTCACGAGTGCAGTTACAGAAACTGCAAAGCATTTCCTCTAATGTACCTGATAGGAGTTTCGAGACTGAAGACTACAGAGGAGGAAGTTTGCTCTCTACTCTTAAGAAGTATATAGGCTGTGTCTGTTATACACACATACACACACACTTACACACACACAGGTGCACATGTGGGAGAATTCTGCTATACCCAGCTTATGATTATTTTATTACAAATACTCTTCTCTTCTCCTTTAAATTCTCCAGAGAGGATGAGCTACAGCCCAGTGGTTTGGAAGGTGATATGAAGGCTGTCATTTGCTATTCCAGTATGGCTTTTCTTGGGTGCTATTCCAGAAATAATTAGGATATATCACTTGCAGTGCTCATTTGGTTTAATTTGGGTGACTTGTTGAACTTAAGTTGCATTTTAAATACTAGAAGAATAAATTTATAGACATGACGAAAAGACATGTCTGATATATGAGTCTTACATAAGATTAAATCCTATTTCTTTCACAAAAAGAGACATGAGAAACTCACCCACAAGGAACATGATTCTAAAAAAAATCTGATCACTGAAAGAGTTTCTAAAAATCTTGATGTGAGCTCTGAGACAAGTTTGTGAATTAATAATCTAGATATTGCCTTCCAGTGATCATACTCAAGTAGATTAGGATTCAGAAAAAAAAAACATTAATCTTTTATGTTTTAAAGAATAAGGATCTTGTGCTACATGGAAACCACACTTTTAAATTGAAATAATTGGTTATAATTTGTTTTAAACTGAATAAAATTGCAAGAACCAGGAATTGAGTTAGATTTCTCTTAGGGTAACCCCAGTAATATTTTATTTGGTAATATTTTGATTAATGTTTAAATTTCCTTACATTACTGGGTTGCCTGGGTGGCCCAGTTGGTTAGGCCTTCAACTCTTGATTTTGACCCAGGTCATGATCTCAGGATCATGAGACAGAGCCCCGCATCAAGCCCTGAGTTGGGCTCTGTGCTCAGTGTAGAGTCTGCTTAAGATTTAAGATTTTCTCTATCCCTACTCACTTGTGCACTTTTTTTTTTCTCTCTCTCGAATCAATAAATATATTTTTAAAAAAATTCCTTACATTACTCATAAAAGTCACTCAGCCCAAGTTAAAAGCCTGGCTAAAGCCATTTACTATCTATGTGGCTAATTCACTTACTAGGAAGTACTTCACCAGTCACTTAATCTTTTTCTGCCTCTGTGTTCTCCCCTAGAAATAAAGATCATGCTGATATCTACCTTTTAGAGGTCAGTGAGGATTAAGTGGGTGTTGTATGTAAAACACTGACAAAAGGGCCGGTTTGTGGTAAGTACCCACTGATACTAGTGTTGTGGTTTTTATTTTTATGCATTAATCAAGGTTCTATAACACCCAGCATGGGCATCAGAGACACTGCCCATCTCCTCACCATTCTTTATGTTTAAGGACACCTCTTCTTTCTTTCCAATGATAGGAACACTTTCAGAACATTTTTCCTTCACTTCCTACTCAGGTTAAGCATTCCTGAAATATTCATGCTTTTAGGAGTTGAGGATCAGAATTGTTCACTCTAAGATCAGTGTTTTTCAGTCTCTAGCTACTGTGAATACATTTCAGAGGATGGAGAATGGTAGCCACTGGATCAGTAAAGGGAGCCCTACTTTTTCAGGTCCCAGTCCTATTGTATGGGAGATAAACTTTTCTGTTTTGTGTAAAGGTTTGTTTTCCCTGTTTCTTATGAGGTCTTTTGTCTTCTAAATGCAAAGAGGAAGCTGAACACAGTTTTGACTCCCTCTGTCACAATTATTAATAAAGACTAAATGTTACCTGGAGAAAAACCAAGATTCCATCAACTTGTATCCATATGTATTATACATATATGTATATCTGATGATACAGCAGATTTAGCAGATGCTAAGCCAACTTTTCTCAAGAAGTGATCAAAGTAGTGCCTTAATTGTTTGCTAAAATGCAAATTTTTAGTGCTCAACCCAGAAACAATCAAAATATATAGGTCTGAGACATTGTGACTTGGATTTTATCAAGAAATTCGGGTTATTTTTTCATATTATAGTTTGTGAACTACCATAAGTCCTCCCAGGCAATAAAATGTTGATGTTTGATTTTATATCTACCACACTGAATGAGATTATTTAATTTGGGATTTTGGAAACAAATTTTACATCAATGGGACAAAATAATGATAAGACATGAAGAGCAGAGAAACTTCTTCCCATCTACTATGATGCAGATTCTTTGTTAAACCTCAAATACACAATGGAGATTTTGCTGTCTTCTAAGGGGTCATGCTCCCACTTGACTCCTCTTCCTGTTTGTCACATATTTTCTATCTTTCTGGGATATTGATTATAGATTTCTTAATGTTTTCATATCCTCCATTGATTAGGATGATTTAGCAAATGAAAATGTAAATTATTCAGTCAAGTTCTAATTCCAGGTAAACAAATACTTTTTAAAAATATAACTATATCTCAAATATCACTTGTACTAAAACAGTATTTGCTAAATACTAATGTGATTGGCCTCATGTATTTTATCTGACAACCATACTGTGTATTATTTCTCTAGCTTCTTTTGCTTGTTTTGATCTTTATCTTTTGTCAACAAATCTTTATCAAATGTCTGATGTTACTTGCCTCTTCCTTCATGTTAAAGAGATTGATGCTACAATGGATTGAACATTTATGCACACAGGTGATGTCTATTGGCAGCTGGATTTTGCTGTAGTATGAAGAGATTACTCCTTTTTTTTTTTATCTCATATACTAGTGTTGTATGATCTTTTCTCTTGGATTGGTTACAAAAGAATCATTTAATATCTCTGAAGATTTCAAATCTACCTGCCAGTATTCTTTGGGTTCAATGCAAAAAGGGAGCTCTGTGGTCTCAGTACAGTATGAAGCTTTTTTAAAATGCTTCCTTTAGCATGTCTGTTTGTGCATGTGTATTTTAAGGCATTCCCATCTTTAGCTATGTCTAAATTCCCTGACTCAGGAAATGGAAACAATGGGAACTTGGAGACTGGCAGGTATTCAACAGCAGTACCTTCAAAGAAATTAACATAGCAAACGATAAGTATAATATTGTGCTATACAAAGACCTTTGCAGGCATTGCGTGCTTTAAATATTAAGATTTGAGAAAAAGGGAATATTAAGATTATTAAAACCTATATGTAGACAAGTTTAGCTATGTTACTTGAATATGATGATGAGGAACAAAAGTTATCAAAATTTAATAGATTTTCTGGAAATTATATGCCAAAAACTACAAGATCAAGTTTGGTCTGTGATCACTTGCAATTTTCCTACTCCTAAAGCAAATTCAGGCTTCCAAACTGTGCCAACAAAAAGCAAGGAGAGAAAGCTGTGATATGGTTTCCAAGTAATATCTTCCTGAGATGAGCACTTGAAGGGTTGAGGCAAAGACTGGGCTCACGGAGGTTATTGAGTTCTTCCCAGAGAGCAGAATCAGGGACAGCCATAATTAGTAACTGAATGATTTTTGCCAAAGGGAAAAACTTATATGTTTTAGTACAAGAGGGCGGGGAGGGGGGAATAATAATTTTATGGATTAAAGAGTATTGTGTATCTTCCATTTTCCCAATTCTTAAGGGTTCATCTTGTTCATTCTCCACCTTGTGTGTTGAGTGTATTGTAGGCTGATCACATTTATAGGTTCTTGGAATTTGCAGAGCTATGCATAAGCCAGGCTTTCTGGGCTGTTTGTTGAATGAAGTAACTGGATGGCACTCTCAGTCATGTGTCTTGGGAAATGTGAGACTGTTCAATGTATGAAAAATCCATGATGTTGGATAGCAAGTGAGTAAAAGAAATAGACTACCACTTTTCCTGGTTTCTACCATTATTTTCTTCCTGTCTGTTCTCTATACAGCAGCCAGAATATTACGGTTCAGAAGTAAGTCCTGTAATGTCACTCCCTGAAGTTCTCCAGTAGCTTCTAATCTCACTTAGAGTAAAAGCCATGTTTTCCACCAGGCCATACATAATCTAGCTTCTGGTGATTTTCCTTTTGTATCTGCACTGGTCTTTTGTTATTACAGAATATGCAAGGCTATCTCTGGACTCAGGTATTTGCATTTATGGGTTTTTTTCTTTCATCCCCAGAGAATCTATTTTTTTTCCTTTTCATTTCCTTCAGATTTTATACAAATGCCACTTTTTTTTTTTTTTTTTTTTTAATCTACGATAGTCATACAGAGAGAGAGAGAGAGGCAGAGACACAGGCAGAGGGAGAAGCGGGCTCCATGCACCGGGAGCCCGACGTGGGATTCGATCCGGGGTCTCCAGGATCGTGCCCCGGGCCAAAGGCAGGCGCCAAACTGCTGCGCCACCCAGGGATCCCCAAATGCCACTTTTTAAACGAGGCCTAATCTGATGGCTCTAATGTATATTGGACACTTATGTGTGAACTAAGGGGCATTTATGATGATGACAAGCATGAACACGTTTTACTTATATATTTTGCATATAGTTTGCCTTCCTCCATTAAAAATATAAAGTCAAGGAAGACAAACCTGTCTGATTTTCTCTTTTGTCTCTATTTTATTGCTGAATATTTAGTTCTTAAATTTGTGCCTGGACATTCTATGCATTTAATAAACATTCAGTGGTTGAAAAACATAAAAGGGTAATTCTCTCTATGTGAGTATAGGAGACAGCTATTGAGACAGGAGCAAGAATTTCTTACTTTCTCAAAAAGATGTGTGCCTTAAAGCCTTATAACATTCTCCCAAAGCCTTTCCTAAAAGCTCATGGGCACCGGGTATTTGGCTTTCTCCTTCCTTCCTTTTGTAACATTCTGACAAGAACATGGATGCAATGTCTGGAAATCCAGCCATACTTTGATATCCAGAATAAGAATCTTATCCTATAGATGATAGTGTGAAAAGGTGGAAAGTGCATGTCCACTGAAGATTTCATAGAATAAAGTTGCCTTACCAATTGTGATGGTTGGTTTTATGTTTCAAGTTGGCTGGGCCACATGATGCTCAGATATTTGGTTAAACATTACTGTGGGTATTTCTATAAGGGTATTTGGGAATGGATTTAATGGTTATTACTGTAGTCTTAGGAAAGCAGATTGCCTTCCCTGATGTAAGGTGGGCCTTGTCCAATCAATTGAAGGCCTGACTAGAACAGCAATAACAACAACAACACTTGAGTTTAGGAAGAATGGCAAATGATACCCGTGGGCAGTCAGAGAATTGCTCCATGTCTCTAGAAAATACTGACTAATACATCAGCAGTGAAAGATGTACATGGGATAAATTAATTCCTATTAAGTTTAAGTCACTGTTACTTTGTGAGTTTTTTTCATTATAACTGAAACTAAACCTCCTGAATACAGACAATGGATCTTTTTCATTATAATTTTAGGAATAAAATTTCTCTATTCCCTATTTAAAATATAAATAATGAAATGAAATATATCTCAAAATGCAGGATTATTAAACATTACTAAATATTTAGTAAAATATTGAATGTCTTTTCACTCTGATTCTTCAGTTTGTTTGCAGGGGTCTTGTGTTAATATAGAATGTGAAGATCATTATTTGAATTTGGGTTTGACTTCAGAGGCTGGCCTATTTTTAACTTTTCAACCAATGGACATTTCTGAGAAGTAGCTGATTTCTGAGAAGTAGCTGATTTCCTATAAAGAAACTTCATTCGCTGCACACAATAATCACTGTCATACCTCCTAAACTCTTTTACTTCTTTTGCTTCACTTATTTTTAATATTTACCAAGATTCCTTTGGGTATTTTATAAGCAGTAGTCAGTTTAACAATGATAATCAGTAAAAGTGATACTGAGAGAAATCATTCATGGATCAAATACTTAAAAACAAACCTATTTCAGTATCATTTCCTAGTTGTAAATTAATATTTAAGTTTAAAGTCATTTTGAATTCCGTCATCAGGCTCAAGTGTGAGAACTCTGCTGACTATTTTTCTTTGAAGCAGGAGTCAACTAACTTTTACTGCAAACAATAGGATAGGAAATATTTTAGGTTTTGCAAGAAAGTTGGGCTCTGTCCCAACTCTATACATGCATACCCTGAAGATGTTGTGGGTTTGATTCCGGGTCACTGCAAAAAAGCAAATATCACAAAAGAGTAAAATGAAATTTTTGGTTTTGGTTTTGGGTTTCCAAGTGGATATAAAAGTTATGTTTAGACCATACTGTATTCTATTATGTGTGCAATAGCATGTCTAAATGCACATGCTTAATTAAAAACACTTTATCATACATGAGTTCCATTACTCACATACTTCTAATACCAGATATAAAATTCATATGATGAAACATCCACTGTCCTTGCAGCAATAAGTCATGATGCAGATGAGTTGCTCCAGTGAAACATGGAATTGTTCCTGAAAACTAATCTTACACTGAGATAGATAAACTAACTATACATGGAGGTGACTGGGATGACATAATTATTTCTTACTAAAGCCAAACGCAACTCAACTTTTCCTTAGTCCAATCCATTGTCAAGAGGAGCTTTGGCAACCAAAGCAGTAAAGGAGATCCTTATGACTCTTTTCAAATAGCAGAAATAGACAGTAGCATTGAAAAGAAAACTATTCATAGAATTCCTTATATTGCCTGATGTGTGGTGGTTACTTCTTTTGATAAATTTCATAATAATTTTTATTTATTTTTTATTTTTTTAATTTTTAGTCAGATGTCCTGTTTATCCTGTTTATTCGGATTCAGATTCAGTTATCACAGAACCGTGTCCTGACAGGCCCTACATCTATCTCCCTCCGCTGTCACTGTCTCCAGCAACCCTGTGGCTCAGCATCAGGGCCAGGGGGCAGGCCTACTCTCCCTCCCAGCCCCGGCCCGGGGGCTCATCAACAGGTGGCTGTGGCCGGCTTGCACCCAGGGGACGACGGCAGCGCCCCCCCGGGAGCCCTCTCCAGGCGGCGGCCCCAGGCACAGGTCTCAGCCGTGCTCCTCCCCGGTGCCCACAGTGCTCTGTGCACCAGGGCAGGCAGTTCTGGGGGAAGGGGTTTCTGGAGGGGGGAGGGAGGAAGCAGGGGAGCATGAGACAGACCCACGCGGGCTAAAGCCAACCCTGCTTTTATTTCACGAGAGCTTCTCGATGGGCGCCAGGAGCTCCGGTTTCAGAATAGATGAGTTGGGTTCGGCCCCGGCCGCCCTGATGTGGTCTAGCGCAGCTGCGTCCCACGAAGGTCAGGAGGGCCGAGGGCACCAGCCGCACTCGTTGAAGGCCAGGCTGTCCTCCTCCCACAACCTCTGCACCCCACCCCCGAGGCTTTTATTTAAGACTAACTGGGAGTAACACTGCACTCACCCAAAATATGTTTGTTATTTCAACCAAATAATAATAATTATAGAAAAAACCTAATAGTAGCAATTCTTGGTGGAGTGGTTACCAGGCACTAATCTAAGTCTGTTTCGTATATGGACTAATTTCTACTTCACAACAACCATATAAAATATTATCATCCGGGATGGCTGGATGGCTCAGCTGTTGAGTGTCTGCCTTTGGCTCAGGTCTTGATCCCGGGTCCAGGAATCGAGTCCCACATCAAGCTCCCTGCGTGTAGCCTGCTTCTCTCTCTTCCTATGTCTCTCTCTCTGTCTCTCTCTTTCTCATGAATAAATAAATAAATCTTTTTTTTTTTTTAAAGAAATATTATCATTCTCATGAAAGTGAGGCCCATGAAAGTGAGGTCTAAATCTGTGCCTACAGTTACAGAGCCAGTGTATGCCATGGCCCCGATCTGGCCCCAGACAAACTTGTGCCACAGTTCTTGTGTCTCTGTGCCTCAGAGTCTACCCCACAGTTACACAGCAAGACACACACTGTACTATCTATGCTGAAGATGTGCTCTCAGTGCCTTCTTGCTTGTGGACGTCCTGTCTTCTGGGCAGATGCAAGCCACTTGAATATGCATCAATGCATCAATATCTAGATACTTTTCATTTTTGACTCTCGCTACAGTCATGCTTTTATCAGTGGAAGACATTTTGCCAATTCACTAATGTCATTGGACTTTTAATTCTCTCCAAGGAGGGAATGGTACTAGGAAGTTACAGAGTTCTAGTTACTAAATATTACAGGATCCTCCTTTGTAGCTTCAGACACGTTTAAGGTACACTATCAGCCTAGTCACTTACCTAAATATATATTCTCACACATGAGCGTATATATATGAATGTTTGTATACACTCAGAAATACAAATGCACATATGCATTTGTATGTATCTGTAATATATATATACATAAATTTATATATAGATAGATAGATATACACACTCACATACACTTTCTAGTGTATTTTTTATTTTTGCTTCCCATTTGTAGAGCAGAATACATGGAGTTTGATTTTTTTTTTTTTTTTTTTTTTTTTAAGGGAGATAGCAAAGCATTGAGATGACTTTAAACCAGAATCTGGGATGCCTGGGTGGCTCCGTTGATTGTCTGACTCTTGGTTTCGGCTCAGATCATGATCTCATGGGTGTTGAGATCATGTTGGGTGTCTATACTGGGCTCTGTGCTCAGTGGGGAATCTGATTGAAGACTCTCTCCCTTTGCTCTTCCCCCCTCTGCTCACAGCACTCTCTCTATATATATATATATTAAATAAATAAAAATCTTTTAAAAAAGTAACAAGAATCTGGTGGACACTCAAAAAGTTTGCATAATGATAAATAATGACGACTCTCAGGGCATGGTGTGTGACTTGCAGTTTTCTTCAAAAAATTATGCCAAATTGGGATCCCTGGGTGGTGCAGCGGTTTGGCGCCTGCCTTTGGCCCAGGGCACGATCCTGGAGACCCGGGATCAAATCCCACGTCGGGCTCCCAGTGCATGGAGCCTGCTTCTCCCTCTGCCTCCCTCTCTCTCTCTCTCTCTCTCTCTGTGGCTATCATAAATAAATAAAAATTTCAAAAAAAATTGTTAAAAAAAAAATTATGCCAAATTGCAAAAATATGTTCATGGATATGATTCTTACTTTTTAAAGATTTTATTTATTTGAGAGAGATGAGAGAGAAAGCTTGAGTGGGGGAAAGGGCCTAGAGATAGGGGCAAGCAGGCTCTGTGCTGAACAGGAAGCCAGATATGGGGCTTGATCCTAGGACCCTGATCATGACCTGAGCCAAAGTCAGACCCTTACCTGACTAAGCCACTCAGGTGCCCCAGCGGACATTATTTTTAATATTCCTCCACTTCCCTCACTAGTGTAGATCTTGACAAAAAGCCTATAATTATGTAGTAACCTTGAACTATTTGAGAAAGAGCTTACAGGTTGACCTAAAGCAACTTAAGAGAAATGTGCTCAATTTAAAGGAATGTAAGATATTACTTGAAAAGTTCTTAATTCCTTTTTTTCAAAGCCATAAACTCTTAGGTAAGCTGTTGAAAGGGTTGTTTCAAATAGTGGCTTAAAAATATCTGCAGAAAACACTTCACATATTTCACAACTATAATTTAGATAAATACAACAAAATAAATTATATTTGTTCTTAAAGGAAAATATCTCCTAAATAAAATAAAATAAATATAATAAAATATTTCCTAAATAAAATCTATATATAGATAAATATTTATAGATAATTTTATACATGTGTTTATAGATAATTTTATACATGTGTTCATTATAATACTTTATATACATGTATATATATTTGTTCAAATACATAGAATAAGCTAAAAGTTGAACACCAAATTTCAGGATCTTTCACAGTGGTGTTTACAGACATACAATGGCATATAGTGCTGGATTCTGAAGTCTTTAAACAGTTATTTTATTTATTAGCTATGCAACTTTGAGCAGTCATAGTATTTAACCTCCCTGGCTTCAGTTTTCTCATTAAAAACTCAAGTTCATAATAGCACCCAAATCAAAGGATTAATATGAGGACAAATTAAGATAATTTTTTAAAACATTTAAAAGCCTTTCAGGTAACTAAACCTTCAATAAATGTCAACTCTTGTTAATAGTGTATACATACCATATTACGTGTGGTACAAACACATATGTGTTGTGTGTTTATAAGTTTGCAAAGTTATATAAAGTTCATAAGGTTTACAAAGTTAAGATATAAGAAATGATAGAGCCATTTCAGTTGGCTTCAGAGTCCACTACTATTTGTTGCCATTTTCAGGAAATATATTCTGAAACCTTGTTTTCATCTTTTTCTTATTCTTAAAATCATTGTGTGAACATACTAAATGTGATGTGAATAACATTGAGAAATATTTTATTTTGTATTTTACTTGAAAAAACATTATTTTAAGATGGTATATTAAATATTAAATTAAAATAGTAAATGTATATTTAAATATTTATTTTTAATCTAAATATTATGTTTCCTTAAACATTAAAGACATCTTAAAACATATTTTTTTTCTGTTAAAAATGTGTACCTAATATTTTAGTTCAATTATTATAAGTAAAAGCAAAAATGGAGGGATAGTACTGGCAAATACTGTATATAATATATAGTACACACATGATTTCCTTGCTATCATTAAAACTCTTACATAAAAACATAAACTATTTTTTATTAAGTTTTATTTTAATTACTGGGTGTTCATCAAGACAAGTGTACTCCTTAATCTCATCACCTATTTCACTCATCCCCATACCCACCTCTCTTTTAACCCAGTTTTTCTCTATAGTTAGGAATCTGTTTCTTAGTTGGCCTCCCTTTTTACCCCAATGTTCATTTGTTCTACTTCTTAAATTCCACCTATGAATGAAAACATATGGTATTTGTTTTTCTCTGACTTGTTTCGATTAACATTATACTCTCTTGTTCCTTCCATGTCATTGCAAATGGCAAGATTTCATTCTTTTTTTGTGGTTGAATAATATTCCATTGTGTATGTGTGTATATATATATTTTTTTCTCTATTCATTCATCAATCAATGGACACAGGCTATTTTCCATACTTTGACTATTGTATAATGCTACAATAATGCATGTATCCTTTTGAATTAGTGTTTTTGTATTCCTTGGGCAAATACCCAGTAGTGTGATCACTGGATCATAAGGTCGTTCTATTTTTAACTCTTTGAGGGACCTTCACACTGTTTTCCACAGTGGCTGCTCCAGTTTGCATTCCCACCAACAGTGCAAAAAGGTTCCTCTCTCTCCACATCCTCACCAACACCTATTGTTTCCTGTGTTATTGATTTTAGTCATTCTAACTGTGTAAGGTGATATTCATTGTAGTGTTGATTTGCATTTCCCTGATTTTAAGTGATTATGAGCATCTTTTCATGTGTCTGTTGGCCATCTGTATGTCTTCTTTGGAGAAATTTCTTCTCATTCTTCTGCCCATTGTTAAATTTAAATTATTTTTTGGGGGGTGGTGTTGAGTTTGATAAGTTCTTTATATATTTTGGATACTAACCCTTGGGTCATTTGCAATTATCTTCTTCTATTTCATAGGTGTCTTTTAGTTTTGTTGATAGTTTCCTTAAACAAAAATTATTTTGAGTTTTCAAGTCTCTTATATTACAGAAAATACAGAAGTATAAGTGAAATGGTTAGTAGTCAAAGAACCATAATAAATTATGCAACTCTGAGGCAAGTTTTTGTTGTTAATAGAAAATTATATATTTGGGGATAAAACATTTAAGAGGAGTGAAAAAATATCACCAAAAGATTCTATCTGTGTTTCTTAGTTACAATTTAAGGACATATTAAAATATTAATCTTTAAAAATGGCCAAATTATGTGACAGAGTTAGTGAATGTTGGTTTAAATATGATGTCAGAAATTCAATTCAGAAGTACAATTTATAAAGTTACTGGTGGCTCTGGAAAAAAAAGTGTAAAGGACCCTAGAGATTTTGTTGTTATGGAATTGAGATCTAATCAGGACAAAATTAAAAATATTTTAACTGAAATGCAATCCAAACTGGATGCTCTAACTGCTAGGGTTAATGAGGTAGAAGAGAGAGTGAGTGACATAGAAGACAAATTGCTGGAAAGTAAGGAAGCTGAGGAAAAAAAGAGAAAAACAATTAAGAGCCCACAAAGAAAGGCTTAAGGAAATAAACAATGGCTTGAGAAGGAAGAATATACATCTAATTGGGATTCCGAATTCCCAGAGAGAGAGAAGACCATAGAGTATATATGAACAAATCATAGCTGAGAATTTACCTAATCTGAGGAAGGAAACAGGCAATCAGATCCAAGAGAGAGAGAGGCCACCCCCAAAATCAATAAAAAACATTTAACATCTTGACATTTAATAGTGAAATTTGCAAATTTCAAAGATAAAGAGAAAGTTCTTAAGGCGCACGAGGCAAAAGATTCTTAACTTATATGGGCAGAAATATCAGATTAACAGCAGATGTCTCCACAGAGACCTGGCAGGCCAGAAAGGGCTGGCATGATATATCCAGGGTCCTAAATGAGAAGAACATGCAGCCAAGAATACTTTACCAAGCAAGACGGTCATTCAGAATAGAAGGTGCGATAAAGAGATTCCAGGATAGACAGCAACAGAAAGACTATGTGACCACCAAACTGTCTTTGCAGGAAATATTAAAGGAAACTCTGTGAAAGAAAGAGGGTTCCCAAAGAAACAATCCACAAAACAGGGACTGCATAGGTATTATGATGACACTAAATCCATATCTTTCAATAGTTAAACTGAACGTGAATGGGCTAAATGATCCCATCAATAGATGCAAGGTATTGTATTGGATAAAAAAGCAAGACCCATCTATATGCTGTCTACAAAAGACTCATTTTAGACCTAAGGATACCTTCAGCCTGATAATGAAAGGGTAGAGAACCATTTACCATGCAAATGGTCCTCAGAAGAAAGCTGGAGTAGCAATCCTCATATCAAATTAGGGTTTATACCAAAGACTATAGTAAGAGATGAAGAGGGACACTCTCTCATACTTAAAGGGTCTAACCCACAAAAGGACCTAACAATCATGAATATTTATGCCCCTAATGTGGGAGTCACCAAGTATATCAACCAATTAATAACCAAAGTAAAGAGATATTTAGACAATAATACAGTAATAGTAGGAGACTTCAACATGGCACTCTCAGCAAATGACAGATATTCTAAGCAAAGCATCATCAAAGAAACAAGCACCTTGAATGATACACTGGACCAAATAGATTTCACAACTACATACAGAATGCAACTGAATACATATTCTTCTCAAGTGCACATGGAACTTTCTGCAGAATAGACCACATACTGGGTCACAAATCAGGTCTCAACCAATACCAGAAGATTGGGATTGTCCTCTGCATATTTTTAAACAATACTTTGACACTAGAACTCAATCACATCAAGAAATTTGGAAGAAACTCAAACACATGGAGGTTAATGAGCATTCTAAAAGATGGATGGGTCAACAAGGAAATTAGAGGGGAATAAAAGAGATTCATGGAAACTAATGAAAATGAAAAACACCATTCAAAATTTTTGATATTCAGCAAAAATGGTCCTAAGAGGGAAAAAGCATCGCAATATAAGCCTCCTTCAAAAAATTGGAAAAACTCAAATACATAAGTTAACTTTGCACCTAAAGGAACTGGAGAAAGAACAGCAAACAAAACCTAAAGCAAGCATAAGAAGATAAATAATAAAGGTAATAGAAAACCTGAACAGGCCAATTAAAGTGAGGAAATAGAAGCAGTCATCAAAAACATCCCAAGACACAGGGAGTTCCAGGGCCAGATGGCTTCCCAGGGCAATTATACCAAACATTTAAAGAAGAAATAATAGCTATTCTACTAAAGCTGTTCCAAAGGATAGAAAGGGAGGAAATGCTTCCAAATTCGTTTATGAGGCCAGCATTACCTTGATCCCATAACCAGACAAAGACCCCACCAAAAAGGAGAATTGTACACCAATATCCCTGATGAACACAGATGCAAAAATCCTCACCAAGATACTAGGCAATAGGATCCAACCGTGCATTAGGAGAATTATTCACCATGAGCAAGTGGGATTAATCCCTGGGATGCAAGGGTGGTTCAACACTCATAAAATAATCAATGTGATAGATCACATTAACAAGAGAGAAAAAAGGAAACATGTGATCCTCTTGATAGATGCAGAAAAAGCATTTGACAAAATACAGCATCCATTCCTGATCAAAACTCTTCAGAGTGCAGGGATAGAGGGAACATTCCTCAATATCTTAAAAGCCATTTATGAAAAGCCCACAGTGAATAACATTCTCAATGGAGAAAAACTGAGAGCCTTTACCCTAAGATCAGGAACACGACAGGGATGTTCACTCTCGTCACTGTTATTCAGCATAGTACTAGAAGTCCTAGCATCAGCAATCAGACAACAAAAAGAAATAAAAGGCATTCAAATTGGCAAAAAAGTCAAACTCTCTCTCATCACAGATGACATGATACTGTACGTACTAAACCCAAAATACTCCACCCCAAGATTGCTAGAACTCATACAGCAATTCAGCAATGTGGCAGGATATAAAATCAATGCACAGAAATCAGTTGCATTTCTATATACTAACAATGAGATTGAAGAAAGAGAAATTAAGGAATCAATCCCATTTACAATTTCACCCAAAGCATATGAAACCTAAGAATATACATAACCAAAGAGGTAAAGTATCTATACCCTAAAAACTACAGAACACTTCTGAAAGAAATTGAGGAAGACACAATGAGATGGAAAAATATTCCATGCTCATGAATTGGAAGAATTAATATTGTGAAAATGTTTATGCTACCCAGGGCAATTTACATGTTCAATGTAATCCCTATCAAAATACCATGGACTTTCTTCACAGAGTTAGAATAAGGAATCTTAAGATATGGAGTCAGAAAATACCATGAATAGCCAAGGGAATGTTGAAAAAGAAAACCAATGGCAGGGGCATCACAATGCCGGATTTCAAGCTGTACTACAAAGCTGTGATCATCAAGACAGCATGGTACTGGCACAAAAACAGACACATAGATCAATGGAACAGAATAGAGAACCCAGAAATGGGCCCCCAACTCTATGGTCAACTAATATTTGACAAAGCGGGAAAGACTATCCACTGGACAAAGGGAAGTCTCTTCACTAAATACAGTTGGGAAAATTGGACAGCCACATGCAGAAGAATGAAACCGGGCCATTCTCTTACACCATACACAAAGATAAAATGGTTTACAGATCTAAAGGTGAGACAAGAATCCATTAAAGCCTAGAGAAAAACATAGGCAACACCCTTTTTGAACTCGGTCACAGCAACTTCTTGCAAGATACATCTATGAAGGCAAGGGAAACAAAAGCAAAAATGAACTATTGGGACTTCATCAATATGAAAAGCTTCTGCACAGCAAAAGAAACAGTCAACAAAACTAAAAGACAACCTACAGAATGGGAGATGATATTTGCAAATGACATATTAGATAAAGAGATAGTATCCAAGACCTATAAAGAACTTATCAAACTCAACACCCAAGAAACAAAAAATGCAATCATGAAATGGGCAGAAGACATGAACAGAAATTTCTCCAAAGAAGACATGCATATGGCCAAGAAACACATGAAAAATGCTCCACATAACTTGCCATCAGTGAAATGCAAATCAAAACCACAAAGAGATACTACCTCACACCAGTGAGAATGGCGTAAATTAACAATACAGGAAATAACAAATGTTGGAGAGGATGTGGAGAAAGGGGAACCCTCTTGCACTGTTGATGGGAATGCAAGCTAGTGCAGCCACTCTGTAAAACAGTATGGAGTTTCCTCAAGAAGTTAAAATAGAGCTGCCCTATGACCTAGCAATGGCACTACTGGGTATTTACCCCAAAGATGCTGATGTAGTGAAACGGCAGGACACCTGCACCCTAATTCCACAGCAGCAATGTCCATAATAGCCAAACTTTGGAAGGAGCCATATATCCCCTGCAGATGAATGGATAAAGAAGATGTGATACACACACACACACACACACACACACACACTCACAAAGGAATATTACTCATTTGCTTCGACGTGGATGGAACTGGATGGTTTTATACTGAGTGAAGTAAGTCAATAGGAGAAGGACAATCATCATATGGTTTCACTCATACATGTAATATAAGAAATAGTGAAAGGGATTATAAGGGAAGGGAGGGGAAGTGACTGGGGAAGAATTAGAGAGGGAGACAAACCATGAGAGACCCCTAACTCTGGGAAATGAACAATGAGTTGTGGAAGGGGAGGTCGGTGGGGGGATCAGGTAAGTGGGTGACAGGCACTGAGGAGGGCACTTCATGGGATAAGCACTGGGTGTTATAGTATATGTTGGCAAATTGAATTTAAATATTTAAAAAATAAAAATTAATTAAAATGGTCATAGTAATATTATTGTTTACTTTAATGACATGTCTCTACTATTTTTACTGATGGATAGTTGACACACAATATTACATTTCTTTCAAGTGTACAACATAGTGATTCAACAAAACTATCCTTTATGGTATTTCACTATAAATGTAGCTATCATCTGATATCCCCATTATTTTTGAAGGAAAATTTTCCATGAGTATTTTGGTATGGGATTCAGTATGTTCCTTTAAAATAAGTTATGATTCATTATAATTCAGTCTGGATATTTAAAATAAGTAGTTATTTGAATATATCCATATTACAATATATTTTTAAAGTATGAAATTGTCTAGGAATAGCATGCTGGCCAGGAAGTGTGTCACTGACATTGCTACCTGTGCCAATAATGAAAATGAACAGAAAAGATATTTAAGAATTAAATTCATGTTTAACTTATTACTATTATCGACTATTGATTTATTTGGAATTGATGAAAACATCTATTCAATTTAATTTTTGCCCTTGTGAAATTTAAAAATACATGATGAATAATTACAACTAAGATGTCCTTCAATAGGAGAATGGGTAAACAACCCATGTACAGGGGCACACTACCCCTGTAGTACAGGGGTTCCAGAGTGCCTCAGTCAGTTAAGCATGGACTCTTGATTTCATCTTGGATTGATCTCAGGGTGGTGAGAATGTCTGGCTCCACACTTAGTGGAGATTCTCTCTCCTTCTGCACCTTTCCCCCTCGCTCTCACACAAATGTTCTCTCTCTAAAAAAAAAAAAAAAAAAAAAAAATTGTGGTACAGTCACACAGAAGAATACTATTCAGAAATAAATGGAGAATGTTATTGATTCATGCCACAATATAAATAATTTAAAAAAAATTTAACTCCACTGTTATTAACAGTGTTATATTAGTTTCATGTGTACAATGTAGTGATTAAACAGTTCCACATATCACTCCATGCTCATCATTATAAGTGTACCCTTAATCTCCTTCACCTATTTCACCATTCCCTCACCTGCCTCCCCTCTGGTAACCATCTGTTTATACTCTATAGTTAACAGCTTCTTTTTTTTTTGGTTTGTCTCTCTTTTGATTTTCCTTTGTTCTTTCTTTTGTTTCCTGAATTCCATACGTGAGGGAAATCTTAATTGCATTTTGTTAAGGAAAGGAAATTCAAAAGGATCCATATTGTATCTTTTTATTCATATGGCAATTTGGGAAGCAAAATTTTAGTGACAGAAAGCAGATCAGTAGGTGCTTAATGATTTGGGAAAAGGGATGAATGGTTTACTATAAGGGGATACAAGTGGAAATTTTAGGGTGATGGAATAATTCTACACAGTAAGAGGGGTGGTGGATGCATGACTCTCTGCATTTGTTAAAGCTAGTAGAAATGTACCTCACAAGTGTTATAATGTATAAAACCAAAAAATCAACCAGGTTTTTAGGGATCTAAGGATAGTATGTAGACTGTGACAAATGAATCTGACAGTGCTATAAATATATGGTACAACTGTGCTGTAAAGTTAGGTAAATAAAACAGTTGGCCTAACACTTTGGAAAATGGTATTTGGACTGGAAATTTTAAGGGTAAAGACAAAAGAAACTATATATAAACCCTGTGTACAGATAATTTTCTTTCATGGGATACATGTTCATAATTTTAATTCTGTTTTATATGTAGTGGCATTGAACAGGTATATGGACAATGGATAGAGGGAGCCAAGTTTCTCACTGTAAAGAGGAAAGTTACAGATGAGCAAAATGGAAGGCTAGAAAAACCCTGTGGTATAAACTGAGTTGTAGGTATATTAACTATGAACTCAGGTTTAGGTAATGCATACAGAGAGATATATTACACAGTATAACTAACAAGATAATTATAGAAGCAATGTGGTAACCCAGATTTAACCCCAGAACAAAAAAAGGGGCATTAATGGAAACACTGGTGAGATTCAAATAAAGTATGAGGTTGAGTTAATAGTAGGGTATCAATGTTGGTCTCTTAGTCTTGACACACTCTCACTATGGTAATGTAAGGTCATACCATAATGAGAAACTGAACTTGGTGAAGATGTAAGAAAACACGCTGCACTTTCTTTGCAATTCTTCTATAAACCTGAAAAATAATTCCAAAACAAGTGCTTGAAAAATTCATGATAACCACAACGATAATTTTTATAAGAATTTAGTTTTATTTCTACTTCTTAAATTAATTTTCCAATCGCAAAGATTATATATTTGAAAATGTGTTCCTCCTTCTAGAACTGAACTGGCTTAATAACATGCTATGTTCTTTCATATGGAAGCTACTTTGCAGCTTGGATCTGTAGGTGGTGTGCCAATATACAGAGGGGGCTTTGGGTGTTAAGAACTCATGGAGGGCTTGCTGTTGTAAAATCACAGGATCAACTGCCAAAATCCGACAGTAAGAGGCCCCAGAAGAGATTGAAATCATGTGAAGATGTTAGAAATTTATAGAATACCAACATAAAAAATATCACTGAATCATCCTGTCCAATTTAGGAAGACATTTTTATTCCTACACATAAGTTACCCATTTTTTTCCTAGAGCCATATGTTGTTTATTGTACTGTATATATTATGCCAATTGACACTACAGGGATTGTCTTAAAATACCTATATTAGAAAATGATTCATATCATTAAAAATATAGATTTGTAAAATATGAATTCCTGAAGAAACTCTGCTTTCAGTTATTGAGATAGAGTGTTGCCATGATATCTCTTGCAATGGAGACCTAGTGGTCTCCACTTTTGGAACAGGTGCCAAATAATAGCATCTCTGCTCTCCAAGCCCTAATCACCAGTGAAGGGCTTACTTTCTTCGAATATGCCATTTCTTTTTAAAAGTTCTGCCTTTGGGACACCTGGGTGGCTCTGCGGTTTAGTGCCACCTTCAGCCCAGGGCGTGATCCTGGAGTCCAGGGATCGAGTCCCACGTTGGGCTCACTGCATGGAGCCTGCTTCTTCCTCTGCCTGTGTCTCTCCCTCTATCTCTCTCTGTGTGTCTCTCATGAATAAATCAATAAAATAAAATAAATAATAAAATAAAAATCCTGCCTTCCTTTTAAACCAGTAATTAAAAGGATGATACTTAGGAAATAAAATTATAAAAATAAAAGGACAACTAGGGAAGGGATATATAGGTTGATAATTCCTTAACTGAGACATCTGGGATCAGTTGTTTTTTCAGAATTCTGAAATCTTTTAATTTAATAAAGATAATTCATTAATTATATCATATGCAGCATAATATCTTTCCGGGCAAGAAGATATTCTTGTATTTTAATATTTGTGCAGCAAATTTATGATGGTTCACAGTAAGACAAATAAAGACTTTAAAGGTTTTGGCAATGAGTTCAGGTTTCTTTAGATTTTGCTGCTATATAAGCTTAAAGTCCCACCATTTTTCAGAATTTCTTTCTTCTTTCTTTCTTTCTTTCTTTCTTTCTTTCTTTCTTTCTTTCTTTCTTTCTTTCTTCTTTCTTTTTTTACTTCAGGATTGCTGATAACGGATCTGAACCTGTTAAGTGTTTTTTTTTTTTTTTTTTTAAAGATTTATTTATTTATTTTAGAAAGCGAGAGAGCATGAAGGAGTACACAGTGGGGAGGTGCAGAGGGAAAGGGAGACAAAAATTCTAGCAGACACCGCACTGAGACTCAAGGAGCTGGTTAAATCTCAGGATCTTGAGATTAAGAGCTGAAACCAAGAGCTGGATGCTCAACTGACTGTGCCATCTGGGCATTCCTCTTTATTATTAGAGACTATACCTGTTTGAATTCCATACTCAAATTTAAGTACAAAATATCCCCAAATTTCCGAGAGGTCATAAAAGGATGCCCACACATCTGGTTTTGCATAGCAGAGACCATTCTTGCCTATCATCTGTGAGTACCATCCTGTTTAACATTTAGTACTCTCTAAAGATCCTGGTTTGGATGACAAATTATGTAATCACCATAGTTAAAGCCTTTCTTGGAAAGGACTGTTCTACTTTGGCAAAACTTATACAATAGGACTAAAAGTCAACAATGCAAGCCTGGAGATTTCGTGTATGTGGAATACATGTTGTTTTAATTTTAAACAATATTAGGTAATCATGTGATTGAAAATAAGTTTTTAAAAAATCAGAATAATACTGTGTCTAATTAAAACATCAAGTGATTCTCCGAATACTTATACATGTCATTGCAGTACCTTCCCTTAACTTTTATGGCCCCAATTCCTGTTTCCCAAAGGCAACTAATTAGGACATTTCAGGCGGATTTTCTTTTTTGGTAATTGATTTTCTTCATGATTTTAATAGCTTTTTTTTCTTATGTATCTACCACACAACACATCTTGTGGACTGTATAGTTTAGTGGAATAATAGATAATAAAGTATATGAATAGTTAATAGGCACATTAGATGATAGGGTAGAGGATAAAGGTCTTATGGAAGAAAGGAAGCAGGTACAGTTATTCAAAGTGCCAGGAGATGAAGTACTGTGTGCAATTTAAAATAAGATATTCAGGGTGTCTTACTGAAAAATATGTAATTAAGAAAAATTTTGGAAGTAAAGGAGTCAACCATGGAGTAATCTGTAAGAGTATTCCACCAAGACAGCTAGCTGCCTGTTATATTGTGTTGCATATGGTATTAAAATGCCTTAAAGTTGCCTTGATTGCCCTGGACTCTCAGCTCCACCTTCTCAATGTTAGGAGACTTAGTTCTCCATCTTACTGCACTGAAGGCTTGAAATTCCTCAATGCAACATTCTGGAGCAATCATGGGACTCATCATGTTTTTTCCCGATCTCTCAGGAATCACTATTATTCATTGACTGATGTCCAGTAGTTTTGAAATTTGTTGTTTCATGTATTTTTATTGGAATTGTGTGGCGTTACACATATACACTCTTACAGATAATTCCATTCTCTGTATTCCATCTTGACTTTCAGTAGTGTGTCATCACCAAAACATACACACACACACACACACACACACACACACACAAAACAACAACACCCCGTTGAATTAGTGTTAGGGGAAAACTTCTTAGAACTCAGACTGATAGCCTTAGTCAGTCCATCCTTTATGGATGAGAGAAATATCCCTGGCTTACAGTGGATTCCATAGTCATGGGCTACAAACAAACTTTACTTAAAAAATTTCTGTATCACAAGGAGTTATTTTTAAATGCTAAAAAAAAGGAGCCCTGCAATGATGTTTTCACAGCAAATCTGTGACTCTGTGTTGTTTTTCACTTACTTTCTGTATAGGTATTTCATGGTGCTATCTGTCTAATGTAGATGCTATGCTCATAATCTTATCTAGCATCATTATTTTTTATTGTAAAAGAATGCTTTTCATTAATCACAAAAGTTTAGCTACATTACTTTAAAAAACCCTCTCTAATAAAACAAAAAAACAAAAACAAAAAATAAAGATATGATTTCATATAAATAGCATATGTGTTATATCAGGAGACAGGAGTATGACTCAAATGAAATAAAGCCATGTAAAAATATATGTTATATATATTAAAACCCCTCTTTATCCTCTGTAGCCATACTTTTTTTTCACAACTATTTAGTGCATTTTAAAGATGACTTCATGAACTTTTTTGTAGGCGAAGCAGTTTTATGTAATTATTTCATAACATGAGGCTGAGGAATTTGTGATAAATAGTGAACTCTGAATGAAGATGGAAGGCTTATTCTAGTTTTCTTCTTTTACACAAACAAAAGCACAAGAACCAAACTCTCCAGGGGAACAACAACAACAACAAAACAATCTGACAGAGTAGGCAGCTAGATATGAGTTGGGAACAAGTTCTTTTCCAACGGAAAAAGGGCAGAAACCATGTTCTATAAAGCTGAGACAGACCCCAGGGGATATGCCTATGTCCTTCCCCACGAAATTGCCCTACAGTAAGGTATAGCTCCATTATTTACATGTACATTGTGATTTTGACCCCCACACAGGGTAAGGCTACCATGATAGTTCAAACAAGGACTAAATAGGGCCAAAAGCTCCCCTTCCCAACTGGTAGAATGAGAATCTTATTTAGATAATTTGAGGCAACCTCAGTCAGAGATCATCATAGCTATGAATAAATTGAGAATAGAGAGGATACTTCTCTCTTCATTCCATATGAAGTATTTGCATTATCTTTAAAAATCACCTTTCTAGAGCTGCATTATACAAAACCATGTCAGCCATGTGCTGTTAGTCTCTGAGAGAACAAACATATCTATGTTAGCAACGGGATAAAAAGAAACTGGCAAAATTCATTGTTTTGCAAAGAACATTTATGGTCCCATCAATCAATGCTTGAAGGACCAAAACTTCCATTACACTTGGCAGACAAAGAAATATGGGAATTAAGTAAAGAGATAAGGAAACATAAAATTGAATGTATTTTCAATAGCAGGTTGAATAAAGCTTTCTTTCTTTCTAATTTTCAAGAAGTGGTTAATGTGCTCATCATACAGTGTACAACATGAAAAACGTACTGCTTACTTAGTAAGAAAATCCAAAGAGATTAATGGGTTAAAAAAGTCCACAAAATTCTTCACTGTGAAGATTTATCATTCATAAAATTTATGAGAAAGGCATATTTATCGGTAAAACAAAAGAGACATTTTAAAATGTTTTTGTTATCATTCTTAAGGTTAAGTCAAATTCCTAAAATTGGGAGACACTATTTTACCTACATCTGAAGAAAAACTAACAAGGATTAATGACGTGCTCTGCTTGACCTAGCTGATTTGTTGAAACACATTGAAAAGAAAACCACTGTATAGTAGTTATTAAGTTTTTTTGAACAATAATAACTTATTGCTCTTAAATTTTTTATGGATTATGGAGCATGGAAGGTAAAATTAGTAGATATATATATATATATATATATATGAAAGAAATTTAAAGTCAATGCATATATATGTGTGTGTGTGTATATATATATATATATATATATATACTCTGAAAGAAATTTAAAGTCAATGCATGAATTTCCCATAAAATTTTATTTTTATGAAATAGGAATGAACTTAACACACTCCTGAGGTCTTATTCAGGTTTCCAAGCCTGAACTTTTATTTTTTTTTATTTTTTTTTATTTTTTTTAATATGGAACGCTTCACGAATTTGCATATCATCCTTGCGCAGGGGCCATGCTAATCTTCTCTGTATCGTTCCAATTTTAGTATATGTGGTGCCGAAGTGAGCACCCAAGCCTGAACTTTTAGCATAAGAACAATCCATAGAGATATGGGTTGAAGAGAAAAAAATATGATTACTTTCAAAAAGATAAAACATTAAAGTCCTAGATTTTTATAACTTTCACTACAATTTAAAGTAAGAGTACAGATATTTGTTTCTGAATTGGATCTAAAACCAGTAGATATTATATCAATGAAAAAGATTCATAAGGAAATCTTGTATAATTGCTGATTTTTCAAAAAAAGTTGTCTGAGCATGGACTTTAGAGTATATCTAGTAAAATAACTATTTAGAGCTCACTGATCAGAATAATACCTAAATACTTTTTTAGAACAGAAATTTTTCCTTGGCTTTTCAGGTTAAGAGATAGAGCAAAAGCTGTAAAATTACTAGAATTGAATGAGAAGGTACACTACAATTTGGAAAATAAAGATTATTATGAAATTCCAGAGCTGAGTGAAACTATTTGTACCTTATTATTTAGATACTACAGAAACTATGTTTTTTACATTCAAATTATCAATTTATTATTTCCCTCTATGTGCAATGAAAATTTTTATTTTGATTTATCACAGGCTGCTTAAATTATGTAGTATTTGATTTGTAAAAAATTATATATATCGTATATAAACATAATAAAAATAAACACCCATGGCCATATTACCATATTTAAATTGAATGTTACCAATAACATTGAATATATATGTGCACTTCAAACTCTGTCTTCCTACCCCGTTGCTAAACAACTATATTGAATTTTGGCTTAATGTTATACATTCAATAATGTATCATAGGGATCCCTGGGTGGCGCAGTGGTTTAGCACCTGCCTTTGGCCCAGGGCGCGATCCTGGAGACCCGGGATCGAATTCCACGTCAGGCTCCCGGTGCATGGAGCCTGCTTCTCCTTCTGCCTGTGTCTCTGCCTCTCTCTCTCTCTCTCTCTCTCTCTGTGACTATCATAAATTAAAAATAATAATAATAATAATGTATCATATATTTTTATCCTAAGATTTTGCCTGGTTTTAGATCTTATAGAAGAAGTATAATATCCTAAGACTTGCATATGGGGGCTCAAATTAATATTCCTAAGACTCATGTATGTCACTGAATGTGGCTTTAGTTTGTTTGGTGTCACATTTGTAGAGTACTTCTTTAATTCATTATACATACTCTATCTTGCCAATAGTTATTTGAGTTGAATTTATTTCACTCCTTTAAGAACAGCATTGCAACCATTTGCTTCAACGTGGATGGAACTGGAGGGTATTATGCTGAATGAAGTAAGTCAATCAGAGAAGGACAAACATTATATGTTCTCATTCATTTGGGGAATATAAATAATAGTGAAAGGGAATAGAGGGGAAGGGAGAAGAAATGTGTGGGAAATATCAGAAAGGGAGACAGAACATAAAGACTCCTAACTCTGGGAAACGAACTAGGGGTGGTGGAAAGAGAGGAGGGTGGGGGTGGGGGTGAATGGGTGACGGGCACTTGAGGGGGGCACTTGACGGGATGAGCACTGGGTGTTATTCTGTATGTTGGTAAATTGAACACCAATAAAAATAAATTTATTATTAAAAAAAAAGAACTGCATTGCAATGAATAATCTCCTAAATGTCCCTTAACTTCATTCTTCTGTAGGTGAGGTAATATAATTTTCTCTCTACTCTTCTGAGTTCTTGGTTGAATCCCCCATAAAAAAAGACAGATTAACAAGAGAAAAGCAAAGAGAAGTGTATTAACATGTATACCTCCTGTATAAATGAAGAATATTCAGGGAAAAAGGAGGAAGTCCCTGAGGTGGCTTAGAATTCAGGTTTAAATACTATCATAATAGAAAAAAGAGAGGGAAATGTAGGCAGTTTAGTGGAGAGTAAATTATTTTTAGGAAAGTAACTTTTTTTTTTTTTTTTTTTTTTTTAGGGAAGTAAATTATTTTTAGGAATAGGAACTTAGAAGAAAAGATAGGAGGTAGGATAGTTTGTTACAAAGTTTGTCTGGCTATGGGTGCTGCTAATTTCTACTATGCTGTCCTGTGATAGGAACTCCCAGGAAGGAGATCTGTGGCATCTGAGTTCCTTTTGGAGAATTCATCTTTAGGCAGATAAGGAGAGTTCATACGAAGCTTCTCTTGTCACTAGCTGTTTTTCAAGTGTCTACAGCTCAAAATAATCAATATACCAAAAGGGCATATTTTGGGTGGCATATTTTGCTAACCTTTACTTGCAAGATAATAATACTGAAGAATTATAGGGTATTGAATGCTATTCTATCCCAAAGTGGTTTTTACCAATATACACTCACAATGAAAAATCATAAAATTTCTCATCATTCCATATTTTATCCAAAACTGCATATTGTCACACATCTTATTTGTGGCCAAACCAGTGAGCATAAAATTCTATCTTATTGTGATCTCATTTACCATTTCACAGATTACAAATGAAGTTAAGAACAAAATTTCATAGATGTTTATATTTTCTCCTTGCCCTGAAACCCACCTCCTTCTTATTCCTTCTTGTTCCCTGTCTTTTTTTTTTTTAATTTTTATTTATTTATGATAGGCACACAGTGAGAGAGAGAGAGGCAGAGACACAGGCAGAGGAAGAAGCAGACTCCTTGCACCAGGAGCCCGACGTGGGATTCGATCCCGAGTCTCCAGGATTGCACCCTGGGCCAAAGGCAGGCGCCAAACCGCTGCGCCACCCAGGGATCCCCGTTCCCTATCTTTATTTTCATTTTCCCTTTAACACGCTGAGTTACCTCTGTACAAATTAAATTTGAGTTTAGTTCACTTCGGACTCTTTTCTGTACTGCAATAATATATAATGATTAAAATCTGTCTTTGCCACTTTATTTATCATCCAGCCCTACCTTTCACAAGGTACATACTACTGGTTAGGTAGAGAGATTCGCTGCTGCGGTACCCAGGGCTGAGTCCAGCACATGCTGGTAGAGTACATACCGTCAAGCAGAAACATGCCAGGCCTCTTCGTCTTGTTTCACCCCCTCCCCACACCCAGGGAAGCAAGACTTCCCCAGTAGCCACACTGATTTCCTTGGCCTATATATTTGCCTATGTGATCAGCTACAGAAGCTACTCAGCATCAGGAGAGCTTTGATTTTGCTACACTCAGCAAGTACATGCAAGGATGCTCAAGACTAGTAGCAAGCTGTTTTTCCAGTGGACTTACTTTTCTATGACCTTGAAAAAGGTTTCTGACACATGAATTTGTTGATTTTAATAACGCAACACAAATGATGTTATGTTTTATTGGTTAGCATTTCATAATAATTCCTATTACTGTCATAAAGATTTCTCACCATACTGTATTATTTATATTTTTACATCTTTTGGTATATGATCTTGTTTTGACATCTGAAAAAAAAAAAAAATTCTGGCTGAGGCAAGGGTGCCTGCTTCTCCAGTTGGTCAATTCTCAGAGATAGCCTAGGGCTCAGGTTGGGAGCATGCATTTGATACGTAAACTAAGGAATGAGGAGCCATCCCTTCTCGGGCTTGTACACTCCAGCAGACAGTATTCCTCTGCCTTAATATCCCAGGGCCAGGCAATTAGTTTTACAGTCCCTCTGTCCCAACACCCAACAGAATTATTTAAACTAGCCATTCCTAAACTGCTCATTCTGCCCTGCCTATCCTTTCCCATAGAAACCCCAATAAAGCCTTTGGTCTAATGACTTCTCCTCCCTCTTATATTCTCCCTCCTGACCCCCTGGTGTCCCTTTTTTAAAAAAAAGATTTATTTATCTTTATGTGAGAAAGAGAGAGCATGTGGGGAGCAGGTGGGAAAAGGACAAAGAATCCAAGCAGACTCTGTGCTGGGCACAGAGTCCACACGGGGCTTAATCCCATTACTCTGAGATCGTGACCTGAGCTGAAATCAATTGTAGATGCTTAAGGTACTGAGCCACTCAGGTGCCCCAATATCCTGGTTCTTCTTATTTGGCCTTGAAAAGCATGTCCTGTCTCCTTTTTCTAGCACCTGTGGGCATAATAAACTTTATTTTCCAGAGGTTTTCCTCTGTTTCCTCTTGTGGCATCATCTGACAATCACATAAAAAATAAAAAACATTCTGCATATTTACTTTAACTTATTGGTAATTTATTACCAATAAATTATTGGTAATTTAGGGAAATTTCAAAAGTAATTCTGACTCAATCAGTTTTCTAAAACACTCTTCTTTACCTCTAACTGTATCAATGTTCTGGTTTTGCTATTATTTATGTAATTTTGACATCTCCCAAACCCAAATTTTCAATATATGTCTGTTTAGAATCCTTGAAGCTTTCTTCATATTAGATTCAATTATAACAGCTCCAGTAAAATATTCCAGATTAGAACTAGGCTCAATAATGTATTTGCTTTGAGATTTTGGGTAAAGTTATTTATAATTTCTGAATCTGTTTTTCTAATCTTAGCTTTCTATTTCTGCTTTAACAGATTACCACAAACTTAGTGGCTTACAACTCAATTTTATTAGATCTGGAAGTCAGAAAAGGTATACTCAAGGTGTCAACAAGATGACATTCCTTCTGGATGTTCCAAGAATCCATTTTCTCACCTTTTATGGTTTCTAGAGGCTGCCTGTATTGTGTCCCTTTTTTGTCTCCAAGCTCTATTTGCATCATAATATTTCCTTCTAGGATTCTGACCCTCTTGTCTCCCTCTCATAATGACATCATGATTACATTGGGTTCACTCAGTATCTATCACTTAGGGACATCTGCAAAGTCTTTTTTACTATGCAAGGTGATAATTACAAATTCTAGGAATTAGAACTTGGTTATGTTTGTTGGGAAGGGCATTTTTCTGTCTACCACATCATCTTTTAAAATTGGGAAAAGAACACCTTCTGTACTTATCTCCATGGTTTATCACTAAGCTCAAATGAGATAATTTTGGGAATGCTTTATGCAATCAGTAAAGGTATCACTTACTATAGGACAATCCGTCCTGTATGTATTTCTCTTTATTATATGTACATTCTTTTCTCTACATCCCCATATTGTTATAAGAACTGATTTCAATGCTGTGATTCATATACCTGTAAGAACACAAAAAACACTTACCTCTAAATGGCTAAAAATGTTGCATCTCAACAACTATTCTCTAGCATACAGTCCAAACTAAAGATCTAACTTCAATATTCCTCTAAAAATCACAAATTATTCTAGCATCATTTTCCTAATGTTATTCAAAGACAAGTCTGCAACATTCAAGTTTTCATATAAGGGTGTCTGTTTCTGAGATTGTTTTTTTTTTTTTTCTTGTCTTATTGTTCCATTTGATTATCTCTGCCATATACCCAAGTCTCAACTGCCCTAGCTTTAAAATCAATTTTGATGTCTGGCAGGACAATTTCTTTATTCTATCTTCCCTGCATATAAATATTAGAATTTGTCAAGTGTAACCAAAATCTTGCTGATATTTTAATTGAAATAGTATTGTGTCTAAAAATCAATTAAGAAGAAATGAAAGTGCCTGAGTGGCTCAGTTGGTTAGCATCTGCCTTTGGTTCAGGTCATGATCCTGGGGTCCCACGACAGAGTCCCACGTCAGGCTCACTGCTCAGTGAGGAATCTGTTTCACCCTCTGCCCCTCATTCCACTCATATATTTATATCAATAAAATATTTGAAAAAAAAGAAAGAAATGAAGAAATTATTTTCTGAGACATGGTATAACAAATATTTATTGAGGCCTTATTTAATGCAATAAACATTGTATTTTCTATATATTTCCTATAATTGGATAGCATTTTAAATTGATTTTAAGCATATATTTTGCTATATGTGTTTATTATTTTAATTCTATGTCTATAACTATTTAGGATTCTCAGTGCAAATAATAATATCTTCCATAATATTCACAGATTTGTTTTCCTTTATTATCCTCCTAAAATTTAGAATTATGATTGCTGAAAGCATTAAGTAAATATGCATTATCAAGATCAGTACTTTTATTGGGCTGTCAAAAATAAATGCTGAAATCTGTCAATGCTTTTCCTACATTTATTGAGATGCTCATATGTTTTTCTGCCATGAAAATGGTAAAGTATCTTATTTTGTTAAAGTGTTCCAATATTCTCAGGTTAACTCCAATATCTCATAATATATTAGATCTCTGCACCTTGTTGCATTAGATTTATTAATATTTGTTTAACATTTTTGAAATCTATATTCATGAATGAATGCAATCATTTAGAAAATCTTTGTTTCTTGCACTTGTTCAATTTTGTTAGAGAAGTTATGTTGACACCATAATTAGAGTTAGGTGCATTCCCTCTCACTCTTTTTCTTTCTTTTGTATTCTATGACAAAGAAATTTAAACAAAAAAATAATGATTTGTTTACTGATATTTTCATGAAGTTTACCTATAACACCACATCAATTTGTTCCTTTCCAAAAATATGTTTAGAATTGATTCAATGTTGGTTATATTACTACTATACTATAGAATAAAGTAAAACTATAGTATTACTCAAGCATGCTTTTCTTAAATTAACTATACAGTTGACCCTTGAAAAACTCATAGGTTTGTGGCATCAACCCAGGAGCAGTTGAAAATCTGGCTATAACCTTTTATTCCTCAAAAACTTAACTATTAATATCCTACAGTTGACCAGAATCCTTACTGATAATGCAAATAGTTAATTAACACATATATTGGATGGCATATGTATTATATTCTGTATTATTACAATAATGTAAACTAGAGAAAAGCTAACATTAGTAAAAAATCATGAGAGATAGAAAATACATTTACAATACTTACTATAAAAACCTGTGTATAAGTGGACTGGCTTAGTTCAAACTCATGTTGTTCAAGTGTCAATTGCATTTTCCTGGAAACTTGTCCATTTTCATCTAAATTATAAATACACTGCCATCCAGTTTTCAATAGTATGTTCTTATATTTTAGATATTTGCTAAAACTGTACTAATATCCAGTTTTTATATTTTCTTGCCTATACCCAACAAAATATTTTTTAAGTGGTCACATCAAAGAATTAACTTTTGGCTTCATTAATATCTTCCATTCTATCTTTGTTTTCTGTATCATTGATTTTTTTTCTCTTACATAATCTTTTTTCTTGTTATTTTGGTACTGTGTTAAGCTTGGACTAAAAGCTCGTTATCATGCACAAATAAATTTATATGCATTAATGACAATATTTTCCTTCCAAGTATTGTTGTAACTGCACATCACATTTACTGACATGTATATGTATTTTTAATTATTTATAAATAATCACCATGAATTATTTCTTTGAGCAACGTGCTTCTAAATTTTCAAGTACATAGATTCTTTTTTGTTTCCTGTTTCTACTGGCTTCAAATTTAAATTTTCATTAAAGGATGAATTTTATCATTGTTATTATATGGTAGTTATCAGAACTTGTTTCGTATTTTAAGAAGTGGCTAGTTATTTGCAAATCTTCCACGTGTGCTCAAGTAATTCATAAATTATTGTATTGATAGTTCTATATATTTTCTGTAAATGAAAGTCATTATTTTTTGCTCAAATTTTTTATTTTCACTAAAATATTGGCAAACAAATAGTTAAGAAAAAAATGCATTTGTAAACTGTAATGATGACTCTGTCATTTTTATACTATTTTATCTATTAAAGATTCATATGTTTAGACTATTTTATTGCTTGTTTAATTAGTTAATTAAATATTTTGTCAAGTAATAGCCTTGACTTTTTAATTTTGCTTTGTTTTATTGTTTTCCTCTTGTCTTATCCATGCCTTTATTTTAAAGCTTTCTATATAATTATGATTTTAATACACATCTTATAAATAGTATGTAACAATTTTAATGTAACAATTTGGTAATACTAATTTCACTTACCATAATTATCCATTTAAATTTACTCAAATAAGGGAAATATTTAGATTTTTAAAAATAGCATTGCTATTTTTAGATTTTCTATATTTTGCTCTATGTCTAAGTGATGATAGTTATATTATGCAGTCCTTTTTATTATTTATTAGTTATTTTAGAAATTCTATCATGAATATTTATCAAAGCCAAAAGGCAATATATCAGCCCATCTCCTGAATGACATTTAAAAAATAAAATTGTATCACCACCCTATGTGTAATTTTTTCTAGTTATTGAGTCTCTTGTTTTACCTCACAAATTAGGTATTATAAAATAATAACAATTGTATTAAAATGTTTGATTTGATTAACCTAAGTCTATAAAGGATTCTTGCTCACTAATCTTTCTAATATATTTGAGAAATATCTTTAAACAGCTTTATTAAGTGTAATTTTACATTCATGGAAATATACTCTTTTAAGCATACAATTCAAAGGCTATTGACAAATATATAGTTAGCTACGCATAGCATATAGACATGATCATTAAATCCATACACCCCGCTCCCTGGAAACTACTTATCTGTTTTTGGCACTATAGCTATGACTATTCTTAAATTTCATATAAATGGAATCATAGGTTATATATTCATCTATGTGCCTTGTTTTATTCATAAAACAAAATGCTTTGTGTTTCAACCATGCTATTTTGTGTATCAGAAGTCTTCTTAGTTGTTTATGAACAGCGTTTGATTATATAGATGCACCACTTTTTATCCCTTCACGAGCTGAGGGAGATTTGAGTTGTTTTCATTTTGGGGTGAATACCAATAGAATGCTATAAAAATTTGGTAAGCATTTGTGTGAATATATGTTTTAATTAATCTTAGGTAAATACCAAGGAGTTGTTGAGAACTGCAGTGATTGTATGTTTAACTGTGAAATGTACTGCTAAACTGTGGTCTAAATTGGCTGTACCACTTTTTTATTTCTACCAGCAATACATGGGCATATGTGTTGCTTGCTAGAGCCATGATTTTTAATTTGAGCCACTTTAATGGGTGTATAGTGACATTTAATCGTCGTTTTAATTTGCACTTAATTTGTATTTTAATTTAACTTGTATTTAATGACTAATGATGTTGAGCATGTTTTCATGCTTTAGCCATCGTTGATTTACTTTAGCAATGCATTTGTTCAGATCTTTCACCCATTTAATATTGAGTCATCTGTCTTATTATTAAGTTGGAAATATACATCATATATTCTGGATATAAATCCTTTATCATATACATGTTTTGCAAATATTTTCTACCAGTGTGTGGTTTGCTTTTCATCTTCTTAACTGTATTTTGAGAATCTATACTCATTAATTTTTATTTTATTCATTTACCACTGTTTTTCTTTATACTTTGTGGTTTTGTGTCCTAAGAAATGTTGATCTAACCCAATAAGAAAAACTGAAGTGTTTGCCTAGCCCAGTAGGAAGGACATTTTTTCTCCTGAGTTTTCTTCTAGAAGTTTTATAGTTCTGACTTATGATTAGGTCTATGGTTAGCTCAGCCACCATGAACCACAAGTTTAAATCCTCTCTGGTTTGGATAAACACATTCAGTGTTTGAATACTGTTCAAGGAAAAGCCAGGACAAATTTAAAAAGTGTAAATAAAAATGTCTTAATCATATAGAGATATATTTCCTAAATTCCGGGTGACTTGCATTTTGACAATTTAGTTATATGATTCCACATGTACTGAATTAATAATTTACCGGGATCCCTGGGTGGCGCAGCGGTTTGGCGCCTGCCTTTGGCCCAGGGCGCGATCCTGGAGACCCGGGATCGAATCCCACGTCGGGCTCCCGGTGCATGGAGCCTGCTTCTCCCTCTGCCTCTCTCTCTCTCTCTCTCTCTCTCTCTCTCTCTGTGACTATCATAAATAAATAAAAATTTAATTTAAAAAAAAAAAAAAAAATAATTTACCATGCTTGATATATCTGATTAATAAATTCCCCAAATCCTACAAGGAACAGATTTTCCATAGTGGGAAAATTTACTGTTTTCCCAGTATGACAGTTCCATAAGAATTTAGACATAAGTAAATAAATTTTTTACTATCACTGAAGAAAGCAATAGCAATTGAGAAAGATATTTGATGCCTTAAGATTGAACACACACAGAAAACTAATTTTGAAGAAAAAAATTATAGTGAAAAGCATAATGCTTACTCCAGATTCTCAAAAGAATATAGAGTTAAATCAAGTTCTGTAATTTTTCAAATGGTGGGAATTTAAATAGAATTGTTAAAAACTCACAAACCACAAAACAAAAATCCTATTTTCTCTTCTTCTTGTTTCTGGGTCAAGTTATTATCATATTGGTCTCTCTTTTTTTTTACTCCAAGATGCTAACAACACATCATCACTTATAGGTTACATGTCCTCAGTGAACTGCTTACTTCTAAACACACTTGAATCTGGTAGCTTTTTTTACAGCAAGACTAAAACACCAGTAACTTCTTTTCAACTAACACTAGAAATTAAAACAACTTGTCAACATAATTGATCTAGCTTTTTTGTCTTTTGTCCCATTCTGATCTCAATAGATATTTTAACATTATTTTGACAAATGGTTTTTGAAAGACATAATGTTCATAGGCACTGAGAATGAGCAATTTATTGAGTAAAACTCGGTTCCTACAATTCAGAATGTAATAAGTTAGTAAATAGCAAGAAATATAAGCATTTATCACACACTATGATAAGGGTTACACTACAGGTTTATACCAAGATACTTCAAGAATGCCAAAAAGGGTTAGCCAAAGAAGCAATGCTCAGTTAGAGACTGACGAAGAATACTACCAGTGGTGAGAGTAAAGCCCCAAAGTGGAAAAAATCAATAAACATGGAAAATGATGAAACATGGAAAACAAAGTATATTTTTAAAAGAAGAATTATTCCCAGGTTTTTGGTGTGGACAAATAAGTAAATAATAGTGACATTAATGCAAATAATTATTTCAGCAGTAGATATATCTATACATTAATTTTTATGATAAGCACATAATTTAAAAAGCCAGAATATTTTGTAAAATATTTCAGGACATTGTATAAAATATGTCATCAAATTTTAGAGTACTTTTAAATTCTTTGATTTTATTTTTATATAATAATCTTTTTTTTTAAAAAATTAACTCTTCTTAACTTATAGCTCAACTAATTTTAGTGATTTAAGTGGCCATCTAACATCATTTTTATCTAACTCATAAAATGTTATATTTTATATAAGATTTTAAATTTAATAATAATTTGCTTTGAATTTTTATATGGCTACATTATCAATTAAAGAATAATCACAAGAGTAAAATATACAGAGATGTTTTCAAAGGGAATAATTTCATAAGTGTCACCGCATTAGTGAATAATATTTTTTTATTATGAGGATTCACTGAGGCCATCTTGCTCTGTCAGGAACTCAAATAAAATATAAACAGATAATTAACAACTTATAGTTGGAGGAAAGGCAAAGTTGGTTCTATAACAATGCCTTTTAGTTTTGGGAAAATATCGCTAAGTCATTTCATGTGAAAAAAAATTCTCTACCGTTATTTTCTACTGCAGAGGGTCCAGAGTGGGGGGCAAGTAAAAATCTCACCCACAAATACAATCTAGCCCCAAAGATACTTGTTGAAAAAGAAAGGATCCAAAATGAAAAAAATTTATACTAATCCTAGTAAAAATCATTATTCATAGTATTATGATGTAAGATGCCAGTATTTTTGAAATATCAATAACCCATGGAATGAGGGTAGGGATACTGAACATAAACAATTCAAACATAACAGTTGCCCAATAGAGACTTTTTGAAAGTTCATAACAGATATAAAAACTCATAAGTCATTCCAAAGGAGTTTCTCTGCTAGATGCCAAAGAGTTTAAGAGTGATCAATAGTGAATTAACAATGTTTAAAAGTAATCTGCTCCCCATGTAGAACATTGACCTAGGAATCCAAGCTTTGCAATTAATCAGGAAAGACATTTGCATATGTTTTAAATTGAAGATCTAGTAATAGAATATAGACATAAAGTTAACTTTTTTGATAGGATAGATTACATTCTAAATACACTAGATGGAACTGTATCTGTAGATTTGATAAGTTAAGCACTTCATTGTTGTTTATTTTAATTTAATATGTTGCATTTATTTGAACAGATGAGGAAATATTCTTAATTTCTGTCAGAATTATTGAGTCCAGGATGATGCTAAAAACTTGAGCAATAAAATTGGAAAAATTACAATATCAATTTGTGCATCATCTCAAAACCCTTAAGTAAATATAACAAATTCATAACTTTGGAACTATATTTCATGTATTTTCTCATTTTGAATTATCAACTTTATCAAATCATGATCTCGGGTACTTTTGAGGCCAAAAAAATATAGATTTGTCAGTCAAAACTTGGCACAATGTGTTGTTACTTATTAAGCAAAATTTATCTTTTAGGGTGATATACTTCCCAAGAGAGAATGCACTTTTCATAATAGCTGTCCTCCAAATATCAGCCTGTTTGTTTTCTCCTAAGCATTTGACCAAATTTCAAATCTTGTCTTTGTTAAATGAAAAGTTCATTTATATCTGAAGGAGTCAGGACCACTAAGTCTGTGCATGCATTACAATTCCAGATTATGGGGAAATTCAAAAGTTTAGCACCCCATGTGAGCATATCCCTGGAAACAGTTCTCTGTTTGAGCCCTCTTGATTAGAGACAGTATCCAGGACCCCAATTCTCTTTCAGTCTGCGGTTAACGGGCTCATTCAAGTGCAGGTCGGGCCTTCTTATTTGAAATCTTGGTGAAAAGTGTTTTCCGTTATCATTTTCCAGAAGAGGCTTAAACTCTTCCCCCTGACAAGATCTTGCCAATGCCCCATGGCCCCCCTGCCTAGGCTTGGAAGAGTCCAGGCTTGCTTCCTCTGCATTATAAGTCATTGCCTTATTTCTGATCTCCATTTCTCACCTCCAGCCCATATTTCAGTTTTCAGTGTGTGTGTACCCACTTTAAGCACGTGAACAATATTTTCACCTTTCACCTGCTTCATTGAGTGTTTGTTACAACTTACACTAGGAAATTGGCACAAGAGCAGGGGATTAAGAAATATGTACACACAGAGTACATAGAATAAAATTTTATTATATATAACCATAAATATTTTGGAGAGATGCTTTGCAAAGAGTGAAAACGTCTCTACTGTGTGTCACGGTTAATATCTTGATATTTCCACATCTTCGTTGGCAAACCTAGTCCTTGTACCTATGATATATTCTCAACAATTGCAATAAACTTACGGTGGCTCACTTCACCTTCCATCTGGTACCCTTTTACCTCCCTACATGCTGGTAAGACCAAAGCTGCTTTATTTTGGATGCTTCCCATGGTTCTTATCAAAATCAAGTTGCCTTTTGTAAAAAGGAGGGGAAATACTAACTGCAACAGGAATAGATATCATTTTGAATCTCAAAGTAGAAATATAACATATAAAGAAGGCTAAGGGCAATGAAGAGTTGGGAGTGTAAATTTCAGGTAACCTATTGGCAGATATGTAGTCACATAGGTTATTGTACTTCATATCTTCAAAAATGGGTGTTTGGGGTCTAGTGAGAGGAGCAGGGGAGTCAAATGTGAACTAGCTGACAAATATTTTATATCAGCACTCCCAATCAGCCATATAGCAAAACCCAGCCTGGGCTTCTGCATTGACTGACAAATACCAATGTACATCTACCACAGAGCCATAAAAAGTCATTACACAATAATATACATTTTCCTTGAACAGTACCCTCTGTTTTCATTTATCAAACTTCCATATTTCTGGAAAAAGAATTCAGAATTATTCTTCTCTTTTGCAGGAACTGTCAGACTAAAGTAATCCACAAACTTTTATGCAAAAGAGAAGTAAATTACCAATGCCCGCCTTGAATTAAAGCCTTTTATTACAACAGCCCAACATGTTAGACAAAGAGAGGGAAATCAATTCTGTTTGAAACAAAGATAAAAAGCTAAGAATCATGTTACCCAGGCCTCTACGTTCTCACCCTCTACTCCCACTGTGGTGATCAGGGACCTCCACAAAAAATAAATTAAAAACCTTATCCAGGGCCCCTGGGTGGCTCAGTGGTTGAGTGTCTGCCTTTGGCTCAGGTTGTGATCCCAGGGTCCTGAGATCGAGTCCTGCATCAGGCTCTCCTGCTTGGATCTTGCTTCTCCCTCTGCCTATGTCTCTGCCTCTCTGTGTGTCTCTCATAAATAAATAAATAAAATCTTAAGAAAAGAAGCCCTATCTAATGCAACCTCATTTCCCATATAAGAAAATGCATATGGCTCCCAATAAGTAAAATAGTCGACAGACTTCCTACCAATCCTGAAACTCAACTCCAGTGTTGAGTTCTAGTTCAGTATCTTTCCATTAAACTATAAAATAGTTTGCATTTTAAATTGGTCATGTAATTAAGAAATATATATTTAAAAAGGAAATTATGTAAAAGGGAAAAAGAAACGAATCAGAAAAAAAATTAACCCCTAGTAAAAAAAAAAAATAATTAACCCCAATTTTTTTTTCCTGCATTTTGTTATTCATCACTTACTTCAAAGTCAAACATTGCAAAGTTAAAGATTATTAATTGTTAGGTTCACTGTATCTCTTTGTCAGGATAATTTCCCATTGAGAAGAGTTTGTCTTCATTGTCTTGCTTTTTCTATAGCATCTTCTGACAGGAAGTTGATCTTGGGAATATCATTAAAATTGCCTAGAGCTGGGAAATGAGATGCTAGGCATTTTCCTAATGGCAGCTGAGAACTGATGTTTACAATGGGATTTTACTCTATGATTTCTATCGTACTGGCATGAAATCATTACTAATAAATGCTATATTTATTTCTCCAAACTTTGAAAAACTATGCTTTTGAATTACTCATAAATAATTCTTGATGCATTCTCTGGTTCCTCTAGTATCTCTTTAGTGATTCATTGATTGTATTAGAATGCAGAGACTCATTTCCAGATTAATTCACAACCCAAAGAAAAATTCTAATCCTCCCAAAGGTCAAATACTGTGATGGAGGGGAGTTAGTGTAAGACGTTAAAAAATATTTTGTAAGGTATAAGAGAAACTCAGACTTTATTGTGTCAAATTTAGTAGCAAAAATTAAATAATAGTTTCATTAAAAGAGATATAAAACTCTATAGAAAAAAAGAAAGAATGAAAAAATACTAACATTAACATTCTCAATAAAGCTATTAAAACACTAACTTCTCTTTGGTTATGGCTTAAATATTTTATGACCTGTCAATATACTTTGTTCTGTATAGTAAAATGTGTGGAGGAATATATTTTACAAATGTTTTAGTAAACTTGATATTGTCATAGTCTCATTTATAGAACTTTAGATAAAAGTAATCTCTAGAGAATTATGAAATCAAAATATATCTGAAACTATTTGAGATTAATTGCTTTGAACTTTGGAATACATACACTTTGATCATAAGCTTAAATAAGCGCAAAATAAGAAAGAATATTCAGTTGCTTTATCAATCCCTAAGGCCTTTTGTCTAGAGCTTTCTGACTTCGAAGAGTAGAAATGTGAGACCAAAAATAACTTAGATAAAAAAAGGCCTGTAGGGGATCCCTGGGTGGCGCAGCGGTTTAGCGCCTGCCTTTGGCCCAGGGCGCGATCCTGGAGACCCGGGATCGAATCCCACGTTGGGTTCCCGGTGCATGGAGCCTGCTTCTCCCTCTGCCTATGTCTCTGCCTCTCTCTCTCTCTCCCTCTGTGTGTGTGTGTGTGTGACTATCAAAAATAAAAAAAAATTTTAAAAAAAGGCCCTCTGTGTGTGTGTGTGTGTGTGTGTGTGTGTGACTATCAAAAACAAATAAAAAAAAATAATAAAAAAAAAGGCCTGTAAACTAGATGGACATTTAATAATGAAATGCTGGGGATACTGTTATATGCAAAAAACAATATCTAGTCTCAAAATACCACATGTCTTCTAAGCAGTGAATGGCCTTAATGTAGATTCTCATAAGAAGGTAGAACAGACATCAGTTCAATATGCAACGCTGGCTTACACGCCTGTGTATTTATTTGACTCGTTCAAGCTCATACTTACCTCTTATTCATCTGTTTTACAAACAAGGTTCTCAATGTTCATATGATATAAATGGGCTATTCACAACATTTTATCCCACACTTCCGTGTTCGTTAAAATATAAAGCAATCGTGTCAGTGGAAGAAATTCTCCAATTTTTGGGCATTTTGCCAATTTTTGTTTGTGTTTTTGGCATCATAACTACTGTAGGTGTGGGATGGAATGGTGTCAGGTGAGTGAGGTCCAATGGGCTGGTCCTGGTCCTGCAGTGAGTGTAAAGTGGTCAGAACTGTCCTGCATCCTGTATGAATGTTGGCTGTCCTGCCAGAAATGTGTGAAGGAAAAATCTTTAAACACTGAGGTTTAAATTCTGGATCTGTCACTAGCTGTGTGAACTGAGGTGAGTTAATTACCCTCTTGTGCTTTGGCTTCTCTTTTTGTAAAATCATAATCATAATATCAGAGGACTGCTGTGATGAGTAAATACAAAAATCTGCAACAGTGCTTGACAGACAATAAATACTCTGCAAGTCTTAGCTAATTTCAATATTTTATTTTATTTTTTAAGATTTTATTTATTCATGAAAGACACGGAGAGAGAGGCAGAGACATAGGTAGAGGGAGGAGCAGGCTCCCTGTGGGGAAATCGATGCAGGACTCCATTCAGGGACCCAAGATCATGCCCTGAGCTGAAGGTAGACATTCAACCACTGAGCCACCCAGGCATCCCTAATTTCATGATTTTCTAATAGAGAACTAATAAGTATATTAGGGAAAGAGAAAGATAGCATGTTTTCTTCAAACTTTATTAAATCTTATTTACCATTTCAAAAAAAAAAATCGTACCTATAGTGGTAAAATAGCGGCTCTTGTTATTTAAATCACCAACAATGCACAACTGCATCTTTTTTCTTTTTTTTTTGTTTTCTTTTGTTTTGAGCAGCTGGCATCCCCTGCTGGATCCAGAAAACAACTCCCTTACCATCCCACTCCCAAATTTATCATTGTTTAGCCTACTGACATACAGGTACCTCTAGATGTATAATGGTTTATTATTCACATAGTAAACAGGAAGTGGATTCACCCAGGGAGAAGGGCTCAAGTTATGTCTGGAGGGAAACAAGAATAAAAGGATATGGGTGACTGGACTTGTTCATTATCATTACAATATAGAGTGCTATGGTGCTACACTGTGTTCTGAATTGCCATCTGTGATCGGAGACAGAGGACATAGGTAGGCACGGGGAGTCAGTGAGTGAGTTTCTGACTTGATTACTCAGATATGGAGAAATTCTTCAGATATTGAAGATGTCATTTTGCTAACATCAAGAAGTGGAATCTTTCTGTACCACTGCATCATTCATAGTGGTTCCATTTCAGATTGTAAGCATCTCACTTTATCAATATGACTTCTAATGTAATTATGTCTTATGTGTTTACACTGAACACTTCTTTATTAACTGCTTAATATCTCCCTTATATTTATGGCATTGTCTTGGTTTATGTCCTTATATAGTTAAGTTATTAAATCTATAAATTTCATTTTAATATAAGAAACAATGTTCTAAAACTTTTATCTTAAAGGTGTCATTGGATCTTACAGGTTTGAGAATTTCTGAATTAAAATATAAACTTTTCTATGACTTAGAAAAATGAATGAGGAAGGGAAAAAGAGAATTTAAAGGGACATTCATAACATGGTATTTTTCCAAGTATAACATGTAATATTATTCTCCAAGTGAGATTTATTATCCTAACTTTTTATCCATATCCATACTTACCCACATTCAGTTGGCTTTTAGACCAAGATTTCATGTCCCAAATCTTTCAAGGAAAGAGACCTTAATTGAACAATCTATGCCACAAATTTTAAAAAGGAAAGAAGAAAAATCAGTATATGCCAGATGGCTTCCATAAACCCAGCTGGTGATCCATGAGTTTGTAGGCCTTAGGCTGGATTAACTGCCTTAAATTTTTTAATTAATTGCTTTAAGGAATTGATTTATAACCACTGAGAACTGCTGTGTAGCAACCAAGAAGTTATTTCATAAATAAATACAAAAAATACACACTTGGAATCAACGAACTACAAAATACAGGTGAGGGAAAAGCATTGATAAAGATATTCTATTTACTCAGGGATTTACAGTGATAGAATTAAATGGTATCCAGAGTGAAAGAAAAGTCTATATACTAGAGTTCTAAAAAAGAATTCTGTTGCTCTGCAGTCATCCTAAATCCATATGCAGACTTAATTTTGGTGGGATGGCAGGCAAAGATGATGACACTTTTGTACCTTACAATTTTATGCTTATGGGGATGGGTTCTAGTAAAGTATATCTTGAACAATTCACTATTCAGTCATATTTTCACCTGTTACTCTAAAGGGTTGGTATCTTTCAGAATCAATGCTAAACAGAGGTAGGGCTGTTTTTCATTGACCCCATTGTTCATATTTCTGTTCAATTTCATATCTTCAGGAGAGGATGATTACTTACTAATGAAACTAAGCCAAAGGGTGTTCTGTATCTACTGGTCTAGATAAAGGATAGTGGCTTTATAGGTTGATATTGTTATGTGTTGTTGTTATTGCTGTGGTTGTTTTTTCAAAATCAAGCAGTTATTAATAAAAAGATCTAGGTATTTTATGGTATTTCATTATCTTAGGTAAACATGATACTTGCTTCTTAAAAACATTCAATTCTACCACTGATGTATTCATATCAAAGCCTAAGCATTTTGCAAACTATGAAAATGACCAAATATCCCCCTTTTCTAACTAGTATTATTGCTCCTTCTTTTCCAATGACAGATTGAGCGTTGTTTCTCTCTTCCTTCCTTGTAGACATAATACAGATACCTAATAATAGAATTTCCCCCACTTCATACAATCCACGAGTCCTACCTCCTTGAAGCTTTGAGAAGCTCACTTTTCATTAGTTTCTTTTTTACAGTTCTTATGGAAACAAACAAGAGCTAGTTAAATGAGAATAAGCAAAGACTATTTATTTAGAGTTGGCTATAGCACCGGAGTCAGTCACTATCACTGACATTTTGACAGAGACACAAAGGCAGTCAGGGTAGTGGGAAAATTTTATAGTGGAAAAAGAGTAAGGTTTCAAATATGACCTGATGAAGGTTGTTAGTCAGTTTCCTGGGCTGGTTATGTTTTTGTATATGGTCTATTTTTGTATATGGTCTGGCCATTGTCCACGGTCATGTTTAGTCTCTCATTCCTTTGTAACATTATGAAACACTTCATAGTTCTCACATTTGCTAGATATGTTAAAGGAAAAAAATAATATCTAGTACCTGTTCGATCTCCAAATGCTCTAGAGTAAAGATACGTAAAGTAGACTGAGACTACTACTACCTGGATATGGCAATGCTGGACTTCTTTGGGTTTACAGCATTTGCTCAAGTTCACTCTTACATGCATTAATCATATGTTCTACATACAGGTCTTTGATGTCTGTATGACAGCAATGGGCAATCTGCAATATTTTTTCCCACTTTTCTATTTTCACATAATATGCAAAGCAACAATATCAGAGGAAGAACTACTCCTACCTTGGGGCATTTTGCAAATTCTTGGTGGTGTTTTGATTTTACAAAGACTGTAGGTGGGAGGGAGGGCTAGTGAAAGGAGACACAGTTCTAATGTTGCACAATTTCCCTGGCTGCAACGAGCCAATAGAGGTATGTTCCTGGTGGTCTCTGTGCCTGGATTCATCTAAGACCCTTGCTGCCTTGGACTAGGACTCTCATGCTAGGAATAGCACATCTGAAGCCACAAAAGCCCCCATATGTATTCAGTGCATCAACCTGCCTGTGTCTGGGAATTTAGTTCATGTTGAATTGTGCACCAATATTTCATTCAAGTCTTTTAGCTTGGGGTTAATTTTGTTTGATGTTATAGGTGACAGCTAGCCTTTGGCTAAGTTCTAGAGACAGAAGAATGTGTATCTTTATAGACTCTGATGGTTTTTCTGGATTCTCTCAATATGAAATTGTGCCTGCCCTAGGCAAAACATTTGCTCCCTTTAGGATTTTTCATTAATACATTAAGCTCTATGCATATTTCCCGAACTGGCAAAATTTCAACAGTATCAATTTAGAACTATAGTCGCTACTTTGGTAAAATTTTTATTTGCAAAACAATTTTCATTTGGGACATACCTTCCAGCAAAAAGGGTAAGATCCATCTACAGATGAATGTCTTAACTGTTGCAAGAAAAGAGATCATTAGTTAAACATGAGACACCCCATCTTTGTTTCCATACTTTGGAATTAAAAAGTGATTTTTAAAAATCATACAACTTGATCATTATCAAAACACTAAGTTATTATTTAAAACATCTGTAACAGGGACACCTGGATGGCTCAGCTGCTAATTGTCTGCCTTTGGCTCAGGGTGTGATCCTGGAGTCCCAGGATCAAGTCCCACATCAGGCTCCCTGAAAGGAGCCTGCTTCTCTCTCTGCCTATGTCCCTGCCTCTCTCTCTCTCTCTCTCTCTCTGTCACTCATGAATAAATAAATAAAATCTTAAAAAAAAAATCTGTAACTCCTCTCATTTATGGGAATGTGTGTCCAAATTCATTTTCTTGACTCTAAAGATTCTCCTCTCAACTATGAGAGGAAAGATAATTGGTCTTTTATAATAATTTCATATTCATTTGAAGCTGATATTCTCTCACCTTGCTCCCTTTTTTATTCCTCTATTTCTTTTTTACCCTCTCAATAGACGATAAAGATTAATCAGAAAAAAACTAAACAAAAACTTCTGTCATTATGTGAGTATCTAGAGATATTTAGTCCAGATAAACATTCATAATGTCAAATTAAAAAAACATTATATTCAGGGGCTTACATTGTTTGTAGATAGGAAAAATACTACATATTTAATAGCTTTTTTTTTTTTTTTTGGTTATGAGGTAAAAAGGAAAAACCTTGGTAACAGGATAACAAAACAAAGAAGAATACAGTGTTCTTTTTAATTTTGGCATAGATTAAGGCCTTTATTTAATATTAGCTTACCATATAAAAGTAAAGTCATCACAATATTTTCGTGTGTGCAAGACCATTCACTGTAGATTATGAATTCTTACAATGCTACTAATAACAGGAATATAATGTGTTCACTAAAATTATATTTTCCCAGATCTTTAACTAACTTCAATCACTTAGACACATTATCTAGTTAATACAAATTTTTGTATACCTGGATGACTTCTTAGTAAGATATTGATATAAAACACTAGTCACTAAACATAATTTTAATTTACTACTTCAGTTTTATTTTATAATAGAATTAAACATAAAAAATATTTTTCAAATTATACATGTACGTATACATATATAATTTACATTTATTTATTTTATTACTTCAATTTGTTAAAATAATACATGAATAAATGAATACCATCGTAAAGAAAAAAACTTAAACTGTACTCTCTTTTCCTCTTATGTCTGGAGAGCAAATGAATTGGTTATTTGGTTAAAGATGATAATTAATATAAATGTTTGATTATATCAGGTACAATACTTAAGAGAAATGCCAAGATATTCACACATATGGACAACGGGTACAATTTTCTAGTCTGTTTCTTACAAAAGTTATTGCAGGTTTTCAAGATGGAAATTTTATTTTATTTTTTATGTTTTTAAAGATTTTTATTTATTTATTTGAGAGAGAGACAGAGGGAGAGAACGTGGGCTGGCGGAAGGGGCAGAGGGAGAGGGAGAAGTAGACTTCCCTGCTGAGTGAGGAGCCCTACATGGGGCTCGACCACAGGATCCTAAGATCATGACCTAACCTGAAGGCAGATGCTTAACCAACTAAGCAACCCAGGTACCTCAAGATGAGAATTTTATATCATTTTTCTAGAAACAGTGGTAAAGGAGAGCAAAGAACAAAATTACTAGAAATTAGCCTAGGATTCTCATATGTCTATCCATCTTCCAGAAGCATAGCAAGAAATAGTTGTCTAAAATGAAATTGGCTAATAAGCTCAAATTCATATTCCCTTCATGTTGTGAATGAAAAGATCTCTACTGATTTCAATGTGATTTAAAAAAAAAGAAGTGATTTTCTTCTTTGTGGAATACAAATTTTGTATAGTGAAAACCATCATCTTGAAGATTCAGACACAAGACATGTAGGGGAAAATTATTCATTATAGGAACCATAAGAACATTTTAGGAAACTAAAGGACATTTTAGGAAACTAAACACATATTAAATACTGTGTGACAAGATCTGGATTCTATAGATGGGTAAAGTAAAAAGAAATAACATAAAGAGAAAATAAACTTAGATAAAATTATCAAATGATAAAATGAAACATGACCAAAATATGGAGGAACTAGCAAAAAAAAAAAAAACCTAAATAAAAATAACAATAGGGATCCCTGGTGGCTAGCAGTTTAGCGCCTGTCTTTGGCCCAGGGCGCGAGCCTGGAGTCCGGGGATCAAATCCCACGTCGGGCTCCTGGCATGGAGCCTACTTCTCCCTCCTCCTGTGTCTCTGCCTCTCTCTCTCTATGTCTATCATGAATAAATAAATAAATAAATCTTAAAAAAAATAAAAAAATAAAAATAAATAAAATCAATTGGAAAGAAATTTTATTTTTTGTTTTTGACTTTGTAAACAATCTTTAAACTGGTAAGACCGTGGTGAATCAAACACTTGCACTTACTGGTAGTAGGTGAGTGAGTCTATTGATACTATCTTCCTGGAAAGGAATTTGGCGACATTACCAAAATATGCACATTTTAAGCATAGGAATTAATCGGGAGAGAGTAGTAAATACAGACATGCTTACTCAGTACTCTGGACGAATGTGATGGGTTTGTGAATGTTTAATTTTAAAAAATGCTGAGGTAAAAAAATGATAAAATAAAAAATACGGTAAAAGGCAAAACATATTTAACAATAAGATATTTATATGTTTTAGGTCTGAGAATTAAAAAAGGATGAAGCTGAAGTCTTTAAATATATTGATGATATGATAACATACCTACCCTAATATGTTATGTGTACATTTAAAAATATAATACTCTATGAATAGAAACAGGCCAATTTTGCAGTTAAAATCATATAATGATATGCACTCATGTAAATATTTAATTTTAAAAGCTATAAAAGATGTCAATGGATGATGTTATTATGGAGTATTTTAATTTGAGAGATTTCAATATTTTTCAATTATATTGCATTTACTCTTTAGTACTTTCCAAGTTTTCTGTGATGTTTATTTTATCTTCATTAAACATATCCTATTTTTATTGAAAATGCAATTTTTTTTCTTATCATACTTTTTCTTATTTGCAAGACATTTAGGAAATATGCCATATTATGTTGTTTTATATAAAACAAATAAGTAAAATAAAATTCAGAGGACAGTCTAATATCACTGGAATTTTGGCACACTGGTTTTAGTTTGAAGGGCTATTTTTCAAAAAAGGTAAAGGAGTATAAGGAACAAATAATAAAGCTCTACTACATTATAAGCAAAATGCCAAACTATGACTCAGCAAATCAGGATTCTAACTCTACTAGCTTTGCATTAGGGGTTAAAAATATTTTTGCTTTAACTTCATTCTGAAAAATATAATACTCATATTAGATATAATCTCATGCCCCGAACTTTATGAGATTTGTTAAAGTTTATAAAGCTCAATACTGAAATTTATGACCATGAAGATTAAATATTGGCTGTTTTAGAAGGATGGTTTATATTGCATGCACGTTTTCTTCTGGTTTTATTATCTTTCCCACTATGTAAACAGTCCAAAGTATTGTTTTCATTACATTTATATATTTATATTCTTATATATGCTTAATATTTAACCACGGAGTACATAATTATACCTGAAACATAAACAGTTATAAATTGGTCTAATTCTAAAATATTTAAAAAGAGTACAGGCTATTTCGTGTATCACGTATATTTCCCAAGAAATATAAAGCTGAAGTATATATTCCTATGTTATTCCTTGTATGTGTGAAGAATTTATAATTCTAAACTAAAAACTATTCCTTTCATTTTTAGGAACTATCAGAGAAAAATCATCCACAAACTTTAGTATAAAGGGGAAATCAATTACCAATGCCTGTTTAAATAGCTTACACATCTTCTTTAAAAAACTGGAATTGGGTGTCTTGATATTTGCATATGTAAGATTTCATTTAAATACTGATATGAAATTTTGAAGAAGAATGAGAACACTGAGCCAAAACAGGATCATATATATATATATATTTTTTATGATAGTCACAGAGAGAGAGAGAGAGAGGCAGAGACATAGGCAGAGGGAGAAGCAGGCTCCATGCACCGAGAGCCCGACGTGGGATTCGATCCTGGGTCTCCAAGACCACGCCCTGGGCCAAAGGCAGGCACTAAACCGCTGCGCCACCCAGGGATCCCAGGATCGTATTTCCTACAAGGTGAGCAATGAGTTGTCACCATACTTTAGAAATCACATACTCTGAAGAAAGAAAGAAAAAGAAAGGAAAGAAGAAAGAAAGAAAGAAAGAAAGAAAGAAAGAAAGAAAGAAAGAAAGAAAGAAGAAAGAAAGAAAGAAAGAAAGAAAGAAAGAAAGAAAGAAAGAAAGAAGAAAGAAAGAAAGAAAGAAAGAAAGAAAGAAAGAAAGAAAGAAGAAAGAAAAGAAAGAAAGAAAGAAGAAAGAAAGAAAGAAAGAAAGAAGAAGAAAGAAAGAAAGAAAGAAAGAAAGAAAGAAAGAAAGAAGAAAGAAAGAAAGAAAGAAAGAAAGAAAGAAAGAAAGAAAGAAAGAAAGAAAAAAAAATTATGTGGTCTCCTTTGACCACATTTCTAGCTGGTTTGCCTCATGGTTAATGGTTCCAAGCTGGCCTTTTCAGATAGGTAAATTTTGGACACCTTTTCTAAACTATTACTTAAACCATTTAAACTCCAGATACGTCAGGTCAAATTCCATGCTTACATAAAGTGTCATTTCACTTTTTTTTTTTTAAGGTTTTATTTATTTGAGAGAGAGAGCAGGAGCAGGGGTTGGGGAGGGGCAGAGGGACAAGCTGACTCCCCACTGAGCAAGGATCCAGAGCCATGGGCAGGGCATATCAGAGAACCCTGGGATCATGACCTAAGCCAAAGGGAAGATGCATAACCAACTGAGCCACCCAGGTGCTCCTGTCACTTCACCTTAAAAGATTATTGTGTCAATGTGATTTTTAGTGATTTAGATTATGCACACATTCATTTTAATTAACAGAAAGCATATATTTGTATTATAAATGTATATAATACCATATAGACAAGTTATTTTCTATTGCAAAATCTAACTCATTGAAACAAGTATTTTGAACTGAATTATGCTAAATGTCTGAAAAGCCATATTTCAAAAAAAGGACATATATATTACTAAATTATTGCAATTGAGTTCCTTTTAAGTAATTTTAACATTACTTAAGTTACAACATTACTTATTGTTGTGATTATAAATTGTTTCATATTCAATGAATTTTAATGTGCTAGTACAAATGCTTATTTCTTTTTTAAAGCAACTTAAAAGAATTAAGGTTTTTTTGTCATGTTACTCATTTTTACATGCTAATTTTTCTCTCAATTTTATGTCCACCATTATCAGTTTCTATTATATTCATACTTTGATGGAAATAAGTTTTATTTTTTCGCCTGCCTTATTATGTTTTTACTTAAAATCCGACTTAGTTTTTTATTTTATTTAACTCATTTAACTCATTTTCTCATTTATATTTTTCTGAATTACAATGACAAAATAACTCCTTACTTTACCCTAAATTATATGTCTTGTAACAAAATCTTTAGCAAATTTTTCTTTACATTTGATATCTTTTTAAATTAATACGCAGTTTAAGTTTTTAGCTTGAGGCTAAAACTAATGAATAGTAGCCACTAGTGAGAGCATTTCTCTTTGTAAAAGAAATTAATTATAAATAAATGTATCATTTAAATATGAGGATTGAAAAAACAACCATTAATTTTAAGTACCCCGTTCTAATTTTCCTATTTAGATCTAGAAGATGAAATACTATGTTTCAAAGAATATATATATGCATATATATACGCATATGTATAGTATATCAACATATGTAGTATGAATTTGTATGTATATTATACATTTATTTTATACATTTATTTTAAACATTTCTTTCCACTATGTTTCTGTTAATAATATTAATCCTATAGTTAATATGGTGATTGCATTATAACTAAGTTTCCAGGCTTTATTTCCTTAAACCTGTTACTTCCAGATCACGACTAAAGATTTCTGCTGCAACTTTATCCAGTCACATTGTACCCATTTAGCCAGTAAGAATAGGAATAAGAAGGGAAAAGCACACATCCTCATGGAGATCATTTCATGAGTTGAACACATCACATGACTTATGCCCAAAGGTCAGAAACTAGTGTCATGTCCACCCGAGCTGCAAACTAAATGAGTAACTCTGTTGTTGGTACTTCACTATGTAATATGTTCTTAAATTTTTCACTGCTATTTCAAGAATCCAGATTATTTTGTAACATCATATATCTTTTCCATTGTTTTGATTACTGCATGTATATATTAGAATAGCAAGACATCTCTAGACTAGTTCCCTGCATATTACATCCATTGTATTTTATAATGCTTTCTTGAACAAAACCTCAATAATGTAGCACCATTCCCAAGAGGAAAAGTTTTTCATATTGTATGGGGTATTATATGCCTTTTAGTATCATCTACAATCTTCATTGGCTTTTTCTATTACCTTAGAAGAAATTTTCACTTAATTATGTGTTAAAGATAATAGCCATGATGCCCAAAACATTTTAAGAAAGCAAGCTACTAGAAAAGTCTTTTTGAAATACAGTGAGAGCTAAAATATGACTCTGCAGTCTCTCATCCACAATAGTGTGCAATGTAAATGTTTTTCCTAATACCCAGAGGCAAATTAATCATAACAAGTTGTCAGGATATTAAATTTGGGATAAAATATTTGTAAGTCATTATAGCAAATATGCAAATAGTGACTGTGCACACAACAAATGATAGTATGAACAGTATTTTAGCTGGCTGAAGTAGTCAAAAGGATATAAAAGTAGAGTTAAGTGAATTTTTCCTTAAGAAAATATATACATTTTAAAAATATGTAGACAATCAATTAGAGCAAATGAATTTGAAAATCATAAAAGTGTTCTAAGCTAAGAGCAACTGTAAGAAAAATGACATAAATTTATGAGGAAGGAGCTATGATCAATACAGAAGAAGGTAGGAAAGGAAAAGAAGAAAATATATACAAGTAAATGGAAAAATACAAAACATATGTGAAATAATACCCAGTTTATATACTTTATTATTCATTAATTAAAATAATTGAAGGGATAAAAATTAAAGTAAGAGCATAGACAGATTTAGGATATTAGACTCTAGCTCTCCTACAAATTACAACTAAAAAACCTGAGTCCTAATAAAGTACAAAAAAACAAAACAAATGGCTAGGTACCTAGGTACTCAGGTAAGACCCAATGTTGTGTACTCTGGGATTTATATTTCCATTCTATAAATCCCATTTTGATGCAAATGCAATATGCAACCCAAATAATCAACCTACATAGAGGAAAAAAAAAAAAAAAAAAACAGAAGAAAACAAAGTAAATGCTCCAGAGAAGCCTGTTGCCTTTTAATCTTAGAACCAGGAAGAGGGCTTTTGCTGGACAGATATCTAACCCTTTGGTTGAACAATTTTATTAAAGTGTAATTTATATATTGTAAACTTCATCATCTTCAAGTCTACAAATCAATTATTTTTAGTTAAGTTCCCAAGTGGTGTAATGATAAATACAAATCAATTTCAGGACATTTCATTATTCCCATAAGATCCTGCATGCCCCTTTATATTTAATTCCTTGCTCCTGCCCTCAGCCCCAGATAACCAAGCTTTACTTTCTGCTTTTTACAAATTTACCTTTTCTGGTCATCTTATATATATAGAATCATAAAAAATGTAGTGTCTTGTGTCAGACCTCATTCTTTTAGGATGAGCTCTGAAATTTACCCATGTTATAGTGTATCAGTAGTTCACTCCTTTTTTATTGCTGAAGAGTACTCTATTACATGCCTGTACTACATATTATTTCTTTATTATTTTTTAACTCTCCATTCATCAGCTGATATAAACATAGAAGCTTTGACAATTTTGCAAATGTATAGAATGCAAATGTCCGAATAGTCTTAGATTAGTGCATAAGCCCAGTAGACCAGAATAGCACTGCAAAGATTTTTAAAATTAAATGGATATTCAAACCACAACCCACAAAGTGGGCCAATGGGCACTCTCTAAATATGTGTAGATTGATTTCCTTCTAAAATGCAAGATTTAAATAGGAACGTGAATCTCAAAACATAATATTAAAAATGTCTGGGATAAAATGCAATATTTCTTGACATCTCAAGAAGTAGGAAAATTTCAACTTAAATGAGAAAAGATATTCAATAAATATCAATACCCAGATGACACCACACTGAAATTGAAAGTATAGGAAAAAATTTTAAGTCACTTTTCACAATAACACTGCAACAAGTGATCATGAGCACTCTTGAAAAAAATACAGGAATATAAAGACTTATCAAAGAAATAGAAAATGTTGGGATGCCTGAGTGGCTCAGTGGTTGAGCATCTGCCTTCTGCTCAGGGCATGATCCTGAAGTTCCAGGATCAAGTCCCACATCAGGCTCCTTGCATGGAGCCTGCTTCTCCCTCTGCTTGTCTCTGTCTCTCATGAATAAATAAATAAAATATTAAAAAAAAAGAAATAGAAAATGTAAAGAAGTACGAAATGGAACAAATGGAAATTTTAAAACTCTAAAATACAATAAATACTTACAAGCTCAATAGCAGAATGGTGATGACAGAGAAGAGGCAGTTAACTGAAAATAACTGATGAAAGCTATCCAGTAACTACAGAAAGAAAACAAACTGGAAAAAATATAAATGGTCTCTTAGAGATCTGAGAATCAATAATAAAAGCTCCAATGTTCATTTCTTTGAAGTCCCTGAAGGTGAGGAGAGAGAATATGGATCTGGAAAAATATCTGAAGAAATACTGGCTGAAAACATCTGAAGTCACATAAAAGATATAAACTTCTATCTTAAAAAAATTTCTCAGCAAAACTCAAACAGAAAAATATTGAAGAAATCCAGTCCCATACACATCATAATCAAAATTTTAAAAAACAAAGTCAAAGACCTTGACAGGGCCAGAGATAAACAGCACTTTACACTTAAGGCTACAAGTCAAAAAACTGCAGGTTTCTCATTAAAAATTGTAGAGATCAAAAAAAGTGAAAAAAAAAAAGTGTTTAAGTGCTGAAATTAAAGTGTTGTCAACACAGAATTCTGTTTCCAGTAAAAATGAAGTTGAAATAATGGCAATCTCAGATGAAGGAACATGAAAAAAAAAATGTTACCAGCAGAACCACTCTGTAGAGAATTGCTAAAGGAAGTGCTTCAGAGATAACGCGAATGTTAACAGAAGGGAACAGGGAGTATCAGGAAAGAAAAAACAGCAGGAGAAAGAATTACAATCAGTGAAAAGGTAATGAACTATTTCTTTCTTGAGTTTTTAAATTATCTAAATTATTTAAATTATTATTTTTGAAAGCAAAAGTATGGCATTGTCTGATGGGCTTCCTAAAGTATGTAGAGGAAATATTTTTTTAAAGTATAATGTAAAAAAAGAAAGAAAAGCAAAATATATATATATATAAAATAAACCAACTTTGAGTGATATTTACACCAATGTTCATTTTATATAATTTATTTACTTGGAATTCATTAGATTGGATTTTTCTCTATTATATACAATATTAAAATGCTAAAAATAGAAATATGGGGAAAAAACTTATGTGATGGACCAAAATCTCAGAATAACTTATTCTGGCAAAGAAGAATGACATAAAAATAATCTAGGAGAAAATACTCTAAAAGATATATTGCATCCTATACAACTTTAGTAAACATCGGAGTGATATTTTAAAAAATAAGACAAATGTTAAGAAAACAAAACAAATAGAGATTCAGAGAAAAATAGGTATATTTGGAACAGAATATATCAGATTGCAACCTGGATTGGTTAATATTACATTAGGAAAGCCGATAACTATTTGGATGGAAATAAAACTTGATTTCTACCAAATAATTCTATTTACAATGTTACTCTTGGAGGATAAAAAGCTAAAGGTCATGCATAAAATTATAAAGTAAATATTACCAATACATATTTGTAATATATAGTACCAAAATATTTGTAAAAAAAATTTCATGAGAACAATATAGAAGGTGAAAAGAAAAAAAAAGTAAGTTTTATTTAATCAAAGATAAGACTTACTATTTAACAGGTGCCATCTTGATCGACTAAATAGATCGACCCTCATAAATCTATGAGGGTACTCTAATGGCCTGGACCTCTAAGTCATCAGTCTCTGATATACAGAGAGATTTCCAACAAATCATTTCAACTGACAAGTTATAGACAATTTAGTAATGGAGGTGTTAGTGTAGATGTGGTAATAAAGCAAGCTTTATATACTGTGGTGAGAAAAACAGCCTTTTAAGGCACAATATTGTTTTGTCTAATTAGCAGCAACCAGTGTCTTATCACTGTGATATGGAAGGGGAAAAGTTGCTGATGCTATCAGCCACTCCTAATATTTTACAACCTCCTATCATTGGCCTACTTCTGGGATTGAACAAGCCCTGCTCTTGTAGTAGGAAATTGGAGAGAAAATTCTAATTTTTAGAAGAAATTTTTTATGCAAAATAACCCTGCTGTATGCCTCTTGCTTTGCTGCTGTGGTAGATATCCGAAAACATGGATGGTATACGAAGTGAATTACATTGTGAGAATGTGGTATTTAAATTTTTTTTTCTCATTTTTGTTTCTCTCTCTCATAGTTTATCAGGACTTGTGATTTTAATGTGACTGACAATACATTGTGAGTACCTTTAAGAAGAGCTGTCAAATAGGATTCTAGACATAGGAGTATGGGTAATCCTGATAAATGCAGAGGGTTTTATGCTATGTGAAATAAGTCAGACAGAGAAAGATAAATGCCATATGCTTTCACTTATATGTAGAATTTTTTAAGGATTTTATTTATTTATTCATGAGAGAAGAGGGGGAGGCAAAGACAGTAAGAAAGATTTCTTAGTAAGCTGTTTGATCTTAAAGGTGAATTGCAGGAGTACTTAAAAAATAACAGGTTATATTTTACTTTTTGAGTGCTCTGAAAATGAAGATTCTTTTTAGAAACCACTTAACAGACATTTTTTAATTAGTTGAACACATCTCTGCAGTGGAACAGTGAAAATGTTTTGATTTCAAGTGACAAAATTCTTTGAATTAAAAGAAAACTGAATCTTTGGGAAATGTTGCAAAATAAAATCTGAAATGCTTCCACTGATGCTTTGGTTTGAAAGTGATGAAGGGTATTAGAAAGTCTTAAGTTTCATTAAAAATCATCTAGAAGAAAGGAGAACAGAGCAGCATTTTCCCAGACTTTTAACACTTGCTTATGAATGGGTTAGGACCTATCTCAGAATCTTCTACTAAACCTGAGAACTTGACATCAGAGAAGAGGAAGAATTTCACAAAATGAAGACTGACTGTGTGATGAAAATGAAGGTAACTGATCTGTCCTAATCAAGCTCCAGATTATATAAAAAAGCAGTGAGCATTTTGATGCAATTTCAAGCTTCTTCACTGTGTGAGGAAATGTCCTTACTTAAAAAGAATCAAGAGCAAAAACCGAAATAGTCTCAACTTAGTTAATATGAAATCACTGTTACTTATTTTCATAGTTAACCAGTTAGGTATTTGTGCAGCAAAAATATTAATAATAATAACTAAAATAAAATAAAATAAAATAAAATAAAGGGGTAAATTCATTTCTTATTTTTTAGAGTTTACTTTTATGTGTATAAAGCTATAAAAAGATCAAGAAACTAACAGCCGTGTAAACTAAAATTGTAACTCATAGCCCTTTATTTGGACTTAATCATGTCACTTAGCAGAAATATTTTATATCAGAGTTGTATAAAATTATTTCTTAAACTATATTTTATTCATATTTTAAATTTTTATTCATACTTGAAAGGATGATTGTATTAGTATATTCCCTTTTCCACACTGTCATAAATTTTCATGTTATAAATAATTAAAATCGATTTACATTCACTAAAATAATCCTACTAAGTTTATCTTTAGAAAATTAAATCCTATTTGGATTATAGCAGCTTTTATCAGAAAATGTTTGCCTGGTCTTTGAAAATATGAAAACGAGGGGCACCTGAGTGGATCAGTGGTTGAGCGTCCACCTTCAGCTCAGGGCGTCATCTCGGAGTCCTGGGATCAAGTCCCGCATCGGGATCCCTGTGGGGACCCTGTTTCTACCTCTGCCTATGTCTCTGCCTCTCTCCCTCTCTGTATCTCTCATCAATAAATAAAATCTTTTAAAAATTATGAAAAGGAAGAGATGAGATTAATTTCATGAACAATTAGCTCTGCCACCTGGTTTTTGTTGTTGTTTTGTTTGCTTTAGTTAATAACTTCTGGTTAAAAGTCATTTTTATTTAAATAAGAAAAACCAAAACTCTTTCATACATGATATTTCACATACCATACAGCTAATTGAACTCTTAGAATTTTGTACAGTAGAAATTTGTAATGAGGAATTTAGGTCATTGAAGTAAATTAAGAAAATCAAATGAGGGCTTTTAAAAAGCAGAAATTACCTATGCCTAAAATATTGATTTGATTAGAATTACTATCCTTCATGGGAAGAACTCACACAAAGAGGAAGTAAGCTGGCCCAAAATAAGCAAATATACAGAAAAATGTCTTTTTCCACAAAAGATAATTAACAATTTATTTCAATTTATTTTAGATTGTGGTAGAGAATTTATTGAACAAGTAAATATACCTTAACATGCAGTTATTAAAATTTTATTTAGGAATTCTCTGAAACCTGAACATGAATTCAAATCAAGTATGAAATGTTTGAGGAATGACTCTAAGTCCCTCAGAGTTATGTGAGGAGGACTTTCCCCTCACAAACTATATAGGTAACAAAAATAATATTGAGCTTAAGATGACAAAAATTGTACATAGTGCGTGACCTCATATATAGAAAGCTCAACAACGAGACGCTATTAGTCTTTTAGGGTGAGAGTTGTGATTTATTTTTTTATTATTTATTTACTTACTTACTTGACTTACTTATTTACTCTTGAAAGGAGAAGTGACTGAAAAGGGTATGTGAGTCATCTCCTAAGATTTAGAGTGTTCTATGTCTTCATCTTGTATACATGAATCAAAAACAAACACACCAAAACCAAACATACCTTTTGCAAGAACACATTCCAATAAAAGTATATTTGTTCAACATATAAAAATGGTTATCTTTCTGATGAAGTCATAGAAGTTGTATGAAGATAAAAGGGAATAAACTTAGTGAGAACTCTTATCATTGATTTTACTATATATATCTCTGATTACTTGGTCTAAAATTCCTGGGGCACTTGGGCGGCTCAGTTGGTTAAGCCTGACTCTAGATTCTGGCTCAGGTCATAATCTCATAGTCATGAGATTGAGCCCCGCACAGGGCTCTGAGCTCAGTGGGGAGTCTGCTTCTTTCTCTCCTTCTTCCATTCCCCCTGCTCACACTTGTGTGCCTGCTCTCTTTCTAAAAATGAATAAATAAGTCTTTAAAAATCAAATCAAATCAAATCAAATCCTGCAGGAAGTTAGAACCATTACTTTATTCTGCAATGTGCAGAATGGCTATTGATTTACCTATTGTTAATTAATTCTAAAGTATCTATACTGTGTGTATATGGCTATATATAAAAATGGAGAAGCCACATAGAAACATGAATTCTACTATGTATGAAGGAATTATTGTCTGCAAAAATATCCTCCTTAAAGCTGTCAGCTATCAACCCCAGCTTTGGCAGTCAACGTGCAGTATATTACGCAGAGGCAGCTCCCAAACTGAGTTCAAAAAATCCCTAGGAATAATTTATAAGCAAACACTCTTTTATGACTCCTTCAGATATCAGATCCTCACACAACAGAAAATAGATATAAACAAATAATTTATTTTGTCCCATGCTCCTGCACAGAAATATAAAATTACAGATGCCAGTGTTAGAAGAAACTTGTAAAGGTCAGCTCATCATTTGACACAGATTTTAGGAAGTGGTCATTCATATAATCAAGCAAAAGTTTCATGAAACCGGAAAAAATAGATCTAGATAGTTTATCTGACTTCCAAGGATAGTTTTAAGGGTAAATCTAGGACCCAGATACCCTTATCCTGACCATATTCTTTATACTATCTATAGCTGCCTCTATTACCATGATTTTAGGAAAATCTACTTTCAAACTAGGAAAATTGATAGCTTAGATTCAGTTTGAGACAATAATGAAAAACATTATCTATAGTTTATACTCTAAAGATTTTAATATTTAAAGATGTGGTCTTGTATCTAAATGAATTTCCCAAGGTACATTTTAAAAACCATGTCTAATTATTTAATTGTTTATTGCCATGAAAATAGCTTTCAGAATCTCCTTCTTTTTGGAGCTTTAAGCATTCTTTAATGATTTTTATTTCCTCTCCCTTTACTGCATCTCAGAGGTCTGAGTACTTAAATACTTTCTCTAAGTTCAACAGCATCTGTTTGAACTTAGAGAAACAAAAACATCTGTTTTTGCTATTCAAAATTTTTGGTGGTTCCTTCTTCAAACCTTCAAATTATGACTTTCCACTGACTACTAACTTCCTGTCTATTGATATACAGAATATTTTCAATGTCTGTCTCTAACCAAATCTGTATCTACATAACTATATAAAGTTTTCTATAGCTATCTCCACCAAATCTGTAGCTCCATAACTATATAAGCTTTCTATAGCTACCTCAACCTTAATTAACTTTCTACTCTCTCTCTCAACTTTCATTCACAATTAAAAAAAAATCTCAAAAGGAAACTTTGGCTCGCTTGTCCAATATTTCAGTAAACTTTACATCCCCACATGTAGAAAAATGCAACATCCGTCCTGGGATTCATAGAGTTCAAAATCGTATAAGAAAAAGTAATTGAGAAATAAATGGAGTGTGTTACATGGAATAAAATGTTTGCACCTAATGCTATTCATCAAGGATGTTAAATAATGGCATACACACCTAAACAAAACAAGGATTCCAAATGATGGCCTCAAATATTGTACCTTGAATCTCTACAGTCTGGAAAACACTTTACACAATTTGCATCTAGCATTCATCACTGTTTTCTCTCAATTCTCTTGACCACGAGCTTTTTGCTTTATTTTTAAATAGCACTTGACTCTCTACTCTTGGAATATGATAAAATAATTCTCATTTTTATTGCAGTCCTCCTCTATCACAATGATGACATTGCCCTCCATTCATAGACCAATTTAGGTAATTTCCTAATTGATTTCATTAACCTCACCTTCTTGCCCTCCCTGCACTCTCTGCATATTAAAATGTATGATGTTCTCCATAGTCTGGCCACTCTCAATGTTCAAACTAGCACTATAGCATATACATCAAAATGTGGGTCTGGTAATCCATCCAGGGAACCAAAAAAAAAAAAAAAAGGCATGGAATAAGTGCCCAAAATAAATTATACTTGACCAGATTCATTAATAAAACATTTGATGGGGATCCCTGGGTGGCACAGCGGTTTGGCGCCTGCCTTTGGCCCAGGGCGCGATCCTGGAGACCCGGAATCGAATCCCACGTCGGGCTCCCGGTGCATGGAGCCTGCTTCTGCCTCTGCCTGTGTCTCTGCCTCTCTCTCTCTCTCTCTGTGTGACTATCATAAATAAATAAAAATTAAAAAAAATAAAATAAAACATTTGATAATGTAGTTTAAGTATGAGAGAATATTCCAAAGAGAGAGCAACATATGTTCTATAACTTTCTATTAATTTTTAAATTTATAAATCTAATAATATGATACAAAAAGTGGAGAAGATTATGTTTCTCGTTCTCATACTAGACTCTTAGGACATATTTTCCATTTCAGAGGTAGGATAACATGAATTCTTCCCGAGACATATGACATGTTTCATCTACCTATTATTTTATATACAATTTTATATACAGGCATTAAAATATACTTTAAATATATTTTATAAATTTTATATATGTCTTGACATTGTAGCTAAACTATGGTAGCACAATATTGCTATCTCAGCTACCGTTTTATGTGGCCTTGCGGCCTGCGAGGGCCTTGAACTGACTGTAGCCTCTCCTATGAATTCATGCCCTAGACAATTCATGCCCACAGAGTCACAAACAAATACAAGTTCCTGATATGACTTCCCCGGAAGCTCTTGTGAACAGCAGTATCCTCTACATCCCAGGTCTTCTCTTTGTGTTCCCACTGCCGAGATTTGATCAATCTGGACTTAGCCTCCTAAAGCTCTCCTCCTATAGGCCCTAATAAAGGCACGTGCCCCAGGTCCTGACTCTCTTAACATTCCACAGTGATCCCCCAAGGCGTGCTGTGTACCCTCAGGAATTGTGAATAATAAACCTCTCTAGTTTGCAGTCTTTAGTTCACTGTCCAGCACCCCAGGGCTCTACCTTGTAAGTGTTCATTTAACAAAGTTGCAACATACATAAATGCGTATATATAATCAAGAATGTCTTTTAGTTAAAATGTCTTCTTAGATAAGGTTTGGTTTTACCAGATCAAACACACACACACACACACAAACACGTAAATGTATATACACACACATAAATATAAGTCTGCATATATAAATACACAAATATATGTGTATATATACAAAAATATATATGTATCTACACACATATATACACAAACATATATGTGTATATATACACACACATATATATATAATATGTATTTTTATAAATTTGTGTGGACATTACACAACTGGCCACAATAGAGAAGTATTAGCTTCAAATGTACCATATTGTATGAGAACTTGTACCATCAATGTATGAGGATGGGATTTTCCTCATAAATTCTTACCAAATTTTTTTTGTGTTTTTTTTTTTTTTTTTTTTTAAGATTTTATTTATTTATTCATGACAGTCACACAGAGAGAGAGAGGCAGAGACATAGGCAGAGGGAGAAGCAGGCTCCATGCAGGGAGCCCGACGTGGGATTCGATCCCGGGTCTCCAGGATCACGCCCTGGGCCAAAGGCAGGCGCCAAACCGCTGCGCCACCCAGGGATCCCTTTTTTGTGGTTTTTAAAAATGGTATTTCCAAGTAGTTTTGCTTTGCATTTCTCTTACCAGGACTGCCATTGAGTCTTTTTCAATGCATATTTCAGAGTAATTCTCATTTGCTTTTCTCAGTTTATACTGTCCACTCATTACTGCATTTTTTTAAAGTGATTTTTATGAACTCCTTTGAAATTAAGAAAATTAATCTTGTATGTGATATCAGTGAGTTTCAACTTCCTGAACCAACTGGTCATCTGTCTTTTGATATTTTTAAAAATATAATAAAATGGGTGACTTCTGTGTCATTATAGAATTCTCCCAGTATTTCTCTTCTTTTTTTTTTATTTTTATTTTTTTTTAATGATAGTCACACACACACACAGAGAGAGAGAGAGAGAGAGAGAGAGGCAGAGACATAGGCAGAGGGAGAAGCAGGCTCCATGCACCTGGGAGCCTGACGTGGGATTCGATCCCGGGTCTCCAGGATCGCGCCCTGGGCCAAAGGCAGGCACTAAACCACTGCGCCACCCAGGGATCCCCAGTATTTCTCTTCTAAACATGAATAACTTTATTCCTATGTATTCAATGTGTAATTAAAGTAATTTACTATTATATGAGACATAAAGATCCAACTGCTTTTTTTTCAGTAGCCATTCAGTATTTATAATTCCATTTATTACATTTTCTTTCATGGTCTTTGAAATATTCTCTCTGAAATACAATGACACATTTCCACTTTCTGGAAAGACATTTTTTACCCTACTTCTAACAACTAAATTTCTTCATTTCTTACCCTTTTTGGGGCTTTGTGTCAATATTTTTCTTTTTTGAAAATGAGTTATTGCTATCGGTAGGGTAAACAAATATTTCAAATTATAGTTAAAACATTTAATAAGCTATATGCCTGACATGTATGTATTTTTTTTTTTATTTTAAGACAAATTCCTCTGTTATCACACTGGACAAGGATGATCTATTCACCCAGGCCGATTGTCATGACTTCCATATGTCCCTATAAAGGGAACATACTTTGCTAGCAAAGAAAGTAACAATCCTTCCCCTATATCTGATTGTTTTAGCTTAGATATTTCATATATTCTGTAAAATAGACTTATAATCTACTGAATTTAACTTTCTTCTTTTATTTTCATTTTATTTATTTATTTATTTATTTATTTATTTATTTATTCCCATAATGTGCTCATCCCATCAAGTGCCCTCCCTCGGTACCCATCACCCAGTCATCCCAACCCCCTGCCCACCTCCCTTTCCACTACCCCTTGTTTGTTTCCCAGAGTTAGGAGTCTCTCATGTTCTGTCACCCTCACTGATATTTTCCACTCATTTTCTCTACTTTCCTCTTTATTCCCTATCACTATTTTTTTATATTCCCCAAATGAATGAGACATATAATGTTTGTCCTTCTCTGATTTACTTACTTCACTCAGCATAATACCCTCCAGTTCCATTCACACTGAAGCAAATCGTGGGTATTTGTTGTTTCTAATGGTTGAGTAATATTCCATTGTATACATAGACCATATCTTCTTTATCCGTTCATCTTTCGATGGACACCGAGACTCCTTCCACAGTTTGGCTATTGTGGACATTGCTGCTATAAACATTGGGGTGCAGGCGTCCTGCCATTTTGCTGCATTTGTATCTTTGGGGTAAATCCCCAGCAGTGCAATTGCTGAATCATAGGGCAGTTCTATTTTTAACTCTTTGAGGAACCTCCACACAGTTTTCCAGAATGGCTGTACCAGTTCACATTCCCACCAACAGTGCAAGAGGGTTCCCCTTTCTCCACATCCTCTCCAACATTTGTTGTTTCCTGTCTGATTGTCACCATTCTCACTGGTGTGAGGTGGTATCTCACTGTGGTTTTGATTTGTATTTCCCTGATGGCAAGTGTGTGGAGCATTTTCTCATGTGCTTGTTGGCCATGTCTATGTCTTCCTCTGAAATTTCTGTTCATGTCTTCTGCCCATTTCATGATTGGATTGTTTGTTTCTTTGCTGTTGAGTTTAATAAGTTCTTTATAGATCTTGGATACTAGGCCTTTATCTGATAGGTCGTTTGCCAATATCTTCTCCCATTCTGTAGGTTGTCTTTTAGTTTTGTTGATTGTTTCTTTTGCTGTGCAGAAGCTTTTTATCTTGATGAAGTCCCAATAATTCATTTTTGCTTTTGTTTCCCTTGCCTTCATAGATATATCTTGCAAGAAGTTGCTGTGGCCAACTTAAAAAAGGGTGTTGCCTATATTCTCCTCTAGGATTTTGATGGATTCTTGTCTCACATTTAGATCTTTATGATTATCCATTTTGAGTTTATCTTCGTGTAGTAAGAGAATGGTCTAGTTTCATTCTTCTGCATGTGGATGTCCAATTTTCCCAGCACCATTTATTGAAGAGACTGTCTTTTTTTCCAGTGTATTCTTTTCTGCTTTGTTGAATATTAGTTGACGATAGAGTTGAGGGCCATTTCTGGATTCTCTAACTGTTCCATTGATCTATGTGTCTGTTTTTGTGCCAGTACCACACTGTCTTGATGATCACAGCTTTGTAGTACAACCTGAAATCTGGCATTGTGATGCCCCCAGATATGGTTTTCTTTTTCAATATTCCCCTGGCTATTTGGGGTCTTTTCTGATTCCACCCAAATCTTAAGATGATTTGTTCCAACTCTCTGAAGAAAGTCCATGGTATTTTGATAGGGATTGCATTGAATGTGTAAATTCCCCTGGGTAACACTGACATTTTCACAATATTAATTCTTCCAAGCCATGAGCATGGAATATATTTCCATCTCTTTGTGTCTTCCTCAATTTCTTTCAGAAGTGTTCTGTAGTTTTTAGGGTATAGATCCTTTACCTCTTTGGTTAGGTTTATTCCTAGGTATCTTACGCTTTTGGGTGCAATTGTAAATGGGATTGACTCCTTAATTTCTCTTTGTTCAGTCTCAGTGTTAGTGTATAGAAATGTTACTGATTTCTGGGCATTGATTTTGTATCCTTCCACACTGCCAAATTGCTGTAAGAGTTCTAGCAGTCTTGGGGTGGAGGCTTTTGGGTTTTCTACGTACAGCATCATGTCATCTGCAAAGAGGGAGACTTTGACTTCTTATTTGCCAATTGAAAACTTTTTATTTCTTTTTGTTGTCTGACTGCTGAGGCTAGGACTTCTAGTACTATGTTGAAGAGCAGTGGTGAGAATGGACATCCCTGTCTTGTTCCTGATCTTAGGGGAAAGGCTCCCAGTGTTCCTCATTGAGAATGATATTTGCTGTGGGCTTTTCATAGATGGCTTTTAAGATGCTGAGGAATGTTCCCTCTATCCCTACACTCTGAAAAGTTTTGCTCAGGAATGGATGCTGTATTTTGTCAAATGCTTTCTCTGCATCTATTGAGAGGATAATGTTTCTTGTTTTTTCTCTTGTTGATATGATCTATCACATTGATTGCTTTACAAGTGATGAACCAGGCTTGTATCCTGGGGATAAATCCCACTTGCTCATGATGAATAATTTTCTTAATGTACTGTTGGGTCCTATTGGCTAGTATCTTGTTGAGAATTTTTGCATCTGTGTTCATCAGGGAATTGGCCTATGATTCCCCGTTTTGGTGGAGTCTTTGTCTGGTTTTGGAATTAAGGTGATGCTGGCCTCATAGAACAAGTTTGGAAGTATTCCATCCCTTTCTATCTTTCAGAACAGCTTTAGTAGATTAGGTATTGTTTCTTCTTTAAACGTTTGATAGAATTCCCCAGGGAAGCCATCTGTGCCTGGACTTTTGTGTCTTGGGAGGTTTTTGATGACTGCTTCAATTTCCTTCCTGGTTATCAGCCTGCTCAGGTTTTCTATTTCTTCCTGTTCCAGTTTTGGTAGTTTTTGGTTTTCCAGAAATGCATCCATTTCTTCCAGATTGCCTAATTTATTGGCATATAGCTGCTCATAATATGTTTTTTAAATCGTTTGTATTTCCTTGGTATTGGTGGTGATCTCTCCTTTTCCATTCGTGATTTTATTAATTAGAGTCTTTTCTCTTTTGTTTTTAATAAGGGTGGCTAGGTTTATCTATCTTATTAATTCTTTCAAAGAAGAATGTTGATCTGTTCTACAGTTCTTTTGGTCTCGATTTCATTGAGTTTTGCTCAGATCTTTATTAACTCTCTTCTACTGGGTGTAGGTTTTATTTGCTGTTCTTTCTCCAGTTCCTTTAGGTGCAAGGTTAGCTTGTGTATTTGAGTTTTTTCCTAGTTTTTTGAGGGATGCCTATATTGTGATGTGTTTCCCTCTCAGGACTGCTTTTGCTGTATCCTAAATATTTTGAACTGTTGTATCTTCATTCTCATTAGTTTCTATGAATCTTTTTAAGTCTTCTCTAATTTCCTGGTTGACCCTTTCATCCTTTAGCAGGATGGTATTCAACCTCCATGTGTTTGAATTTCTTCCAAATTTCTTCTTGTGATTTAGTTCTAGTTTCAAAGCATTATGGTCTAAAAATATGCAGGGGATGATCTCAATCTTTTGGTATCAGTTAAGACCTGATTTGTGACCCAGTATGTGGTCTATTCTGGAGAAAGTTCCATGTGTACTTGAGGATAATATGTATTCAGTTGCATTTGGATGTAAAGTTCTGTAAACATCTCTGAAATCCATCTGTTCCAGTGTATCATTTAAAGCTCTTGTTTCTTTGGAGATGTTGTGTTAGAATATCTGTCATTTGAAGAAAGTGCTGTGTTGAAATCTCCCAGTATTAGTGTATTATTACCTAAATATGTCTTAACTTTGGTTATTAATTGATTGATATACTTGGCAGCTCCCACATTAGGGACATAAATATTCATGATCGTTAGGTCCTCTTGTTGGATAGATTCTTTAAGTATGATATAGTGTTCCTTTTCATCTCTTACTACAGTCTTTGAAATAAACTTTAATTTATCTGATATGAGGATTGCTACCTCTGCTTTCTTTTGAGGACCATTTGAATGGTAAATGGTTCTCCAATCTTTTATTTTCATACTGCAGATGTCCTTAGGTATAAAATGAGTCTCTTGTAGACAGCAAATAGATGGGTTTTGCTTTTTTATCCAGTCTGAAACCCTGCGTCTTTTGATGGGATCATTAAGCCCATTCACGTTCAGAGGTACTATTGAAAGACGTGGATTTAGTGTCATCATAATATCTATTCAGTCCCTGATTTCATGGATTACTTCTTTGGGCTTCCTCTTTGTTTTACAGAGTTCCCCGTAATATATCTTGCAGACCTGGTTTGGAGGTCACATATTCTTTCAGTTTCTGCCTATCTTGCTTTTTTTATTTTATTTTTTTAATTTTTAATTTTTTAATTTTTAATTTTTTTTTTTTTAGTTTCTGCCTATCTTGGAAGCTCTTTATGTCTCCTTCTATTCTGAATGAGAGCCTTGTTGGATAAAGTATTCTTGGCTACAGGTTCTTCTCATTTAGGACCTTGAATATATCCTGCCAGCCCTTTCTGGCCTGCCAGGTCTCTGTGGACAGGTCTGCTATTAATCTAATATTTTCCCCCATATAAGTTAGGGCTCTCTTGTCTCTGCTGCTTTAAGGATTTTCTCTTTATCTTTGGAATTTGCAAGTTTCACTATTAAATGTTGAGGTGTTGAACGGTTTTTATTGATTTTAGGGGGGACCTCTCTATTTTCTGGATTTGAAGGCCTATCTCCCTCCCCCAGTTAGGGAAGTTCTCAGCTATGATTTGTTCAAATACACTTTTTGGTCCTCTGTACCTTCGACACCCTCTGGAACCCCAATTAAACATAGATTTTTCTTTCTTGAGGCTGTCACTTATTTCCCTTAACCTTTCCTCATGACCTTTTAATTGTTTTTTCTCTTTTTTCCTCGGCTTCCTTCCTTGCCATCAACTTGTCTTCTATGTCACTCACTTGTTCTTCTACCTCATTAACCCTCATCGTTAGGACCTCCAGTTTGGAGAGCATCTCATTTAATTGATTTTTAATTTCTGCCAGATTACATCTAAATTCTGCAAACATGAAGTCTCTTGAATCTTTTTTTTTTTTTTTTTCCCAGAGCCACCAGTAAATTGTGCTTCTGAATTGGCTTTCTGACACTGAATTGAAATCCATATTCTGTAACTCTGTGGCAGAGAATACTGTTTCTGATTTTTTTGTGGTGAGTTCTTCTTTCTAGTCATTTTGTCAACGCAGAGTGGCTAAAAACGAGTTGTACTGGAAAATGGAAGAAAAAAAAGAGAAAAAAGAAACAAACAAACAACAACAACAACAAGGAGGGGTATCCTCTGGTTCTTTGTAATGTAAATCCCTTGACTTCCCCTGGCGCTTTCCAGCAGCACTCTGTTAAGAACGTGCTCTTTCCCTGTCCTTCCAGCTGTTCTGGGGGAGGGGCCTGCTGTGCTGATTCTGCCCCGCCCCCTGCCAGGTGCAGGGAGCTATTTATCTTGTGAGGTCCCTGTTCCCTGGCGCCTAGCTCCATCCCAGGCACAAGGTGACACAGGGAGGAACAATCACACTGGCAACGGCCAGCTCTCCAGCCCTGGCATCAGCTCCCCCAGTAACTACCGCAGCTCCCAGTCTGCACTGGCCTGGATGCTCTGGGGCGGGGGGCGCTGATCTGCATGGTTTGGAGGTGCCTGGCGGCAGGAGTGTTCTTGCTCTCCTGTGCCCTCCCTGTCTCCGCCTGTCCGGGGGGTGGGGAGGCACACGATCCTGGGCTGTGTCCCTTGGCGTCCTGAAATCTGGGGCCTGAGCTGCTGGAATCGTGCTCCCGGGCCACCAACTTTTTTTCTTTTAAAAGGAGTGAAGAAAGTAAATAAATTACATCTATTGATCATTTATTTTGTGAAAATAGTTCTCGAGTCATCCCACATAATTTCCTTTAATACTTGTCTTATGATTTATATATATCCTATGATTTCAGTAAATTGCTAAACATTTGGAGGCTGGAGAGCATATGTCCACTTTTTTGTTGCCAAGCACTCTTTTCTGAGGAATTCATGTTCCATGTAACTGAGACAGGACTAATAATTTCAATTTCTCCCCTCTAGGACACAGGCGGTGCTAATGGCCATAACCTGGCCAATTATGTTGTCTCAGCCTCTGAAAAAATAAATATTCTCAGAAGTTGCATATAACCATGTAATTTTTCCAGCCTTTTAGATCACAACTCTTAAGGAAGATGCTCTATTTTCTTTTTAAAAATTAATTAATTTATTATTGATGTATAGTTGCCATACAATGTTATAGAACTTTCAGGTGTACAACATAGTAATTTGATAATTCTGTGCATTACTTAATGCTCACCATGATAAATTAAATAAAATCTTACTGCACTGTCATTGACTATATTCTCTATGCCATACTGTTTATCTCTGTGATTTAGTTTATAATTGCAAGTTTGTACCTCTTAATCCCCTTCACCTATTTCACCCATCTCCCTGTACCTACCTCCCCTCTTGCAACCATTTGTTCTCTGTATTAAGAAAACTGGGATTTGTTGTTTGTTTTGTTTTTTAGATTCCACATATAAATGAAATCATATGGCATTTATCTTTCTCTGTCCCGTTCAGTAGGTTGCAAACTCTATTTTCAAAGTGTTTTCTCAGTTGACAAGATATAAATATTGAGTTGTCAGACTCAGCAATACTTAATCTATTAACAGAAGGCTTCCAATGTAGTAGAGAGAGTGAAAAATGCCTTACTGATCTCAGTATTTGAATCCATAGATTGAGCGATGCCGATAGCTAACATTTTTCTGAACAGTTCAATTATGTAAGCAAATATACTCCTTCCCTTTATACCTTAATTTAATTTAGAGAAACTTTTGTACCTTATATCTCTAAATGTTTTAACTAAAACAGATTTATAGCTAGAAGTAGGACATTATATATATAATAATTAAAACAAATTGGATTATGGCCATGTAGTATGAAAGTAATTTATAAATATATACATTTTAATTTATCTTGTATATTTTCACCATGTTGTAACTAAAGTTCAAGCATTCATGAACCTGATAATGCCAGGATATTAGATTTTGCTGTTACTTCTTATGACTCTCTGTAAGATTCTACAAACTACAAAAACAAATTTAAAAAATTCTTACAGCATCACTACTAACAATATTAACTTTAGTGTAAACTGGAAAATAGAAAGCACATAGGCAAGAAGTTACAACCTACAAAGAAGACACTCTTTCACTTTTTTACCTATAAAATCATGGGCCATGAATTTATACAATTGTCTTCTCTGTGAGATTACACAATTTATAATTGTATACGCAAAACTAATATGAAAGAGAATTGGTCCTCGTGAAATTGCAGAATCAGCAGTGTAGGAACCATGAACTGTGAAAGCCAAATACCCCTGAAATTTGGGGATAATTCTTCTGTGAAATCCATGCCTAAAGTGAGTTACTCACACACTGGGGCAAGTGAGAAATTGGCTCTGTCTCATTCACTAACCCTTTATTTTAGAAGCAGTGAAAAAATGGGATTATTAATTAAATAATTAAGTAACTGCATAGCTGAGAGTCAGATTTGTTTTAAGGAATTTATAAATATCAGGGCATAGTACATACTTGGAGAGCATGTATACATTGGTAACTAATGCAGAAGATTTTAGAAATCAAATATTGGCAGCTTACTGAAATTTTCAGGTAATTTATTACTAAAGATAACCCAAGTTTACAAACCTACCATATGCAACTTTTTTCAAAATATTTTTATACTGTGGTAAAATATATATAGCATAGAATTTGCCATTTTAACTATTTTAAGAGTATTCATCAGTTGCGTTACCTTATTACATTCTTGTGTGAACCACCACTGCCTGTTCTAAAACGTTTTCATTATTTCTATAAACTTGTTATTATTAAGCCAAATTCCCCGCTGCCCCCCTTTTAAAAATGTCAGGAATATGTTAGTAAGTATAATTAAAAAAAACTTGAATCATTAAAAAATTTAAAAAGTAAAAATAAAAATCTTAGTAATACAATACATCAATATGTAAGAGAATAACATATCATTATCAATGGGTTCATCCCAGAAATAATAGGTTGATTTAACATTCCAAAACAAAAAAATCAATATATCCTACATACCAAAAAGTAAAGTTATACAATGATCTCAATAGATGAAAAGAACATATTTGACAGAATCGAACACTTAAAAAAGAACTCTCACCAAACTAGGAATAGAAAGTAACTTTATAAGCTGATAAAAGATATCTACAGAAAATGTATTCTACATACTTAATAATAGAAAATTAAACACAGTGTTCTTAAGACTGGGAACAAGGCAAGACTTCCCACATAAACACCTCTATTCAAAAATACACTGAAGATCCAGTACAAGAATATAATACAATGAAAAAAAAAAGCCATATAGATTCACATATTATAAGAACAATGTAAAGATATTTTAATTTACAGATGGTATAATAGTGAGTCTACAAATTTTAAGTCATCTGTTGTATGAAAAGACTACTAGAAGGAATACATGTCTTTATCCAGGTCACAAAATATACAACTGATATCAGTGATATTCCTATATGCAAGTAATGAACAACTAGTGAATGAAATAGAAACCTCAACTTATAATAGTGTCCAAACATGTGAAATTCTTAGGAATATATTTAAGAAAATATCATCAGTAGGGAAAAAATTAAAAATGCAGTATTTTGATAAGAGAAATTTAAATATATCTACATATAGAGTTATGTTCATAATCAAAACTCTCCATATTTAGAAGATATACTCTCCCCCAATTAGTTCACAGATGCAATATAATCTCTACCCAAATCAAAATTGGCTGCTTATTTGTAGAAATTGGCAAACTTATTGTAAAATATATATGGTAATGCAAACAATGTCAAATATCCAAACTAATTTTATAAAAAATATTTTTTTGTGTTCATACATTGCCTGATTCCAGGACTTACTATAAATTTATGGCAACTGCTACAGTGTGGTAATGGTGCAAAGATAAACATTAAAAGAGTACAAAGAAAAAAATAGCCCACAAATTCAGATATATACCTTAATACACACACACACACACACTCACATATATGTGTGTATATATAAACACAGATATATATATATATATCTGAATTTGTGGGCTATGTATATATATACATATATTTAACTGATTTTCTTTTTTAAAAATATTTTATTTTAACTGATTTTCTTTTTTAAAAATATTTTATTTATTTATTTGAGAGACAGAGAGACAGAGAGAGAGCATGAGTGGGGAGGTGGGTCAGAAGTAGAGGGAGAAGCAGACTCCCTGCCGAGCATGGAGCCTGATGTGCGACTTGATCCCAAGATCCTGGGATCACGACCTGAGTCAAAGGCAGAACACTTAACTGACCGATCCAAGTGTCCCTATAGTTAACTGATTTTTGACAAAGATGCCAAGTTAATAACATGGGAAAAAGGAGCAGTCTTTTTTTTTTTTTAATTTAAATTCTAGTTAGTTAACATATAGTGTAATATTACTTTCAAGTATAGAATTTAGTGATTCAACATTTACATACAATACTTGGTACTAATCACAAGCACCCCCTAACCCCCATCACCTATTTAATCCATCCCCCACCCACCTACCCTGTGGTAGGTAGCCATCAGGTGGTTCTCTATAGTTAAGAGTCTCTTTCTTGGTTCACCCTCTCTCTCTTTTTCTCCTTTTGCTCATTTGTTTGGTTCCTTAAATTCCACCTATGAGTGAATTCATATGGTATTTTTCTTACTCTGACTTATTTTGCTTAACATAATACCTCTGGCTCCACCCATGTCATTACAAAAGGAAAGATTTCACTCTTTTTTTTTATTGCTGAGTAACATCTCATTATAATATATATATATATATACATATATACATATATGCATATATGTATATATGCATTTCTTTATCCATTCATCAGTTGATGGACATTTGAGCTCTTTCTGTAATTTGGCTGTTGTTGATAATGCTGCTATAAACATTGGGGTGCATGTTTCACTCTGAATTGGCATTTAAAAATATTAATTATATTTATTTATTTATTTATTTATTTGGGAGGAGCAAAGGGAAAGGGAGAGAGAATCCGAAGCAAACCCCACTATGAGTGCAGATCCAGACATGGGGCTTGATCTCGGGACCATAAGATCATCATTTGAGCCAAAACCAAGAGTAAAACGCTTAGCCACTGAACAACCAAGGTGCCTCTGATTTAGTATTTTTGTATCCTTTGGCTAAACACCAAGTAGCACAATTATTGGATCATAAGGTAGCTCTGTTTCTAAGTTTTTGAGAGACCTCCATACCTTTTTCTAGAATGGCTACACATATTTGTATTCCCACCGATAGTGTAAGAGGGTTCCTTTTATCGCCCCTACATTCTCACCAACACCTGTTGTTTCCTGTGTTGTTAACCTTAGCCATTCTGACAAGTGAGAGGTGATATCATTGTTTTGATTTGTATTTCCCTGATGATGATGATGATGTTGAGGATCTTTTCATGCACCTGTTAGCTATCTGTATGTCTCCTTTGGAAAACTGTCTATTCATGTGTTCTGCCCATTTTTAAACTAGATTATTTGGCTTAGGTGTTGAGTTTGTTAAGTTCTTTATATATTTTGAATGCTAATTATTTATCAGATGTGTCATTTGCAAAATCTTTTCTTACTCTATAGATTGCCTTAACTTTGTTGATTGTTTCCTTTGTTGTGCAGGAGGTTTTTATTTTGATGAATTCCTAATACTTTATTTTTGCTTTTGTTTCCCTTACCTGAGGAGACATATCGATTAAGAAGTTACTTTGGTCAATGTCAAAGAAGTTACTGCCTGTGTTTTCCTCTAGGAGTTTGATGGTTTCCTGTCTTGCATTTAGGTCTTTAATCCATTTAGAATCTATTTTTATGTATGGTATAAGAAAGTGGTCCAGTTTCTTCTTTTGCATATTGTTACCCAGTTTTTCCAATACCATTTGTTGAAGAGACTGCCTTTCAGAGAATACAAAGAAATAAAAGGCATCCAAATTGGCAAGGAAGAAACTTTCATTATGTGCATATGACATGATACTCTATATAGGGAACCCAAAAGATTCCACCAAAAATTGCTAGAACTGATAAGTAAATTCAGTTAAGTCACAGGATACAAAATCAGTGCATAGAAATCTGCCGCATTTCTAGCATCAATAATGAAGCAGCAGCAGAAGAAAGCAAGGAATTGATCCCATTTATAACTGCACCAAAAACAATAAGATACCAGGAATAAACCTAACTAAAGAGATAAAAGATTTGCCCTCTAAACACTAAAAAAACCCTGATGAAAGAAATTAAAGATGCGACAAAGAAATGGAAAAAACCCCATGCTCATGGATTGGAAAAACAAATATTGTTAAAATGTCTACTACCCAGAGCATGAATGAAATATTTATAAATATACCACCAGCATTTTTGACAGAGCTAGAACAAACAATCCTAAAACTTGTATGGAACCACAAAGACCCTAAATGGCCAAATCAATCAAGAAAAAGAAGAGCAAAGATGAGGCACCGTAATTCCAGACTTCAAGTTCTATTATAAAGCTATAGTGTTCAAGACAGTGTGGTACTGGCACAAAACCATACACATAGATTAATGGATCATAATAGAAAACCCAGAAATGAAACCACAACTATATGGCCAATTAATCTTGGACAAAGCAGGAAAGAACATCCAATGGAAAAAGGAACAGTCTTTTTAACAACTAATCCTGAGCCAACTGAATATCCATATGGAGGATGATTCACCTTAATACTCATCTCACTATACATAAATATTAACTCTATGTGCATGCTAACTTTAAATGTAAATTTTGTAACTATGAAACTTACAGAAGAAAACAAGAGGAAATCTTGGCTGCTCTGGGGTAGGCAAAGATTTCCTATATAGAGGACAAAAATTATGAACCATAAAAAATAAGGTGATAAATTGCACTCCAACACATTAAAAAATGGTTATTCTTTTAAGACACCACTGAGAGAATGAACACGTAAGCTACAGACTGGAAGGATATTTATTTATTTATAACAAATTATTTGTATCCATAATATGTAAGAACTTAGTAAGACAGAATCCAACAAAAAATAGCAATAGCTTTGAACAAACTTTTGAAGGAAAATACATGCATGCTAACATACGGACATGAAGTTTCTCTCATCGTTAGTCATCAGTGAATTTCAAATTAAAATCACAATGAGATTCCATTGTGTATCCATTAGAATGGCTAAAAAATGAAAAGACCGGCAATTCTTGGTGTTGAGCAACTAGAGCACTCATATATCTGCTGCTTTAGGGAAATACAATGGGAAAACCATGTAGGAAAAAGAGTTGGACTGTTTCTTTTTAACTGAAACATGAATTTCCATTTGACTTGGGAATTTCACTCCTTGGTTTCTATCCAAATGTGATGAAAACACATGTCCCCATCAATACATGTACATGAATATCCACAGAAGTTTTACCTATGATAGCCCCATGTTGGAAACAACAGAAATGTACATCAATAGTTGAGTGAACAGAAATATTTGGTTGATATCTGCAATATAGGAGATAAACTATAGACTAAAAAGGTAAGATCTTCTAATGCACACTATAACACTGATGAATCTCGAAAGCACAGGCTGTATGATAAAAACTAAATACCACAAAATGCATACTGTATGCTCTCATTGTTATGACATTCTAGAAATGTGAATGGATCTCTAGTGACTGAAAGCAGATCCTATATGGCTGGTTTCTAGGGTTGGAAAGAATTGGCTGCAAAGAGCCTTGAGGGAAGTTTTTGGAATCGTTAAAATATTCAAATCTTTATTGGGTGGGCAATTATACTAAGGTTTATATCTGTTAATTTTATTAAATTCTACACCAATAATAAATACATTTGATTTTATGTGAATTGTTTTAAGTTAACCTTCAAAGTTCTGAATTTTTGTCTGAATTCTATGATATTATTTCAGAGTTTTGTTTGTCAAGGGACAGAGATATTGTGAATACTTTTATTTTGGTTTATGAATGTGCTAAAATACTTAAGACTGCAGCTCAAATTTGTCCTAATGCATTCAGGCTCATTACACCTGGCTTTGGTGTCCACTGGATCCCAGTTGCGTGTTCTTATTAGAAGAACCTGGGAAATAGTGGAATAAAGCAGTGAATTATCTAAAAATCAGGTAAGAAAATTTCATTTTTAGTCTACATTCTGCTATAGTGGGTTTATTTGAACAGTTTAAATTATTGGTCTAATTCTACTTACCTAATAACAAAAGACTTCAAGGTACACTACCACATTACTCCTATTACACTTTCAAATGATTTGAGTTTATATTATTTCAATAAAAAAATATAAGAGAGAATCAACGGTTTTTCATTCATGATATATATTTTTAAAATTTCATCAAGGTTCAGTCAATATTGAGGCATCTGCTTGTGGTGATAAGACAGGAACATACTTTGCTATTTGGACTCCACACGGCAGAAAGCAGAAGTCACAGGATGAAGTGTAATCAAAATTACTTTCTACATTTTTTTCTCCGAGTTGAATGCAGCTTAATCAATAGTCTTGAAGCTTCAGATTATATATCTATCAAACAGAAAATCTGTCTCAGGTAACTAGATCCTCTAATCAAATATTGGCAGATGAGATCCTACGTGTGATAGAAAGATTTAAAATCCACAGTGGCATTATTTGATGAGAATCATAGTGCACTTACTCAAGTCAAGGTGAAACATATATAGTATATACTTAGTTGTTGAATTAATACTATTACTTGAAACATAACTACAAGTTATCATTACTGTTCTCATTAACACATATCTAAAAGCAAAGGTCAAACCTTTTCCTATTTGCATAACTAAGATATTTAATATATAGCAGTAAGATTATCTAAATCCAAAATACATTATAAGAGTAGAAATGTTCAGATGTGAAAGTAATATTGAATCAGTTTTAATATATGAACATTACTATTAAAATATTTATAAATCTTATTATCTTATTCCAGGTCTTGTGAAATCACTCCCTGAAACCCTAAATTACTTTACAAATTAAGTAGTATAAAATTAGGTAGCTAAATGTATGCTATCTAATAGTAGAGATTTCAGAGAAAGAAGAGAACTTAATTCATTTAGAAATATTTAGTGTGCTAATATGCTATTTATAGTGTTGTATGGCAATCTGGACATTTTTAGTGTGTCCCTGAGTTTGTGAATTAATGAATGGATATTAGAGGGTGTAGTAACCACTATGCTTAGGGTTCAGAATAGGAAAGTGATTTTTATACCCAAGGATATAATCTATGTAGGATTTGAGTATAGTCATTTCCCTATAAACTATTGCCTGTGGACTGCCATGAAAGAGCAGAATCACGTTGCATTCATTGTTTAACAATGAAAAATTAATAAATTATATAAATGTGTAATACATTGCAGGAAGTGATGCTTAATAAAATGTCAGTCTATTAGACATGCTTAACAGCATGACAATAAGCCAGAACCCTTGGAAGAAGGCCTAGTTTACATATTACAGTTTTGTAATATGTAAGACATCCAAATCACATTGTGACCTACCATTTTATTGTTGGAATTGTCTGCTAATACCAATACCATTTACTAATATCAAACCCATAGCACTTCAATAAGTTTGACATTTCTTTCTCCTTTTCCATAACCTAGTTCTTCAAAACTGAGAGAAGTTTGAGGAAAGTTTGTTATAGGATTGCAACAGATGGGTTATAGAAGTAAGTCTTCAACAATGGTTCTTCACTGAGATTAAGACTCCTTGATTAGTGCCACCCTAAAGCATCACATTTTATGGCTCCAGAAATGCCAAAATGAAAATACTAAAAATGAAACTCAGGACTTTTTTGCCTAGCTAACGATAACAATACACCTAATTAATAGGAAGAATAGAGGGCTAATTTATTTGTGAAATGTCAGTAAGAATAGAAATATAAGGAGATATCATTTCAGTAGTTGTGGAGTCTAAGAAAAAAAACAGTACTGACTTAACTTTGTGGTACTGATAATTGCTCAAGAAAGAGAACTGACTGTTGTAACTAGATTATTTTAAATGTTTCTAATTTTTAAAACTCTGATTACCATGAGAGGCAAGGCCTTCTATGGCACTCTGTTATAATTTGTGCATGACTCTAGGTCCCTGTATTCTATGAGATGCAAGCCTTAAGTAACGAGAAATGGTCCTTTTTTTTTTTTTTGAAACAGACCTTTCCTAACAGCATTTATCTTAGCCACGAATTAACTCAGGAAATAAAAATTAGCAAGAACTAAGTCCACTCAGAGGAATATCTTTACTATTTATTAGTTTACTATTTATTAGTCATAATTCAAATGAGGATGGAAATGTTCTATGCAGCCCATAGAAACATACTTTTATAACGTATCCCATTTTTAATAGAGAATAGAGAACTTGGCAAATCTTATCCAGCAATTGACTTAAAGGACTTATGTCTATACTTTTTTTTTTAAAAGATTTTATATATTTATTTGAGAGAGAGAGAGAACATGAGGTGGTGGTGGTGGTGGGGTGTTGTGAGGCAGAGAGAGAGGGAGAAGTAGACTCTCCACTGAGCAGAGAGCCTGGTGCAGGACTGGATCCCAGGATCTTGGGATCATGACCTGAGCTGAAGGTAAATGCTTAACTGACTGAGCCATCCAGCAACTCCAGGACTTATATCTATTCTATGCCATCTTTCTCATCTCACTATCTGCTGTAAGATGATAAAAACAATATATTGAAAGCTTACATAATAATACTGAAAAATAACTAATAGTAAATTAAACATATAATATGTTACAGATACTCTGCTACAATCCTTGTGTAATTGTCACAGAATGTCTTCAGAGCTATCCTACAAGTATCATTATTACTCTCATTTTACAGATGTCAGTGTGCTTATGGTTTGCTTAGGGTCAGACAATTGGAAAGCAGCAGAGCTAGGATTGAGTCCAGTCAAGTGGATTCCATATACAGAGACTGCTACCCTGTGGTTGACTCAGAGTTCTATTACGTATAATGCTAAACTTTCTTAAACGCAGAAGCAGCAGCTATGGATTATTTGCCAGGTAAAATACTGTGTGACATTGATGTGTTTCGCATAGCAGTAATCATACTACCAGGGTCACAAAATATTTAATCCTGAAAATTATTAGTATGTTGATTTTTTTTATAAAACAAAAGACAACAGAATTTATCAACACATGTTGTTACAATAATCCTCAATCATCCATTCCTAAGGAGATTCATATAATGTGAAGCATGCTGTCAAATAATACTTTTACATTTTTCCGAATTAAAAATATGTCAGTTATCCTGATATATAACCAAGAAGCCAAAGATGGGGTCCATGTAATATGACTGATAAGATCTAATTTCCTTTTTGTTTGATATAACCTCATTTCTACCTTTGAGTATAAAAGTGAAATTTTCTTAAGTATGATATTATTTAAAGTCAATAAAATCATGTTTACATTGTGTAAATCATTCATTTTCTACTAGGAAATGTATTAAATAAAATGCTATTTTAATGAAGTGGAGAGTCCAATCAGAGATATGAATACTGCAATTTAATAATTTTAAGTATCATATTTTAAAATGGCTCAAACTTCTGTGCACATACTATTATATACTATAAAAGTAAATATGAGTAAATTTTGTGATCTGTATATAAGCATCCAACTCTTGATCTTAGTTCACGTTCTAACACCACAGTCATGAATTCAAGTCCTGGGTTGGGCTCCACACCCAGCGTGAAGCCTACATTAAAAAAGAAAAAGAAAAAAGAAAAAAGAGAGAGAGAGAGAGAGAGAGAGAGAATTATCTTTAAAAATTCTTGAATTGGTTTCATTTAAATTTTAAGAAAATAGTTTTCAACATTAATAAATATTTCTTGAATAAATTATTTAATTATAACAAAATAGATTTCTAGTTCAAATATGATTTGTTCTTATTTTTAACACTGTCTCCTGAATATGTTCTTTCTTTTTTGGTAAGATTTTATTTATTTATGAAAGACAGAGAGGCAGTGACACAGACAGAGGGAGAAGCAGGCTCCTCTCAGGGAGCCTGATGTGGGACTTGATCCCCAGAACGGGATCACACCCTGAGCTGAAGGCAGATGCTCAACTACTGAGCCACCTAGGCATCCCTCTCCTAATTATTTTCTAAGTGGTGGAGATGTTGTGGTGATAAGAAAACTTTTTTCATGAGTTTTAGCTTTTATGTATTTAATCTTTTCAATCTGCAGAAAAATATTGAATTTGGTAAAGATTTTTCCTAAAAGATTTGCTTCCCCTAATCTTCAGTGCAAAAATAATTTTTATATACACCTAAAAAATCCATTCTACTGAAAATTAAAACTTTTAAATTTGATGAACCAGTAGTATATTTACATGTGGGAATTTTAATTGGATTAATAAAATGATAAAAGAGTAACCTTTTTAAAAAAAATTTCAATGCCAGTAGAGTTATCATACATTGTTATATTATTTTCAGGTGTCAATGTAGTGATTCTACAAATTTATACATTATTTAGTGTTCCATCGTGGTAAGTGTACTCTTAATAGCCTTCACCTATTTACCCATCCTCTGACCCACCTCCCCTCTGGTAATCATCAGTTTGTTCTCTAGGGTTGAGTCCATTTTTGGCTTGTCTCTGTTTATCTTCGTTCATTTGCTTTGTTTCTTAAATCCACATATAAGTGAAATATATGGTGTTTTTGTCTTTCTCTGACTTATTTCATTTATCATTATTCTACCTGGATCCATCCACCCATGTTGTTGCAAATGGCAAGATTTCATTCTTTTTTATGACTATTCATATGTATATATTTCATTGTGTGTGTGTGTGTGTATATATATATATATATATATATATATATATATACTCAGACCCCTATATTAACCGATTTTTCAAATACTTCCTCATATTCCTTATCACTATAACGATTCTAGTCACCACAAATAACATATTCCAGCTATTCATTGGCTGAGAAGGGGTAGGCATCATATCCTTCCTACTTATTGGGTGATGATATGGCCGAACTGATGCAAACACAGCCGCCCTACAAGCAATTCTCTACAACCGCATTGGAGATGTAGGATATATCATAGCTATAGCATGATTTCTATTAAACCTAAATACATGAGACCTTCAAAAAATCTTCATAACAACTAGCAACAACCTCAACCTACTGCTACTTTGCTTACTACTAGCAGCTACTGGTAAATCTGCCCAGTTTGGCCTATACCTATGACTCCTCTCAGCCATAGAAGGTATATATATATATATATATATATATATATATATATATATATCACTTATTCTTTATCCATTCACTTATTCTTTATCCATTCATCTATCAATGGACATCTGGGCTGTTTCTATATATTGGGTATTGTAAATACTGCTGCAATAAGCATAAGGGTGCATATATCTTTTCAAATTTGTGTTTTCATACTCTTTGGATAAACATTCAGTAGTGGAACTATTGGATCATATAGTAATTCTATTTTTATTTTGGGGGGAACCTCCATACTGTTTTCCACAGTGGCTGCATCAGTTTGGATTTGCATTCCCACTAACAGTGCACAAGGGCTCCTTTTTTCTCCACATAGTCACTAACACTTGTCATTTCTTGTCTTTCTTATTTTACCCACCCTGATAGATGTTAGGCAATAGCTCATTTTTGTTTTTTATTTGCAGTTACCTGATGATTCGTGACGTTGAACAACTTTCATGTGTCTGTTGGCCATATGAATATTTTCCTTGGAGAAATATCTGTTTTGTTTTCTCCCTATTTTTAATTTTTTGGGTGTTGAATTGTATAGATTTTTTACATATTTTAAAAACTAGCCCTTTATTGGATTTGTCATTTGGAAATATCTTCTCCCATTCTGAAGGTTGTGTTTTAGTTTTTAATTTTTTTTTCCATTGTGGTACAGAAGCTTTTTATTTTGATCTAGACCCAAGAGTTTATTTTTGCTTTTGTTTCCCTTGGCTGAGGAGACATGTATAGAAAAATGCTGCTTTGGTCAATGTCAGAGAAATTACTGCCTGTACCTTCTTCAAGGATTTTTATGGTTTTAGGTCTCACATTTACATATTTAATACATTTTGAGTTTATTTTTGTCTATAATGTAAAAAAAGTGACCCAGGTTCATTCTTTCACATGTAGCTGTCCAGTTTTTCCAATCCCATTTGTTGAAGAGACTATCTCCCATTGCATATTCTTGCCACCTTTGTCAAAGATTAATTGACCATATAATTGTGGATTTAATCAAGGTCTTTATTCTGTTCCATTGATCTATGTGTCTTTTTTTGTCCAGTACCATACCGTTTTGATCACTAAAACTTTGTATAATATATCTTGAGGTCCAGAATTGTGATGCTTCCAGATTTGCTTTTCTTTATTAAGGTTGCTTTGGCTATTCGGGGTCTTGGATGATTCCATATACATTTTAGGATTGTTTGTTCGTGCTCTGTGAAAAGTGCTGGTGTTATTTTGATAGAGATTACATTAAATCTGTAGATTGCTTTGGGTAGCATGGACATTTTAACATTATTTGTTCTTCCAATACACAAGATAGAATATTTTTCCATTTGTTTGTATATTCTTCAGTTTCTTTGTTTTAAATATTTTATTTACTTATTCACGAGAGACACAGAGAAATAGGCAGAGACATAGGCAGAGGAAGAAGCAGGCTCCACACAGGAAGCCCGATGTGGGACTCGATCCTAGGACAGAAAAGATGGAGAAAGGCATCCATTTGCAAGAAAAATAGGAGGAAAGAATACTGAAAGAAATAAGGGATAAGTAAGAAATCCAAATTAGACAGAACAAAAATAATAGGGCCAGAACGATATGCTGGGGATAGTATATGCTAATTCCCATATGTGAACATGCCTTGCTTGTGAGACTAAGTAATGATGGAATTTACTAAGAAAAATTATAACCCTTTAAGAATCTTAAACAAGTACAAGGAAATATTTACTATATCACTAGATGGATGGATGGATAGATGGAAGGAAGGAGGAAGGTAGAGAGAGAGAAGGAGGTGAGGGAGAAATACACAGGTAATATGTATATATATCTTCATGTAATTTCCAAAGCAACTTTTCATTTAAGTAGTAATTTTATCATTTTACAGAGAAGAGAATTGAAGTTCAATAAAGATTTAACTGGTATTTGAACCCAGATCTTTCTGACTTAGTACTTATTTTTCAAAATTCAAAATGAGAATAGGAATAAACAATTCCTGTAATGTTTAGTAACTCAATTTGACATGAATTTATAATGTTTTAGAACCTCAAGCCTGATTGGAGGAAATCACTTAGAAAACTACTGCTGTATGACTTTATCTAGACTTAAATTATTATAGTAGCAATGGGAAACCAAAAGAAAGTGACAGTAATACAGGTAACTTCATATTCTTTCTTGCCTAGAAATTTACAAATTACGTGATAATCTAAGTGCTGTGTTCATAGATCAATTAAACAAATGAAAAATATACAAATCATGTTTTCACACTGAAGTTTTATTTCATTGAAATATTGTTAATATGGATGAGAGCTACATATTTACCAAAAAAATGGCAATTAAGGGTTCAATCACAGCATTTGATGAAAGCCCATATCATTTATGCATTAACTCTCATTCTAAGTAGTAAGATTCTATAAATGGATCTACTGGTAGTCTGATAATCTGCATTAGTTTTTATGGGTTTGTTATTTTTGTTAGTATAAAGAAATACTTAAAATATGTATCATACCCAGATGAAAGGAAATTATTTTGATTTATTGGCATCAGACTTCAAGTGGAGTTATTTATTCAAACCTGGAAACAGTATTTTAAAATACTAGAATTACTCAGAGAACACAATAAGAATGAAAAGTTGTTTGAAAATTAAGAATGATAACAAAAAGAATGGAAAGAAGCAAGTTTGTTAAAACAAACTGATGAAAGAAATGGCAAAAACAGAATAGGTGCAATTGATCTAGTCATTTAACAGGAAAAAAAAGTGCTGTTGGAATCAATATGCAAATAAGAAAAGTACGTTAATATTTGTTAAGAGTATTTTAATGAATATTGGAACACATTCAAGTATTAGAAACCACAAAAATTTGGAAATATGAGTCTATTTATATTTCATTTGAGTGAGGTAACTGTTTCTCTCTGCAATTTCCAGGGTGAACTATGTCAAAAGAACATGTCCTATGATAGGCAAGTCTGTTCAAGGGGCAAAGAAATGAAGTGCCGGAGATGATGGAGTTAAATCATGCTCCTGGTACATCTTAAAGATCTCCTTGTCTTGCTGTAAAATTAGAGCTTCACGAGTTCTACTTGCCATATATCCATTGTCTGTAATGTCAGCATGTAGCTAAGATGTTCATGAGAGATCTGACAGAGTGTATGAAATGTCCCTACATAATTATTTTTATTCACTGTCAGCCCTGAAATTCAAAGAATGCTATAAATTTGCCAGTACTAACAATTCAACACAGAAAGATGAATTCAGACATTTGATGTGCCTTATTAAAATCACATTTTATAAAACCAGTTGTGGGAAATAAATGATATTAATTTGCCAGCAGTTTAAAAAAAGTTTAGGGACTATATGCAGAGTGATCCCAAGATTATTCATTTTTCTAAGAACATCCTATCTATCAACAAGTTTTATCTTCTTTAGTTTCAAATACCATGCTAAATCTGACCACTTGCACTTCCTCCAGTACCTTAACATAGACTACTATGGTCTTTAACCTACACTTTTTGGGTAGACCTCAAAAGGGTCTCCCTACTTCTATCTTGCCTCATATTGTTCTATTCTCTGCATTAAAGCCAAAAGGATCCTTTTAAAAGCTATTGACCTTAAATAAAATAGTGTTTAAAAACAGCACAAATTCCTTCCGGCCAAAGACTCTGTCTTTGTATCTCTGCTCTGTCCCCATTCCCCATAGCAGTGCCTGGTATGCAGTAGTCCTTCCATATATATCTTCTGTTGCTCATTAAATAGTGTGGTATTTTCCTTGTGTTGTGCCTACAGCTCTGTTTAGTGAGGCCTAAATTAATGCTTTTGTGAAAAAAAAAGCAGCATATGACTGGATGGACTATAAGCAAAATTCTATACCTTTTATAAGGAGTCCAAAGGCCTTATGAAAAAAATGCATCACTTTATTCCTAAATTTCAAGGCTACTTGAAACTTTTGAGAGTTGACCCGGAGAGAAGAAAATAGGAAATTTAACAAGCCCTCTGAGATAAAACTCTAAGGAAATTAGAAAAGAAGCAGTGGTCTGATCCCTGTTCTAGAATGAGTACTAGAAAGGGAAATATTCTAGTTCTGAGTCTGTGCATGGAACAGCAAATCAAAGATCCTCCGGCCAATCAACTTTCATGGTGTAGAGTTTGTGTTGTCTGGGAACACATACTTGTACAAAATCAAAGTGCTATAATACAGAGGGCACAAGACAAGACTGGCAAGATTCAGTTTTGGCTCTAGGCAGCCTATAAGGAATAGAAGATTTGTGTTAGCCACTCAATTTCAGCATGATAGGTAATGATTCTGTATTCCAGTTCTAAAACTGAGTGTAGTAGCAAGTTTCTAGCTTTCTCAACATGAACAATACACCTATTTCTGGTAGATCAACCCTTTTACAGTAGCATTGATAAAACCTCACGATGAAATCTACAGACTCAAATGGAATAATGAGTTCTTTGGCTTAAGTACCAACATAAGTACCTGAGAATTTGACCATTTGTTCTAGGGGTGCCTGTTGGCTCAGTTGCTTAAGCATCTGCCTTTGGCTCAGGTCATGATACCAGGGTCCTAGAATTAAACCCTGTTTCAGGCTCTGCTCCTTCCTTTCTCTCTGTATCTCCCCATACCCTCGCTCTCTCATGCACACTTTCTCTCTCAAATAAATACATAAGTAAATAAATAAGTAAATAAATAGATAGATAAATAAATAAATAAATACAATCTTAAAAAATACTAGTTTTAGAAGTATCAGTTTGTAACTTGAAATATTTTTTGTGTTTGCAGTTGCATGCAACATAGGCAATACAGATCATATCAGTGATGATATAGATGCCTTCAAACAGATTCTTGCTTTTTTTTTGACCTAGTAGGCTGCCAAATCACAGCATTAATGTATTTACACTGTAAAACATCAAGGTTTAATATATGTAATTTAATCATTATTTACACATCTATTCTTAACATCTGTCAATTTTTTTTTAATGTTTGACCTACACAATGGATAACATGAATTACTTAAATTTGCCTCAGTATAGTGCTATGGTATATCACCTGGAAAAAAAACAATGAGGGATTTCTGGTTCCCAATTCACCATGTAAGGAGCTTAAAAGTTCCCACGTTGTGCAAACAATTAAAAAGTTGAACAGACTGAAAAATCAACAACTGTCCTTTGATCCATTAGAGTAGTGAGGTCACAGGAAAGAAATACTGCCCCCAAACTGGAGACACAGACAAGCAGATACAGAGAATCAAAACATACTGGAGGAGATATCCATGCACAGAAACCAGTAAAGAGGTAGGAACACCTCAGCTATAATTGATGAATTATTGAAGACTCAGTGTGGACAAACCTAAGAGAGAGCAACTCTAAGAGGATTCAGTCATAGAAGGGCCTTACACTTTTGGTAATTTTTACCTCCAGGATTTCTACAAGGTCCTCATAGTAAATATCAGAGAAAAGTTTCCTAAGGCTCTTGGTTAGGTAAGGAAAAATGAACCACTTCAAAATACACCAGAGCATTCTGTTCTCAACAAGACCTGCCCTCAGAGAAACATTTTACCAGAGCCTAACCTGCTAGGGATATGTCACAGCCTAACTGACCAGGGAAAATGGAAATACTTAACTCCAGCTTCTACAGTTCTCCACCTGGGACGAGGAAAACATACAAATTCAGCCTTCCCCAGTCATCCTCTTTGATCTGAGGGCTAGGGGCATATAATATGCACCAGTGAAGTTCACAATCTAGAGGCATACATTCACTAAAAGACTGAGTTCTAATCATAATACTATAGAACCCTATCTCTACTTCCCATATCTTACCACTACATTACTAACAGCATATTTAACAGAGTTATTTCTACCCAATACATCATGTCCATCTTTCAGTATAAAAATTGCAACACATACTAACCAAAGCAATCTATATATTAAATGCAATCCTAATCAAAATACCAATAGCATTTTTCACAGAACTAGAACAACTAATCCTAAAATATATATGAAACCACAAACGACCTAGAGTGGCCAAAGCAATCTTGAGAAAGAACAAAGCTGGAAGTATCACAATCCCAGATTTCAAGGTTTCAAGTAATCTTGAGAGAGAACAAAGCTGGAGGTATCACAATCCAAGATTTGAAAGTCAAAGTAATCAAAAACAGTATGGTACTGGCACAAAAAAACAGACACGAAGATCAATGGAACAAGATCAAGGACCCAGAAATAGCCTCACAAGAGATGGTCAATTAACCTATGACAAATGGTGTAAGAATATATAATGGGGAAAAGATAGTCTTTGAAAGAATTTACAATGAGGAAAAGAGTCTTGTCAATAAATGGTGTTGGAAAAATTGGGTATCTACATGCAAAAGAAGAAACTGGACCACTTTCTTACATCATACACAAAAACAAACTCAAAATGGATTAAAGACCTACATGTGAGACCTGAAATTTCATAACTCCTAAAAGAAAACATAGGCAGTTATCCCCTGGACATCTGTCTTTGAAATATATTTATGAATATGTCTCCTCAGGTAAGGGAAACAAAAGCAAAAATAAATTATTGGGACTAACTATGCCAAAATAAAAAGTTTTTGTTTTCTTTCATTTTGTTTTGTTTTGCACAGCAAAGGAAATCAACAAAACAAAAAGGCAATCTACTGAATGCAAGAAGATACTTGCAAATGATATAGCTGATAAGGGGTTAATATACAAAATATATAAAGAACTTATACAACTCAACACCAAAAAACAAAAAACAAAACAAAAAAAAAAAACAATCTGATGAAAAACTGGGCAAAGGAACCAAATAGATATTTTTCCAAAAGAAATATACAGATGGTTAAGAGACACAAGAAAAGATGCTCAACATCACTACATCACTAGCTACCAGGTAAATTCAAATCAAACCACAATGAGATAACACCTCACACCTGTTAGAATGGCTAGTATCAAAAAGTTAAGGAATAACAAGTGTCAACAAGGATGCAGAGAAAAAGGAGTACTTAGGCACTGTTGGTAGGAATGTAAATTGGTGCCATCACTATGCAAAGCAATGTGGAAGTTTCTTAATCATTTAAAAATAGAAATACCATATGATCCAGTAATTCCACTACTTGGTATTTACCCAAAGAAAATGAAAACACTAATTTGAAAAGATGTGGACACTGTAATGTTTGCTGCAGCATTATTTACAATAACCAAGATAAGGAAGGAACCCATCTACCCATCAAAAGATGAATGGATAAAGAAGATGTAGTTTGTATATACATGGAATATTACTTAGCTATAAAAAGGAATTAGATCTTGCCATTTTTGACACCACGAATGACCCTACAGTGTATTAAGCTAAGTGAAATAAGTCAGAGAAAGACAAATACCACATGACTTCACTTATATGTGGAATATAAAAACAAAACAAAACAAATGAACAAACAAAAACCTAAGCTGACTCTTAAATATAGAGAACAAATTGATAATTACCAGAAGGGAGGTGAGTGGGGCAAATGGGCAAAATAGGAGAAGGGCATTAAAAAAGTATAAACTTCCAGTTATAAAGAAATAAATCACAGAGATGAAAAGTACAACATAGAGAATACATTCAAAACACTGTAATAATATTGAATCGTGACAGATGGTAACTACACATATCATCATGAACACTATAATATATACAATTGTTGAATTACTAAGATATACACTTGAAACTACTATAACATGTATGTCAATTAAAAAAAAAAGCTGCTGAGATGCCTGGGTGGCATAGTTGGCTAAGTGTCTCACTCTTGATTTCAGCCCAAATCTCCATCTCAGGTTTGTGAATTCAAGCCTTGTATACTTAAGTTTTTTTTTTATTATTATTTAATAAAAGAACTCTTCCAATCCAATAATAAAAAAAGAACCCAATTAAAAAAAAACACTCAAAAACCTGCTGACACAATATATAGCATATGGAAAAAGTGGCACATCAACACTACAGCTGTTTCTGAAGGGGCTCTATTCAGTGACATAATCACAAAAGAAAAGGTGAGACATAGCAGAAGATTACAAACTAGACAATGCATTTCTACATCAATTTCATTAATTCAACTGAGCAGTTGCCTCAGGAGCCATTCTCACAGGAGCCAAATCCCATCAAACCTGTATGGGAGGTCTGAAATTCCTTCCTCCAGCCCAAGCATCTCCACCTGGACATTTGCAGATTCTAAGAAATGGGCTAATTTCCTATCTTCACTAGAGCTGGAGATCAAGCAGACAAATATCTTTTTTTTTTCTTTTTTTTTCAAATCTTTGTATTAAACTGCATTCTGTCTCTCCTCCATCAGCAAGGTAGCCACATGTTGACAATCCCTTGGAGCTCCCCTTCTTCCAAAAGCAATGGTAGACCGTGGGGATAGGCTCTACCTATATATTCACCATGTGTGCACACTAGGGCCCAGAGCAGGATCAGAAATCAGCCATAGCCTGAAGGGGGAAGGAGTGGGTTTCTCCTGAAGTTAACTCTTGAGATGGTTAGAAAATGCCTTGAGTTTTATATACATTGAAAGAGGACATCAACTACCTCTGGTTTTACCTCAGTCTACTTTCTAATTGATTAAGTTCTATTCAGCTCGTCTTTTCACTCAGGCAAAATACCCAGCAAAGTATCTGTGATGGGAACTGAAACTACCCCTCTCAGGCAAAAGGGATTACCCTTAGTAAGACCCTGCATGACCGACACCAGAACAATGATCTACCTGACCTTTACTGCCCACTTGTACACACTAACCAACTTTGTCCCATGTTTTCCTTACATAAACCTGAAAGTTTAGAGACAGTCTTTGAGAAATTAGTCCTCTGTCTTCCTGGATTGTCCTCACTGGAATGAATTCCTTTCTTATTTCACTACCACTCATCTCTGTGTCTTTGGGTTTTGTCCGTGGGGAGTGGCCAAACCTAGCCTGTTCCGGACTCTTAGAGCCAGGTGCTTTTGCACGCTTGTGCCCTGTTTATAATATCAATGCCGAAAAATTCTAGCCCATCTAAGAACAGATTATTCTTTTTTAGCCTGGCTATTGCCAGCCCTCCACACTGGACTGAATATTTGTGTCCCTTCCACGATTCATATATGGAAGCACTATTGTGATGATATTTATAGGTAGAGTAATTGGGAGATAATTAGTCACAAAAGTGGAACCCCACAAAGGGATTAGAGTTATAAAAAGAGGAAGAGAGCTAGTCCTCTTTTTGCTTTCTCTTACTTGAGGACACAGGCAGAAGGCCAAAGTCTCCACACCAGAAGTAGTTCCTCCTCAGAATCCAACCATACTAGTACCCTGATCTCAGACTTCCCAGCCTCCGCACTGTGAGAAATTAATGTTTATTGTTCAACAACAACAACAACAAAAAAAGGAAAGCCACAGAATGGGAATTTATATTTTCAAAAGATATAACTGATTAAGAAATGCAATGCAAAATATACGAAGAATTCTTAAAACTCAACAATAAGAAAATGGACAACCTGATTGGAAAATGTGTTAAGAATATGAATCAACATTTCTCTTAAGATATACAGAAGGTAGAAAGCATATAAAAATATGTTAAATGTCATATGTCATTAGCAGATTAAACAATGAAATATAGCTGCAAACCTATTAGGATGTATAAGATTCAAAACACTGAAGACACCAAATGCAGTGAAGATGTGGAGTTATTGGAACTCATTCATTGCGGGTGGGAGTGCAAAATGATATAGGTACTTTGTAGACAACTTGTTTCTTATAAAACTAAATATGCTTTTATCTTAAGATATAGCAATCACACTCCCAAAGGAGTTGAAAATTTAATGTCCACACAAAAACCTTCACATGGAAATTTATAGTAGCTTTACTTATAATGCCCAAATTTAGAAGCAATCATCAAGATGTTCTTCAGTAGGTAAATAGATAAACTGTGGTATATCAAGACTATCAAATATTATTTAGCATCTAAAAGAAATAAGCTATCAATAAATGGAAAGACATGGAGAAAGCTAAAATGTATATTACTAAGTGAAAGAAACCAGTCTAAAAAGGCTTCATATTGTATGATTTGAACTTATGACATTCTGGAAAAGGCAAAACTATGAAGAAAGAACAGTGGTTGCCATGAATTAGTGTGGAGAAAAGAATGAATAATTAGAACATAAAGGATTTTTATGACAGTGAAATTCTTCAGTATAATGTTACTATTATAGAATGTACATCCCTACACATTTATGAAAACCTACAGAACAAGCCAAAAGTAAATCCTAACATAACTATGAACTTTGTGCAATATTGATGTGTCAATGCAGGTTCATTAATTATAGCATATATACCACTCTGATGTGGGATGTTGATATTCCAAGAGATTGTATGTATGAAAATGGGCTGAAGATATGGAAACTATGTTTTCTACTCAATTCTGCTATAAACCTAAATCTGCCCTAAAAATGGAATTTATTTTAAAAATTTGTAATTGTAACAGTGGGGTAGTATTAGTCAATTCATGATATTTTAATGGTAAATAAAATAATCATGTAACATACATAATGCAGTGACTAGCACATAATAATCTCTCAAAAAATGTGTGCCATTTATTTATAATGAATGTGTTGTGTTTTTTTCCTGTATACGCAATATTTGGGGATTTTCAGGGATTGAACATGCTGTTTAACCAAAAACAACAACCTTAAAAGAAAAGGAGGAATAATCTTTAGATGATTATTTTCAATTGAAATATTGAATTTATTCTAATTGCTTAAATATGTTTAGAAAAATATCAGTCAATGAATAGTTCCAAACTCATCAATTCATAGTTACAAAAGACTGTTTCTTTACTTGATATGGTTGTCTTTCATTCCTTTTTTTCTTTTCTCTGCTCAGCTAAATTTTTTAAATCCAATACCCAAACAATTTATATCTGTGTTTTTTAATCACTTGAAATATATCCAGTGCATTAATTAAAGTTAGTTTTGAAGAAACAGGCACGGTACAGTGTGGCCAGACAGTGCTTGGATTTAATAGGTTATTTGATGTAATAAGAATAAGAAAAAAGACAATTGATGTTCCATTCTCTTTGTCATTTGCTAAAAAGGGCTATAATGTTAAATAAAGATACAAACTTCTAAATGACTAAAATATAAAGCTCAAGAAGTCAAATAAGCTCAATGTCCAGAAATTTACCTTTATATTATATTTCACTGTAACAGGAGTTCTATACTCAAAAAATAAATGAAACCTTTAATTGTTGGAAAAAAGTTAATGTCTAATATCTATGTATCTGTGCCACATACAGCTAGTAAATGGGTATACAGAGACATATGTTTGAAAATAGGAATGGACACATTTGAATTTATGTTATAAATCTTTGTCTCAAAATAATTGAATACATTGTCAGATTAATCTTCACACTAGAAATAACAACTAGTGTCAATTTGACAGTTGAGAATGATACAGAAAAACTACAGTATGCTTCAAAATTAACTCTTGAAGGTAGAGTTAATCTTGTCTAAGGATGACACAGTTTTCTATCCAATTGGACCTTAATTATTTTGGTTATTATTAAGTAAATAGTTATGTTAAAAAAGAGATTTACCTTGTTTTCTAAGTTATATATTTCTATGTACATTCATCAATACCACATTTCCAGTGGAAAAAAAATAGGGAGATAATTTTGTAATACAAATAATGACTATTTCTTAGCACTCAATTTGTGCTAAGAACTGTGCATAACTTTTAGGCTTATTAACATAAATTCTTTTTTTTAAATAATAAATTTATTTTTTATTGGTGTTCAATTTGCCAACATACAGAATAACACCCAGTGCTCATCCCATCAAGTGCCCCCGCCAGTGCCCATCACCCAATCACCCCTACCCCCCCCTCCTCCCCTCCCACCACCCCTAGTTCGTTTCCCAGAGTTAGGAGTCTTTATGTTCTGTCTCCCTCTCTGATATTTCCTACCCATTTCTCCTCCCTTCCCTTCTATTCCCTTTCACTATTATTTATATTCCCCAAATGAATGAGAACATATAATGTTTGTCCTTCTTTGATTGACTCATTTAATTCTATTTTAATCGTGACAGTAACCCTAAGAGAAAGATACTAGTAGCATTTCTGAGTGACAACAGAGACTTAGAGATGTAATTTTCGTAAGGTCAAAGTACTAGTAAGGACTACAGGGAGAGGCTCAGCTTCTAATCTTTTTCGCTTTAGAACTTTTACTCTTAGCCACTATACTACACATTTTATAATCAAATATGTTTTTCATATCCATCAAGTGACCATAAGAGTTCTCAGACATCCGCAGCACAGGGATAGGCACTAGAAGTCACCCAATATTTTAATTTTCATTGCATATCAGACAGTGTTTATCTTATTCAAAAATATTTGAGCAGCTAAAACATATTTTTTTTTATAGAGGAGAATCCATCCAATTCAAATTATATTTTAGAGCCTCAGTAAATATGAAGCGGTAGTAGATCTGCTTAAGTAAATTCCAAGGCTTTCTTAAATTTTCAAAATAAATATTGAATAAATTAGAATAAATAAAAATGGTTTGCTCTACTGACAGAATATTAATAAAGCATTTTTAAGGCATTTAAAAATATATTGCTTATGGTAGTTCAAACCTAAAAAGAAACGGAGATATTGTATGAAATTTTTTGGTTGAAAACAAGTTCATCTTTTATTTTTATTTATTTTTTTTAAGTTCATCTTTTAATAGGCATCTTTCTATACCAAAACTAAAAGCACCCCTGTGTTATTTCTAGCTTATATTCAGTCCTAAAAGTAATCGCAGACCTTTATAATAATAACAAAAGATTAACATTGAGAAAAACAATAGAAATAACTAAATCCCTTATTTTTGTTTGTTACACTATTCTTTTTTTAAAGATATATTTATTTACCTGAGAAAGAGAGAGCATAAGGAGGGGCAGGGGAAGAGAACCTTCAAATAGACTCCTTGTTGAGTGTAGAGCTCCATGCAGGGCTCAATCTCATGACCAAGACTCATGAGATCATGACCAGAGCTCAAACCAAGAGTCAGATGCTTAACCGACTAAGCCACCCAACCACCCCACTTTGGTATATTATTCTTTGTCATTAGAAAATATAATGGCATAACAGTGCTAAACACACAGAATTCTTAACATTTGACTGTTTTTTAAAATAAAGATTTTATTTATTTATTTGAGAGAGAGACAGAGACAGAGTATGAGTAAGAGGGAGGAGGAGAGGGAGAGGGAGAAGCAGACTCCTGTTGAGTAAGGAGCCTGACATAGCATTCTATCCCATGACCCTGAGATCATACCTGAGCCAAAGGCAGACACTCAACCGACTGAATCACCAAAACACCCCTTGACTATTCTCTATATATAGTCCTTGTAAAAATATGCATTCTCATTAATACCTAAGTAAATCTTAGCAGTATATTTAATATTCTCCTGGAAAACTCACTGTTCAGCTCAAGTAATTTAATGCTATCAAATACAAATGATTCTTTGAAATGCAGTTGAGGTAAGGAAAGAAAAACCAACTGAAATTTTGAGAATTAAAATGATCATAAAGTAAAATGTCTGCTTACTTGAAGTACCATAGAGCCTAAAAGTCTCCCTTTATCTTGAAGAAAACATTCTATTTATGTACTAAAACTGAAACTCCTTCACTCTTCATGAAGAGTTTATAAAAAAGTTTATATTTATTTGCTTTGTAATAATCATCTATAAACTGTACAAAAGCCTTTCCATTAAGTTTTATAGTGCGAATTTCAATAAATATCTAAAAACATTTAACAGCTTCTGTTATATCTTTTGTGAGATATTCCCCAATTGCAAATTAGGTGGTTAGTGGTTTGAAAGAGTTAATGTGTCTCTAACACCTCTCTTATTATCTGGGAATAATTGTAGGCATCAGGCTCATTAAGCAATACATTGACCCTCCTTTACTAATACAATAAATTCACATGTATTTTTTTTATTTATTTGACATTTATTTTATTTCCATTTCATTCTTTTTAAATTGGCTAGATTTGGTTCAGCAATATCAGGTTACATTTTATATACACATATAAATTTGATCAAAGCTCTTTTTTAATATCTTTGTTGAATGACATAATTTATATGAATATGTTTTTCTCCATGTCACGAATGGTCTCACCAAATGCTAAATACAAATAAATCATATTTACAGCAATCCTCCAAAGGTCAAGATTATAACTGTGTTCTATCAAGATGCTCAATCATTTTATCCTGATCCTCTAACTGTAATTATACCCTGTTGGAATTGATGAAAAGATTGATGGAGTTCTTGTACATCAGTAGAGACCGGTAAGTATTAATGCTATATGCTTTGGTGTTTACTGCTTGTATTATCATATTTAATTAATATTAGTCACTATATTTCTCTCCTGTTGTGTGTATGTTGTTATTAACCTCTATCAGATCATTTTGTGTTGCCAACAGGAAAGACTCTTCTACTCTTCATGAAGGAGTTTCCCTAGTAAAGTTATATAAATCTTTTCTATATATCATAGCTCATAGGAATTAAAAAACAGGACTAGCTTTGGGGATGATCAACACAGAATCTTTTATGTCTGTATTGTCTCCAAAATACAGGCTTTGCTGCTCAGCTTGATGTAATTCCTGTGGTTCTTTCTCTGTTTTTACCATTTATAGATTTTGAGTCTACATGATGGCTTTATGTGTATCTGAACCATCACTGTGCCATGGGATCAAATTCTTGTTAACAAAAATATCCTGCCCTACAGTAATTAAGTAATATGTGGTGCAATTCTTTGCAGAAATCTTGAATGTTCCATTTCTTGAAAATTCTAGGCATTACTGGGTTCAGTGTGGCCATCTATAGGAACAGCCTCTAACTAGGCCTAAAATTGTCTATATCAAAACACAAAACTTTTAAGATTATAGTATTTTCAAGAAAGTTAACACCTACCTCTTCTTGGCTGTTGTCAAATGTTTTATGCAAAGAAATGTTAACTATTTGTTATCTTCTTTATAAACCTACACATAATTCCTTTTTATCACCATATTCTAAAAGTCAAATTATAATCAATTGAACTTTATTTACATTAAAAGAGTTAAAAGGTCACCAAATCCTAAAATATTTCAAAGATATAGATGTCACAAAGAATAAGTAGAAAAAATAAGTTGTAGACTCCTTGCTTCCAAAAACAAAAGGATAATTATTTCAGACCATATATCCTCTTGAAAAATACTATAAAAACTTGAGATTTTATATATATTAACAAACTTCTTCTTAAAACCATCCAAGAGCCCAACTAAAGGCATTTTCAGGCTAAAACTAAAGGGAAAACATAATTCAAAGAAGAAAAAAGCCTAGTACATGCTTTTTCTCTGAGTGTGTTGTCAGTAAGAAGAAATTTAATTTTTGTTTTTAATGATTCCATAACTCAGGATGAATGAAGGATTCTGAAAGGAAACTCTTCCCTATAAGAAGGGCTACATCTTCAAATTGAGAATTGAAGAATTGGAAATGTACCAATTCTGGAGAGCCACCACCCTTTTCATTACCTGAGTCATCCAGAGAATCTAAAGCTTCAAAAGAGCTTTGTCATTGTTCTAAAACAGAATTATACTCAGGAAACTATCCCTGGTAAACTGATATATACTCAGAAACTCTCTGGAATAATATACCATAATTAATATCTATACATTTTTATTAAAATATTTTAGGGAGATGCCTGCATGGCTAAGTGGTTGAGTGTCAGGTCATGACCCCAGGGTTCTGGGATTTAGTTTCACATCAGGCTCCTGACAGGGAGCTTGCTTCTTGCCTATGTCTCTGCCTCTCTCTCTGTGTCTTTCATGGATAAATAAATAAAATCTTAAAATATATATATTTTAGGAAATCACATGGCAAAATACAAAAAGTTATGCTGAGACTCTCTTCTTCATGAGCAAGACTACCAGAAATGATGGGCTGCAGGGTGTGGGTTGGGGGAACTCACATAGTTCTACAGTTGTTGAATATCAAATACAAACTATAAAGTGCATATATTTACCATGTTTTAAGAAAGATGAGCTGGAAAGGTTATTACAAAAAGTCACAGAGTTAATTAGAAAAAGAATGATTGAATGTTTTATGAATGAAAATTCAATAGTCAACATTAAAAATTCAGTGGATAGGTATAATAGCAGGTAAGAACTAGCTGAAAATAGAATTTGTAAACCCAAAGGTCAGTTAACATAATGTACAGCAGCCTATCAAAAATTATCAGCCATGAAAAGAAGCAGATCAATGTCGTTCATAATGAAGAGAAAACTCATTCAATAAAAATAGAGCCAAGACAACAGAGATGATGGAATTAGCAAACAAGAATGTTAAATGTTAGCATGAATTTGCATTACATGTTCAAGATGTTAGAGGAAAGCATAAACAGATGAAAGGAAAAATAATAATTTTTAGAAAAGACCAAAATGGTACCTGTAGAATTGAGAATACTGTATTGGGTAAAGTAAATCTTAGACTGCAAAGTAAGAGCGAGTAAAAAAACTAGCAATAGAAACTTTAAAATGCAGCACAGAAAGGAATAAAGATTGAAAACATGAAAAGGTGTGGCTATATAATCTAGTGTTAAATATGTATAATCAGAGCCCTGGGATAAAAACTGGTAATAGGAGGGTAAAGAATGCAATGAAAACTATAAACAAAGCTCAAAAAAGCACAATAAATGTAAGCAGAACATTTTAAGAAAATTACAACAAAGCATGTAATCACCAGATTGTTGAAACCAGTGAGCAAAAAATATCTTAAATCAGCCAAAGAACTAAGACATGTAACAGAAGAACATAGATAAGAAGTGCAGCAGTCCTCTCATTAGAACCTACATAAGCCAGAAAATAGTGGAGACATAAATCGTTGAAGGCTTTGTATAATGCCTTCATAAGAGTATGACATTTTCTTATAAATTTATATATATACATGTATTATTTGACCAGCATTTAAACTGGATATTTATTTGGAAGGAAAAAATTATGAAGTTCCAACTAGTATAAAATAAAAATTTAGAATGATAAAGACCAATTAAAATTTAGCTTTGTTTAAAAAATCCAACGGCCTATAATTCTGGAATCAAGGGATAAAAAGTTCACTATTTTCTTAAGAGAGTTGTATTGACAAAGGGAAATTCCCTGAGACCAAAGGCTAACAAATCTTCTTAGAACCAGGTAAGGCATATTTTCAAGTAACTATTTTGTTTGTGGACCAAAAGAACATGGCAACTGGAAGAAATTTCCAAAGGCTAGGCTTACAAAGAATAATAAATAGGCATGGCGATCCATCTAAGGGAATAAAATTAGAGCCTAATCAAAGCATACTATCCATTAGTGGGACAGAGGACCTTAAAAATTCTGCACTTTGGATTATAGAACAGCTTTTGTACAGTGATTTCTGTGGGTCTCTTCTATTAACCCTAACAAATAGACATATTAATTTCTTTCCTTGCCCAGTGATAATATGTTGGCATATTTTGAGAACAAAACATTATTTTTACTGTTCAGAGGAATAACATCAAGATATGATGAAAAGACACAATGAATTAATAATTCCTTATGTAGATATTACTTTATGTAGAAATCCTGGAATTTGAGACCATATTGAGACTGAATTGGATTTTTGAACTTTACCTTTGGAAAACGAATGTGATTGATTTTGCCTACAGGAGGGACAGAGGCCCAAATATTTGGTGACCACAGGACTGACTAGTGTCATATATTGAATATTTCTGCCTCTTTAGTAGTTCACTAGTGCCATATATTGAATATTTCTGCATTAACATTGATCTCTCTCTAATAAGATTTTCATACCCTCTACCCTTCTGAAATGACATTCTTAAAGATTCAGTCTTGCCAAATTAAGTGCTCAATTCTGGTTTCTCATTTTATTGAAACTAAAAAAGCAAAAATTTACAGTTATTCACTTTCTCCTTCCTGAATTACTGTATGTTCTTTGTTTCAATGACACCATCTCTCATTTTATCTGTTTACTTTATAGCTCCTGCTACTCAATCTTTTTGCAGTTTTCTCCTTCTCTTATAACTTCTAAATATGAGAATACCCAAGAACATATATATCACAGCACAGTTTTTTACAGGAATATTTTTAGAAATCAATTTAAGTGTCCACCAATAAAGCTCTAGTTAAATATATTATGGTATATCTATATAATGTAATACTCTAAATTGTATGAAATAAAGGATACTTTAAAAATTTTTTACTATCCCAACCACTGTTGAAGTGTATAATTCAGTAGATGTTAAGGACATCCACATTGCCCTTAGATCCACGGATCACTAGCATTTTTTCATCTTGTAAAATGGAAAGTCTATACCAAATTAATAACTCCCCACTCTCCCCTCCCATAAGCCCTTGGTAAACACCTTTCTCCTTACTATCCCTAAGAATTTGCCTACATTAGATATTTCGTATAAGTGGAATCAGGCAGTGTTTGCTTTAACGTTTGTTTCACTTAGCATACTGTTCTGAAGGTTCATTCACATTTTAGCATGTGACACTATTTCCTCCCTTTTTAAGGCTTAATAATATTCCATATATAATGGAATACCACATTTGTATATCCATTCATTTGTTGATGGATTTGGGGTTGATTTTACCTCTTGGCTATTGAGGACAGTACTGGTTTGAGCATAGATGTGGTGAGTATTTTTCCATTGTACATATTTACTGTATAATTTTTATCCCTTCATCTGCCAATGGGCATTTGGATTGCTTACACCTATTGACTATTGTGAATAATGCTTCTGTGAATGTGAGTGAGTAGATATTTCTTAAAGACCATGCTTTTAGTTATTTCAGATGTATATACAGAAGTGGGATTGTTGGATCATTTGGTAACCATTTTTAATTTTTGAGGAACCACCATACTGTTTTCTGTAGTGGTTTCATTCTACACTCCCACTAATAGTGTCCAAGGGTTCCAATTACTCCAAATCTCAACCAACACTTCCTATTTTATTTCTTTGTTTTGTTTTGTCTTATATATATATATATTTTTTGGTAGCCATCCTACAGAGTGTGAGGTGATATCTTACCTGCATTTTGTGATTTTGACCTGCATTTCTCGGATGATTAGTGATGTTAAGCATCTTCTCATATGTTTATTGACCATTTATATATTCTCTTTGGAGGAATGTTTATTCAAGTTTTTGCACAATGTTAAAAGAGATTATTTTATTTTTCATTGAGTTATAAGAGTTGTTTATATATTCTATAAGTTAACCACTTATAAGACATGTTATCATAAGCATATTGTCTCCCATTCTGTGGTTTCCCTTTCCCACTCTGTTGATTATGTCCCTTGGTGTATAAAAGTTTCCTTTTATTCAAGTTTCTCTCTTGGTGTAGAGAAAGTTCCATATATCCCACTGTCCCCACACAAGCCTAAACTCCCCCACTATTGACATCCTGAACTGCAGTGGTTCCTTTGTTATGATCAGTGAACCTACAGTGACATATCATAATCACCCAAAGTTCATAGTTTGTATTAAGGTTATTCTTGGAGTTGTACATTATATAGGTTTTGACAAATGTATGTATCTAGCCTTGTAGTCTAATACTGGATAGTGTCAATGACATAAACGTCCTCTGTTCTCTATTTATCCTAGTTCCTTTACTCATCCTAGTCCCTGGCAACCACTGATCTTTTTTTTTTTTCTTTTCCAGTCGCCATAGTTTTATCTTTTCTAGAATGTCAAATAGTTGGAATTATATAGTATGTAGCCCGTTTAGATTAGCTTATTTTCCTTAGTAATATGCATTTAAGTTCCTTCATGTCTTTTCATGGCTTGATAATTTATTCATTTTTAGTACTGAATAAGGCTTCATGGTGTACCACAGGTTATTTGCCTACAAAAGACATGTTTTTGCTTCCAAGTTCTGAGAATTATAAATAAAGTTGCTGTATATATCTACCTGCAGGTTTTTGTGGAGGCACAGATTTCAACTCCTTTGGATAAATACCACGGAGCATAATTGCTTGATTGTATGGTATGTTTAATTTTCTAAAAACTGCTAAACTATATTCCATAGAGGCTATACCATTTTGCATTTCCACTAGCAATGAATGAGAGTTCCTATTGTTCCACATCCTCACTAGCATTTGGTGTTGTTAGTATTTTAGACATTCTAAAAGGCATGTAAAGGTATCCCATTGTTGTTTTAATTTTCACTCCCCTAATAACATACAGTATTTTACATTTTTCATGTGATTATTTGTCATCTAAATATCTTCTTTGTTGAGGTGTTTGTTCGGGACTTTTAACTATTCTCTCATCATTGGGTTTGAAGAGTTCTTTTATATGTTGAATAACAACCCATTATTATACATGTTTGACAGATATTTTTTCCTAGTCTGTGGCTTGTCCCCTCACCCTCTTTACATTCTGTTTCACAGCCCAGATAACTTTTAATTTTTTAGACTTTATTTTTGAGAGAGAAAGAGAGAGAGAGAGAGAGAGAGAGCACAAGCAGCTTTTGGGAGAGGCAGAGAGAGAGGGAGAAGTAGACTCCCTGCTGAGCAGAGAACTCAATGTGGGGCTGGATCCCAGGACTCTGAGGTCATGATCTGAGCTGCAGGCAGACATTTAACTGGCTGAGCCACCCAGGCATCCCTAGATGGTTTTAGTTTTAATGATGTTTAGTTTACCAATTATTTCATTCACAAATTGTGCCTTTGGTGTTGTTTCTAAAAAGTCATCATAGCCAATGTCATCCATGTTTTATAGAAGTTTTATAGTTTAGTATTTTAACATAGGTCTTTGATCTATTTTGATTTTTTTTTTTTGAAAAGTGTAAGGTCTTGTTTTGATTCACTTTTTTGCAAGTTTTTTTTCCAACACCACTTGTTGAGAAGACTATCTTTGCTCCATTTTATTTCCTTATTCCTTTGTCAGAGATCATTTGAATGTATTCACATGGGTCTATTCTGGGTACTCTGTCTTTTTCCATTGATCTATTTGTTACTTTGCTAAAACTACACTGTCTTGATTACCATAGATTTACAGTAAGTCAAAGTTGGTTAGTGTTAGTATTCCAACTTTGTTCTTTCCTTTCAATATTGTGCTTGGCTATTGGAGTCTTTGGCTTCTTCATTTAATGTTAGAGTCACTTTACCAATACCTACAAGATAACTTGCTGGGAACTTGCTTGTGATTGCCTCGAATCTGAAGATTATTTTGGGAAGGACTGACATCTTGACAATATTTAGGCTCCATATCGATAAGCATGGACTATGTCTCCATTTATTTAGTTCTTTGACTTCTTATGTCAGAGTTTTATAGTTTTACTCATATAAATCTTATACATGTTGTTAGATTTATACCTATTTCATTGTGGTGGCAATAAAATAAATGGTAATATATTAATAATTTACTTTCAGAGGAGGAAGATAAGTGACTGGTAAACACAGAGACATAAAGACTTAGTTTGAAGGTATACTTTTTGTATCATGTTAATGTTTTACCATATAAATAAATATTTTAAATGGTAAGGTAGATGCAAAAATGTTTCCCTTCCTCATGAGTTATTTTATTTTCCTCTATTTTTGATTTTTTTGGAGGGGCAAAGATTATCTTGCCCCTTCCCATCCCAATTTTCAATGTGTTTGATACGTAAGAGATTTATAATTTTGACAGCAAGGGATAAGTCACATTAATTCTAATAATGAATGAATATAAACTCAGACATTTTTTACCTGAAGCAGTTTAGATGCATTTTATTAAACTTAGTTATTTTGGGGATCCCTGGGTGGCACAGCGGTTTGGCGCCTGCCTTTGGCTCAGGGCGCGATCCTGGAGACCCGGGATCGAATCCCACGTCGGGCTCCCGGTGCATGGAGCCTGCTTCTCCCTCTGCCTGTGTCTCTGCCTCTCTCTCTCTCTCTCTCTGTGACTATCATAAATAAATAAAAAAAAAATTAAAAAAAAATAAACTTAGTTATTTTTGACCAGAATTATTTTTATGAGCTCATTCATTAACTCTTGCAAATAAAAGAATATCAGCTCAGTGAATTGTTAATGAAAATGATTCTATTTAGTTAGAAATATGGCTACAAATAGAAAATGCATCTAGAATCTTTAATAGGTAATACATTTTTATAGAGACAGAGACAAATGAGAATATATTGCCCAATTTTGAATTTTAATGCCAAACTACAAATCACATCAAATAGCTACAATTAGATAGATGGATTTGATTGTTATCCAGTGAGTTGGGCAACTCAATGATAGTAATTAAATAATATACTAGGAGAGGAAATGCATCTTATTTGACCCTCCTATCCTCTCTTATTAGTAAGCCTTTCTAACACTGCTTCCAAGGCACGGAATCAAATTAATATTTCAAAATATAACTTCCTACTACAAGGTCCCCATGCCTTCTAAGGTAATACACTTAAGTGTATGTTCCAAGATGTTAAATCCTTTGTAACCTCTACTAAAATGCTCCAGAGCTCAAAATTGATGTCAAATGTTAATCAAAATCTTTTGGCAAGTATAGAATTTTAATGGAATTGCTTGGTTCTTGAATTAAAGAGATTTTTAGTCCCTGAAGTATAGGGCAAAACCTTGGCATATTAGAGATCCATTCTCTGGCATTCATTTAAAAGGGCAATCAGGAACATAAAATGAATGCTATTCATACAAGCTAGTGGCATTAAGTACATTGGTTTGAACATTAACCTTATCATTTCATGAATCTAATTGATTTGTCTCTTTTAGCCTTTGACAAAAAAAGAGAGAAAGAGAGAGAGAGAGAGAGAGAGATTTTTATCACTATTACTCATTTATCTTTCTTTCAAAACACATTTTAACCCATTGTAATGGCTAGTTCTCTCTGAGACTTTCAGAACTCCAGAAAAAGAGCTTCCTTAATTTTAATCTTTTGCCTCTCATTTCCAGATTTAAGTAGAAGTAAAAGTATTTTTATCTATTAAGAAAGGCAAAATAATTTATATCTGAAAAGATCTTTCTCTGAAATTTGAAATCATTAAAAAGTGGCTATTCTACTTCTCAGAAAGTCTTTGAATATGCATATCTTCAAACACTAAGTTATATTATTATTCTTTTAAAGAAAGAAACACATCTTTTGTAATTTACAAAAAAGAAAAAAATTAAAAGTATTTGTATTATTAAAGAATGAGTATTTTGTGTATTTCAAGAAATATACCAATGCCTTTTATAATTTATATTTAAGGAAAATTTTTATTTTTATTTGATAAGCAACTGTCCACTATTTTGCTAATTGTGGCCCTACAAATGAGAGATCATGAATTTCTATACAGGACTCACTAGAATGTAGTAGGTAAAGTTGATTGCAGGGCCATGAAGCAAATTTGGCATTGTCAGTCATATTTTCAGAAATTATTTGTATGCTAAATATGTTTATATACATTTACTTTCTTCAGTCTGCCTTATTTACTGCTGTATATATAGTTAATTATTTAAGAGCAACAAACAAAACATTACAGTATAAGAAAGTTGAAATTACACATATTTACTGCATCCTTCTAGCCACAGTGTAACCTAAGTACTATGTCATAAAATTTTGTGATAGGCACGTTTGAAACTGTATTGAGGTCTTTCAAGTATAGGAAGTACTTTGCCTCATGCAATTTATAAGTCACTTTGCATATTTATGTTTATATTAAATTCATTTATATTTAAATTGGTTCTTAATTTCATGATCACACCTTTACAAAAACACTAGAAATATTTCCTGGAAACAAAAGAAGTGTAGGTAGAAAGAATAGTATACTGTACATCTTTCAATTCTAATATTTACTGAAGTTACCTTTTGTTTTTTTGTGATTATAACTAACTTTAATGTGACTATAACTAACTTCAACGTGATTATAGAAAGTTAACTTTACAAACCATAATCAGGATATTAAAAAGACAGTATTCTTTCAAGGCACTGTCTTTGTTAAGTTTTGTTATCAGGCATATGCTACTTTAAAAAAATGATTTGGAAGTATAACTGTTAAGTAATTCATTAAAACTTATCTGTAAAACAGCATAATTCATGAAGTGTAATCTGGGCTTTAGAAAAAATAGACTTTGGTTTCCTACTTACTAATGAAAGTGAGTAAGCTATTAAAGTTTTAATTATAAGTTATCTCACGTGGATAATCTATATTAAGTAGATAATAATATACCTCTCACCCTAAAATTTGAGACTACTGTGATATAAGTGAAATCTCTGATAACTATGTGGATAGGGCATTAGTAATTCCTAAAATAATCCTTGACCATTGCCATGGTGTGTAAATTTCTGCATTTAAACCATCATAAAATTAAAAAAAATAAACCATCATAATTATTTTTAACATTTAAATTTTGTAATGAAATTCTTTATCTTATTAATTATAAATAATTTCATTCTGAATAAGATTAAATTTAGAATTCTCTTAGAAGGTAGGGCCTTTCTGAGTATAGAGTTACAATGTGTTTTAAAATGCCTATAAACTATTAATAGACATTTTGCTTGTAACTATAGATCTATTTTAAAACTATTTTACCTATATTCTGATTAAAAATATAATAAGCAAGATGAAAGCTTCATTAAATATGATTGTACAGCATAGTAGTAAGTGTAAAGACTATATAACCACTACTCTGGTCTAGTGAGTCCCTTCTTATTAAGAAACCCCTATTGGCAGGTGGTGCAGCAGTTTAGCGCCGCCTGCAGCCCGCGGTGTGATCCTGGAGACCCGGGAATGAATCCCACATCCGGCTCCCTGCACGGAGCCTGCTTCTCCCCCTGCCTGTGTCTCTGCCTCTCTCTCTCTGTGTGTGTCTCTATGAATGAATAAATAAATAAAATTTTTAAAAAAGAGAAAGAAACCCTTATCCTCCTTCCAAGGTATAACTTCTTTCATCATCACTTATACATTTCCCCCTTATATTCATAATACTGTCTAAATTATTTTATTGGTTTTTTATACATTCATTTTTAATCATTTTTAATCCTTCCAGCCTTTTATTATTTATTTTTATTTGACTTTTTTAAATTAATTTTGTATTTAAATTCAATTAGCTAACATATAGTATATCATTAGTTTCAGTTGTAGTGTTCAATAACTCATCAGTTCCATATATTATTTCTTTTAAGCAATATTTTTCTTCAATGCATATTTCATCTTTTAAAAAATTATCTCATTTAAAACAATTTAGCTCATCTATATGAATTATTTACTTCTATTTGAGAGTTTATTTTGGTATTACTTTGTAGACTTCTTGGGATGAACACTTGATCATTAGATTTAGCTTTTCTTCTACAATATAAGCACTTCATGCTATAAATTTTCTATTAAATACTATTAGGATGCTAGAAATGATTCTATGTAGCATTTTCATTATTATCCAATTCAAAACAGTTTCTAATTTCTCCTTTGAATAATGATTTTTTATTTATAAATTATCAGCATATTTGAAATATCCAAATACATTATTAGGAATAATTTGAGGTTAGTAATTTATTGATTTCTAATATAAATTCATTTGGCCAGAAAGCAACTTATATTTCAGTGATTTGAAATTTATTGAGATGTTCTTAAAACTGTATAGCTCAGTATATATCGAATTTCATAAATATTTTGTTTAGACTTCAAAAAAAAGAATGTGTGCCCCATGCTTATTGAGTATAGTGTTCTACATGTCATGTTTGTTCATGTTTAGGCCATGTTTCTTAAGCTCATTTAAATCATCTATATATCTGAGATAGAGATAGGTATAAGTATAGATATTTTTTTTTTCTATTTGTTCTGTTAGAGGTATGTAAAGCTCCCCACTCTGTGGATTTGGAATTGTCAATTATTTTCTTGTAATTTTCCAAATTTTCCGTGTGTGTGTGTGTGTGTGTGTGTGTAGAGAAAGAGTACTTTCGTGATGCAGAAATTTCCAGTGACTGTTATCTGTCCAAATAGTAGGGCCTTTTATGTGCCTGTAATGAAGATAGATAGATACATAGATACATAAATATATAATACATTGACTTCAATTACTACTTTTTGACTTGACATGTATTTTGATTGATATTAATGTAAATAATCACACATATTTTTAATTACTTTTTATTGACAATATTTTGGCTTTTACAAATGTTTTCATTTGCATCTTGCTTAGTACACTTACAGCCTGTATTTATAATTAGGCTTTTTGTATCACCTAGGCTGATAATTTTTTTAGCACATTTAAATTTTAATATAATACTAATAGATTTATAGATTAAATATATTTTTGCATATGTATAAAAATACAAAAACTATAGAGCAGTTTAAATCTCATTTTATTCCTGACTACTATTCATAAATTATAATCACATTAGGTTTTAAGAATGTAATATTATATAGTTATGTTTATCTCACTTCATTAATTTTATGTCAGGATAAGCAGTGATTCTCAACTGGGGTGACTTTATCCCCTAGGAGCCATGCAGATATATCTGGAGACTTTTTTTTTATTTAACAATGGGTTGGGGGAGTTCTACTGATACTCAGTGATTACAGGCCAGGGAGACTGCCAATGATAGCCTAGCATAGGACAGCTCTCCACAATAAAGAATCATCTAATTCAAATATAAATAATTGTGAAATTGAGATAACCTAAGCAAAGTTATACTAAGGTTAAATAAAAAGCCACACAATTGAATGTCTACTTAGCACTCATACCACATGTTCCTAAACTAGATTAATCTTTTCTCAGGCTTCCAGACCGAGGAAGTAGCCATAGCCATACGCTGAAGATTTGAATGTTAATGAGAAAGGTTAGAAGCACAAACAAGAATTGTTCTTTGTAAACAAGCCTTTAACAAACCTTTTAAATTATTATGAAGGAGAATTGAGAAATAAAGCAGAGTCTGGAGGAAAATTTGAGGTCAAGAAAGGTTTTTATTTGCTGTGGTTTTACCTTTTGTTTATTTTTTAAAGTTTTTATTGTGAAATAACTAGAACCACAATCAGTGGTAGGGAATAATATTGAGAAATCCTATGTATCCTTTAGCCAGTCTCCTCCAATGAGAATATCATGTAGAATTATACTTCAATATATAACACGACATAGCCAAAATAAAAGATATCTTCATGTCCATAAGGATTCCTTATGTTGCCCATTGATAGTCACTCCATTTTCCTCCAGTCCCTCTCCTTATTAACACCTAGCAAGCAATAATGTATTCTCCATTTCTGTATCTTTGTCATTTCAAGAATGTTACATAAATGGAATCGTACAGCATGCAGTCTTCTGGGGATTAGATTTTTCATCAAAATAATTTCCTAGAGAATCATCTGTGTTGTGTCTATCAATAGCCTGTTTCTTTTATTGATGAATAGCATTCTGTGGTATGGATATACCACAGCTTGCTTAACCATTTATCTGTTGAAGGACATCTTGACTGTTTCCAGGTGGGGCTATTACAATAATGATGCTATGGATATTCTTCTCTAAGTTTTTAGATGGAAATACATTTCTCTGGGATAAATGCCCAAGAGTGAAATGGCTAGTCTATATGGTAATTATGTGGCTAGTTTTATAAGAAACTGCCAAAATAGTTTCCAGATATTTAGGCCATTTTACATTTGCTCCACGCCACCCAATAATGTGTAGGTGATCCAGTTTCTCCATATCCTCACCAATATTTGGTATTGTCACTATTTTGTATTTTAATCATTCTGATGGGTGAACAGTAATATCTTTTGGTTTTATTTGCATTTTCCTGATGAGTAATGATGTTGAACATCTTTTCATGTGCTTATTTACCACCTGTATATCTTCTTCAATAAAGTGTCTGTACAGGTCTTTTGCCCACTTTCTAATTGAATTATTTTTGTACTTTTTATGTTTAAAATCTCTTTGTATATTCTCCATCCTAGTTTTGTCTGATAGGTGTTTTGCAACTATTTTCTCCTAGCCTGTAACTTATCCTGTCTTCCTCTTAACAATGTATCTTTTTATTGTTTTTGTTTTTGGCAGTAAATTATGCAATATTATCAGCTGAGAATAAAAACAAATTTTAGAAGCTTAAGATGAGAAGATATGAGATGATCTTTTATAGGAGTTTAAAGCGTGCAGAAAATTATTTTAGGATTGTCATGACCATACTGAAAGTCTGTGGACACAGACATGAAATGCAATAATCTAATATGACTTGTGCTTAAACCTTCCAATGATAAAGAAAACATAGAAAATTGAATTAACTGGGGTTGTGACTTTACCAAAAAGTTGGTGGGAGAATGAGGAAATTGTATTGATGGAATATAGGAAGCATTGATTGTACTAATGGATCATAGATTATTATCTCAGAAATGAAGGATAAAATCCAATCAAAAGGTTTTAAGATCAGTGAATTAATGATAATACTGGGAATCAAAGAACTGCTACCACTGAGGAACTAGGGAGTTCCTAGGAAGACAAAATCTAAAAGGGCAGTATAGAAAAAGGAGAGAAAGAATGCCCCAGGGTTCCCTCATTTAGTAAGTAAAAGTGATTATTAACAATTTTACTGTAAATACAATTCAGAGAATATCAATTCTGGAGTCCCATAACATTGAGATTGAGTCCCAGTGCTGTCACTTTATACAAAGTTTATGTAAGCAACAAAAACTCTATAGTGTCAGATACTTTATTTATAATGTAGAGATAATGATATCATCTCTCATATATATATCCTTGGAAATACTCAGTGAGATATTTCATATAAAGAATTTAGCACAATAAACAATCAATATATGTCCAGATAATATCATTAAGATTTTAAAAGTTCAGTCTCTGTTTATCATGTTGAGTAATCAGTACATAAGTTTCCAAATTTAAACTGTTAGAATGCAAGCACCTTAGACATGGGAGATATATCACACAGAGCATAATCATAATATATTTTAAGTGTTCATTTATAATGTTACCAAATTTCTATACACATTAAAAATTTCTGTGCTTTGAGTCTACATTCTAAAACTTTTAACTTTTCTTCCTGGATTTTGATAACAAAATGTGAGGTTCTGTAGAGATTTTTTTTGAAGGTGGAATAGGAGCTCTCCATACATACGGAAAATTCCATTGGTCTTTTATATAGGAGAGATATTGGGCCAAAAACTGCATACTTACTTCATTAGACTGAGAATTCAGGTTTGGGAAAAGAAAGAAATTTACCCTTTTAGGTTAACAGAATTCCTATCCACATGGCACAAATAGAAGATTAGTTTACTATGCTTTATTATTAACATTCTTTTTCAAATGTGTCAGAGGAAATGCTTCATCCTGAAACAAGCAAATAGTTACCTTACTTTCAGCCAAATAGCATTTCCCAGGGCAGCTTAGTTACAGATAGCATATGATTATTTTGTTTCTGATTGGCTAGAGAAAATAATGCTGCAATTACTAATGTGCTTACATTTTTAGCTGTTGCCAGGTAATGCTCTGTTGGAGGCTCACTCTGCAGTAGTTAACCACTGAAATTAATAGAGCAGCAACATATGCTGCTGTGAAGAGCTGTAGTATTTTCTGTATAAGCTCATTTTCCCTCAAATATTTATTTATGTATTTGTTACTTGTCAAAATATCATATAAAAGTGAAATGGTAGAGAGAATGTGAAGTTATGAAAACAGGTTATGATTGATACATCTTTCTCACCATCCCTAGAAAAAAAGATCAAGAGACAAAAGCCTTTCATGTTAATCTCTTATTGAGGTGGGAAAAAGGAGGTTCCCAGGGAAGAAGAAGTGAGAGAAAAAATGAGGTGAAGAAAAACTGAAGAAAAGAAACTAAAGTAGATGCATTACCAAGTTTGTTACAACTACATAATAATGTTATTAGTTGCTACCTCTTACTGGTACATATTCAGACAGGACTTTTAAAACCACTGAATCTCAGAACATTTAATTGGAATAGATGTGAAAGACGTGCAAAATATTTTTGCCTCTCTTACTTCCATTTCCCAGAGAAAACTTACAGAAGTAAGTTTATCCAATACCATACCAACTCTCCTATATTCTGGAGTTGTGTCATCTAGCATCTTGAGTCAAGCCCCAGAGAAGTCAAAGCTTCTGGGGGTTGCTTTTAGCTAGTGTGTGTGCTTGCCAGTCTCTCTCTGTAATAGTAGGCACACATGGAGGTTTTATTTTTTTATTTTTTCTTAAATATTTTTATTTATTTATTCATAAGATACACACAGAGAGAAAAGCAGAGACACAGGCAGAGGGAGAAGCAGGTTCCATGCAGGGAGCCCGATGTGGGACTCTATCCTGGACCCTAGGATCATGACCTGAGCCAAAGGCAGACGTTCAACTGCTGATCCACCCAGGTGTCCCCACATGGAGGTTTTAGAGGCAACGTCAGTGGCAGGTATGTGAGCACAGGCTTACAAACTCTCACTAGGACCAGCAGAACCAATTGCCAAAATCTTGGAGGGGCGGTAGTTAAGACTGTGACGATCTGTGATGACACATGAGCTGAATCCAGTCTACTCCTTGTATCATTTTGATTCACTCAGCCCTCTCTCATGACGTACTGATCTCAATAATGGGCCCTCATTTCTTTGTAAAGAGAGGAAGAGATGGAAAGTTGCCAGATCTTAAAAAAAAAAAAAAAAAAAAAAAAAAAAATTGATTCAACTGCTGATCCCAGGATTACAACTGGTTTTCATTTACTGCTTCCACCAACTTTTTAGATTTTTCTGCATCGCCATCCAGAACTTTGGCTAGGCTAATTGGTGGCTAGAATAATGATCCAAATCTAAAAGCCTGACTAAGGTAAGGAAGTGAAGTTCAGTACATTAGAGAAACATGCTTTGTCTCTGATGAGAAGAACTGCAAAGCTATAAAGCAAAGGGAATGGATCTAGGTAGAGAGCTGAAGCCAATAATTCAATCTACCACAATGAGATATCAGCTTTGGTTCTTGTTGTTGGTGGTGGTGTTATGGGTGATGGTGAATCTGGGATAAACTTCATTAAATGCCTTTTTCCATCTGCTCTTCCTTCTTCCCTCCCTTGCTTCCCATTTTCCTTCACTGCTGCTTCTCTGAAATTGCATCCAATAAAACTTTAGCAGGAAAATTTTTGCTTTGGACTCTGTCTTCTGGGGATTACGGACTAGGATGGTAGATATGCAATTAAAAACAGACCTTAGAATGGGATTTGGGAATGGGGTTATATGCACCATGAGGGCAACAGGTATCCCATTATGACTGATAAGGAAGGTGCAGTAGGCAGTGATAGCACAGTGAATAACAGTTTCATTTGTGTTAAACATATATAAAATGAAGTAGAAGGTAACCATACTGGGATATCAAGTACTTGCTACATTTAAAAGCAATGATCACAAAATGTATTGTTACTCTTCCTGATGATATTTCAAACCCATTAGTAGAAAAAGTATTTATTTGTCTGTACTCCATCCCGTTTCCCAGATCACACTTTGAAATTCTGTTTTCATGGAACTTCAACCTACACTAAAGGTTGTGCTACCCAGGGCCTCAGAGCAAATTCTGGCAAAGTCAGGTCCTTTCTCTATCCAGTCCTCAAGGTGCAGGAGTGGGCTTTACAGCTATGAGGATACTGTGAGTTTTCACTCCAAGCCTCTTTGTCTTGGAAGTGAGAAAACTAGCCAAGGCCAAGAAAGAGTAGTTTACTCTGAGATAATATGGGATAATATATAAACCATGAATGCAGTGGAAAAGGTTAGTCCATGAAAGACTGAATGAAGCTGAGTTTTTTTTTTCAAATATGCTGTCTTTTATAGAATAGCTTCTTTCTCCAAATTTATATAACAAACCCTGAAAAATTGAAATCATTTTTAGTTAAACCTGATATTTACCTTATCTATCTATTATATGTATACAACTGATTTGAGTATATTTAAGTTAATGAAAACATGAACAATTTACCTAACCTTAAGTATAAATCCGAAGGTTCAATTTCAAGGGAATAATATAGTTTAATTTGTAATTACAAAGAAGTACTCAAAATATACAGGCACACACCAACATCACCCCCCCCCCAATACAAACAGAATTGGAAGGGCAAATATATAATAGATATGAATAGAATTTGAATTTGGACATACATACATAGACAAAAATCTCTGATGCTCTGCTTCCTAGTTACAGGAAAATGGACAAAGGACTTACCTTGTCTAAGTCTCAGGGTCATGATTGTACAATAAGAATGCTATGCTTCTCACAAGAATGATGTCACAGTGTCTTCTCTTGGGTACATTCCATTATGTAATGGAGAAAAGAAGATGAGAAAGTCCTCAAGAATCCATCCCACATTTTAATGGAAGGGTCAGAAAACTGATTACATCAAAATGCTCTGATATCTGACTGCTCAGGACATTACTAGATAAAAATAAGATAAGCCTTTTGGATAGGAAATTAAGTTCTGCAGTAAATTAACATATTAAAATAAAGCATTGGGTAATAAAAGTACTACCTCAGTAATATCAAAGCAATTACCACACTAGAGACATGTTCCTTAGGATACTACATCATACACACATATTCCTCAACATTTTGAACAATATATAAACACGTCCACACCTGACAAGCACAATTCTGACCCCTTTTTAAAAAGTATATTTAGAAGCACCTGGGTGGTTCAGTGGTTGAGAGTCTGCCTTCCGCTCAGGTCATGATCCCAGAGTCCTGGGATCGAGACCCACATCAGACTCCCCACAGGGAACCTGCTTCTCCCTCTGCCTATGTCTCTACCTCTGTGTGTGTGTGTGTGTGTGTGTGTGTGTGTGTGTCTTTCATGAATAAATAAATTCTTTAAAACTAAATAAAAAGTATATTTAATTTAATCCAGTCATCATATGAGACTGAGCAAGTAGGACTTAAGCTAATTCCTTTAATCATTGTTACAATATTTATCAATTGGTAACTAAACTATGCTTCATTCACCAAATTACTACATATCAGTCAATTGTATACAGCACAATTAGATCGTATTTTCTTGAAGAACAACCTTTGCTAATATGTTAATTTGTGTCTCAGTTTTTCACTTATTGGTTTGTCACTTAGTAATGACTCTCTTTTGTTTTCAAGTTATAAAAAGCAAAAGATCATTGGTGAAGGACATAAGTGATAAATACATTTGTAATATATTTCTTACATGGTTAAACAATTTTAAAAAATGTGCTCACAAACAAAGAAGCACAAATACTATGTGTTCTCACTCATATGTATAATCTAAAACAACAGCACAGCAAAACCTGAATCCACGGATACAGAAGACAGACTGGTGGTTGCCAAAGACAGGAGGTGGGGGTGAGTGAAATATGTGAAGTCAAAAGGTACAAACTTCCAGTTATAAAATAAGTCCTGAAGAAGTAATTCACAGCATGGGGACTACAGTTAATAATACTGTATTATATATTTGGAATTTGCTCAGAGAATAGATCTTAAAATTTCTCATCACAAGAAATAAATGTCTATATGTGGTGATGGATATTAAATAGACTTAATGTGGTGATTGTTTCACAATATACATACATTGACTCATTATGTTCTATAAATGAAACTACTGTTATATGTCAATTCTATTTCATTTTTTAAAAGTGTTCAATTTGGGACTTTTTGGGTATTTTAGCTTTTTATTAGTTTAAAAGACTTAGAAGATAGATAATTCCATGTTCCTGGTCAAACTACCAGTTATCTTGATAGTTTTCATTTTTATATTATTAATTTCATTTGGGAGATGAATGTACTTAGGTGTTTATAGGTGTGTGTGTAGAAGTATGTGGAGATGTCTTCCTTTGGAACATGAATATTAATGTCTTCATCCACTTTTTGGGCAAGTGGTTTCCCTATCTCAGGTCTTTGCATAGAAGCCTGCATTCAAGGTGGGTCACTTGTATACATTTTTTATTATTTCTTGGCCTTATTTCCCTTGTAAATAAAATTGAAAGATACTGTTTTGCTTAAGACAATTTTGAGGTCAATTGAGAAAAAAAAAATGTCACAAAGTAAAAGCTGATTTGCTACATCCTTTTTTTTTTTTTTGGACAATCTGCAATAACTTTTTTCCATTTTCTCCATTTAATCATCTTTATTAGAATGCCTAGTCTCAACATAAAGAGAATGCAACCAAGAAACATAAAAATCAACATTATACTGTCTTATAATGTTTATTAATAATAAATACATTGAAATTTTTCTAAAACCACCAATGGTTATGCTAGAAACAAACACATCCAAAAAAGTGAATGAAATTACATCATCAATGTCTTTTACCTTTGATGTGGTGACAATGATAGGTACAGAAGGAATATAATTTCTTTGGCAGCATGGTTGACATGACTTATGATGTAGCAAAACGAGTGGACAACTGTTCTCTAGCTGTCAGTTTTTGGCTGGAATCCCAAGTGAAAATGAGCAGAACAAAGAATTTTGAGGCAGACAGTTACAGAATACAAATCACATAGTCATGTGGTTGACAATTTTTCTTTGTAATGACCCAATGAATCAGATGTAGGAAAGTCATTTCAAAGCTCACCAGAGAATCAATATTGACTTATTTCTGAAAAGTTGTCAAAGTCAAGTTATTAGACTTAATTGGGAAGAATGCTGTCTAATGATTTTTTGTTTTTTCTAGTATTCCATTTTTAGCAGTTCAGTAATGAGCTATATCATTATTTATAAATGACTGTATGCCTTAGCTTTATAAAAAAGTTAGAATGCATTTTTTATTTTAATCATTTTGGGAGAAATATACAATTATGTTTATATTTTTATTTCCATGACTAAAAATCACAATCTTAAAATCTAAAGCAAATAGGTCATTTGAAAGCTATATTTCTTTGGGGTAAAAATTCTGATTTTTTTTCCTTTGCACATATTGTAAGTACTAGAACCTAAGAATTTAATTAAAACTTCCAAAGGATGTTTTGACAGAGATTACACTAAAACACTAACTGCATGGTAATATATATAGGATAATAGAGTTGGTTTTTTTTTAGAATTTAACATGACTATTTTCTTTCACAACTCAGACTTTGAACCAAATTGAAGTAGAAACATAACATTGAATTATAAGATGGAGAACACATGTTATTTTATGCTAAAAATCAGTAAAGTTTATAAAAAACGATTGTTGCTTATTATTTTAAAATAAATCCAAAAAATATACATGTATATATTTCACTCTTTATACATCAGTAACTTCCTGTTCATAGACGAGAGTGGGCTAATTTTGATAATTTTTTTAAATGTTATTTATTTAAAATGAACATTTCTTCTGAAAAAAAAAACAGAGTGATTAAGAATCTTCTTTGTAATTTTAAATCACTTTGAAATGAGCAGTATATTCCTATATAACCTATTGCATTCAAATTAAACTATAAATTAATTATAGTATTTAAATTAAAGTTATTAAGGCTTGTCCAATCTGCAATCACTAAAACTATAGAAAGTTATTAAACTGCTATTTAAAAATTTAGAAAACATTTAGTATGGTTTAATTTTACTAATAGATTCAATGATATAGACTCAAACTAGAGAAAACTTGGTAAAAATAATCTTTCTTCCTAAAATTCTGTTTTGTGTTACTTATATCTGTTTCCTTAACCTAGTTGTAGGTCCCTAAGGGGAGAGATGCTTCTAGCATGTTCTTGTATCTTTTGCATTTACTGCAATGCTGGTCACATAAGAAGTACATGGTGGCTCATGAATAAATGAGAAAGTGAGTAGAAATACAGGCAGATAAATAAGCAGATAAGAATAGAAACATAGATAAGGTGAATTTGAAAGTCAGGTAAATACATCCTATCCAAGGAGGTGACATAAATATCTGAAATAATTCAGTTGCTTCATGAAGCTATTTCTCCAAATCAGTCCATTGAATTAATAAGTGTTGACACAATATTGAATTACTAGTATTTCATATCATTGTAGAAGTTTCTAAATTAAAATTGACCCCAGAAAGTAGTTTAAAACTTTATCTAGTTCTTTTACACCATAAGATTCTCTTACAAGCTGGTCATTGGAGTCATGAGAAAAAAATATATATTTCCTCAAACTTAGCTGCTGAGGTCATGTAGAAAACAGCAAAAAAATTTATAACTGGAAGACAACTTATACATGTTTTATAAAAACATTCCTTAAATATGTAAAAAGTATACAGACAGGAACTTTCTTATTAGCAAAACAAAATAACCAGGCAACTATTTATCTAAAAAGGATATATTTTAATCAGAGGAAGTGGATAAGTTGTAATTACTTTAAAGTTTCAGTATATCATGTTAAGTGTGATTTATCAGGCTTGATAATTATAAACTGTAATTTTCTAATTAAAGAAATTCATCCATCTTAGCTAGTATTCTGTTAGCTAAATTTGAAACCACATTTGCTAACAAATTGATGCCCTCCTGTGTAATGGTCTTCTGCTGAGCATTTGTAAAGTCCTAGAATTTGAAAAGGAAATTCTGATCTGGCATGAATTCTACAAAAAGGCCATAGGACTGAATTCTTTGGATACTCTATTCTATATCATTTATAGTATTTTAAGTATTCTCTAAAGCTATTTATAACAAGGGATTTTTTTTGGGGGGGGGGTACATTTTGAGTGCTTCCTATCACAACTTCACACTATTTCAAGAATTTTAGGAGTGCCTCAGACCCACATCAACTCTTCAGAACATCAAGTGAATTTTAATAGAAAATAATAGAGAAGTCCAAAAGGGCAATATACAAGGAATGAATAACATATGAATACATATATACTTTGTAAGTATCTAATTATAAGTATCATTGTGAAACTTTAAAAGCATCTGGTTATGAAAGTTATTGCTGGAAGGGGAGTTCTAGATGATCTATTCCCTAATAGCATTAAGAAAACCTTTGATTCTGGGATGTCTGAGTGGCTCAGTTGGTTAAACCTCACTCTTGATTTGGCTCAGGTCAGGACATCAGGGTCATGAGACTGAGCCCTGTGTGAGGCTCCATGCTCAGCCTGGGGCCTGCTTAAAATTCTCTCTCTCTCTCTCTCCTTCTGTCCCTCCCCAACTCACTCAAATGCTCTCTCAAGAAAGAAAGAAGTAAAGAGAAAGAAAGAAAGAAGAAGAAAGAAAGAAAGAAAGAAAGAAAGAAAGAAAGAAAGAAAGAAAAAGAAGAAAGAAAGAGAGAAAGAAAGAAAGAAAGAGAGAGAGAGAGAAAGAAAGAAAGAAAGAAAGAAAGAAAGAAAGAAAGAAAGAAAGAAAGAAAGAAAAAGAAAGAAAGAAAGAAAAAGAAGAAAGAAAGGAAAAGAAATCCTTTGGTTCACCAAAACCCACGCCTTAGGTTCTGCTGAAATCTCCATCCAAAAAAAAACAGAGGGTCTTTAGGCAAATCTTCCACATGAGAGCAACAATAATTAAACTGCTCACACAGAACAAGTATTACTTCTATATACATGCATTTATGTATATGTCTACTTATCCTTATTTATTGTTCTTTGACAAAATAAGACTTGGGTGAAAACAGTGATGTATCAGAGTAGTTGTAATTTGAGTGCTTTATCTCTTGTAATCTCCATCAGCTTTCCAAATTATTTTAATGACATTATTTATATTAATATTAGTAATAATGGTGCTAAATTTTCTTAGGATTATAAAAAGCATGTTTAGAAAGCTTCAATTATTCTAATGGTCTACAGCGTTAAATCGAAATGAACAAGCATGCTCTGCAAATGCAGCTGTAAAATAAGTGGCCTAAGCTGATCCCCATTTTATACCAGACTATATAGATATAGCTTTTTAGTCTACATTAAATATAAAGCACTCTAGAAATTAAGCTGAAACTAATGTGAAAGAGACCAACAAAATAATACAAAATCAAATATTATACAAGTTATTTTCATTTGTAGATTATATGCTCTGACATTTATGTTAACTATGGTATATTTCTATATAAATTAATTTTGACTCTTATAATTGCATTTATCTAAGGGCGATATTCATAGCCCATAGAATTTGTTTATCCCATATTTTATCTTTTGTTGTGGTGGACAAAAAAGAAAATAAAGAAACATCTGATCAACTATACATGTATATACGTTGCCTAAGGAAAAGGAGTATCCGATGGTACTGAATGAACTTTGCAAGAGCTCTTGAATGGCCTATTATCAGAGGAAAAGAACTATCTGATTATTTAAATATTAATAACAATTCTTGACTTAGATGAACTAGTGTTACATCAATTTATTTTCAGAATATTGCATCACTAAGATAGGTTAGAATTTCTGCCAATGAATATAAACCTCTACCTGGTACATCCAAAAAAATTGCTAATTCTAGCTCTGCTCCTAACTCATTCAGTAACTTTATTAAGTTTCCTGTACTGTCTTGATTTTAATTTCCTCTGATGTAATTTCAAGGGTCTGATCTAATATTCCAAGATTATTTGATTCTGTAATCTCTGAATTGCTAGCCTTTGCTACTCAGCATGAATAACTATATTCAGCATTTATGGAGAAAATGAACAGATGACAAAACAGAGATTGAGTTTACTGATGGTATTTTAAGCTTAACCTATTGATTCGATATATTTGGGTGAAAAGATGTTTGGGTAATTTTTAAAGTTCTTTCATAAAATTATTACACACTTTATCCCCCACAGTAAAAATTATTATAAAAATCTTCAAATGGGGGTGCCTGGGTGGCTCAGTTGGTTGAGTGCTGACTCTTGGTTTTGGCTCAGGTCATGATCTCAGGGTCATGGGATAGAGTGCTCTGTGAGGCTCTGTGCTCAACAGAGTGTCTGCCTGGGATTCTCTCTCTTTCTCTCCTTCTATCCCTCCCTGCTTGTGCATATGCATCCTCTCTCTCTCTAATAAATAAAACCTTTACAAGATAAAAAGAAATCTTCAGATGTCTTGCAAGTGGAAAAATTATATATTGTATTATATCATATTAATAAATAACTCATCTGCTGTACTATTTTTAGTTCACAGCCAAAGCAATATTGTAGTTTATAATGTCATTTAAATTAATTCCTTGATCAGATTTAAGGATATTTTATATCCTTTATAGTACATATTTTTCTTCAGCAGGGCAGATTTTGATTTACTATTTCACTTAGATTTAAAGTTCTGGGAATTTTAACTGCTCATACAGCATACTAAAAATTAGAACTAAAGTTTGAAACATGCAAATAATAATTTATTCACATAGAGGTACACATAACATTCACTAGTTTCTCAAAGTCAAATAATGTTTCAAAGAATAACAATGTGGTTATTTTAATGATTTGATTCTCTATTTTTAGCAATATTCTGTATCTTTTACCCTGACAATATTATGCAAATAATAATAACTTGCATAATTTTCTTAACTATATTTTTGTATTATGGAAAGCAACCACATAATTTTGAACATATGAACATTAATTTATGGCCAATTTTAAGGTTACTTTCAATTTATTTTATAACAAGAAAAGGGACACCTGCGTTGTTCAGTGGTTAAGCGTCTGCCTTCAGCCCAGGGCATGATTCTGAGTCCCAGGATGGAGTCCCATATTGGGCTCCTGCATGGAGCCTGCTTCTCTCTCTGCCTATGTCTCTGTCTTCCTCTCTCTCTCTGTGTCTCTCATGAATAAATAAAATATTTTTTAAAAAATTATTTTATAACAATAAAGGAACACTGTATAGATACCATATTCTAATTATAAGCTTTATCACAAAATTTATATATACCTAACCCTAAGACTAAAAAAGGTTTTATATTATATGAAGTTTCATCTTTTACTTAATCTCCATAATCTTTTCATTTGGGGGATACTATGTTTCAAATCCTTTAAGCCAGATTTATCAATTCTGAAAGCTGTTCCTTTTTGTAGAAGCCATTTTCAATATCTCAGATCAGTTGGAGAACCACTTAGGGAAGTCAATCAACCCTGTTTTTCACTTAACTAAGAGTTCTAAGTGTCAAAACTAAGTTGGCATTCAATGAGATACCACCACCCTGACCCAATCAAAACTGCCGTCCTGACCGTTGGTTACTTTCTATTCCTTTAATTGTGCTGGGGTTAGAAAAACCAACAATGTGATGATCTAATTCTAGTAGTTCCAAGAGTTTACTCTCAATATTGAGCGAAAAGGCCACAGTCTTTCCCTGTAAGCCACTGAGACAGAATTAAGAATACTAAAGTGAATGGCTCAGAAAGGGAGCAATCAACTCTAAGCCTGATTTAACCAGGCAAGGATCCAACTCCTTTGATTAGGATCTGTGTTACAGAGCTTAGAGGCTAAACATGATTTTATTTGAAAACTGCATTAATAGCAATACCCAAGGTTTTTGACTCAGCCTTATCTCTTAGCTCTGAGTTTCATCCCCAAGTAAGGGGTAGCCTATCAATCTTATACTTACTGTTCACTAAGCATAGTTGTAATTTCATTTTACTTTTTTTGCTAAGTTGCATTCTTCAAATGCAGCCTTATTTCCGTAATATGTTAAAGAGATAAATAGAAAAATAAGCAATCACCAATTTTTGAATAATAAGAGGCAAAAATAAATTTAGGATCTCAATAAAGATATGTATTTCCTACCAGTTTTGAAAGAGTTACATGTACTAAGGTTAACAATACATTGCTCCATACTTTTTTTTTTCTCCATGATATAGTTCTTGAATGCTTTGATATGGATATGGATACAAATTACCAATATTTTAATCATTTTTGTGATGGCTTTCATTTCTTCCTTAAAAAACTTTATCTTTTTATTTATGAAATCCAGAAGAAACTTGTTCTGCCGGGTATATACTCATAGATGCATAAAATCTTCATTCCTTCTGATTCAAACAACAGGGTTGAAGCCTTGGCTCCACTTAATTAATATAGAACAGTTGAGGGTTCCTCAGGTTTTCTGAGTTTCCTTAACGGTAAATGCAGATGTAATACTGGCTTTGTAAAGTTCATATACAAAGATGTTCTTTTAAAAATTAACTTGTCAGCTATTGAGGCTGGAAGTCAATATCTTCATAATATCATTTTCATGAATTCCATTTTCACAATTTTTAGATGGGAAACTAAAACCAATAAACTGTCAGCTCTGTTCATGAATTCTCTTGTTCTTTTTTTTAAAAAAATAACTGATTTTGATGCATAATGTTATATTTCTGCAGTTTATTATTTTTCAGGTGTGATATCTTGCTCATGGCCTTATTAATTTTAATTCTATTTTTTAATACAACATTAGGGTCACTTGAAATTGAAATTAATACTGGTTGTGACTCAGTCTGAACTCAATGTCATTAGCAAATTCCCTAAGTACATTCTAAAGGACACTGACAGAAATTTGAAACAAGGATGAATAAATAAAACTTTTTATGCCTCCACTGAACACTGATATATTGATAAGAACACTCTAGATTCCTTATCTGATTTTTACAAACAGTGAGATAAATTTTGTGTATATTTTTTATAATTATGCATGTCAGAATTACTAAGAAATGACAAAATCTATTAAGCTATTTTATCAAAGAGGAATTTTATATTAATGTAATGTGATGTGATATTGTGAGAAAATAGGAAATAATCATAAAACACAACTTAAATATTTGGGCTACGTATTTTTTCTTTATTTTAAATCCAAGTCTTTCCATATCATTTTAACTACCAATTAGACATATATTACATACAATTTACTTCATGTGTAGTTTTGCCAATAGCTATTTTATTTAACACAAATTACTTAATGAGTACTGAGTTATACTCTTCCAAAAGTTAAGGTCTAAACCTAAGAGACTTCAGGACACAGAAGAAAACTACAAGTGTATTTTAGTGTCCACATTTACCCATCAAACAAATTAATGAGATGGATTATCTAATATCTCCATAATTATGGGTTTTGCTTTAAGAATATACTCAAAGAAAAAAATGCAAGATATTTCAAATTTGAAACAAATATTTTTATATTGCTTTATATGTTTTAAAAATTATCTGCCTTGCTTAATTAGGGATGACTAGTCGCTCAGACAGACGTTAGAGGTGGAATATTACTAGTCAGAAAAGAAATGCAGAAATGTCTTTATATTTTCAGATACCAGTAGCTGAAGGAAATGTTTAAAAAAGCAATTCAGTGTCCATTACGTTGAATTAATCCTGAACTGCAGGGAAATTTATAGCATATGTTTATGAAAATGGTTGCTATTGACAGACAAGACTGACAAAATCTACATTGAGTTGGCTAAGTTGAAAATTCCTTGCCAATAAATTGACAGCCATAAGCAAAAGTGTTTTAGAATACAAAAATTGTTCAAACCCAAAGAACTTCATTTAATTTCTGCACAATAATTTTCATAGACTATACTGAGCTAATCCAATTTTCTAGTCAATCAGAGTCCAATTATATTTAGATGAGTATAAGCTATTAAAAATAACTAGAGCTATATCTAAATATATGCTTCTGAAATTTGCACAGACATTAAGACCTAGTTCAAAACCTTTGAACTGGCAGGTTATAAAGTACAAAGTCAAAGTATTCAGAAAATGAATTTAGACAACTTTGAAAACACGAGGAAATCAATTTTATAATGTCAAATATGTATACATGTTGTAGAGAATTTCTAATTAAATCCTTTAAAGTTTTTGCTCTGCTTCATTTTTGTACACCTTTGAAGAATATCTTTGAACATTATTAAAAGTGAAATGTGAATGTTATTTCTTTAGAATAAATGTAGCTATTTTGACTAAGCACTACATTGTATAAATGATTTATGGAGATCAGATCTGCAACTCAATTTATATACTTTTATTCCTCTCCTTTCAGCATATTGTCCTTGGTTGTTATCGCAAGGTCTTGAACACACTATTTCTTCATAAAATCAAAGGTTATTAGGGAGGCTGCTAAGTTATTTTACATTGAGTTGTACCTGATGAGAATATGACGATGCTCAAATATTGGCATTTATATGCAATAAGTTGTGTACCATAGTTTTCCATAAGTATTACTTCCAGAAATTGTTTGTTCTGTATAATTGGAAACAAATTCAAATATAAAAAGCCTTAAAATAATTGTGAGCTCAATATGATAATATTAACTCATTTTGTATTTATAACTTTTCCATATGAAAAATTTATCATTGAGAATAGTATTATCTAGATATATACAATGATTTGAGCTTATATAAGCTTATGTGAAATATGAAGCTTCTATTTTTCTATTTTCTAAGATATCTGATACTTAAAAAGGCATTTTATTTAAAATCAAAGCAATTATAAATATTTATTTTATTAAAGATGAAACTTAAAATCGGAATTAGTTTTATCTGATAATAGTATTTAATGAATTTAAGATAACCGAATTTAAGCTATATTTTATATCTTATATCATTTACATCATAGTAATTAGTATATTTTATATATAGCAACACATTAGTTGATCCATGATTTGAGCATGCTATTTTAGCCATGCTATGTGTTAAAAGCTATATGGTGGAGTCCTGGGTGATTATAACAGACCCAGCAGTTATTTAAATCATAATCAGGTTAATAATATTATAGAGTTAAGTACGGCAGTAAATGGATGCCTAATATTTTTGTGTCATTCTCTAGTTCAATGTTACTTAGAAATATCACTTGACCATGTATTCTCAAGTGAACAGTGCCAAATCCTTTTCACTTGTTCATCAAGAAATGAGAAAAGAAAAAAATACAAAGAAAATTCCTTTTGGAAATGACTGCCAAATGATTTTCCAATAGAAAACAACTCAACAACAAAAAAAAAAAAAAAAAAAGAAAAGAAAACAACTCAACATTTTGTGTCCTGGGTTACTGTTGTAGAAAAATACCTTTTAACATTTTAAAGACATCTTTATAATTTATCTTGTGAAGAGTCTCATTTCCTTGGATTTACCTGGATACACATTCATCTTTTTGCATTAGCAATGGCATCCAAGAGTGAGATAGTGAGAGTGGTTTACAATTAGTGTAGGGAATTAGAGTAATGCATTGTTTGCAAAGAATATAAAAAGCATCACCATGTGATGGTTATTTTCAGCATTTCCACCATCATGTCTGAGCCAACGCAGCAGAGGCACCTCAGTGCTTGTGAGGGAGCTGGTACTTGCCTCACTAATGATTCTAAGGCCTTATGGAGGGAATATCCTCTGGTCTGTCTTGTGAGATGTAATATGTGAAGTATATGTATAGGTGCCATATAATAAACACACTCCAACATTCCTATCTCCTTAAGCCTTTGAATTCTATCATCTACATTAGGCCAAGAAACATTCTAACATACCAATTTCATTAAGCATAGGGCTCTGTTGAGTACAAATTTCAGTCAACCAAACAAGTAAGCTGTTAGGGACAGTTATAGCTGAATGAACAAACATTAAATCCAGAAATTCTGGTAAGTATATATATATGTCAAATCTGGTGTTATATTCAATTTTACCTGGTATGTCACCTTTGATATACATTGCCACTCATATTCTTCAGGATTCTGCTGATATAAATTAGCAAAATCTTTGAATTATTTTGATATATAAAAAATTTCTTCTTTTATCAGTCATTTACTTGCTCTGTTTGAAAATACTAGGATATAAACCCAGCAATAAGTATAATGGGAAGAAGGATTATTTGGGGTAGATTTTAAGGAGAATGGTGATTTCTCTGAAAGTAAAATTACTCTGTAATTCTTACTGTCTTTCTGAGCAAAGGAAGTATGAATATGTATGTATGTGAGAGGGAAAGCCGCTTACAACTAAATGTCTTAATTAAAAATTTTAGGGTCACACTTTTTATTTAAAAAATGCACTACATTTTATAAGACTTGATGAGATATTAGATTAAAATTATGTTTTAGTTCTGCAACAAGTAAAATTACATTAAAAAAATGTTCACTACGATTTGGCCTGGTGGCTATAAGAAATAAAGGAATCTGTTAGAATATCACAGATATACTCTGTCTTTGACTGTGATTCGAGGTGAGAGTTCAAATACTTCAAGTTTGACATGTTCTTTCTCTAAGTACTTTAGTGCACTGAACGAAGTACATCCCACATGACAGTGTCTGTAGTCACTATTACTGTCATATCAGTCAAACACAGTAGCTGCGTGGTTCCCAAGGCACTGCATTAGTAGAGACTTCATCGCAATCAGCAATAGGTAAAATTGGATTGATCATAATACCACCTTATGGCATAGATTACTAGATTCTAATCTCCAATTTGCAAGGGAATCAGCCCTCTATTCAAGCACAGGGATAAAACCAAACCAAATCAACACTTTATAATTTAGAATCTATTTCTTGCCATGACCCCTGGTACCAATTTCTGTTACTATTGAGGTCCTATTATAGGATGAAAGCGACACCAGTTACTTGAACAATAATAGCAAAATTAATGTAAAGAATTCTAGATAGTAGGATGCCTGGGTGGCTCAGCAGTTGAGCACCCGCCTTCAGTCCAGGGTGTGATCCTGGAGACCCGGGATATGGCTCCCCGCATGGAGCCTGCTTCTCCCTCTGCTTATGTCTCTGCCTCTCTGTCTCTGTGTCTTTCATGAATAAATACATAAAATCTTAAAAAAAAAAAAAAAGAATTGCTAGATAGGTGTAAAACTGGTAACCAAAAAGAGAGAGAGAAAAATAAAAATAAAACATCTAACTTGTCACTGGAAAAAACAATTCCAGGAAGGCAGCTAATACTCCTAGGTTTGGTGGAACAAAGGAAAGAGGAAAGCACCATTCAATTTAGGTATTTTTGGCAAAGGAGTCACAGATCTGAAACTTAGACCTCTGAGGAGGAAGGGCTGCCTGGCTGATGTGCGTGCATCTGACCTAGGAGGAGGGGGTCTCAGGAGCAAGTGGATATCTCACAGAGTGTTCTAGGCTTCAAGATGTGATGAGGAAAAATACATGGGAATGAACTGGTGCTGCTGGAATGAAGAAGTGTGTGATTCTAACAGTATGAAAGAAGGAGGAAGCAAACAGCAAGTACACAGGAAACAAAAAAGGAAAGAGTAAGTTCATTCTTTCTCTAGTCTTGGACTCTCCCACTAGCACACACTTATAACAGAGCTCAAAAAAAGAGTCAGATGACAAAGAAATGTTAACAGACTCTCAGCACAAAGCAAAGCATAGACAGGTTGATTTGGACATGAGAGAGAATTTCTTAACTGCCACATCACAAAGATAAAATTTTTAGGTATATCAGACAAGTCCTCCAAATAAAAAAAATCCGTGAAATCTCAACATTTTTTTTTGAAGATATGGTCCTCCATTCACCATCTATACTATTATTTTAAAATAGTTGTTCCTGGGACATTGGGTGGCCCAGCAGTTGAGCATCTGCCTTTGGCTCAGAGCATGATCCCAGGATCCTGGGATCAAGTCCTGCATCGGGCTCCCTGCATGGAGCCCGCTTCTCCCTCTGCTTATGTTTCTGCCTCTTTCTCTCTGGGTCTCTTGTGAATAAATAAATAAAATCTTTAAAAATAAAATAAAATAGTTGTTCCTAAAATGAGCTTAGTCCATTCATTCTTCTTTTTATGTCCACAAAAGTCTTAACAAGGAGGCTCACTGGTGAAACAAGAACAAGGAGTTTATCAGTAAGGAAATTAAAAACAAACAAACAAACAAACAAACAAAACCTTCATTTAAATATATTCAAGACATATCAGGTGCCAGTCAGGAGCTTACCTACTGCAGTTAATTGAAGAGGAACATTTAATAAGGAATGAACTGTTACCTGATTTAAAAGATCACTTACTAGTAAGAGTAGTAAAACAAAATTCTAACAGGACCAGATGTAGCAAGAACTGTAAAGCAAATAGTCTAGGTTGAGGAACCTGCGGATAACATAGGCACCAAGGTCTTTGAAGAGAGGACAGGTCAGGTGGGTATTTAGACCTCTTCAGTGAAGGAGCCACCATGGAGCACAAGGTTTACCCATGGCCCAGGAACTTGCCCAATGGTTTGGGCAAGCAGACGTTAGTCATGGATGATATTCAGTAGGAGTACCCTACAGTGAAAAGATAGCTCCCTGAGGCTATGGCTGGAACTGCTGTGGAAGCAACTGCCAGATACAGAGGGCAGCCCAAGAGTACTGCAGAAGCAATCCCTGAAGGCAGTGGGGTCAGGCTCCCAGGATCTCTGCACATCAACCCATGGGTTACTATACTTTTTTAGAAGGAAAACTAGAAGGGACAGTTTCCTGCTGTAGCATCTGAAAACAAAGCAAAGAAGGGTGGATGAAGAGCTGAAAGACAATAAATTGATCACTATCATATCTGTTTATATTTTTTCTGCGCCTCCCTGCCTCCCAAAAAGGGAAATAGGTCCAGAAAATTTACTGACATATCACTGCATTAGGTTAGAAATGTCTTCATTTGTAAATACTGCGTTTCCTAGTTCCTGAAGTAGTCAGAGCTGAGATACAATACTGTATTTGTTTTATAAGCAGTCTCAAATTATTTCCCCCCATCTAGCAACATCAGTGTCAACAGGCAAATTCTAGGACCCCACCTCTGACCCTCCTCAGTGATTTCTCAGCAATCTGTATCTAAATAACTCTTAGAGGTGATTCTGATGCTGCTAAAGTTTGGGAACCTTTAATCCATATATTCAAAACTGATTATCATGAACTTTCAATGGTCTTTCCACTCCCAGAAATGTCTTATGATTTGCACAGATAAAATTCAGAAGAACTATGGGGACTAAATAAAATAAATTTTATTTGCAATTGAGAAGTGCTTTACCACAGCACAACATCATATTAATTAACTTTGTACTACATGTACCAGAACAGGAGAGAGAGAGAACAAGAAAAAGAGTGTTAAATCTTATAATGGCTACCTAAGAAGTGATAAAGATCCTTTTAGCAAAAATAGTAGAAATAAATTTTAAAGTTAATGAGATGTCCAGATCAGAAATTAAGTAAATATTTGAGAAAAGACATCTGCCCTATAAGCTGATTAAAAACAAACAAACAAAAAACCCAACAACCCTCTCTTTGCAACTATCATTAATAGTAAGAGAAATTAATATAAAAGGTCAATCAAATTAATAACTCCATTATCTGTCTGATATCAAAACCCTAGAGAATTTCCACAATACCTTTTTATATCAATATGCTACTTTTAGTGGCAGTTTTTGGTGATGGTAGAGACAATATGTAAAGGTTGAGTTATGATTTGTGTTTCCATTTAATTTTAAGTGCCAAAAATACAAACAACTTAATTTTATTTTGGAAAATACAATGTTATTAAATGCCAATTTAATGTTTTGAAATAAATCTAATGCACTATTATTTGTACTTCAGTGATGTTATCAAATTTGGCATTTCAATTATATTATTCAGGTACAATTTTATACAGACACTTTTTTCTAAGATATTAAGTGGCCATCGTTTTTCACAGATTTCTACTAAAAGCATAGGAAACCAAATTAGTATTATTTCTGAATGGTATATAATCAGTGAAACTTGTAAATCACCTTAGCATGTAAGGATCGCATCAAGTACATTATAACCTCTGGGCAGTTAAGTTAACAGCTTCATAAATATGTCACAATGACAAAAGACCTATAAAGTTGATATAAATTTAATATGAATGGGCACCATTCTCAAATTTTCTTCTTGGATGGCTAAAATTACTTTTTTATTATTACCATAATTTTAGATAACCTTAATGCAGTAGCCAGCTTATATTACAATGTATATTATGATATATTATAAGTATGTATGTCTAAATATTAGTGCACAATAGAAATAATTATAAAATGTTTTTTGAAAAATAGTCAAACTTTTTGACATTTATGGACATACATTACCACAGCTAGAGATAAATATTTTTTTTCTGAAGTTACCCCACTATGTTACCTTTAATATGAGGAAAATCAAACCTGTTGGAAGAAATATCTAATGAGTTTTGTTATTTTAAGAGCTCTCAAAAGATTTTTATTAAATTGTAAATAATAAAGAAAAAATTGTTCATATATGTAAAGATTTGCCTAAAATCACAATTGAAGTCAGATGGCTACAGTTAGCTGAAAGCCACAGGAGTTCAATTCCTTTTTATTTTATTCTACCCTTTAAAAGAGAACAGAATTGACAGCAGGGACAGCTTGCCAGTAGTTTCAAACATCTGATTTATTTCAATTGATCAACTATTAGAAACTGAGAAAGTCAGTGAAAATAAATTTAAATAAAAATATAGAAATTTAGAAATATAAGGTTACTTTTAATCTTCTTTAATCTAGGTTCAGCACATTTGAAAACAAAAATGATCATGCTGATATTCAAATGAAATACATTTTGGCATATTTTGAAAGGATTCACTGCTCTATAGTTAATATTAATGCCCTAAAGTTTAGTTCCATTTTGATGAAGAGTAGTCATTTCTTATCACTGAGGTATTCATAAATTGAGAACCAAGAGTTGTGTCATGAAACTTAAAATTAAATTTCGGCTTATTTTAAAATACATATTTTAAAAAGTTCTGGCTAAGGTCATCACAGACTCTTAGGGGTGAGAGAATTATTAGAGCATATTAATAATCAGTTTACCACCTTATGAAGGATAATTTGACAACATAAGAGAAGCAGAAGTTAAAGAAGCTAGAGGGAAAGTAAAATTGGAGCCTAGAACAATGCAGAAAGTCTTAGGAATATAAAATATGTCCTCAGTCAAACACTAACTTTATTAACATAGGATTCAAAAAACCCTGAAGAATATAAAAATACTAATTCAAAGGGATGCATATACCTCAATGTTCATAGCAGCATTACCTACAATAGCCAAATTATGGATACAGCCCAACTGCCCGTCGACTGATGAGTATATAAAGAAGATGTGATATATATAGATATAGATATATATATATAACAAAATATTACTCAAGTATTATAAGAATGGAATTTTGACATTTGCAATGATGTGGATGGAGTGAGAGAATATAATTATATGGAAATAAGTCAGTCAGAGAAAGACAAATGCCGTACGATTTCATTCATATGTGGAATTTAAGAAACAAAACAAATGAACAAAGGGGGGATAAAGAGAGTGAAGAAACCAAGAAAAGAAGACTGTTTCTTTTTAAAAGACATTGATTTATTTGAAAGGACTTTTTTTTTTTTTTTTTAAGATTTTATTTGAGAGAGAGAGCACACAGAGGGAGAAGGAGAAGGAGAGGGAAAAACAGACTCTTCACTGAGCAGGGAGTCCAACTCTAGACTCAATCCCAGGACCCTGGGATAATGATCTGAGTCAAAGGCAGATGTTTAACTGACTGAGTCATCCATGGCTCCCCCCACCTCCACTGCCCCCTCTGCAAAAGACTCTTAACTACAGACAACAAACTGATGATTACCAGAGGGGAGGTGGTAAAGGAATGGGTTAAATAGGGGACAGGTATTAAGGAGGGCACTTTTTGAGATAAGCACTGGGTGGTGTATGAAACTGTACATAACTATATTGTACACCTGAAACTAATATTACGCTGCATGTTAACTAACTGGAATTTAAATAAAAACTAAAAAAATAATAATCAAATGAAACCTTTCTATTTCCATTTTTTTTTTGGAAACCTTTCTATTTCAGAGTGATTAATAGCTGGCTTAAAATGATTATTTCATCAGATCCAATGAGGACACATATTTCCTTCCCTTCCCAAGTGCAAATATTCACCAACTGGTGTGGTCTTGATGTCAATGAGAATAAGAGGAATGAGAAATCCACCTGCATCTCCAGTTTCCTTGAGAGCATTCACCACAACCAAAATAGTTCAGCAATTCACAGAGCAGAGTTGATTTCATGAAAAGGAACTCCATCTCACTATAGGATAACTGTATTTGAGAGAAATATTTTCTTACACTGAGGCAAAATTAAACTTCATGAATTCTAATTCTAACTAGTTTGTTGAGTATAAATAATTTTATTTTCATCTTGTCACTTAACTATATTTCTATGTAACTTTACTTCCCTGCTTTCTGCATCTCACTATATTAATGCACAACTGGAAAGCATATTTAATAAGTAAAGCCAAAAATCAATTATCATAGAATAAGAACTGCTTTTAATATGGTCCAGATATTAGCTACATGATAATCTTTTTAAGCTTCTAGTGAAATACTTTTGAAAGTAAACTTATAATATATAATAAATTCACAATAAAATTACTAAAACAAGTGATCCAATAAACCAATAAAAAACTAGTTTAAAAACATTATCCCAAATAGAAAAGAAAGGAGAGGAAAAGAAAGATAAGTATGACAATTGTCAAGAAGAAAATAAGGCTGTAGCTTTAAACCTAGATTTATCAAAATCATGCAAAATGTTAATAGAATAAATGCTTCTGTTGAAAAAGGAATATTGAGCTAAACTAAAAAGTAAAACCAACAAGAACCTGCCAACAGGAAGCAAAGCTAAAAACAAAGCACAATAAAACCAATTCACAATAAAAAATGAGCAAAATTAAATGACAGAAACACTACCAAAGAGGAAATTGGTATAGCTATATTAATATTAAATAGTACCTACAGGTCACTTCTTGATGATATATTGTTCAATTCACCAATATAACTTCATTATATAAACCATAAAAGTTGACAGATTATAATGCAAAAAGGCAAATCCACAATGGTGTGAATATTTTCAATACATCCTTGCCAGTGATTGATAGATCAGACAGTAAAAACAAAGCATAGAAAAGTTGGTGTAGCATAATTACAAACTTTACGTAACACACATATATAAATACTATCAGCAAGAACCACAAACACTACATTCTTTTCAAGTACATATGGGTTTGTGTCATAGCTGAGAAACTGCAAACTTAGAAATCCCCAATCCTAAATGGGACTAGTAGAACACTTACACATTTCTTTGTAAGGAGTCATTAGTTTTATTATCTAAGATAGCAAAGCATTTATCCTATGTCCAAGCAGAAGACACTTACTTTATCTATCTTACAAGTTTGATCAATATCCAGACACCCTTAAGAAGATAGTTCACAACAAAATCAATCAATGTCTCTGCTAAGAAGATATACAACTATGTGAGAAACCTAAGAGAAGTGTCTCCCAACAGCAAGGTGGCTAGGTTTAGATTCATGTATGAAAAATGATTGCATGTTTCATAAGAGAAACCAATTGTTCGAACATATTTTCATAAAAATAAAGGATCTGAAAGCAGCTAAAAACAAATATATGTGGGAATATAAACATTTGAAAATACTACTAAAGAGATGCCCTATGTTTCTGGATGAAAAGATTAAATGCCATATTTTTTTTCAACTTAGCTCTGTACATATTTAATGAAATTCAATTAAGGTTTTAATGAAACATAATAACATTCTTTCTAAAATTTATAAAAAAAGAAATGGCCCATTAATAATCAAGATACTTCTATCAAACAGAAAAAAGAGGAAAGAGCCCTAGTAGATATCAAAAGTTACCATAAAAATATAATTGAAATGGCTTGGATTTCACAGTAATAAAGAAATATATTGAGGCACCTGGGGGGCTGAGTGATTGAGTGTCTGCCTTTAGCTCAGGTTGTGATCCCAGAGTCCTGGATGGAGTCCTGCATCCAGCTCCCCGCAGGGAGCCTGCTTCTCTCTCTGCCTATGTCTCTGCCTCTCTCTGTCTGTCTCTCATGAATAAATAAAAAAAATCTTAAAAAAAGAGAAATATATCAGTAGTATAGAATATCAACCCTGCAAATCAATACATACCATTAAACTCTAACATGAAAGTAGCTTCATTAACAATAATAATAATTAATAATAATAATAAACTATGCTGAATGGATTAGACATATAAAATTAACCATCACTCTGGATGTGATGAAAACTGAGCTCCCACATAAACAGGCCTGTATGGCATAAATGCAAAATTTGTTTTATTAGAGAGAAAATCCTACACAGAGAAGTAGCTCATCACATCCATTCCCATGCTTGTATTATCCACAGATAGATGCTTAGGTGAGAAATCTCTGTTGGTGTCCAGGAAAGAGGTCTTTTTACCATGGATAGTTAGAGCTCCAAAACATGAGCCATGCCCATACAATGTGGCATAGTTTTAAGACTAAGGTAAGAGGTCACCTAAGAGCCTATGTAGTTGTAGGAACTTTCTGATTGACAAAGATTTTGTTAGTAAATGGAAGGCTGCAGAATGCCATCTGCAAAAGGAACACTAGGACCTTAGTTAAATGTCATTGTGTAACAAATTCCCCAACACTTAGCAGCTTAAGTTTCTTAGGGCAAGAACTAGAATATGCATTTAGTCAAGTTCTCTGCTTCAAGGTCTCTCATAGGATTTACAAAAGGGGTCCACTGAGCTGCTGTCACCCCAGGTTTCAAGTGGGAAAAAATCAGCTTCTAGGCTCACTCAACTGATTGTCAGCAGAGTTGCTGCTCCTAGGGTGTTTGTTTTGTTTTGTTTTGTTCATTCATGAGAGACACAGAGAGAGAGGGAGAGACACAGGCAGTAGGAGAAGCAGGCTCCCTACAGGGACCCCAAAGCAGGACTTGAGCCCAGGACCCCGGGATCACGATGTGAGCCAAAGGCAGATGCTCAACCACTGAGCCACCCAGGGGCCCCTGCTCCCAGTTTGAACTAAGTTACTTCCTTGCTTATGACCCTGGGCTTCCCTGAGATTCTTGCTACCCTAGGGATCTCCACTGTACAGGTCACAGCACATCTTCCTTAGTAGAGTGAGGAAGGAGGAATCGCACCATGGAAAGACAGGGGAGATTACCTTGCTCAGATCTTGCTTCTCATTTGTTCAGGTTCATCCCACAGGGGGACTAACTTGCTCACCCTTGTGGAAGAATCAATAGCCCATCAGTAACCTCTCAAGCAGGAGTTGCGTGTTTCATCCAAATCTGAAAGTTGGGGGCAACCCACACAACAAGCATGTCAAACAAGGAGAAAAAAGGAGAAAAGAGCAAGAAGAAGTCAAAATAAACACATAAACTTTGTGTTCCAGCATAAATGCTCAAATGTAGTATTGTACAATGTTTTATAATCTTCACACATACTTTCTCAAGTGAGTTATTACTAAGTGGAAAATAAATTATACACTTCTATTCATAACTCATGAAACAAAATCAAAGAAGTACATCATGATTACATTTGGTTTACCCTGTCACTTCAGGCTCTGACAAACATAGAAGTTCATTGCCTACAAAATCTACAAAAGAATATGGGATTGGCCTTAAAAATGGAATAATAATGGCCTCTTAAATGGCATTATGGCAATGTAAATAAACATTATGCAAAACAGCTGCTTCCCTTGCACAACAGCTGCTTTACAAAATTAAATAAGTGTGCTGCTTCAATGAACAGAATAAGGCAAAAATGCTGCCACACTGCCGAATTGCTCTATGAGTTCTAGCAATCTTGGGGTGGAGTCTTGGGTTTTCTATATACAGTATCATTTGCTTCGACGTGGATGGACCTGGAGGGTATTATGCTGAGTGAAATAAGTCAACTGGAAAAGGACAAACATTATATGGTCTCATTCATTTGGGGAATATAAAAATTAGTGAAAGGGAATAAAGGGAAAGGAGAGAAAATGAGTGAAAATACCAGTGAGGGTGACAAAACATGAGAGACACCTAACTCTGGGAAATGAACAAAGGGTGGTTAAGGGGAGGTGCGCAGGGGGTTGGGGTGACTGGGTGATGGGCACTGAGAGGGGCACTTGGGATGAGCACTGGGTGTTATGCTATATGTTGGCAAATTGAACTCCAATAAAACATTTTTTTAAAATTAAAAAAAAGAATAAGGCAAAAATGTAGCAACAACAGAAGTCAGCATTAAGGACACTATGGTGCATCTACATATTTAGTTTTGAAAATGTAAGTAGTCATTAATAACTTCCAACAATCTGTTAATACTATCATCCTGTGTGATTGTGACCTAAATTCAGACCATTGTAACTGCAAAATCAAAAAAGAAAGTACAAATGGACCGAAAAATCAGATCAAATACATTAGCACTTGATTTTTTTGGGGAATATTCGACACCCTCTTTCTGCTGGAACAAGAGACATTAAGGCATCATCTCTCAAACATATATGGACCTCAATGTGCAACTCAATGATTGTTGGAGGAAATAGGAAAAAATAGTTAAACACAGGAAGGTGCCTATTTTCTCTCATATTTTTATTTGAATGTTTATATTTTATTCACCACATTGGTCGCTCTCATCTTCACTCTGAAGAGCTTTTCAATGAACGAAAGAGATTTGCTGCTGTAGTAAATTAAAAATAAGATTGGATGTGGATTTTGCAAAAATCCAATACATAAATTCACATAGTAACCTGTGTTTCTTTCATTTTTGCACAGAATTGTTTTATAGCTAATTATTTGTTGCGGCATAAAACAGCTCACAGATGACCAGTATACAGATGAAGTCATTTAAACCTCATCCAGAAGCCATGTAAAGATTTAAAAAATTGTCAATATATACCAGAAGGACCAAGGATTATAAAGCATATTTAATATCAGGAGATTTTTCTTGTGCCATAAGTACAATTTCAATGAGCACCATGTAGTTTAAATGATATAATCAGGTGAATGAGGAAATTCATATTGTTAGCTTTTTATTGTTTAGGGTTAGGACTAAAAGAAACTACCATTCTAGATACCTAGCTAGCTACATATTTACCTAAAATGTCATTAAAAGGGAGAATTGAGTTTGGAGAGCCATAGGTTCTTGATATCATAAAAGTTACTTTTATTTAACTTCTTCATTTCCATTCTACTTCCTATTTTTTTATTCAAGTTAATCAATGGAATTGTTTTTTCAAGAAAAAAAGATTAGTTTTTTATTAAGTTATAATTGACATATAGCATTGTGTAAATTTAAGGTGTACAATTCTTTGATTTGATACATTCATATATTGCAATATCATTACCACTAAAGTATTAGCTAATGTCTCTATCACATCACATAATTACTATTTCTTTTATCTGATGAGAACACTTAAAATCTAATTTCTTAGCAACTTTGAAGTATATAATATAGTATCATTGATGTAATCACTATGCTGTATATTAGATCTCCAGACCTTATCCATTCTCTAGTTAAAGTTTATATCCTTTCACAATGTCTCCCCAAACTTCTCATCACCCAGCCCCTGGTAAACAACTTTCTCTTCTGTTTCTATGAGTTTGGCTTTTTCGGATTGCATTTATAAGTGATATAATACAGAATTTACCTTTCTCTGTCTTATTTCACTTACCATAATGCTCTCAAGATCCATCCATTTTGTTGCAAATGGCAAGATTTTCATTTTTCTCATGGCTGAATAATATTTCATTTTGTGTGAAAATAGATATAGATAAATAAATGTAGATATAGATTATATATTTATTCTTTCACTGACAGATACTTAGGCATTTCTATATCTTGGCTCTTGTGAATAATTCTGCATAAGATCAGAATGCAGATATCTTTTCAATATCTTGTTTTCATTTGCTTTAGATATATACCCTGAAGTGGGACTGCTGGATTCAATTTTTAATTTTTGGAGGAGTCTCTATACTATTTTCCATAGCTGCTGAATTCATTTACATTCCCAGTAACAGTGCACAATTGTTTCTTTTTCTCTGGATCCTTGCCAACACTTATTATCTCCTAGCAGAAAGCACAGGGAAGGAGCTCCATGGCCTTGGTCTTGGCAATGACTTTTGGTTATGACTCCCAAAGCACAACCACCAAAGCAAAAATAAAGAAGTGGGACAATATCCAACTAAAAAGCTTCACAGCCAAAGAAATAATCAACAAAATGCAAAGACAACCTATAGAATGAGAGATAATATGTGGGAATCATATACTGGATAAGGGATTAATAGCTAAAATATGTAAAGAACTCATACAGCTCAATAACAAAAAATAAACAATCCGATTGAAATATTTGCAGAGGAACTGAATAGACATTTTCCCAAAGGCATCTAACTGACCAAAAGGTACACAAAAAGATGCTTCAACATTACTAATCATCAGGGCAATGCAAATCAAAACCACAATGAGATATCATTTCACACTTATTAGAATAACTATCATCAGGAAAAAATGATTATTCTTTTAAAAATATTTTATCTATTTATTTGAGAGAGAGAGAGCACAAACAGAGGGAAAAGAAGAGCAAATCTCAAGCAGGCTCCACTCTGAGCACAGAGCCTGACCCAGGCTCAATCTCAGAACCATTAGACCATGACCTGAGCCAAAACCAAGAGTGGGACACTTAACCAACTGCACCATCGAGCTGTCCCCCAAAATGATTATTTTTAATGTGCACATAGTAAAAGAGGAATAGCTTAACCAAGTATAAGAATTTTTAAATCTATTTTGGAAATCTCCTAACTCATTATTAACCTCTATAGACTTTCTAATTAAAATATCCCTTTTGACTTATAATTGAGAAAGCAATTTGTAGAAAATCTCTGCCTCTGAATTTCCACCTACATATGTGAAAATATGGTTTTCATCAAAGTAGAGTTTGTTTGAAATAACAAGACTGATTTACAGATTTGCATTAAATATTTTAGCACACAAAAATACCATTTTCCTTAACTGCATAAATCTTTGTGACTATAAAATAAAGAAGTGCATTTATAGTCTAAAATTTAGAATGGACTCAGGAAATTTACACAATTTCCTAAATACAGCTCCTAATAAAAAACAAAATGATCCTATTATAAAATAATAAGGTTTTCAAATACATAAAAATAAATTTTAGTTAATTTTTATGAAGTTTTATTTATTCTTCATCTAACCCCAAGAATGCATATTCCTTCAAAATGTACATAAAATATCAGGTGTTTTAAGAACCCTGGCTGCAGTAAAGGGTTTAACTTTAATAATTCAAAATTGAAGAATTTAATACTCCGAGCTCAAATAAAATAGATTTAAATAAAATAAAATGAATTCAATAAAATGTAATAAAGGAAAAGAAAACAAAACATGTCCTCTTGATTCTACCTCATTTCATTTTATCAAAATAGTATCACTATTATTTACCAATTATTAGTAAAAATGATGTGGTTGCAGGCACTGATTTATGCCTTCTACTAGGAATAGTTCTGCTAAATGGTTTAGAAGTTCATCTCAATTGATCTCCATAACATTCTCTATTAGGTAAGTAATTTTATTTTCCCCACCTTACAAATAAGAAATCTGAGGTTTATTTTTTCAGCCATTTACAGCCAGGAAGTGGTGAAGGCTGGATTTAAATCACTCACCAGATGCTAGAGCCTCTCACATAATCACCACCCTGCAGGGACCACAGGCAGTACATGTACACATGTATGTTTGTGTGCGTGTGTGCACACATGAGTATACATACACGTACATGGTGTAAAATACAGAGAAGCACTGCTGCCTTCCTTTCTCTTTTCAGAGTTACTAATTTAGGCAATTAAGCATGTTAATTATTCCTGAAGGACCTCAATTCTAAGCCCCATCTGCCTCTAAGAATCTGAGTAAAAGACAAATACTTCCTACTCTCAAAAACTTTTTTTCATTTACTTGCAACATAAAGTGTTCCATCAGTGTCCTGAGAAGAAAAATATGTGTCACTCAAATTGGGATAACGTGAGGAGAATTTAACCAAAGGATTACATGGATTATATGGATTAGTCATGGTGAGGTGTAAGAAAACCACATGGTATAGAGCAGTATCCCAAGCTTAATGTAAGGGGAAAGCAGTGGCCTTCCCCTGGCCTGAAGAGGGTAGTGCAGGGAACATTTACTTGAAGTTGAAGAAAGAAAGAGCCATGTATAGGGAATTGCCTAACAATATCTATAACCTCATAACAAGGGTTGAAATCATCCAGTGACAACTTGAGAGGAATATATACTGCAACCTCTTCTAACCCTTTCCTCTGATCTTCTGGTCAGTGATTGGATAAGGGATCTGGTTAATATGGTCCACACTGATTCATCTGTGTTAGCACCTAGTGGTAGGTGGGGGGGAGATGGGAGGAGAATCATTTGGGACAATAAAGAGCCTAGCCAGAACAAAGAGCTTTTTTTTTTTTTTTTTTTTTAGATTATTTTTTTAAATTTTTATTTATTTATGATAGTCTCACAAAGAGAGAGAGAGAGAGGCAGAGACACAGGCAGAGAGAGAGGCAGGTTCCATGCACCGGGAGCCCGACGTGGGATTCGATCCCGGGTCTCCAGGATCGCGCCCTGGGCCAAAGGCAGGCGCAAACCGCTACGCCACCAAGGGATCCCACAAAGAGCTTTGCAATAGATGATACAACTCTTTCTCTCCGTAGTTTATGATTAAATAGAAATTTAAAAGCTACTTCAGCAGCACAACAAATATATACAATGTACGGATAAATCCAGCATTCTCTTATAATTGTAAACAGATTGAATTTTCCACTAATAGAGTTTGAGACTCTAGGTTTTATCTTTCATTGTATCATTTTGAAGAAGATAATAGCAATTAAAAACTACTTAAGTGGAACTTTAAGGCTATTATAGTATCACAGTAAATAATTTGAGAAGAAAAAAACAGTATTTTATATTGAAGAGGAATAGATTCAGGATTCCTTTATAATTCTCATCAAGTAGAAATAAATTTACCATTACCACAATAAGAGTCCAAATGTGCTGTTGTTTTCTTAGTTTTAGACATTATCTTGTATATAAATTAATCTATATTGGGTTAAAACACCATGAGACGTACTGCGCATTAATTTAATTTTATTTACTTAAAATATAATTGTAGTTTGTTAATAGTAATGGTTGATTGTTGCTGAGGGGACAGAATGGACACTACTGAGAGTGCTTTGTAAGTATTATCTCATTCAATCCTCACAAGAACCCTTTGAAATAAGTTTATTTATGATGACCACTGTTACCTCTAAACAAAGATACAGAGCCCCATCTACATGTTCATTTTTCTTTTCTCAATTGGTTGAGAACTCTAGCAAAGAAGAGATGCACTTATGAGACCCCTAACCCTTCACTAGAAATCCAAACCCTCTGCAACAGTGGCTAGCTGAGGACACAATAATAAACAAAACAAAAGTGACTGCCCTTCCTGAGCTGACATCATAAAAGAGATAAGAAGCAATACAGGTTAAAAATTAAAGGTAAAATCTTACACTCAAAACATAATGTCAAGCACTTAGTAAATTTTTGACTTCAAAAGAGTAACAAATACAAATACCCTCTCACCTGTATGCTTCTTAAATCCTATTTCAAAACAAGCAAAATGAATTTGCCTTTCAAAACTCATCTTGCGGCACCCCTCGGATCCCTTGCTAGGACACAACACACAAGTCTGCATGTCACTCCCATCACATTTGCTATTCTTAGAGAAGTAATTTTGATATCTTTAACTTGACACTGAGATCACAGATTGCCATATTGTATGCACCCAGGCAGTGCCTGACACATAGTATGCATTCGGCTTGCCTTCTAGAAGAGCAAGAATGCTAAAAACAGCAATGACTATCATCGAGCCAAGTACTTCTGAAGCTTTTGTTTCAGGGACCCAGTAATAAGCTATATCATCTTTCTACAGCTTGGTTTAGGAAACTACAACCTCCTCAGCCAAATCAGCTACTGACTATAAATACAGTTGTACTGGAAAACAGACTTACACGTTTATTTATTTATTGTCTTCAGCTGTTTTCATATTGCAACAAAGTTGAGGACATGTAACAGACTGGACCACAAAGTCAAACACATTTCCACATTGACATTTTATAGAAAAAGTTTGCTGACTCCTGTTCTAGAGTAAAACAAAGAATGATTCATTCCTGTTTGGCATTGGTGAACCTGTTACAGACTTTTATGATCACAAGAAAATCATACAAAACTGCAATAAAAAAAAAAACAAAACAGCAATCCATTTGCTTGAACAATTCTGGATATAAATCCTCAGGCTTTCTGCCAATCCATCTATAATTATTTCAATGATAATAATATTCAAAAATTTAAAAATTAATTATATTGCAATGTCATTACACTTAATTCACACTCAAAGAGATTAAGTAACTCAGAAGTTATTTATTTTTTCAGTCATATGACTGACAAATTTTATGTCAATATCTTATTTTTATTATAAAATATCTGGCCCATGAGAATATTGGGGGAAAAAAAGAAATTTTCGAGAACACTTTTAAAGTGAATGTATATTTTGTATTTCACTCAATTTAAAAACAGCAACAACAAATACTTGAATTGTTTTGATATTTAGAATATAGCTAGATTAATGAGCAAATTAAAGTCTTAACTAGTGGGAATATTGACTTAGTGTTAAAATAATTCTTATAAACTGCTCATTTTTCAATACACGCTCAGATATATATTTACGATTTTTACAGAATCCATCCATATGCTTGTGATTGTAATAAACATAAAACCAAACACATAAACACCCACACACACTTTTGCAAATAAATTTACAGTGACTGAAAATTAAACTAAGTATAATTATATGAGCTGTTAACCAACCACTAGACATTGTATAATTATCTATATAATTATATGAATATGTATTATAAAATAAATTATGTTGATTTTATAGATATATGTCTATTTTACTGATTATAGATATATATGTATCTATACAAATGCAGAACTGCCTGGAAGACTCCAATATTTCACTAAATCAAAACATACTTCAGAGAAAAGAATGAAGTAAGGAGTGGTTAAACAGTGTATAAATTAATATTTTTTAAAATTAATACTTTTAAATTTATACACATCAAATTGAAAGCATCACATAACAGCATATTAAAACTTCAGATTATGTATTTTGAATGCTATACCAAGTCTCTTGACAAATGGTACTTTTAAGAAATATTGGTTGCATGTGGAATCTAAAACCCTATCAAAAAAGCATTTTGTATTTTGTTACACTAAAATTCATTGGTTTTTCTCACTTGTGAAAAGCTTCTTTTTTTTTTTTTTTTTTTTACCATGTTTGATTTTCTGACATAATGTTCTGGTCATTTGGAAAATATTGGTTTGGTATATTTTTCATATCTTCCAAATGTTGACAGACTTCATTATACAATACCAAAAAACACATTTTTAAATATCATCACTCTTCTCATCAGAAAAGTGTTAGGTACAAATAAACTAACAGTGGCAAATCCAATTTTTCCAAAATCTGATTTTCTTTAAAATCTCAAATTCTACAATTGGCAACAAATACTGTCAGTTATTATCTTGACATGACAGACTCACTTCATTCAAAAATCAAGAAAATGTCTGCTATATAACTAAATAAGAAAAATCATAGTTTGTCATTTATTTAAGTTAGATTGTGTTCTATGCAAACATCAGTTGGTTTTATAAACAAACAACTGCAGAAGTGCCTTTCCTTGAAACAAATATTGCATTTCATTATGCAGAAAAAATGTGATATGCCTACTTCCTCTTCCATCATACAGAATGTTAAAAAGGCATGTACTTGAGGTTAAATACGTTAAAGTATAATTTGAATTGCTTCAGAATCGCCATTTTTCAGTGAAACTAGCATTACCTTTACTGTGAATACATGGTGGTCAAGAATAGCATGACAAGCATAGTTTGATGCCATTACCTTGATTCATGCTGAGGAGCTATTGCTCGTGTACCATTGCACCAATGTCAATGTGCTGGAGAAATCAAACAACATCTTAGTTTTTAAGAAAATATTTTTGTGGCAAAATTATCATAGTTTACTATGAAAATAATTTTGGACCTCATGGATTTGTTTTGTCCCAAGATCTTCACTGTTCCACATATTATATACTTTGAGGACAAATGCTTAAGAAGATTTAAAGCAATGAGTATATTCTATGCATATTAATAAATATTTTGATGCATACAAATATGTATTATTTTGTTGCTTTGAAGAAAGAAAATACTAATACATTTGAAAATATGACATGATTGTAAAGCAACTACATTGTATTTTTTCATTAGGAAATATAAAAATGAAATTTTCGTCATGTAATGGACCTTGGCATTAATTTTATTTTGTTTTGTTTTATTTTATTATTTTATTTTATTTTATTGTAAATTTTATTTATTTATTCATGAGAGACACAGAGAGAGAGAGAGGCAGAGACATAGGCAGAAGGAGAAGCAGACTCCCTGCGGGATCACGAGCTGAGCCCAAGACAGATGTTCAATCACTGAGCCACCCAGGCACCACGGCATTCCTTTCAAATTTCAAATTGAATTCCTTTCAATTCCTTCTCGAAGGGGTTCCATGTACTACAATTACTAGCATCATTTACATTATAAACTAAAAATGGCAGGTCCTACTTCAGGACTACCAAAGAGATAATGAATGCATTTTACCTAGATAACTGGGTGATTCAAATGAGTATTTGTTTCAGAAGTTATGTGGTAAGCTACTCTGTGACAGAGAGAAAAAAAAAAAATTAAATCCCCTCCAATTCATTCATTCTTTCACCCATCTATTCTAAGAATAACTATTCTGTGACTCTATCTTGTGATAGGCACTCTGATTGACTTTAAATATACTATAATGAGGGGATCCCTGGGTGGCTCGATGGTTTAGCGCCTGTCTTTGGTCCAGGGAGCGATCCTGAGTCACAGGATCGAGTCACAGGATCGAGTCACAGGATCGAGTCCCAGGATCCAGTCCCAGGATCCAGTCCCAGGATCGAGGCCCGCATCGCGCTCCCTGCATGGAGCCTGCTTCTCCCTCTGCCCGTGTCTCTGCCTCTCTCTGTCTCTGGGTCTCTCATGAATAAATAAAAAAAAATTCTTAAAAAAAAGGAAATGTTTAAAAAATATTAAATAAATGTATTATAATGAACAAAATGTAGCCCTTTTCCTTAAGTGGAAATGACAAGAAAGCAAGCATTTTTAGTAAGTAGTATAGAAAAGTTCTTTTTCTTTACGGAAGAGCAAAAAATCTCCCACAACAACCTCTACATAGAAAAGGTGCACTTTGTTTATTATCAAGCTGATAATAATCCTAGCCTCATTCTTTCCAGGGTAAGACATGTAATAAATAGGTAAAAGTGTCACTGGACATAAGGGAAAGTAAAATAATACTACTCAGCCAAGTAACATCATGTAACTATGTTAGTAAAAATCTTCTCCCCCACATATTGTTCAGGAGAATTGAGTACTGTATTTACAGCTTAGTTTTACAGAATTTAAGACATAAGGCATTTATATGCAGGATTTTGTGAAAATCATGATTCTTTTCTTTATAGCTTTTACTTAGAAATATCCCCAAGTTGTAAAAGACAACCAGAGACAAAATAGAAAATTACAGGCTCAGACAATAAATACTAACTATGCAAACATTTCTTATTGTGACTATAGCTGCCATTTGATAGAAGCAACCTATTTAATGGAGAAAACTGGCAATCTTCTATGTAGTTGCTGAAATTTCCAAAGAGCCTGATGTGATAGTATCCAAAGTCATTCTTCTAAACCACAGGAATACTGAAAAAACTTGCCATTTATAACCAGAAATATCTAACACAGAGAGCTAAATAATATTATTAATTCACATCTGCTGGATACTAACAAGTCACTACATCTCAAAATTGTTTTAAAAGATTCTTTTTTATAGAATAAGTTGCCCAGGTAGATAGCATCATCTCTAACAATGAAGGAATACCCTACTTCCTTAACTTCTCTCCCTCTTTACTCTCTCAGTCTTTTTCACTCTTTCTCTCGCCTTTCATAGGCAAACCTAAACCAATAAACATTCTAAGTTCATAATCCATCCCTCACCTCACCTGACAAAGAAAGCAGTCCAAGTAATCTTTTTTAAGGTTTTTTGGTAGTAGGTTCTCTAGTGAAATTATTACCAACTCTAGCTACCTCAGACTCTTAGGCAAAGGTAACAGGACACAAGGAAGGCCTGAGCTCTGCAGTGGTCTGATAGAGATATCTTTCCATGAATTGGTTTTTATATTGACTAAAACCAAACTCATCCATCCAGGTATAAAGTCTGAGGTGCCTGTAAAATGCAGGGTAGCAATAGAGGCAGAGACAGAAGCAGATAAGGCAAATTTAGAAAGTGAAAATGAAATAATATTCTTAAATCTCTGGAGCAGGAAACAGGTGTCCCTCTGCTTGCCAGTTGCTTCATAATAGTGGGGTAGCTAAAGAAAATTGAATCCCTAAAGTTGCTGTTGGGTTATCAGAGTTGCTGGTACAATGAACATGTTTTATGCAGAAAGATGAGGAGCATTGTTCTAATTTCATGAGATGTGGCTGTATGGCTAATAATAATATAAAATATATATAAATATGTTTGTAAATTCCAATAATCTGTAGTTTTCTGTTCCTTTCAAACTGAAAGCCAAGCTAAAGTAAAAATAATCAAGAGGATCCAATTAAGTTTGTCCCTTACAAAACTGGATAGGACCCATGTTTTCCCCATGTTTTCCAAATAGAACTGCCATAGCCCTCCATGCTTCCCTTTATTCTGTAGTAAATACAATATATTAAGAGGAGGAGAAAGGCCTGGGCATTATTTCCTTCAATAGCAAAATCACAACTGCTTTAATAATAGAAAATATTTTCTTTTAATTTAAGTTAGGCCTGTAGATAGAGAATCCTATTAAGCAACAATTTAATCAAACTCTTTTCTGCAGGTGACCATCTGGCCTGTATCATGCAAATAATGGTTCTCAAATTCCCTGGGGCCTTAGAGTCAACCATTATGCTTAAGTGTAAAGAATTCTGTACTCCAATCTATTGAGTTGCACTCAATACTCAAAGAGATTTTGGTTCTCTGGGTCTGGGATGGGCCTAGGAATCTTCATTTTAATAAGCCTCCAAGGTTATGATGTTATAAGTGATTGAGGGGATACTATTGAAATATCACACTGAGTTATTTAAGGTTCATCTTTATCAAAATAAAAAGAGAAGCTAGGGTTTGAGCTATATAGTATGAGGAGAATTTGTATCCTTGAGAAGATGATTTGCAATGTGCTGGCTGGTAACAGAAAAGATAATTATAGCTTTGCACTCTTCTAAATAATTCCCTACTTTTTAACATATGGACTCAATATGTCATTAAACAACTTGCTAGCTTGGGGCAGTTCAATATGTTTTGAAGAAACAACCTCAGCAGCAGCACTCTTTAGTAGTACATCTCTGCAATATGTAGCAATGGTGTCTTCTAGTTATGCCAAGCTGCTGAGAGCCGGCTGCAAGCAAAAGTGTTACTTTTTAGTGATACATGTTTCCCTCTTTTATCCTGAGGTAGTCTAGTCTTTGAAAATATGCATAAAAATGTTAAGATCTTTTTACTTAGGGAATTCTATGTGTGTGTGTGTGTGTGTGCACATGCATGTGTGTGTGTGTAAAAATATGTAGCATAAATAATTTAGATGTAGTGCTGCTTGTATGAAATGCTCTTATTTTTTTTTTTTGCAAATTATTTCTCCTTAATACTATTTTTTCTCAAGGAGTTTTCTTCCCTGTTTTATTTTTTAAAAAAGAGGAAGAAGAAGATACTTGGGGACAACTGGGTGGCTCAGTCATTTAAGCATCTGCCTTTGGCTCAGGTCATGATCTTAGGGTCCTGGGATCAAGCCCTGCACTGGGCTCCCTGCTCACCAGGGAGTCTGCTTCTCCCTCTATCTCTGGCCCATCCACCCCTCACTCGCACCCTCTCTAGTGTTCTCTCTCTCTCAAATAAATAAAATCTTTTTTTTTTTAAGACACTTAATTGTCACAGAAGTCTGTTTTGTTAACTTCACCCCCTTACTCCATTTTTAAAATGAGCTTTATTGCTTTTAATATTTGAGGCATAAAACATAAAAAAACGTGTGGTGACCATCCCACAGAAAAACCCATAAATTGACCAATAATACTGCGGATGACTCCAGCTATATAATGTCATTAAACATTTGAGGAGAAGGATGGTAGGTAAGAAATATTTACTAACTCTTTTACTTGTCAAAGTTATGCATAGCAAATGAAAATGGTTATTATACAACCTTCCAAACTGTCCTACAGAGCTCAAATAATTTCGATAGTGGAGAAATGGTGATGTTTTGTTATTACATTTTTCAGGTCATGATATGGTAGTCAGGTACTCTGGGAGTTACAATAGCAAGAAAAATGCCCTGACCTGACATCAAGGAACTAACAGAGAAAGAGGATAATAAGCCACATGAAGGATTCAGTATGAGCAAAACTCAGAGGTAGAGCTTCTCCAGTATTGAGATCAGTTAGGATTCCTGCATGCCAGCTAAGAAACTAGTGTCAGTTTATTTAATTACTGGAGGAATCAATTGACCAATGTTGGGTATCTTTGCTAAGGAGGATCAGAGCTCTGGATTGAACAGGTTAAGGGTACTTTTGGTTACTGAACTAGTGAAGGAATCGTAGTATCTCCAAGGTATGCCTGTATATAAGATGTGTTTTAGATTCTCTGATTGGATAGGAAGATCAGATAGGGCTGCCATAAGTCTTGTTTTTACATTGTTATAATTTATTTAGAATAGATAATAACATCATCCACTGGGTCAATTCTAACTCACTTGTGGTTTTCACTAGGGTCCATTATTATGGCTCTAGATCACAATAAATTTTATTTCTCTTATTTTCCTTCCATTTTGGTTATAAAAACCCTCATGAATTTGGAAGGGATGAGTTACCTAGAGATAAAATTAGTTTATGTCTTTTTTCACCTAATCCATATTTGTTTAATAACAGCTTATTTTATTAGTTAGAGAAATTTCCTTAAAATAATTTTCCAGAAGAAGTTTTCTCTCTGTTTTCTAAGATATGAGCATCTAAAGAACACAATTTTGATTATGCAATGGTTCAATAATTTTTGGTTATTTGTTCATTCATAGTGGGATGCTGTACTCAATGCAGTATAAAATATAATAATGATATAATAACAGGAACATATCAACGTGCTTTGATATCAAAATATCAATTAAGAAAGGAATTATATAGAAGGAATAGTGGATTATGTGTGCTTGTGTGTGTGTCATGTAGGTGTTTATATCCAGATGCCTCTCTCCTTCTACATCTTTGAATTATAAGGGTAGTATTTCTAAGTAACTACTAGGTACATTTTTTAATATCAGCTTAGAAAAGCAGATGAGAGCAAAGCTAATAAATATGACCACTTCTTCATTGTCTAGAATACTACCAACAAAATGAGGCTTAATCTGTCCCAGTATACCAGACTACTGGGGCAAGTTTCAAAGAAGGACAGAGACATGAACATTCAGACTGGACACTAATATGTTCTGACATCTTAAGTTAGGGCTACTGTTTAATTCAAGAACGTAGATTCAGTAGAGACAATCTATGAATACCCATCATCAGTTTAGTACACATATCATGATATGCTGTTAAAATGTACTGTAATAGTGTTTAGTGGATTTATTTCTCCCCAAAGAATTACTTCCAAACATTTTAAAGATATAATTTAATGGGTTATTTTTCTCTTTTAGAGAGGTTATTTTGATATCTAATAATAATGCTTATGTATCTTTGTTTTCCATGCTATATAAAACTTATCTCACAAATTAATTTTACAAAAAATGTTTACATTACACTTTCAACTGTTGGAACCCTCTGTGATAGAGAAGAATACAAAGTTCATTAATATGTATGTTAATTTTACTTTTCCCAAAAACTTAGCTCTCCATTATTTTAGTGGACAATAAAAGCATCCTACTGAAATTGGGGTAACTCTACAATTGAGATTCAGTTCTAGATGATTACATATAAAAATATAAGGCATGTAGCTTCCAATCATAGAAATATATCTTTCCTTGGGCTTCTTCATTTTAAGTATATAAATGTGCAATAGAGATTAGATTACATTAATTTATTTAACATTTGCAAGTTTTTTTTGGAGACAATGCAAAATAAGAGTAGAATAAATATACTCAGGTTACAAAACTCTTAACAGGCTTTTAGTATCTGCAGCTTCTAATATGTTCTAAATGCAGTTTCAGTTTCACCTATCAAATGTGTAAGGAATCACCAATGTATAGATTGTGAATTCACATAAAACAGATTTTCTTTGATTTGTTTCATAGATCAAGGGCATGTAGTTTCATTACTGGGAAATCTAATTTATGCCCTTCCATATTATATTCACTTCCATGTGGTGGTCAGGAATACATAAGAGTTTGAGCTGCTGTGACATTAGTACTGCCTGATTCATAAATTACTATGGTAGGTAAATTCAGGGCAGGCATTTAGGAATTTTAGTTTCACAAGAATTACCACTACTGATAACATAAAGGGACTCCAGACTCCCCTTTAGTACTTTTAATTTGGATGCCAAGTGGACTGGAGGCAAATGTGTCCAGTGATATTTTCTTATTATCCTCAAGACATCTTTTTATTACTGCTATTCCTTAACCTATATGGGTTTTAATAAAGTGAAGTGATAACAGCCACCCAGTGTACTACAATACAGCTCAGTTAGGGCTGGTTCTTTGTGGCATTTTACCAGTAGCCATACTAGGTCATTTCATACCATTAGCTTTCAAATAAAACTACTTTTTAGTTGAGAAGTAGGTCAGAGGAAGGCTATTAAAAGGGCAGAAGAAAGAATAGATAAAACTATGAAAAGGTCTGTGACTATCCTAAAAACTACTGAATTGTACACTTTACATGGGTCAATTGCATAGTACGTGAACTATATCTCAATAAAGCTGTTAAGAAAACATAAAAGGAGCAGAAGAGACTATAGTGGGCAAGAGGAACTTGTAGAGTCATGATAATTTAAGTAAATGGTCAACGTGAAAATCTCAAGCTTAGTTTCTGGTGCTTTCATACAAGTTTTTGACTACATGGACTATAATAAGTGTAACCACCTATAAAATATATATATTTAATATATCACTGCTTTAATTTTTCACTTCTCTAATATTCAGAGTCATTTATATGTAGGTGTAGAATGAAATGAACAAGTCTTAATTGCTACAAGTATATTTTATAGGATTTATGAGAAGAATGATAAAAATAAGAAAACCAGGCAGATTTTCTTTCTTTTCTCTTTTTCAGAGAGCTCCTTTGATTCACTATTATATTTTTCCATTCATGATTAATTGTGTTTTTTTCAAAATATTTACAAAGTATTTTTTAAAAAAGTATTTTCAAAGATATCTTATTTTACTGATTTATCTATTTTTAAGTGAATAGGAATGAAATAAAATATATAATTCAGTTAAAATATAGTTATAAATAAAAAATGTGAATTAAATAAAACTACTCTAAATGTTTTAATCTATGGAATGAAAAGTAATGCCAAGAATTTGTCATTTTCGTGTTATATTTTGTGTTTTACCTTGCCCGGTACTTTTGTTTTCTGTTTTGTTTTAAAGATTTTATTTATTTATTCTTGAGAGATGCAGAGAGAGAGGCCAAGACATAGGCAGAGCAAGATGGAGAAGCAGGATCCCTGCAGGGACCCTGATGTGGGACTTAATCCCAGTATTCCAGGATCATGCCCTGAGCCAAAGGCAGATGTTCACCCACTGAGCCACCGAGGTGCCCCATCCTTGCCCAGTACTTTTGACTTTTTTGTGTTTTGTGGTTTTGTTTGTTTGTTGGTTTTATGGCTTTCTGTAACAATTAACTGATGATAAATCAGTTAAATAGATTGGAATTACTGTATTTGTTTAAAGATAACCTTCAGAAATTAATATCTTCATAGTTAAGATCACTGGCAGTAGCAAATAGAAAAAGTCAGTCTGGATTGTAAACCACTTCTAATTACTAGTGACCGGAAATTCCAAACAATTCCACAGTTTAGAAAATTACTATGGAGAGTTTGCCTTGGTCCTGTATGTTTTTCACAGTGGACTAGAGTAGAGATAATCCTAGGAAATTCTAGAATAACGCTTCAGGTCAATACAATGGGCTTCAAAATTTTAAAGTTATTATTAAGTAGCCATGGTTTAGTGTGTATAATACTTTGGATTAAATTGAAAATCCAGGCTTAAACATTCATTTGAACTTTCCAGGTGTTTTGGGAATGCTGAAACATTTTATTACCTATAATCCTTTTCTAGAGTTCAGACATACTTTAACATTCATGGATCTTTTCCTGAAAAAACATTATCATGTTTTCATTCTTTAAGTAGGTTCACAAAATGGGCAAATACAAAGCCAGTGGTTATTTCATTTTTGAATGAATTAAAAGATAAAATTTTCCTGACACTGAAATATAGGCCATGGAGAACATGGAAACTCAATGAGACCCTTTGTCCTATAATCATATTTAAGCCCATCCAAGCTCTAACTCAAAATCAAGAAATTAGCCTGAATTATGTATAAGGGCTACTCTGGGCCCTGCAAGGTAGAGTATGGGTTAAGAGAGGAAAGAATCCCAACCTATGATTGGATTGGGTGGTTGCAACCATAATCAATATCTTTAAGTCATAAAATAAATAAAATCCATCTATCATCAAGCTCCTTATTAATAGGTATTTATAAATGTACGCATCTGTTTACAACGTGATTTAGTAGAAATAAGTACACATGTTTTATAAGGCATATTCTTTAAAAGTTGACTTAAAAATGGATCCAGATGAGTATTCCGCAATGGCCTAGTGAGAGTCATCTCATTATAAGTAAAAGAGAATTTTAAAGTAAGATCTTTTAAAAGAATGCTATTTTGGAAATGGTTTATAATCTTAAATATTCCTATTATTGTGTACTTGATAAAAACGTAATACAATTAATCCTGCAGATGACATAGAATATGTGTAGTTATTGGCAATATTATGCCACTTTACATATAATCAAAGTGAATAGCTGACATCATGATAAACTGTTCCAAATATCATGAAATGTAGAAAGTACCATCTTTGCAACTTAGTTACTTCCGTTTCAGGAGTCAAAAACAACTATGCTATCAAGCATTTAAAGGAAAAAATGGTACAGTGTGATTTGCTTTCAAGAGAATTAGAAGTTAGTGACAGATTAAAATAGATTAGTGGTAACACTGAGGATCAAGAGAGATGTCCTCAAAGTGACATTTGAACAAGTCCTTATGAATGTATAATAATTTGACAATGAAACGTATTTCTGGTTGAGGGAAAAGACAATGGCACCATTGTAGGGCATCAAAAAATATGATTAGAAATCAGGAAGCAAAAATGTTTTCAATTCTAATTCCAGCAATGGCAACCACCCAAAGAATAATTTTAAAATTGGACAAAATGTAATTTTAAAAATATTACTGAATAAGGCAGTGAGAAATTGTAAGACCAATGTCCTAGAAGGAAAAAAAATAGAATAATAATAATAATAATAAAGCCCAGGGAATTGTTTCTAAATGTTTGGCTAAGATGCTGGGAGGCTGAACAAATCTGTTGCCAACTTTACAGAACTGGCAAGACAAAAGTTGACATTCATATTCTGCCAAAGAGGAGAGATTCTGGCAAACTTTATAGGTTTCAGGGGTAGAACACAAAAGACTAAACCAAAAGGGTAAGTTTAAACCTGAAATAAATCAGAATCCAATGAACTGAAGCCAGCTTTAAATTACCCCAGTCACCATTTGAAATAAGAGAATTTGGATTTGCTTGTGTCTTTATCAGAGCAACCCTTAGAAATAAACTAAAATCCTCTCTAGAGGAAGATAATATCCAGTGAGTAATACTCATGTTTGAGCAATGAGCAAAATACTCTTTCCTTTCACATTTGCTGCACACTCTATATCTCATAGAAAGATAGATAGATGGGTGGAGAGATAAATGGACATCTGGATGAACATGATGGACAGACAGAAAAATAAAGGTAAAAGCTGGATAACTCTTTAAATTATTGTAAATAATAGTGTGGAGGACAAAAGATCCTTAGAGATTTTACTCATGTAATTTGTATATGTATGGTGTGAGTGCACAGTAAATGTGAAAGGAAAGAGTATTTCTCTTTGCAGCTCTGTTCATTTGTTTTCTGAGCTGCCATACTCTACTCAGAAGGTATCAAGTGAAGATAAGCAAACGTGGACTATAGGCTTCATGGCAGCAGTTGCTCATTGCTCAAACGTGTAGAATTGTGAAAGGTGGAGAGAATGGATCATTCTGACAAGTGTGCTCTAAACATGATTCCCTGATTCTCTGGTTCCCAGAGATTTTAGAATGTGTAGTCATTCCTTACTTTATCTCCATACCATAAAATGCTTCCTTCTTCATTGTAATTGTTATAATTAACCAAAAATTACTATTTCAAAAGCATAAAAAATTCACTATTATTAGAAACAGAAATTGGGACCATAAAATTTGGAATTTAATCAACTTACATGTTCCATTTTACATCCTATATTCACTTATAGCGCATAAATTTAGGCATTATTCAGTTTATTTACAGTGTTGGCTCATATATCTTATTTTAAACTTAAAATTTCTTTCCTAAGGACCATATCTTGGGATTTTTTTCATCCTGCCTATGCCATCTTCCATCATACACAGACTTCATGTTACCTTTTCACATTACCTTTTCAGCAACTTGATCTTTTATGGATATGACGAACTTAACCACATTAGTAAACCATGATAAAAAGCAATAAACAATGTCAGGCAATAAAGCAAAAATATATTAGCATAAATAACAGTACTCTATATTAAGTAAGCTAGTATAGTTAGGATGACCATATAATTTCCTTTAAAATTTTTATTTATTTTTTTGACAAAGAGAGAGAGAGAGCACACAAACAGGGGAAGTGGCAGGCAGAGGGAGAGAGAGAAGCAGACTCCCCACTGAGCAGAGAGCCTGAAGTTGGGCTTGACCCCAGGACCCTGAGATCATACCTGAGCTGAAGGCAGACACTTAACCGACTGAGTCACCCAAGTTCCCCATGGATAGCCATATAATTTTAAATTAGAATAATTTTAAAAGTGAAAGGGACTTTTAAAAATTCTTAAAAACTATGTAATTAACAAATGCTTGTTATTGATTGAAATAACAGTTTTATTATATTGTTGGACTTATAAAATAGCTTGAACTAATGACTATTTAAAAAGAAAAATTAGGGATGCCTGAGTGGCTCAGTGTTTGAGCATCTGCTTTCGGCTCAGGTTGTGATCATGAGGTCCTGGGATCAAGTCCCACATCGGGATCCCTGCAGGGAATCTGCTTCTCCCTCTGCCTATGTCTGCCTCTCTCTCTGTGTCTCTCATGAATAAATAAATAAAATCTTTTTAAAAATAAAAATTATTTCTGAAATACAAAAATTAAAAAATATAAATATCAAAACTGTATATCTAGATATATTACAACAGAATTCTAAAAATGAAACTTATTTTAAAATGGATTATAGACCTAAATGTAAAATGCAAAATTATAAAACTCCTAAAAGATAACATAGCCATCTCTGTACCCAAGGTCATGTAGGTTTTCCTTTAAGTTTTGTAATAAGCTAGACTTAAAATTGAAAATGTCTGCTTTGCAGAATACAAATATTAATGCCAAGAGAATGAGAAGACAAGCCATGGACTAAGAGAAAATATTCGCAAAGCTATATCTGATAAAAGACTGTTGTCCAGAATATTCAAAGAACTCTCAAAACTTAAGAGTAAGAAAACAAACAAACCAGGTAAAAAATAAGCCAAAGACTTTAACTTGTATCTCACTAAAGAAATAAACAGATGGAAAATAAGCATATAAAATGATACTACACATTCTATGTCATTAGGGAAATGAATATTAACAACAATGAACTATCATTACACACTCATTAGACTGGCTAAATCTGAAACACTGGCAACATCAAATGTTGGTAACAGCATGGATCAACATGAACTCTTGTTCATTGCTGGTGGGAATGCAAAATGGTACAACCCCTTTGGAAGAAATTTTGTAGTACCTTAATAAAACACTCTTTGGTATTTACCCACAGACATGGAAAATATGCCTATACAAAAACCTGTACACAGTTGTTTATAGCAGTATTATCCATAATTACCAAAAACATATAAGTGACCAATATGTCCTTTAATAGGTGAATGGATGAACACTGGTGCACCACACAATGTAATATTATTCAACATTAAAAAGAAATGAGCTATCTCAAGCCCTGAAAAGACATGGGAAACCTTAAAGCCATATTACATAAGTGAAACCAATCAATCTGAAAATGCTACATACTGTATGATTTCTACTGTTGTGGGGAACCAGCTGTAGAGCTTATCTGAGAACTGCATCTCATAGTTCTGGGTACAGTGGGGACACATGAGGTCCTGAGTCTGCACACTAACTCTTGACCACACTGTTCTCCAGATACAGCTCCTCCGCTCCCCGCCTCCTTGAGTCAATAGCCTATTCTTTTACCCTTTGAGGTAAACATGTTTTCCTCTGCTTCCCAAAGTTAATCATTCCAATAGCCAATCTGCTAGCTCTCAGTACAAACTGAAGGAGACAAAGCCTCAGGGTCCGAGTCAGAGTCTTGGCTCCCCTGTCCCCCAGATCAAAATTCAATAAGAAAAAAAAAATGAAATAAAATAAAATTCAGTAAGACTTCGAATCTTTCTTCATATCCTCACCTCTGACTATCCTGGCTCCGTGGCAAAGTGTATGATATGACATTCCATAAAAGGCAAAACTATTGTGATAGAAGAACACTATTTCCAGGGGTTCGGCATAGGGAGAGACGAACAGCACAACACAGAGGATTTTTAGGGCAGTGAAAATACTGTGTAGGATACTATAATGGGGGATACATGCCATTATAACATGCTAAACCTGTAGAATGTACAAACAAGAATGAACTGTCATGTAATCTATTGATTTTGAATGATTACGATGTATCAATGTAGGTTCATCAACTGTAACAAATGCACCACACTGTTAAGGAAATTGATAATGGGAGAGGCTAGGGAGGTGATATATGGGAAATCTCTGTCCCTTTTTCTCAGTTTTCTACCAACCTTAAATTGCTCTTCAAAAATAAAGTCTTAAAAGCAAAGAAACAAAAACCAGATTTTTTTTATAATGGACATAGAGCATTTAATAATAGAAGCAAAATTATTATTTTTGATTCAGATATCCACATGCGTCTTCTGATTTTCATCCTATCAGGAATACCACTAAAGCCCTCAGGATTGATAATAAATGTCAAGGTTTAGGCTGGTTCCACATTTATTATTAACTTTCTTTGGGAACTGAAATCCAGCACATACTTTTTATCTTTTGTTGTTATTTTTGAAATATAAAATAATTTTAAAACAATAATCAGTGAGCTGTAAATTTATTTTACAGGATAAAACTTAAAATCCCTGTAGCAAAAATAGTCAAATTATTCTCTATATGCTCTATAGAAGGACTGCTTAGTGTCCATTTAATACATGTTTAATTATCTGCAGGTTGGTCACTTTCACTTTCTGTACATTTGATATTATGTAGTATCAAATATAGAAGGTGAAATAAATGGGAAAGTATTGATACTATCCCTAGAAATATATTTACTCTGTCATCAGATATATTTCTCTCAATGATCTGCTAAAGTGAATCTAAAAATTCATAACTATGTCTCCATAGATGCTTCCATTTTTAGGATTGTTAATCTAAAATAAGTGGTGCCAGTGGATATAGATTCCCCATAGTATACAAATCATTCTCAACTATCAAATTTCTATAAGCTGAGAGGACACTTTAAATTTCTGTTTTCTAATCAGAATATTTTTGTTTGGGGAAGAAAACTGACTATACTATTAATCATTCAGTGTTTTTTCCTCTTTTTTCTTGACAGTAGTACTTCATGGAAACATGATATAGTTGGCAACACCAATGAAATTATCCGAGAAAACTTCTTATCCCTCATCATTTGAAAGGTTTACAAGAATGCCTTTTTAAATAAATAATTCTTGTTTAGGCTTTGTCATTTTTAATATATCATTTCTAATCAGCATTTTATTACTTTTCATATGGCAAAATTGTCAGTTTGATATTTAAAAGCAGGTTTATTTTTTAGCTGAAATGTATTCATACTTAAAATTTACAAAATAGAGTCTTCAAACTACGCCTAAATATTTTGTGTTTTATGTTATTTTAAATAGATTATAAGTTAATATTTAGTGCATAAATAATAAATGAGAACTAAAATATATTTGTATTGTACATCATATAAAAACATACTTTTTCTCTTATAGGAGCTTATCATTAATTTTATATATGAAAAATGTTTAATATCAAAGCACAACTTTGAATATACCTATGACATAAGGTAATTTTAATATACACTAATGTTGTGTATATACCAACCATCACATACATATTTGATACATACCTAAGTAACATAGCTTAAAAACTACTTCTCAGGATCCCTGGGTGGCGAAGCGATTTGGCGCCTGCCTTTGGCCCAGGGCACGATCCTGGAGACGCGGGATCGAATCCCGCATCAGGTCCCGGTGCATGGAGCCTGCTTCTCCCTCTACCTGTGTCTCTGCCTCTCTCTCTCTCTCTGTGACTATCATAAATAATAAATAAAAATTTAAAAAAACCTACTTCTAAATATGGTTTATAAATTAAATCAATTAAGTTGAATGGGCATTATATGGTTCTCATTATGAATGACAAACTATACTAAAACTACAAGGTGAGAAGTGTGAGATTCTGGGCTTCAATGGGGCTTAAAATTTAGTGAATGAAGCATTAATATATTTGTATACTAATTAATGCATAAGAAAAATCTTTGTGGTTCTATCAAAAAAGAGAAAACTACTTTTTATGCTTTTTATGATCCAAGAAGTCTTCATCTAATACAAACATCTGAACTAGTGGAAAGGTAAGAAGAAGAGTATTTCAAGTCATAAGCTAATGAATCAAAGGATTCTGGAAATTCAAAACAAGGAAACTCTAGATCTTTTAAAAGAATATTCATTATTTTTGTGTTTACTTACTTAGAAACACATAGGAGCAAAGGAGAGAATGTGCTTACAGATGGGTGAAAAGATACTAAAGTTTATTTAGCATGCATGTTTTGGATAGTACTTGCCACCACCTCCTCCCTCCTCCCTTCCTTTTTTTTTTTTTTTTTTGAGCATGTGAGGGGCATGATCATAGCTATGTTTTTAAAGATAGTTTCAGTGTAAAAATTTCTTAGAAGCAGAGCTTGCAGATAACAATCAGGTAAAATAATAATCTGTAAGTAAAACCATAAAAGCCCATAAAAATAATATAGAATTTGCATTTTAGCAAACCCATTACATAGAAGTGAAGAAGATCAAGCAAAAGTACAAAAATACTTTTATACTGCTAAAGGCACAAAAATGCTGAGAACAGCACAGTGAAGTTCTTATTGATTTTGCATGTAATGAACCTTATAAATTGTGTACACAGATTGTAAGCAAAAGCAGGAAAGGAACCAATGGTTTTATCATGGCAATGTACAATGTGGTTACCAACAATGAGAGAAGAATTACAGAAAATCTATAAGCAAATTATATTTTTAAAAAGACTTAAGAACAGGTCTAATGGAAGTATGAAAATAAACTGTCAAATGAGGGACTGAGATAATCTATGAGGAATTAAAATCTTATGCCAAGTTTTTCCTGCTTTTAACCTGCCTAAAAAGATTGCCCTTGAATTCTTTTCAACATATTTATTTTATTTTTAATTTTACGCTCGCACTTGTCTCCATATAATTAGACATTTATTGTTATTTTATTTGGAAAGTAAAACTGAGTGCATGCCTAAAAAGTAACTACCTCTAAAAACTGACAGGCTAAGATCTCCTTAATCACGAAAAGGTTTACAGCCAGTGATTTCCTTTATATTCTTAGGTAAAACAGGAGTTTTACCCTTTTAAACTCGAAGGTAGTTAGCAGTAAAGCCTTTGAAAGCTTGTAAAAGTGTTAATTAAACTAATTATAATTTGATTCACTTGTCTTGGTACACAAGTACTTCAAAGAATTGATTATGTGACTATCTGAATCTCCATACAATCACTGATATATTTTGTCAGTCTATTTCATAAGCCACTGCCACCTAGATGACTTGTGAAGTGAAGCATGGTTTCCAATGCCATACTGATTCATATTATAATAAACCAGGGGGGGCCTTAAAAATACAAATATCAGACCTTTCCTAAATTAATTAATTCAGAGATCACGGAGTGATGGGGCAACTGGGTGGTGCAATAGGCTAAGTGTCTGACTCTTGGTTTTGGCTCAGGTCATGATTTTAGGGTTGTATGATCAAGCCTTGTGTGTCAGGCTTTGTTCTCAGCATAGTCTGCCAGAAATTCTCTATTCCTCTCTCTCTGCCCCTCCCACTCATGCACTCTCTCTCTCAAATAAATAAATCTTAACAAGAGAGAGAGAGAGAGAAAAGAAATCAAGGGGATGAGATCTGAGAACTGATATGTTTTAAAAGTTTCCCCAGATAGTAATATTGTATTGTTAAGGTTCAAAACAGCTGAGATAGCGGCAGTATACAGAGCATTTAAGAGCATGGGCAGGCTGTGGAATTAGACTATATGAATTCAAATCCAAATATTGGCATCTATAACTCTATAATCTTGAGCACGTCAAACTTTCTATGCTTCAGGTTTATTCACTTGTTTTGTCTTTAAGTAGGATAAAGATAGTTATGAAGACTAGACAAAATAATACATAAAAGATATTGGAGTGTGTAGGTGGCTCCATCAGTTAAGCATCTACCTTTGGCTCAGGTTGTGATTCAGGGGTCCTGGCATCAAGTCCTGTGTTAGTAGGGTGTCTGCTCTTCCCTCTCCTTTTGCCCCTTCCCCTGCTCATACTTTCGCTCTCTCTCTCTCAAATAAAATCTTTAAAAAATACATATAAAACATTTTAAAATGTTTTCAGTATGTGGTAAGTTCTTAGTAAACTGAGCAGCTATGGTCACCTATGAACAGCTGACGTGACAAAAAGATACTGCAGAAATAAAATTGAGAAGCATTTCTTCCCATAACCACTATTGCTCTAAAACCAAAATTATTTTGTAGGGAAAAAGGCTCTAATTCAATTGCAACAAAAGGAATAGATTGGTAAAATGATAGGCTACCAGCCAATTTTTAGTTTCTGTATTTTTATATACTTTACACAGAGGGAAGAGGGAGAGTGAGGGAGAGAGAGTGATCAAAAATGTTAAACAGGAATCTAAAGTTTTCAAGTAGAAGAAAAGGTACTGAATTTACCATCGTACTTGAAATAACTAAAAAATTAGATAAAATATGTATAACAACAACCCTGAAGACATTGGACATGAGGTAATAAAAACCAGTAATCACTGAGAGATAGGAAACAAATGAAGTGAATCCCATTATTGCTTCAGTTTACTACCCAGACAACTTTTCAGAATACAGTACAGGGAGACAGTACCTAGTTATAAACTGGTATGATCATATATTTATAGAATATTCAGGGAGAATATAGTTGGCTAGAATTTACAGGGAAGAGTACCAAAGAGGATAACTGTACATAGAAACTCAAGGATATTCAGAAGGTACACTTCAAATATAGAAGCAAGTACTCAAAAAATGTATAAAGAAATTTCCCTATGATGAAAAAAAAAAAAAAAAGATTGAAAAGAATGACTGCCTTCCAATCAAAAATTACCAAGCTTGGGTACCTGGATGGCTCAGTGGTTGAGCATCTGCCTTTGGCTCAGGTCATGATCCCAAGGTCCTGGAATGGAGTCCCCCATCAGCCTACCCACAGGGAGCCTGCTTCTCCCTCTGCCTATGTCTGCCTCTCTCTCTGACTCTCAGGAATAAATAAATAATTTTTTTTTAATTATCAGGCTTAAAACTCAGAATAATTAAATAAGAACAAAAAACAGAAATTATAACTAAATTCCATATGAAGAAGTTAGAAGAAAATTTTATGATGCGAAGTAGAGGTATGAAAAATTTATTATAAAAGGTACAATTTAAAATATTGCAGGAAGGTATTTATCTATGATACAAACATACAGGCAATATTAATAACAATACATTGAAGAAAAAATGTTTAGTGAACTTGAAGACATAGAAACTCTACAAAATGTAACATACATTTTGAAAAAAATGAGCTGTAGAGTAGTGGAACAATTGTGATAGAATTTGAACCAGCCTAATAAAAATATGATTACAGTCCTTGAAGAAGAGAGCTAGGAAGGAACAGAGAAAATATCATAAGAACAGTTTACAAATCTGATGAAACTTATAAATTTGCAAGTTTATGAATGTGAATAATCCTAAATAGAATAAACATAAAGCTAAATCACTGTCCATCACAAATATTGCTGAAACTAGAGACAAAAAATAATCTTAAAAATACCAGAGTTAAAAAAAATGAAAAAGTACCAGAGCTTAAAATAAAATTACTAGAGAAGGAAAAAAGGTAAGGATTGTAACAGATTATTCTTAAAAGTAATGCAAAATAAAAAAGTAATCTTCTTAAATCCTAGGGAAAATCAAGAGAAAATAGTATATGGAATTAGAGGGCCCCTTTTTAATTTCCTTTTTCCATTACAACTTGTTTTTATATCAGACTAAAAATTTCCAATAGTTTTTCTCTTTCCCATCTTAACTACAATATTTTACCACCTCTTCAGTTTTAAGTTTTTTTCCTTTTTGACTTTCAGATTTCTACAATTACACATCTAGGATATATTTTCACTGCTAGATCCCCTTCAAAATACTCAATTTATTTTTGGTAGATATATGAGATATGGGTTTCTGTTTTGTGTTTTTTTGTTTTTTCTGTCTTATTATGTTTTACAAAGGGGGAAGTTAATACCTTCTAAAACATGACCAACATACATCCAGAACCAAGTGGAATACCATGTTGATTCATTCTATGAGATTATATTTTCTCTTCCTTCCCATTCTGCTCCCCCCCTTTTATGTTGTTTATGTTTTGGTGGTTAATGTTGGGGCTTTATATAAGTATTCCTGGGTTATATAAATTTGGGATTGAGCATCTTCTAACATATAGAGCAAAATATGCTCAGAACCAAGAGGATCACCCTTGAGGATCTCTCAGGTGTATTTTACCAAGGTCATGGTTGAAAATGTGGCCTAGCCTGCTCATACAGCCACTTTGAACTGGAAAAAAAATGACTAAAAGGAAGAATTCACCACAAAAGAAAGAACCCGAAACAGTACTATCTGCCACAGAGTTACAGAATTTGGATTTCAATACGATGTCAGAAAGTCAATTCTGAAGCACAATTATAAAGCTATGGTGGCTCTGAAAAAAAATAAAATAAAAGACTCTAGAGACATCAATACTGCAGAATTGAGATCTAATCAGGCCAAAATTAAAAATAGGTTAAGTGAAATGCAATTGAAACTGGATGTCTTAACTGCTAGGGTTAATGAGGTGGAAGAGAGAGTGAGTGACATAGAAGACAAGTTGACAGTAAGTAAGGCAGCTGAGGAAAAAAGAGAAAAAACAATTAAGAGACCATGGGGAAAAGCACATAGAAATAAATGATAGCCTCAGAAGAAAGAATTTATGTATAACTGGATTTCCAGAAGAGGGTAGGAGAGAGGACCACAGAGTATATTTGAACAAACTATAGCTGAGAACTTCCCTAATCTGAGGAAGGAAAGAGGCATTCAGATCCAGGAGATAGAGAGGACACTCCAAAAATCATTAAAACCTTTCAGCACCTTGACAGTTAATAGTGAAACTTGCAAATTCCAAAGATAAAGAGAAAATTCTTAAAGGAGCACAAGACAAGAGATTCTTAATTTATATAGAGAGAAATATTGGATTAACAGCAGACCTCTCCACAGAGACCTGGCATGCCAGAAAGGGTTGGCATGATATATACAAGGTACTAAATGAGAAAAAAGTGCAGCCAATAATACTTTATCCAGCAAGACTGTCATTCAGAATAGAAGGAGAAATAAAGAACTTCCAGGATAGGCAGAAACTGAAAGAATATGTGACCACCAAACTGGCTCTGCAAGAAATATTAAGGGGGACCCTGTAAAAGAAAGAGGGTGCCCAAAGAAACAATCCACAAACACAGGGACTGAATAGGTAATACCATGACACTAAATTCATACCTTTCAATAGTTACTCTGAATGTGAATGGACTAAATGATCCCATTAAAAGGCGTAGGGTATCGGACTGGATAAAAAAGCAAGACCCATCTATATGCTGTCTGCAAGGAACTCATTTTAGACCTAAGGACACCTCCAGCATGAAAATGAAGGGGTAAAGAACCATTTACCATGCAAATGGTCCTCAAAAGAAGCTGGAATAACAATCCTCATATCAAATAAATTAGAGTTTATCACAAAGACTGTAGTAATAGATGAAGAGGGACACTATCATACTTAAAGGGTCTATACCACAAGAATACCTATCATGAATATTTATACCCCTAATATGGGAGCTCCCAAGTATATCAATCAATTAATAACCAAAGTAAAGAGATACTTAGATCATAATACACTAATAGTAGGAGACTTCAACACGGCACTTTCTGCAAATGACAGATTTTCTAAGCACCACAGCACCAAAGAAACAAGGGCCTTAAATGATACGCTGGACCAAATTCATTTCACAGATATATACAGAACTTTCCATCCTAATGCAATTGAATACACATTCTTCTTAGGTGCACATGGAACTTTCCCCAGAATAATCACATACTGGGTCAGAAATCAGGTCTCAACTAATACCAAAGATTGAGATTGACCCCTTCATATTTTCACAATGCTTTGAAACTAGAACTCAATCACAAAAAGAAATTTGGAAGAAACAAACACCTGGAGGTAAAAGGGCATCTTACTAAAAGATGAATTGATCAACCAGGAAATTTGAGAACAATGAAAAAAATTCATGGAAACTAATGAAAATGAACATACAACCATTCAAAATCTTTGGGATACAGTAAAAAAAAAAAAAAGTGATCCTAAATGGGAAATACATCATAATATGAGCCTCCTTCAAAAAAATGGAGAAAACTTGGGGTGCCTGGGTGGCTCAGTGTTTGAGCCTCTGCCTCCAGCTCAGAGTGTGATCCCAGAGTCCCTGTATTGAGACCCGCATTGGGTTCCTGCATGGAGCCTGCTTCTCCCTCTACCTGTGTCTCTGCCTCTCTCCCTCTGTGTCTCTCATGAATAAATAAATAAAATCTTTAAAAAAATTGGAAAAAACTCAAATATACCAGCTAACCTTGAACCTAAAGAATTGGAGAAAGAACAGCAAGTAAAACCTACACCAAGGAGAAGAAGAGAGATAATAAAGATCCAAGCAGAAATCAATGCAATAGAGACCAGAAGAACTGTAGAACAGATCAACAAAACCAGGAGTTGGTTCTTTGACAGAATTATTAATGTAGATAACCCTCTAGCCACCCTTATTAAAAAGATAAAAAATCAATTGAATAAAACTATAAATGAAAGAGGAGACATCACAATCAATACAAAGGAAATACAAAAGATTTTAAAAATGTATTATGAACAACTATATGCCAACAAATTGGGCAATCTAGAAGAAATAGACACATTTATGGAAAACCACAAATTACCAAAACTAAAACAGGAAGAAATAGAGAACCTGAACAGGCCAAAACCAGGGAGGAAATTGAAGCAGTCATCAAAATCCTCCCAAGACACAAAAGTCCAGGGCCAGATGGCTTCCCAGGGGAATTTTATCAAACATTTAAAGAAGAAATAATACCTATTCTACTAAAGCTGTTCTGAAAGATAGAAAGGGATGGAATACTTCCAAACTCGTTCTATGAGGCCACATTGCCTTGATTCCAAAACCAGACAAAGACCCATCAAAAAGAATTATTGACCAATATCCCTGATGAACATGGATGCAAAATTTTCAACAAGATACTAGCCAATAGGATCCAAAAGTACAATAAGAAGATTATTCACCATGACCAAGGGGGATTTATCCCCAGGATGCAAGAGTGGTTCAACACTCCTAAAACAATCAACGTGATAGATCACATCAACAAAAGGAAAAACAGGAATCATATGATCCTCTCAATAGATGCAGAGAAAGCATTTGACAAAATACAGCATCCATTCCTGATCAAAACTCTTCAGAGTGCAGGGATAGAGGGAACTTTCCTCAGTATCATAAAAACCATCTACGAAAAGCCCACAGCAAATATCATTCTCAATGGGGAAATACAGGGAGCCTTTACCTCAAGATCAGGAACAAGACAAGGATGTCCACTCTCACCACTGCTATTCAACATAGTACCAGAAGTCCTAGCATCAGCAATCAGATGACAAAAAGAAATAAGAGACATTCAAATTGGCAAAGAAGAAGTCAAACTCTCCCTCTTTGCAGATATCATGATATTGTACATACAAACCAAAAGACTCTACCTCAACATTGCTAAAACTCATACAACGATTCAGCAATGTGGCAGGATATAAAAATCAATGCACAGAAATCAGTGGCATTTCTATATACGAACAATGAGATTGAAGAAAGAGAAATTACAATCCCATTTATAATTGCACCCAGAAGCATAATAAACCTAGGGATAAACTTAACCAAAGAGGTAAAGGATCTATACCCTAAAAACTACAGAACACTTCTGAAAGAAATTGAGGAAGACACAAAAAGATGGAAAAACATTCCATGCCTATGAATTGGAAGAATAAATATTGTGAAAATGTCTATGCTACCCAGGGCAATTTACTCATTCAATGCAATCCCTATCAAAATACCAATGACTTTCTTCACAGAGTTAGAACAAATAATCTTAAGATTTGTATGGAATCAGAAAAGACCTTGAATATTGAGGGGGAATACTGAAAAAGAAAACCATTGCCCAGGGCATCACAATGCTGGATTTCAAGCTGTATTACAAAACTGTGATCATTAAGACAGTGTGATACTGGCACAAAAACAGACACATAGATCAATTGAACAGAGTAGAGAACCCAGAAATGGAGCCCCGACTCTATGGTCACCTAACCTTCTACAAAGCAGGAGAGAATATCCACTGGAAAAAGGACAGTCTATCCAATAAGTGGTGCTGGGAAAATTGGACAGCCACATGCAGAAGAATGAAACTGGACAATTCTCCTACAGCATGCACAAAGATAAACTCAAAATGGTTGAAAGATCTAAATGTGAGACAAGATTCCATCAAAATCCTAGAGAACACAGGCAACAACCTTTTTGAGCTTGGCCAAAGTAACTTCTTGCAATATACATCTATGAAGGCAAGGGAAACAAAAGCAAAAATGAACTATTGGTACTTCATCAAGATAAAAAGCTTCTCCCCAGCAAATGAAACAGTCAACAAAACTAAAAGACAACCTACAGAATGGGAAAAGATATTTGCAAATGACATATCAGATAAAAGGCTAGTTTCCAAGATCTATAAAGAACTTATTAAACTCAACACTCAAGAAATAAAAAATCCAATCACTAATGGGCAGTTAACATGAACAGAAATTTCACCAAAGAAGACATACTCATGGTCAACAAGCACATGAGAAAATGCTCTGCATTACTTGCCATCAGGGAAATACAAATCAAAACCACAATGAGATACCACTTCACACCAGTGTGAATGGTGAAAATTAACAGAAACAACAAGAAAGTTAACAGGAAACATCAAATGTTGGAGAGGATGTGGAGAAGGGGGACTCTTCTTGCACTGTTGGTGGGAATGCAAATTGGTCCAGCTACTCTGGAAAACAGAAAGGAGGTTTCTCAAAAAGTTAAAAATAGAGCTACCCAATGACCCAGCAATTGCACTACTGGGTAGTTACCCCAAAGATACAGATGTAGTGAATTGCCAGGACACCTGCACCCCAATGTTTATAGCAGCAATGTCCACTGCAATGTTCAGCAATAGTCGAACTGTGGAAGGAGCCACAATGTCCTTCAAGAGATGAATGGATAAAGAAGATGTGGTCTATATATACAATGGAATATTACTCAGCCATCAGAAAGGATGAATACCCACCATTTGCTTCAATGTGGGTGGAACTGGAGGGCATTATGCTGAGTGAAGTAAGTCAATCAGAGAAGGACAATCATTATATCATTTCACACATACAGGGAATACAAGAAATAGTGAAAGGGATTATAATATAAGGGAAAGGAGGGGGAACTGAGTGGGAAAAATTAGAGAGGGAGACAAACCATGAGAGACTCCTAACTCTGGGAAATGAATAAAGGGTTGTGGAAGGGGAGGTGGGCGAGGTGTTGGGGTAACTGGGTGATGGGCACTTGATGGGATCAGCACTGGGTGTTATATGTTGGCAAATTGAACTTCAATAAAACCAAAACAAAAAAGAGAAATATATTTCTATATACTAGCAACCATTTTTCAGAATAACTTGACAATTCCTTATAAAGATGAATATACCACGAGATATGACTAAGCCATTCTAACATCTATTTACCTATGAACCATAAGAGCAAATTTCCACACAAAATGGTATATATAAATATTAAAGATTTTATTCATTTATTTACTTGAAAGAGAAAGTGCACATGAGCTAGGGGAGGAACAGAGATAGAACAAGCAGATTCTGTGCTGAGTGAAGAGCCCATCTGGGGCTGACTCTGCACATATGGAGATCATGAACTGAGCAGAAATCAAGAGTTGGACGCTTAACAGACTGACCCACCCAGGCACCCTTAAGTATAAATTTTAATATCACTTTACATGTAATAACTCCAAACATCTAAGTTAATTACAATCATCATGCAAATAGTTATGAAGTGAGTTAACATGTATAGTTTCCCTAAAATCTACATTTATTTTGTCCAGAATCCCAAGAGATCTTCTAAAACAAAACAAGAACTAAAAAGCAGACATACATAGAACCACAGAGACACACATAACTTACAAAAATAAATTTGAAATGCAACAGGGCTCATGTTCAATAATCATACACTAATCTAAACAAAAATATGATTTACTCCTAAAAATCTGTTAGACTAGATATCCAGATGCTAATTATGACTAAAATTATTTCTAATTCACAAATTTAATACAGCATTTCACAAAACCAAAGATTCTTGATTTTGCAACATGTTTTAAATTTAATTTCTTTGTGAATATGAGCCTTTCTTTCTAGATCTTTTAATTAAATTTGATTTTTATTGTATTTATATTTTTTTAGAGAGCAGGAGGGGGTGGGAGGAGGGCAGAGGGAGAGAAAGAATCTCAAGCAGACCCAGAACTTTCCTGTATGTTACACTTCATAAATAAATCAATGTATTATATCTAATATACAAATTTAACTGCTTTACATTTCCCAATTATCTTAGTAAACAGGTATCTTTCTAAAATTCTAAGTGTTAGAGACATTTTAAAATTTACTTATCATTACTGTTTACCTAATATTTATACTGTATATAGTTATAGTTCAATAATACAACTATACTGTTAAAATATGACATGATTACATAGAATCCTAACCTATATACCTCCTTAGTATTTTCTCATTTTTCCAGACAGATTTTCTAGTTTTCTCAAAAAACTTTGTTTATATTGTGCATATTAAATTTTATATCATTTAATTGTTTTTTTTAACAAGAGTAAAATAAGTCTGTTGCTGCCAAAAGGAAGTTAGAGCTTATTTTCATAAGTAAGATGTAGAGGCAAAGGAATATAAGTGTCAATTGTTAGATTCATTTTTCTATCTAAAAGGATCGATGAGCTTAAAAAAATATGTTTTGTTTGTGTAGTTTTTGTTATTTTTTACTTAGCAGCTTTCTTTTTGAATTCTTCCTAAGCCTGATAGAACATTTTAACTTAAGAAACTCAAGAAGAAACTAATGCTTTGTGGAACCACATATAAATTTTTGGTGTGAATCTATCCATAATTATCCAATAAAAGAATGATTCTTCTTCTCAGAAATAACATTTGCCTTACCTGTTACCTAGGAAAGGGGTTTCACTTTTGGAAATATATCATCTGCTTAAAATATTTTGTCCTTTCTGAAGATTATTCTTTTCTAATCTCCATGTTTATTCAAGGTATTTCTTAAGCATTTATATTATGATAAAAAAAAGAAAGTTATGCTATTTTAAGTTTGGGTTTAAATTTTGGGATCATAAAATAATCCAAAATTTTGATCAATGAAATGGGCATATATCTACACTTATTGCCCATTTGGTTTGAAGGCCCCAACAAAATATAAAAGGAACTGCAAATGTTAGTTGACTGGCAGTTCATAGTCCCATGTTTATTTAGGTATTTAACTCATACTCATAAGCATTAATATTTTTAGTTCAAGTTAGTTGGATTTAGAATCATAGTAAAAAACTTACATTTAGGTTTATAATCCATTTTGAATTAATTTTTGTGTATTGTTTAAGAAAGTCCAGTTTCTTCCTTTCACATGTGGTTATCCAGTGTTCCCAACACCATTTGTTTAGACTTTTTCCCATTGGATATTTTTTCCTGCTTTATCAAAGATCAATTGACTATCATTATGGGTTTATTTCTGGATTTTCTATTCTGTTCTGTTGATCTATACGTCAATATTTATACTATTACTATACTGTTTTAATTACTACAACTTTGTGATATTACTTTACCTGGTTTTTAATTTATATTTTATATAGGTTTTAGCTTCTACCAAAAGTTTCTCCTCAGGCACCTGGGTGGTTTCTTTGGTTAAGCATCTGTCTTCACCTTTAGATCATGATCCCAGAGTCCTGAGATGGAGCCCCACATCGGGCCCCCTCCTCAACAGGGACTCTGCTTCTCTCTCTGCCTATCATGCCACTTGTGCACTCACTCTGTCCCTCAAATAAAGAAATAAAATCTTTTTAAAAAAGTTTCTACTAATTATTATGTGTATATATGAAGGCTAGTGAATTTTTTAATAAAATTCTACTTTATTGGATTCACTGTTTACAGAACTTTTTGTTTTTGTTTTTTGGGAGGGGTATTTTTCAGGCATACCACCATATCATCTTATATACAGAGAATTTTAAATGTTCTTTCTCTTCTATAGCTATTTTGGAAAATTCTCCCCAAACAATAGTGTGTTTACATTTTTGTCTTTTCCTTTCCTTAGAGAGAATGTCCCATTTTCCCCAATAAGATGTTGCTCTTTAGAACCGGCATATGTAATACACAAACACTCTCATAATATTTAGAAAGTATCTATTTAATCTTATTGAGTGTTTTTAGCATGGATATATATTATTCGAAATATTTTTAGTCTTAATGGGAATTTGCATTTTAGTGTACTAAGAGATTTTTAAATGTATTTTTATATATCAAATAAATAGAGTGGAGTTATCTGAATTTTTGTGTAATTTCCCTTGAAACTGTGTAGTACTAATCCTGTTTAAGGAGATTTTCTTGTGAAAACTTTATTTTTGGAAGTACTCAAGGATATAATATTTTCTTCATTCTTATATGGTTAATTTTTTAGTAGTCTTAGTATAGTGAACCCTGGGTAACAAGATATTCAATCCTTGGCACATATTTCCTTTCCTTGAGCAATTTTGAGGTATAGTTCCTCTGTTTTATTTTACTGAACTTTTTTAAAATGTGTATCAATGTGACTGTATTTTTGTGCTGGCTCTTTTAAAGTCTCTTTTTGTTTAGTTGTTTGCCTGGAGGCTCAGAGGATTTTGTTTTATCATTAAAGTGTTAAAGTGTAATAATTTTTCAGATTAAATTTTGGGTCTCATTCTATTGAGCGAATTTTTCCACTACAGGTTGTGTTCTTACAGGACTTATTTTATTTCAAAAAGATTTGTGTACTCTGAGGGTTGCTATCTCCTCAGCTTTACACTCCAAAAAGAAGTGTTGATAGGACGTTTGCTTATTCAGCAAGCAATGTCCCAGTGAAGTGTGCTACCTGGCTGTCTATTTTATTTCGAGACAAGTGGACTTTGGGGATATCTAATTTTGCAATGCTCCATGGCACAATAGCATCATAAATTCTAATCAGATCAAAGGAAGGAGTGTACTGCAAAAGGCAGTGGTCCTGAGTAGAGCAGACTGTGTGATGGGCCCTGATTCTAGAGACACCTGAAAAGATCCATCTGAAAGAGGACAGCCTTAAGAATAAATAGCAACTGAAATACTAAAAAACAATCCCATGTTACCTAATATACTGGAATCCACCATGACGTGGACCTGTAGACAAATTCTGGCCTGCTACAGTTCTACAGGCAGCTTAAATGTCCCTGCATATGAAGGCAATGGGAAGCTGCTTGAACAAGACAATCCTTCAATAGGAACAAGACACTTACTGGAATAAATACATGCCACTAATTGAATATTCATGGATCAACCACATATAAAAATAAAACAGAAATATTAATGACATCAGGAGAAAATAGTAACAATTGACACTTTGTTTGAATAAAAGAATCCAGAATCAGTGATGTTTCAATTAAAACAAAGGGTCAGTTTTTGTGATACACAGAATTATGGCTCCCAACTTAATTCTTGGAATCTGTGTATGTGCTATCTTATTGGCAAAGGGGAATTAAGATAGAAAATAGAAATAAACTTACTTATCAACTGGCCTTAAAATAGAGATATTATTGGATCCCTGGGTGGCTCAGCAGTTTGGCATCTGCCTTGGGCCCAGGGCGTGGTCTTGGAGTCCAAGGATCGAGTCCCACCTCCAGCTCCCTGCATGGAGCCTGCTTCTCTCTCTGCCTGTGTCTCTGTCTCTCTCTCTCTTTCGCTCTCTCTCTCTGTCTCTCATGAATAAATAAATAAAATATTTTTTAAAATAGAGAGATTATCCTGTACTATCTAGGTAAGCACAGTGTAATAACAAGTGTCCCTTAGTAGAAGAATGGGGCAGTAGGGGAATCAGGGTCAGAGAGAGTTGTGGCTATGAAAATAAAGTAGAGAAAGATGCAACATTGCTAGTTTTGAAGACAGAAGAAGGGGCCATGTGCCAAGGAATATGAGCCGCCTCTATGAGCTGGAAAAAGAAAGGAAACAAATTTGCTCCAAGAGCCTGCAAAAAGAAACAAACTTTGCTAATGCCTTGATTTAGCTCCATAATATCAGTGTTAGACTTCTAACCTACAGAGTTGTAAAATAATAAATTTTTGTTCATTTAAGTACTCAATATGTGGCAATTTGTTGCAACAGCGATAAAGAATTAATGCAGTTATAAATATGGAATTAATATTAAATAAAACCGCGGGATTTGGTAAATATTATCTTCTAGATTTAAAATATTTTAATTTTACCCAGAGATGTTTCTTTATGAAAAGCCATGTTTAAAATTTTATTCTTAGATATCTTTAATCGCAACTACAATTATTTGAAGGTAAAGCCAATAAAACCACAAGTTTCTCTTTATTGTTTTGCTTATTCAAGTTAAAAAGGCTATTTTAAGTAAATTAAATTTTTACCTTCAATTTAAATTATGTAAAAACCAACCTTTATTTTCTCAACATACTTGCAAAACAGATAAAAATATAACTCCAGTTACACATGTGAGAAAAACGTAGAACATTTTAAAACCCAAAGTTGAAATTTCATTTAAGTTGGTCACTAACAAATAACAGAACTTATATAAGGAATTTAAATTATAGCACTTATATTCCATTTTCACTAGAATGCTAAAAGCGCGGAGGTGAAAATGACTTGCAAGTATAACTGTTTTTTCTCACTTACTAGAAAAAGATCAAAGGGAGAAAAGGTCTATTTTTCACTACCCAATCCCCTTACTAAGATCTTTAATTACTGCTAGGATAATGCTGAATGCAATAAATATTTCATTAATATTAGATGGAATTTAGTAAATTGGACATTTTACTTTTCATAAAGCTCTACTTTAAAAATACATACCTAAAGAATAAAGAATAACTAGAGTACAGTGACTATTTGCAATTACATGTTTTTTTTTTTTAAACTTCCGTTAATTTAAAATTTGATCTCAACAGTGGAGAATTAAGACATATTAATTGCATGTTTTGAGGTCACAGAGCACAGTGATTAGGATTACAAGTTCTGGAGTCATTTGGCCTTGTTTTAAAGCCTGTCCTTGGGCAGCCCTGGGGGCTCAGCGGTTTAGTGCTGCCTTCAGCCCAGGGTGTGATCCTGGAGACCCAGGATCGAGTCCCACATCAGGCTCCCTGCATGGAGCCTGCGTCTCCCTCTGCCTGTGTCTCTGCTTCTCTCTCCTCTCTGTGTATTCTCATGAATAAGTAAATAAAATTAAAAAAAAAAATAAAGCCTGTCCTCTCCACTTTATGAGTGACTAATGTTTTCACGAAATATGCCCAATCCTTAACTTTTTTATGTGAATACTTCAGAATATTGAGGATCATGTGAGTTGTCACTTGCTAAACACTTAGAAAGGTACCAGACACAGAATAAGCCCACATGAACGAACAATTGCTACATTCTTATATTTTAACAACACCATTTCTTTGTGCTGGCATGTAAGTATATATCCATGCACATCTAGAAAATCACAAGGTGTACCATTAATTAAACAGATGGGAAATGATAAATCTGCTTGTAATAATTTATGTGAGGGTGCCTTGAAGATATCTCTGAATTGAAGCTGTAAAATGTTTTCAGTATTTTGTAAGTATACAGTACTCTTTCACTCTGATTTTCTACTACCTGGAACTTCTGGAAGAACCAAAGTAGTATATTAACACAATACAGGTTTTTTTCCCCAGTTCTTTTTGGTCTTGTCAGTTTCTTGCACTCATAATTCACTTCAGTTTCGTGTGCTATCTATATGTGTCCTCTACTTTAACTTATCCCATCTCACAGTTTATCTATTTCATCAGTCCAAATTCTTCAGGTATAAACCATATTCTTTTTTATTTTCAGTGTTAGTCAATCTCTCTTCACAGATGGCTGTTAGTATACATATAGTGTTAGTTCATATCATTCTTGCTTTTTAGTTCAAGTATTTTATTTTGATCCCATTTAAGTACTCATTCTCCACTGTAATTTCCCTCTGTGGAAACCAGGAGGTCACCTTATTTACTCCAAATGTCAATGACTGTAATTCCCTAATAACTAAATGGGAATAATAAGAATTTAACACAGAGGATCTATCATCCTTTAAAAGGATACTACCTAAGATTGCTGACACGTAAAAACTTTGGAAATTACTAAAAATCTTGTCAAAATAAATTGTATTCAGACACTTGTTATTTACCCAAGAAAAATAGTTCTCACAATTATTCTTTTATCCATCCAATGAAGAGTGAGCTGCTGTTGTCATTTCCTTCCTTGATCTCTACACCCAACAAGTAATTCCTTGCTCCAAGTTCAAGCACTTTGAAAATCCTCAATTTCATCACTCAATTGGATTCCATAGTACACTATGAAAACTTACATGCCAAAAAATTCGACAACCTGGAAGGCTAGAACCACATAGTCTTCTAATACTGAATCAGAAAGAAATAGAATATTTGAATACACTGATAACCAGCAATGAAATTGAATCAATAATAAAACAAAACAAAACAACAACAACAAAAAAACACCCAACAAAGAAAAGTCCAGGACCAGAGAACTTCAAAGGTAAATTCTACTGAACATTTAAAGAAGAGTTAATCCCTGATCTTATCAAACTAATCAAAAAAAAAAAAAAAAGAGGAAGAGGAAGAGAAATTCCAAATTCATTCTAGAAGACCAGCTTTACCTGAACACCAAAACCAAATTAAGACACTATACAAAAAGAAAACTACAGCCCAATATCTCTGATAAACATAAACAATGTTCAACAAAATATTAGTCAACCAAATTCAATGAAACATTGGTGGGGGAAAACAACATTTACCACAATCAGGTGGGATTTATTCCAGGGATGCAAAGATGGTTCAGAATTCACAATTCAGTCAACATAACATATCACATTAGCAAGATGAGGATAAAATCCACACAATCATTTCATTAGATGCAGAAAAAGCATTTGACAAATGACCATGTCCATTCATGATAAAAACTCTCAACAATATAGGGTTACAGCAAACATACCTCAACATAATAAAGTCCATATATAGAAAATCCAGAGCTAATAACATACTAAATGGCAAAAAACCTGAGAGCTTTTCCTCTAAGATCAGGAATGGGTATCCATTCTCACCACTTTTATTTGGCATTGTATTGGGATTTCTAGCCACAGTAATCAGACAAGAAAAAGTAATAAAAGGCATCCAAATTGGTAAGGAATAAGTAAAACTTTCACTATTTGCAGATGCCTTGATACTATATATAGAAAACACTAAAGCCGTCACCAAAAAAAAAAGAAAAACTAGAAATGATAAGTAAATTCAGTAAAGCTGCAGGATACAAAATTAGTATACAGAAATCTGTTGCATTTCTTACAGTAATAATTTCTTACACTAATAATAACAGAAAGAGAAATTAGGAAAACTATCCCATTTACAATCACCAAAAAGAATAAAATATCTAGGAATAAACTCAACCAAGGAGTTGAAATACATACATTATAAAAAAGTACAAAAACACTGAAAACTATTAAGCATTGATGAAAGAAATTGAAGATGACACAAATACATGAAAGTTTATTCCATACTCATGTTATTACTCAGCCATAAAAAGGAATGAAATCTTGCCATTTGCAGCGACATGAATGGAGTTAAGGTATTATGCTAAGTGAAATAAGTCAGTCACAGAAAGACAAATACTGTATGATCTCACTCACAGGTGTAATTTAAAAAACAAAACAAATGAGCAAATAGAAATAAAAGAGAGAGAGAGGCAAACCAAGAAACAGGCTCTTAACTTTAGAGAACAGGGTGATGGGCACCAGGGGGGAGGTGAGTGGGGAGGACAGAGGATATAGATGATAGGGATTAAGGAGTGCACTTGTTGTGATTAGCACCAGGTGTTGTATGGAAGTGTTGAATCACAATATTGTACACCTGAAACTAATATTACACTATATGTTAACTAACTGGAATTTAAATAAAAATTTAAATAAAACAAAAAGTTTATTCTAAAACAAGAAAAAAAAATGAAAATTTATTCCATGCTAATGGATTGGAAAAATCAATATTGTTAAAATCTCCATACTACCCAAAGCAATCTACAGATTTAATGTAATTCCTATCAAATTGTCAACAACATTTTTCACAGAACTAGAATAATCTTAAAATTTGTATGGAACCACAAAAGATCTTGAATAACCAAAGAAATCTTGAAAAAGAACAAAGCTGAAGGTATCACAATTCCACATTTCAAAATACACTACAATGCTGCAGTAATCAGAAAAGTATGGTATTGGCACAAAAAATATGTACATGGATCAACAGATCAAAATAGCACAGAAATCAACCCATGGCTTTATGGTCAATTAATCAAAGGAGGCAAGAACACACAATAGGAAAAACACAGTCTTGTCAACAAATGAGGAAAGCGATATGCAAAAGAATAAAACTGGATCACTTTCTTATGCCATACATACACAAAAAAACTTCAAAATGGATTAAAGATTGAAATGTGAGACCTAAAACCATAAAATTACTGGAAGAAAATGTAAATAGTGACTTCTTTGACATCAGCCATAGAAGTATTTTTCTATGTATGTCTCCTCCACTAAGGGAAACAAAAGCAATATTAAACTATTGGGAATACACACACACAAAAAAGCTTTTACACAGTGAAGGACATAAGCAGCAAAACAAAAAGGCAACCTGCTGAATTAGAGAACATATCTGCAAAGGATAGATCCAATAAGAAGCTAATATTCAATATATGTAATGAACTCCTACAAGTCAACACATACACACACACACACACACACACACACACACACACATGCATAACCCAAATAATCTAAAAAATGGGCACAGGACATAGACATTATTCCAAAAATACATACAGCTGACCAACAGATACATGATAAGATGCTCAATATCACTAACAATCAGAGAAATGAAAATCAAAAATACATTGAAATATCCCCCTCACATCTGTCAGAATGGCTAAAATCAAAAACATAAGAAATAGCTGTTGGCAAGAATGTGGAGTAAAAGGAACTTACACACTGTTGGTGGGAATGCAAATTGTTGCAGCCACAGTGAAAAGGAGTATGGAGGTTCATGAACAAATTAAAAATAGAATTATCATATGATCTAGTAATTCCACTACTATTTGCCAAAAGAAAATGAAAATGCTAATTCAAAAAGATATATGCACCCTATGTTTAATTCAGCATTATTTACAATAGCAAAGATACAGAAGCAACCCAAGTGTCCATCCTTAGATGAATGAATAAAGAAGGTACATTTTATATATACAATGGAATATTATTTAGCGATAAAGTGAACAAAATCTTGCCATTTGTAATACCATGGATGGACCTCCAGATCCTCCTCTAAGGTATAATGCTAAATGAAATAAGTCAGTTAGAAAAAGACAAATACCATATGATTTCATTCACATGTGGAATTTAACAAACAAAACAAATGAGCAAAAAAAGGGAAAAAAAGAGACAAAAACATACTGTTAAATACAGAGAAGAAATTTGTGGATGCTGGGGTTGGAGGAATGGGTAAAACAGGTGAAGTGTTAAGATTAAACTTATGATGAGTGCTGAGAAATGTATAGATTTATTTAATTACTATATTGTACACCTGAAACATATGATACTGTATGTTAATTATACATGAATTTTTAAAAAAGGAAGTTTTATTGAGCCTTTGGAGACAGAAAAATAGCAAACTATCATGAACTGCATCGGCTTTGGGTACAGCATACTTAAATCCTTTTAATAATGCCCTTAGCCCTTATCTCCGATCACTGGAAGCTTTTTTTTTTTTTTTAATTTTTTATTGGTGTTCAATTTACTAACATACAGAATAACCCCCAGTGCCCGTCACCCATTCACTCCCACCCCCCGCCCTCCTCCCCTTCTACCACCCCTAGTTCGTTTCCCAGAGTTAGCAGTCTTTACGGTCTGTCTCCCTTTCTGATATTTCCCACACATTTCTTCTCCCTTCCCTTATATTCTCTTTCACTATTATTTATATTCCCCAAATGAATGAGAACATATAATGTTTGTCCTTCTCTGACTGACTTACTTCACTCAGCATAATACCCTCCAGTTCCATCCACGTTGAAGCAAATGGTGGGTATTTGTCATTTCTAATAGCTGAGTAATATTCCATTGTATACATAAACCACATCTTCTTTATCCATTCATCTTTCGATGGACACCGGGGCTCCTTCCACAGTTTGGCTATCGTGGCCATTGCTGCTATAAACATCGGGGTGCAGGTGTCCCGGCGTTTCACTGCATCTGTATCTTTGGGGTAAATCCCCAATAGTGCAATTGCTGGGTCGTAGGGCAGGTCTATTTTTAACTGTTTGAGGAACCTCCACACAGTTTTCCAGAGTGGCTGCACCAGTTCACATTCCCACCAACAGTGTAAGAGGGTTCCCTTTTCTCGCAACCCCTCCAACATTTGTTGTTTCCTGCCTTGTTAATTTGCCCCATTCTCATTCCTGGAAAGCCACAAACTACCAAAACTGGAACAGGAAGAAATAGAAAACCTTAACAGGCCAATAACCAGGGAGGAAATTGAAGCAGTCATCAAAAACCTCCCAAGACACAAGAGTCCAGGGCCAGATGGCTTCCCAGGGGAATTTTATCAAACGTTTAAAGAAGAAACCATACCTATTCTCCTAAAGCTGTTTGGAAAGATAGAAAGAGATGGAGTACTTCCAAATTCGTTCTATGAGGCCAGCATCACCTTAATTCCAAAACCAGACAAAGACCCCACCAAAAAGGAGAATTACAGACCAATATCCCTGATGAACATGGATGCAAAAATTCTCAACAAGATACTGGCCAATAGGATCCAACAGTACATTAAGAAAATTATTCACCATGACCAAGTAGGATTTATCCCTGGGACACAAGGCTGGTTCAACACCCGTAAAACAATCAATGTGATTCATCATATCAGCAAGAGAAAAACCAAGAACCATATGATCCTCTCATTAGATGCAGAGAAAGCATTTGACAAAATACAGCATCCATTCCTAATCAAAACTCTTCAGAGTGTAGGGATAGAGGGAACATTCCTCGACATCTTAAAAGCCATTATGAAAAGCCCACAGCAAATATCATTCTCAATGGGGAAGCACTAGGAGCCTTTCCCCTAAGATCAGGAACAAGACAGGGATGTCCACTCTCACCACTGCTATTCAACATAGTACTGGAAGTCCTAGCCTCAGCAATCAGACAACAAAAAGACCTTAAAGGCATTCAAATTGGCAAAGAAGAAGTCAAACTCTCCCTCTTCGCCGATGACATGATACTCTACATAGAAAACCCAAAAGTCTCCACCCCAAGATTGCTAGAACTCATACAGCAATTCGGTAGCGTGGCAGGATACAAAATCAATGCCCAGAAATCAGTGGCATTTCTATACACTAACAATGAGACTGAAGAAAGAGAAATTAAGGAGTCAATCCCATTTACAATTGCACCCAAAAGCATAAGATACCTAGGAATAAACCTAACCAAAGATGTAAAGGATCTATACCCTGAAAACTATAGAACACTTCTGAAAGAAATTCAGGAAGACACAAAGAGATGGAAAAATATTCCATGCTCATGGATTGGCAGAATTAATATTGTGAAAATGTCAATGTTACCCAGGGCAATATACACGTTTAATGTAATCCCTATCAGAATACCATGGACTTTCTTCAGAGAGTTAGCACTGGAAGCTTTTAAAAGGTAATGACTGGGGCACCTGGATGGCTCAGTGGTTGGGTGTCTGCTTTGGCTCAGGTCATAATCCTGGGGTTCTGGGATCGAGTCCCACATTGCGCTCCCTGTGGGAAGCCTGGTTCTCTGTCTATGCCTACGTCTCTGCCTTTCTCTCTGTGTTTCTCATGAATAAATATACAAAATCTTACAAAAAAAAAAAAAAAAACAAACCTTAAAAAAATTTTTAAAAGGGTAATGATTATTGGGGACTATCCCAATAATAAGTTTTATCTTTGGTGCACAAGGGAAACAACATCTTTTCAAGTATTCTAATGTGTAGCCAGGGTTTAGAGACACTGTTCTGGAATTTTCGTTCTCCAAATATCAGTTTCATAGATATTCAGAATTTCAGACCCTTCCTCAGACTGAGTCAATCTCAAGCTACATCTTAAGAGAGTCTCAAATAATTTATAAGCCAAATAACATTGAAAAGCCTATATCCAGAGCAAATGTTTGCCAATTCTTTATTTAAAGGGACAGAGAATGAATATTTTAGGCTTTATGGGTTATGCAATCTCTGTGGGAACCTCTCAACTATGTCTTTACAGAAAAAGCTGCCACAGAAAACAGTAAATGACCAAGGGGTGCTGTGTTCCCACAAAAATTTATTCATGGAAACTTACATTTAAATTTCATACAAATTACATGTATCTGGAACTATTATTCTTTTATTTACTTTTTTTCAATCTTAAAAATGTAAAACCATTCTTACTTAGGCTGTATATGAGTAAGCAACAGGCCAGATTTGCCTGTAGGCCCCTGCCACAACCTACTCTAGAAGCTATATTAGGCTTGTATTAGTATTTATCGTCTTGAAGATTGCCAAACTGAATCTAAATCCCCTTATTTTTCTTCTTAAAGGAGTCTTTCAGTGAAATTGATTACCCATCAATCTGCCCATTGAAGATGAACATGTTGAGTAGCCAAAACAAATTGGATTGGTTATGGTAGTTTCTTGGAAGGAAACTATCGTTCTGAATATTATATCATATTTGTGGGATTTTGGCAATTGTGAGTCAGTGGATAAGGGCCGAATCACCCTGGGGAGACTGACAAATCAAATATCCAGGTCCACAAACATGATGACTTAATTCTGTAATGTTAGACCTACCCTAGTATACTGGCCCCCTATAAGACCTCATGTCAGTGGACATCCATGCATGTACTATTTTCTAAACATAATATATATGTGCCAAATGACTAGAGTCAGCCAAGAACTGTAACTGCTATCGCTAGAAAGGTATTCTTGTCTGTGACAACAGTAATACTATTTGAAATGTGCCACATTTTTAATGTACTTGTATTCACACAAAGTATCGATACGTATGAATTACTATTCCTTCTTTTTGATAGTCAGTATAGAAAATAACAATTGATTTTTCAAAATTTAACCTCAAATGTAAGTGAAAAATGGTTTTGCATTACTTTTATAAAAAATATAGTAACCGAAGAGTTTGTCTATTCCAAACAACAGAATCAAAAATATTAATTAAGGCATTAAGCAGACAAGATTTAAGATTTCTAATAAATAGATAAATGAAATTCTGGAAAGAAAAACAGAAAAAAATACATTTAACTTGAAATAATATCCTGATTGAAAGTAATTAACTATATTTATATTGTATGAATTAAGTATCCATGAAAAGCCAAGTATCCTAAAAAGATAAAAATAACTTGCTTAAACAGAGTATACTTTTACAAGAAATTAGAAAAATAGCTATATAGTAAATTTATTCCTTTACTCTAGAAGTAGTTATTTAATTCTTAGTAAGTGCTAAGGATTATGCCAAATTTAGAGCATACAATTCCCCTCTTGCTTTCAAATTTGTAATTAATAAGAAATATAGATTAGAAAAACAGTGAGGAGGAGACATTGTAATTCACATTATGATGGATGTTCTATAAATGGAAGGACACATAGGAATGATAAATAGCACACACAAGGTAATTTAACATTTTTACTGAATATATCCTATGTTATTAGTTGTTCCTTCTTAATATTAGAGATTTACTAATCAAAGTAATTATCCTGAAATATATAAATTTTATTTTTAAAGAACCAAAAAATATCAGAAACTAGTATGATGTCACAACTTCTTCCTCTCTCCCCTGTAATCTAAATGGTTAAATGCTTTAACATTTCCATACACTAGATGCTCTCTGTGTAAAAATTCGAGTTGGTTAAATTCAAAGATAATTTTGTGCAGAACACTTGTTAATAAAATAGACGTGGTTTATTTTTTTAAAGGTTGTATTTATTTATATTAGAGATAGAGAGTTGAGGGAGGACAGAGGGTTAAGTGTCCAACTCATGATTTTGGCTCAGGTCATGATCTCAGGGTCGAGATCGAGCCCCTCAATGAGCCAGCCCCACATGGGGCTACACACTCTGTGGGGATTCTGCTTGAGATTCTCTCTCTACCTGTTCCTTTGTCCCTCCTCCACCTCTCAAAATAAATAAATAAAATATTTTTTAAAAAATTATAGAGGCATTAAAAATATAAGTAGCTTAAGATGTAATATGTTGGGAAACTTACCTACTTTGTTGTAAAGTATTCATCAAATATTTAATAAAAATGCTAAAATTTACCGCCTTCTAGCATAAAATGAATCCCATTAAAGTATAATTTTATTCATGTGCTTATTATTTTGATATGTATTAGATTCCTTAGTTACCTTAAACTGATTTCTCATGGAGTGCCTAGTTTCAAACTATTCTTTTCACTGAGAACATCACAAATAACACCTCCTAGGGAAACTTATGGATTCCATTTACTCGATAACAAGGTAAAGGATCCTTTGATTTTGTCTTCTTGCCCGCAACTACAACTCCAGCACGGTAACTTTCCTGAACTTTGTGATGAGATTTTGGTTATTTGTTTAGATTTGTAAAGGGAAATCCAGATTGAATACTAATGGTAATTGGTGTCTCTGTGTGTGTGTGTGTGTGTGTGTGTGTGTGTGTGTGTGTTTTCTCAATACAAATTGGGATTCCTGTTCACTTAACAGTGAATATAAATTTTGACTATAAGAGCCTAAAGGTTGTATGGTTAGTATGAAGAAGACAATATGGGGATTAGGCAACCTATTGGGTTTTCCTCAGAATGTAGTTTATCTGTCCTGCCTGAGGTCCACTGGTAATTGTTGTACTATCCTGTTTCTCATAGTCCAGCTCCAACTGAGAATATCTGCTATGACAGAACGTCCATGTCTGAGAACTGCATGCCTAGCTTTCACCTTAAAGAAAAATTCTGGTGGCGCCCATGTGATGGAAGACGTATGGTCTATAGATGGGTGATGTTGGAACAGCAACAGCAGGTGGAGGAAATATGGAGACAAGTGGACTACAGTGCATGACTTCTGCTGCCTCAAAGAGGAGTTTAGGGTGTTTGCTCAGAGAGTCTTGAGCTGCAAGCAGGTTAGTTTAATTTTTAAAATGACAGAAGACATTAAATCTTTAGAACCACCAAAAAAAAAAAAAAAGATAGGAAAATAATGCTCCTTTGGTAATTTACTAAATACATTCTAATGAATTCAACTTGTGTTCTAATACCTCTTAAAGAGAGACTTTTGATTTGTTATTAAACAAGCACACATTTTTACAGAAATACAACATTAGGATTAACAACAATCAAATGTCAAAAGGATGAAAAATAAACCATGTAATTTCCATATGAATCCACTGGTCTAGCGATGGATTATTTACAGACCAGTATGAGCATTGCAAATTAAGAAGAAAGGTTAAAACTCTCACTTTTTTGTAACTATAAATATTTTAATAACAAAATATGGGATATTACAATTCTCATTCAAAAACAGTTTTACATTTGTCTTATTTTAAGCTATCCTGTGGAAATGGCAGGGAGGATGCAGCCAACCCAATTTAAATATTGCTTAATTTGGTCCAATATTGCAATTTAAAATGATTACAGGTTTGAAGTACAGTAGAAACATGGATTAATTCTCTCTGCTTTACTATTGGCCAAATTATATTAAAATATTACTTGGTTAAATTATATTACACCATTATTTCCAATATTTCCTATGTGTTCAATCTTTGTGTACTCTTTTGAAATTGAATGGGGAGTAACTCAGCTAATTATACATTTTTATAAAAACAGGGAAGTGTATTTTATATACAAATAGTCAAAGTTTCTATTAAAGAGACATATATCCTGTAGCCAAGGAATTTATATCAATAACCAAGGGAGTAAAAGCCATTACTGTCTTCTTACTAGAACAATTTGACTAAAACTTAACCTAGACCTTAGATTTCCATAGCAAATTGTTCCCTGATGCAGTCTGCTTAGGAGTGCAGTAAAGTAAAAATTCTCTTACAGATCCCAGTTAGATTGGAACTATTAAAGCCTCATAAAACTGCAAATTTTTTCGAAAGTTAGGGAAGTGAAGCCCAAAACAGCACCCATTTCTAGATGACACATGGATTTTATTTAACCAACCTGTGCAGGGTTCAAATGGTTAGTAAGAGACATGGCTGGCTGTAAGGTGACAATGGGAATAGTGCAAACTTTGCAAACTAGAAACTAAGTCCTCATAGCACCCATTCCATATGGTCACAAATGAGAATGGGAAAGAATGTAATATTACCTTGAAATTATAGTACTTTATATTTTCAGAGTGCAACCTTACTGAAATCATACAACACCCCTGTGAGATGGGGAAGTGGTATTGTCTCTTTGTAAAGAAAAAAAGATGCTTCACAGATGTTAAGTGACTTGCTAGAAGCCATAGTGCATTAGAGCTTCCAAGATGGGATTAGCCCATGGAAGTTTTGATTTGCAGAAAGTGCTCAGAATCTACTGGCAGCAGAATCAAGACAGCAGTTGTGCGACTATAACATTCTACTTTTTTTGTGTTTACATTTAAAGACAGTTTTTTAGGTGATTTCTATTAGGCAATAATACTAAGAAATAAAGAAATGTAGAGTTGGAGATTTCTCAAAGAATAAAAATCCTTGCAACATACATAGAAAGTATCTAAGGCACACTTGGAGAGCACAGCTTGGTACTAAACATTACACAATGATTCTTTGCTAGTCATCTAATGCTGCATAACAGAGCATAACAGAGCCAAAATTTACTGGCTTAAAACAACTGTTTTGTTATTTTACAGTTTCTGTGTGTTAGCAATTGAGGATGGACTGGGCTGAAGAGTGTTGGTTCAGGATCTCACACGCAGCTTCTTTCTCACTGTCATTAGAGCTAGAGTAGTTAAGAACTGGCCATGCATTTATATCCTTTCATGTGGTCACAGGGTTTCTCCATGGAGAAATCCACATGGATTCTTTGGCATGGTGGCCTCAGAGAAGTCAGCATCCTTACATGGTGGCCCCAGGCTGCAAAGAGTGCTTCAGCAAGCAAGGCATAAAATGCATTATTTTTTTCTAACCTATCCTTAGAAGTCACATAGTGTTCCTTCTGCTGCTTTATGGTAGTTACAAGTGAGTCACAATTCATGTCCTAGCCCTTACTCCCATTCAAGTGGAGGCACAAATATAAGGGTTGATGGGAACAGTGCCAAAGTCATACTATAAAGAGCCTATAGGATGAATTAGATATGTTGCAACCATATGCAACCATAAAATACAATTCACCACATTTTACAGAAAAGCAAGGGTCTTTTGTAAATGACAGAAAAGACTGAGGAAGAAGTTTTATAGGTACATTATATTCATTTCCACTGATAAGGCTGATATAAGGATCTCACTCTTAAGAAACCCTATGAGGATTCCTATTTCTAAACTATTCCTATTCCTAAACTTCCTAGTTTATATCACTATACCAAGATGAATGGGATGCTATGTTCCTCTGTGAAGATGATGGTTCAGAGGGGATTGTAGTGTGGGTAGGGGGCAAGAATTAAAAGCTGTAGGCAATGGTGTATCAGCTTAGGTTTGACATTGATGATATTTACTTCACAGTAAAGGGTACATTTAAAATGCAGAGAGGAAAAAGATAAACCAAAATAAGCCTCCTCTCCTCTGCCAATGCAAAGTGTTCCTATATGTATTATAGGGTATTCCATTAGGTGTGAATTTCAGATTATAATCTGCTATACACCAAATTTTCCTTGGTCTCTATAACTTTGTCATATATGGGAAAATTCAATTGACTGATCTTCCTATTCCTTAAAGTTACCAGTTATTTAAAAGGCATGTAAAATTTTAAAATAATACCTATGAATGAGTAAACACAAAGAAAGTGTTAATTTCTATTTTTATACCATCATGACCATCACCCTCACTTCTTGGAAACTTCATCAATCCCTCAGTGCAATACAGGTGTTCCCATTGTATGCAACAGTTATCCTTCACATATTGCCACTTATTAAAATTGCTTGCTTTTTTCTTCTGCTACACTATAACCATTGTTATAATAAGGCCAGTATCTGCCTTATCTTCATTTTATTCCCAATGAATATATGGTACTTTTCAAACAGTTTAGGACAAATATGCATCTTTTTCTATTCCTCAAAGTATTAATAATTATGCTTTAAAATAATATTAAGAATCAGAGTTTACTAATGTAGTTCTCCTTATTAATAAGACAAAAAGCATTATGTATATATGTTTAAGTTGTGCATAAATGGCAAAGGCTGACTCTGGAGAAATGATCTATGATAAATATGATTTATGAAGCATCTCATCTGAGGTTGGGAAAATAGGAATGTCCAGTGTTTTAGTTACCTGTGTTCTCTCTATAGAGGACTTTATGGCTACTAAAATGGCTTAAATAACCTTTTAGTTTCTCAAGTCATAAAAACACAGTCTGTCCCTGAAAATATAAATTATACAAATTTACTGTGATTCTGTGGGACAACAATCTTTTCAGGTCACTCCACTCATAATTACAACTAATTAAAATGTGCCAAAGAAAGGATAGAAATTTATCACTGCTCATTAAACCTGTAAAGACTGTGTTAATTAGATGTCAGGCTCAGTAACTCACATAAATGTTTGCTGCCAATCTAATTTTAGAGAAAAAGGAAAGTGCAGAATATTCTAGATGGGGGTCTGAAGTTTTTAAAAATCAGTAGCTTTAGAGAGACAAGTTTATAGCTTTTTATATGGATATTATCATCATCAGTCGTTAGCCTAAACAAATGGAATAAGTTAGAATGATATTTGTGGACTTTAAGCTGACTTAAGTTTGCAGTAATCCATAGGCAGGACAATGAACAACCATGGCTCATTTGCAAGAATTTTAAGACTTTATGTATATCAAACATATTATCCTTCTTTAAATGAAACAAAATAGTTTTAGGGTAACTGTATTTAGAAAAACAGATGTTTTAATCTAAAAATGTTTTTATGTAACATACAGTTTCCATTTTATACAGGATTCAATGCCAAATTTTTTATAAAGAGTATGCTTTGGGGATCCCTGGGTGGCTCAGCAGTTTAGTGCCTGCCTTCAGCTCAGGGCATGATCCTGGAGTCCTGGGATCGAGTCCCACATCGGGCTCCGTGCATGGAGCCTGCTTCTCCCTCTGCCTGTGTTTTGCCTCTCTCTCTCTCTCTCTCTCTCTCTCTCTCTCTCTCTCTCTATCTCTCATGAATAAATAAATAAAATCTTAAAAAAAGAGTATGCTTTGTATGAATATGAAAACGTTACATGAGAAAAGTAGAGCAAACTTGCTGGAGAACCAGGACTTGGCTGTAGACAATGAGGCTGTAATATGATAATGTATAAAGTATAAAAGTATCCTTCCTGTTACCTAAAAGAGCAGGTATGAGGAGTATACTATTATTATGCGTACGTCATGGAAGAACTCTAGAACTGTAGATGTTTCAGAATTAAGACAGAAAAAGTAGTCAATTTTTAGAATGCTAGTTAGGCACAGCAATGTCTCTGACTTCTTAGACCCAAATACCTCACATACTCTATCAGAATTCCCGGGCCTTCTGTCTTTTGTCTTATCATATTATTTCTTAAACAATTTAAAGACTCTTTTACAGCTACTTCAATAGAAACCTTAATGACAAGTTGTTTATATAATCATTTAATTGACTTTACATTTTTTTTTAAGTAGGCTCCACACCCACCATGGAGCCCAATGCAGGGCCTGAACTCACAACCCTGAGATCAAGACTTGAGCTGAGATCAAGAGTCAGTTGCCTAACCAACTGAGCCACTCAGGGAATCCCTGACTTGATGTTTTAAAAGAGACTTTTGCTGCTGCTGGCAGGAGAAGCAATGGCATCACACCACATCAACAAAAAATTAGTCTACATTCCCTTTGAAAATATTTTGTCATCAGGAAGCCTGGTTTCAGAAATTCCAGGATTTTCATACCCTTGAACTTGGTAGAACTTAATGAACATTAGACTTTTCATATTCTACTTTTTATTTTTTAGAGAGAGAATGAGTGTGTGCATATGCAGGTGTATGCGTGCGTGTGCAAGCAAGGAGGGAGAGGCAAAGGGAAAGGGAGAAGGAGAGAGAGAATCCTAAACAGGCTCCACACTCAGCAGAGAGCACTACACCAGGCTGGATCTCACAACCCCCAGATCATGACCTGAGCTGAAATCAAGAGTCGGACGCTTAACAAACTGAGCACCCGGGTGTTCCAGACTTTTCACATTTTAAACAAGTATAAGACCTGTGGATTCAGTTTTGTGCTGAAAAGTAGCAGTATATGCCACCCTTTAAGTATGTTGGCTTGGGATATTAACAGGAATATAGTTTGCAGGATACTTATTTCGGTATGGATCTTATAGCTGAATTTCATAACCTATATTTAGCATATTTTTCATCAATTTGGGTGATACAAATATAGATATATAGATAAAGATTTTTATCTTGATTTTTATGTTTTCGTTTAATTTAAATATGCCTAAGTTTCAAAATGATCACTTTAGTTCACTTGATTTTCTCACATAATAATTACCTTTTAACGTCTCAAGTATACATATGATCTAAGAACCAATTAGTTCTCCATTGTTTTAAAACCTATTATCCTTTGAAATGATAGTTTCTTAAAGACAAACACAATACAGAAGAAGTATTAAACTGACAACCATGGGACTCTTTTTTTTTAATTTAATAACTTCCAGCAGCAGTAAAAATTCATCTAAAGTTTCCTTTATTCCAGAAGCATAGCCATGTTTGATCTGACAATGTCCTTGTAGACATTCCTGATGATATATATATTCAATGGACCCTTGAATACTCACAACCTTTATGTCACTTTACCTGTCAGCATTATTTAATGCTGGCAAGAGTAATTTCTTCATAAAATACTCTTAGCTAAATGACATTATCCTCTCTGAATGCTCTTCCATGACCATCTATCCAAGTCTCAATCACAGATTTCACATATTCCCCTCAATGTTTGGATGTCTCAAGACAGTATGGGGTATTTCTCCTAATGGTATCCACCCAGATAGTCCCATTATTCCCCATGGTTTTAATGGTATATTTTCCCAGTGAATTCCAAATGTAGATCTCATTATCAACCCAGATTAACTTGAATATCTCAAAACAACATACTGCAAGGGAAACCCATGTTCTTATCCTTCCCTGCCTTTCCCTAAGTTTGTAGGTGGTAAAATTCACCCAGTTGCCTAAGCCCAAAACTTAAGTAATACCTTAGATTATTACTTCCCTTGTGATCTGTATAAGAACCTTACCCTCAGAATACATACTAAATATTCCATACACTCTTCTCCATATGGAATTCTACCTTTCTAACCTGAAACATCATTATTTCCCTAGATTACTTGAATACTTACTACTTCAATTATTTCTGCACATAGTAAAAAAATAATACAGAATATTCCAAAAACATAAGTATTCTGGAAACCTCAAAACTAAGGAGGCAGTAAAATGATTAGGGGTTTGCCAGGAGTCAGTAAGGCAGGAGAGATGAATAAGCAAAGCATAGAGGAAATACAGGGCAATAAAACTCCATTATGATGCAAAAATTATGCATATATGTAATTTTGTTCTATTTGTCCAAACCTATAGAACATATACCAAAAATGAGCCTTAATTTAAACTATGGACTTCGGGTATATCGATGTAGGTTCATCAATTGAAACAGTATAGAACTTTAGCAGGGATGTTTATGGCTGAGGAGACTACCTGTGTGGGGACAGAGCATATATGAAAACTTCTCACTTTCTGCTCACTTTTCTGTGATTCTGAAACTGTTCTAAAAAATAAAATCAATTAAAAAATCAAAGTAAAATTCTTATTATGGTCTTAAAATGGTGAAAGTTTTTTTTTTTAAGATTTTATTTATTTATTCATGAGAGACAGAGAGAGAGAGAGGCAGAGATATAAGCAGTGGGAGATCAGGCTCCATGTGGGGAGCCTGACATGGGACTCGATTCTGGGACTCCAGGATCACTTGCTGAGCCAAAGGTAGATGCTTAACCACTAAGCCACCCAAGCTCCCAGAAGATGGTGAAATGTTATGAGGATTTAAATTATATACTTAATTTCTTGCCACATTGCCTGTAGAGCAAAATAACATGTAAGTTATTTACTCAGTCCATATGTACTATCTACGAGAGCCAGTTAACTGTTAACAGGATACATGGGTCATATAAAATTAGGTGGCAAATTGAGAGAAATAAAAAATTAACCAAAAGAAAGAGAGATAATCAGGACAATGATATCATAAGTTGATATACTAATAAGAAAAAGAGAGTGAAATAGATACTTCCAGACCAAGTCTATCTTTTGCCAAATGAATCTTATAATTCTCTTGGACATGCATACCTACTCTGCAGTACATGTGTGTTACGTGATTTGGTGCTTGTGTGATAGGATGCACTTCTTAATAAGTACTAATAAACCACTCCAAAACTTGGTGTCTTGGAACATCTACAGATTATTATTCATCACAGTATTATTAGTTCTTCAGCCATTACTATGCTGATTTCACCAGGTTCACTTTTGTGGGTACAATTAACTAGATTCAGGTAGACTGGAAGTCCAAGATGCCTTAATTTGCATGTCTGGCTCCAGATGTTGGCTGTGGGCTAGAATGATTCATTTGTTCTCCACATGGCTTCTCATTCTCAAGTAGGATTGCCTGCTTCTCTAAATAGTTGTGTCAGGGCAGCAAAAATGAATGATGCAAGGGCCTTTAAGCTTAGAAACTAGAAGTTGTAAATGTCATGTCTGCCACATATCGTCAGTCCAATAAGTTAAAAGACAACCTAGAATGAAACAGGAGGTAGAGTTAAAGATAGGAGTCGCTGAAAATAAAATAATTTATGGCTTCCACCACAAGCCTTCCTTTATCCATAACTGCATCCAATGCTCCCAATGGAAAATATACCCACTCTACCAAACCCTACTCGATCTCTTTTGACATTAAGACCAAATTACAGTATCTTATTATCTGCATATGTACCAAATATAGAAGAGGCTCTTGGGTACGGGTACACAGATCCAGAGAGCTTTGAACATAAAAGAACACCCCACTCCAAACATAGAGACAGATGGCATATAATTGTGAGGCTGGAGCAGGATAACAGCAAAAAACAATCCCATTTAAAAAGGAGAAGAAGGAAAAGTATAAAGCAGTCATTAGTTTATAATAGCTCATGTTCTTGAAGTGTATTCAAGAATATGTTGGCATTTCCTCTTCCAGGGGCAGGAAATGTTTCTTGAGGATGGCTCATTTATGTTCCTAGGTATGGTTTCTTAGTGAATACTTAATTTATCCTCAGCTCTGGCCTCCATGTTCGGAGCTTTTGACTCTGCCCTCTGAAGTCATGTTTCCTTTGCAAGAAGTATAACAGACCCAGTGTAAATGGCCAAGGTTTAGAGATGTATAGAATTTTCATCTTGCTTTCTGCTTTTAAAAAGCTGAGAGCCCCTTTAATTTTCAGCTTTTAATCCAATTTGCTGGTGTTGTGTACAAATTTGTAAAAATATATATTTTTTTTCTCTGACCACAGTCATGGTCTCTCACCAAAAAGCAAGATCTCTAATGTTTTTGAGATAATAATAAAGGTTTTGGAATATATGTGAGCCCCCAGGCATTAATTTCCTAAATCTTTCAGAGATTTTAACAAAGAATATTAAAGTCATATTTTTGATCTAATCTTTAGTCTCAGGTCTGATTTCACACTGAGAATTTTCTTTTTTCCCAATCAGAGACTAATAATGAGTAATATTTTTATTTTTGATCCTTCAAATTCTCTCAATTTTTCTCTGAATTTTACTTTCAACTGAACAGATCCTGTGGTTCATTTCTCTTTTGTTGTAACATATGTTGCTATAAAAATGTGATGTGACATTTTTATTAATCTGGATGAAAATCTCCTATGCTAGATCTACAAGGGCATTAACTGCACTGTCTTCCTAGTTACTTATAATAAAGGTTTTATTAATTGTTCTTCAATTTTATAACATAAGTCACCCCTTTTCCAACTTCTAAAAGCAGTTACCACTCTGTTCTTTGAGATTTTGTTTATAGACTCCTCATCACCCTTCCAGCTCTGCTTGTCACAGTACTTAACAGCCAAGGAGGTATGTTTAGGTTTTTGTTTTGAAATACTGTACTTCAAGATGCCAATTCTTTTATTAGTTATTTATTGCTAAACTACTTCAAAACTCAGGCTTTAAAGTAATGGAAAATTATTATTTCCCATAATTCTCAGGATTAGTTAGATAGTTCCTATGCTGGTTTCATCTGGGCATACTCATAAAGCTGCATATAATCAGCTGAACTGGATTCCCCTAGATGGCCAGGAGCCAGCCCAGATTTCAGTATTTTAGAATTTCATATCTACTAAAAACTCAGAAGCAGAGGGCACCAGGGTGGCTCAGTGATTGAGTGTCTTCCTTTGGCTCAGGTCGTGATCCCTGGGTCCTAGGATCCAGTTCCATATTGGGCTCCCTGTGGGGAGCCTGCTTCTCCCTCTGCCTATGTCTCTGCCTCTCTCTCTGTATCTCTCATGAATAAATAAATAAAATTAAAAAAAAACCTCAGAAGCAAAATCACAAACATAAAATGTTATGGACAAAAGGAACCATAAATTTAACATTTAAATATTTATCCTGCAAATGAGGAAAAAGAGGTATAGAGGGCAAGTTTTCCATATATTTTATTAAATGAGATCTTAAAAGCATAAAGTCTCTGAAGTGAGAAAAACTGACTGAGGAAAAAAGAACTATAGCGTGAAGTTGTGTGCATTAAAAACAAAAAGCAAAGAATAATAAAGTTTATAGAAGTATACATTAGGAAAGTATCCAGAAATAATTTATTGGTAACCTAATATATACTAAAATTTATAACAACTGGAAAGAAGAAAGTTTCAGAGAATAAATGTATGAAGAGAAATTCTAATAGTAGTCATTTATATTTCAAGTCAAGTCTAATAAAAATGCCAAATTGAGAGGTTGCTAATGTGTGATTCCTGAGATACAAGTGATATTATTTCATTGAAACCTAACATTTGGCTTCATAGCTTTCAGCTACAGAAAGAACTAATTATTGATGACCTATATATAATAGTTTTTGTAGGAACATAGACCTGATAGTTTCTTTACCCAAAATGGTGATATGGGTTGAGTGATATTTTCCTATATAACACATTACTGCCAAAGAATTAGAGTTTATGTTTTCAGCCACTTAATGAAGTATTTTAAACATATTTTCTCATTTCTGTTTACTTTTAGCATTCTCTGAGAAAGCAAATGGCCAAGTAAAGATTTCCTTGCAAATATGCTCAGACAGCTTTGCAAGGATATGCTTCTTGCTCTTTTCTCATCCTGCAAATCCATCAAATAGAAAGAAAAAAACAAAACATAGCATAATGAACTTTTCTTGAGTGATTATATCAGTCCCCGCATGGGACTCAGGAAGTGATGATGTTCCTCTCTTTCAAAAACAGTAAATTATTTGTTTTGTTTTCCTTTAAAGGACAATTTCCAAAGGGAAGAAGCCTGATGCAGACTTAAAGACTGACCAATGGCCATGTTCTCCAGGTATATATTATGGAGTGTTTCTATTAGGAGATAAAATTACAAAAGGCTGGCAATGACAAAGGCATTTCAGGGTCTGATTTCTTACCCCTTCAGTTAATTTAGCAGTTTTTTTCTCATTAGCTGTGTAAATTTAGGCAGTTTCTGAGACTATGACTTTTTTCAGGACTATGTAACAGAGGTCAAGATTATTGTAATAGAAGAGATAAATTTTACTAAGAACTGAAACAAAAGGCAAGAGTTTTTAATCACGGAGATAGTGAAAGAGAGCTAGAAAACACTGGGGGAAAGGGAGTCGGGGCGGTGCAGGAGGGAAGGCACTCGTCAACATCATCCGACTATCTGCTGATTGGCTCCTGCTGTCCCACAGAGACTGGGAGATGGGGCCTCTATCTTTCTTAATTATAGTTCAAAGGGATGGCTCCCAGGTTCTTGAAAAAGGCATTTTGGGTTATAAAACTGGCAAGAAGCTGGGAGAAGATTTACATCTCAAAGGGACAGATCTGAAAGAATTTACAATTTCAAGTTTTTTGTTTTTTTTTTTTTTTTTTTTTTTTTAATAAATGCTCTCAGAAAATAGTAAGCCAGGGACTTACAGTAGGAAAGAAACCTACCTAAAGTTTAGTCAACGTGAGAGAAATGGTAAGACCATCTTGGTCAATAATTATATTAGACATAGTCTTTATACCTGCTTTTCTGAAAAGAAAGTATGTTTAGACATTTCATTAGATTACTGAGAGTTTCAAATGATGCACACATCTTGATCTTTAACCTAAATACCTTTTCACTACAAAAAGCCTCCTTAAAGGAGCACCTCAGTGGCTCCGTTGGTTAAGTGCCTGCCTTCAGCTCCGGTCATGATCCCAGGGTCCTGGGATCGAGACCCTGCATAAGGTTCCTCACTCAGTGGGGTGTCTGCATCTCCCTCTGCCCTTGCCCCCTACTTGTGATATCTCTCTCTCTCAAATAAATAAAATATTTTTAAAGCCCCCTTATGAATATTTACCAATATTACAAATTAATGATAAGAACTTAACTTTTTACCTCACCTCTAATGTCTTCTTCAGATTTCTTTAGGTAAATGTCAATAGTATTTCCTTAATTTTTTTGAGGCAAAAGCCCAAACTCAGTTTTGACTTCTTTTCTCAAACCTATCTCAATTTCAACTTTTTTCCTTTTAGTTATTTTCCAATTTCTATAATTGTAAAGATCAGACTACCTCACACATAAATCTCCTTTTTTTTATCCATGTTTATGTCATTAAGTTAATTCAGATTCTATTCTCCCCTAAGGGCTCTAGAAAACAAGCTTCCTTCATTCTTGATGTCACAATCTATTTTACCAACATTATATGTTAAACTTGTTAAAGGTTATATCTGATATTATCACTTCCTTATTCAAAGTAAGTGATACAAAGTAAGTAACGGATAGATAGATAGATAGATAGATAGATAGATAGATAGATAGATATATCCTGTTTCTTTCCAAGGAGGAGAGTCTTCAGAATTTTTATTTTCTATTCTTTTGTCATTCTGTCCTCCCTCCCTCACTCCCTTCATTACTGCCTTTTGTACCTGTCTCACATAGTGTATTCTGGGAAATAAATCTGATAAAAGGAGACAAGGTCTGGTCCTGTCACCTTATGATTTAGCAGAGAAGGCAATTAAACTGAAGCTTAAAACAATGTGTAAGTGCTGAGATAGTGAAAGCACAGGTGTCAAAGTAGTATTTTGCCTAATTAAATATGGAGTTTAAGGCAGACCTCCCTGAGAAACTGATTCAGAAATAGAGCTGAAGGATGATTAATGTTTAGTACCATAATGAGGAAAAGGAATGGGGAAGAGGATTCTAGTGGAAAAGTCCATGGATCATAAGTGACAGGTTATAGGGAAAAGAAAGAATAAAATATTAACCCAGAAATATTTGTGTAACTATGTATCACCAGATAGGAGAGAATATAGAGAGATGAGGCTTAACTGGTATGCAGGGACCAGATAACAGATGACTTATTAAGCCATATCTAGCTTTTTGGGATTTACTTTTAAGTGAAATGAGGAATAAATAAAGTATTTTAAATAAATGAGTCACATGATCACATCTGTATTTTGGAAAGAATGCAATGATGAATGGAATTTGTAGCAATCATACAAAAAGGTAGAAAATTCAGCTTAGCAGTCAGTCCATCACTTCCCCATAAAAGATGCTGGTGACCTAGATTTGGGTGGAAGCATTAAGGATCCAGTGAAGCTGACATATGTGGAAAATATATTAAAGGTTGAATGGGTAGAACTTGTTAATACTTTGATTGCCTGGAAAGAGGTGAAAGAGAGTATTAGCGTTGCTCTGTGGAATCATTTACTTAGAAGGCAATAATCAGAGAAGAACTAGGCAATGACAATGATGACAATTCATTTTTAGGCATGTGGATTTTGAGCTACTTATTAGACATTCTAATATTTGCTTACAAATGTGTTTCAGGAGAAAATTCTTGACTAAAAATAGGGGGAAATGTACAGAAATAATCATTTTGGAATATATAAAGAGGGAATTAGTGGGCCCATTATAGACTCCAAAGCATATCAGTATTTAAAAATTAAAGAAACTAACCTTACAGAGAAATATGCAGAATGACCAGATACGTATATAGAAAAATAAGAAAGATGTGTCCACAAAGGCAAAGAAAGAGGTGATCGATGATATCAAAGTTGATATCAGAGTTGATGAAGGAACACTGAGAGCAAGTTATAGCAAGGGCCAACTGAATATAGGAGGCACAAAAGAACTTACTGTTGCAATAGAAATGTCTTATATCTTACTTGCAGTGATGGTACATAAAGTTATAAATTTATCAAACTTCATCAGCTTTTATACTTAACATCTATACATTTTATATAAATATTATCTCAATTAAAAAAATTCATGAATGAGGGGTGCATGGGTGGCTTAGTTGGTTAACTGTCTGCCTTTGGCTCAGTTCATGATCCCAGGGTCCTGGGATCAAGTTCTGCTTCAGACTCCCTGCTCAGCAGGGAGCCTGCTTCTCGCTCTACTCTTCCCCCTGCACGTGCTTTCTCTCTCTCTCAAATAAAATCTTTTTAAAGTAAGTAAATAAATAAAATTTCATGAAAGAATTTTCTTATCAATTTTCTATAACTTGCAGTTCTGTTATGTTTAAGGAATAACATTTTTTAATAACTTTTTTTAAATTTGCAGTTACACTATGCAGCCTTCTTTCTTGCTTTTCCCTGGTGCTTTCATGTTTCTTAACCTCTTTATTTTTGCAAAGTCAATCTAGGGAGAGATCTTTGTATTAGTCAATTAGAAAACAAACAAACAAGCAAACAAACAAACAAAAAAACTGGGCCTTCATGCCAAATAACTGGAAAAAAATTCTTAAAAGAAAGAAAAAAAAATCCCAATCTAAGAATTTTCCTGATTTCTTTACTTTGAGTGTTTCCTAAACATATCAGAAGAATATACACTTCAAAGTATCCTATTAGTTTTCACTTTTAATTGTCTAAATCCCAGCTGGTGTAGTTAGAGCATAGTTGAACAAATATTCAAACAATTGCTCTTGTTAAAAACTTAGTTGATTTTAATTTATCAATTTTAACAAAGGAAAACTTAAATGGAATCTGTTTTCTGAAATCATTGCTTTTTCATCATTGGTTGCTTTATCTTTACTTATATATATCACTGTGATTCCTTTAACAATAGACATTATCTAATTACCCAGAATGATCAAGACCTGCAACCTTCTGGGACGCCTGGGTGGCTCAGCCATTGAGCGCCTGCCTTTGGCCCAGGGTGTCATCCTGGAGTCCTAGGATCAAGTCCCACAGCAGGCTCCCTGCATGGAGCTTACTTCTCTCTCTGCCTATGTCTCTGCCTCTCTCTGTGTCTTTCATGAATAAATAATTAAAATCTTTTTTAAAAAAGTGTATCCTTTCAAAAAAGTGAATATAACAATTATTTCTGTATGATTTTCTGTTCACTTTAGAATGCATATGCCCTATTTTGCATAATGATAAGTATTCTTTTCTTAAGAATAATTTCAATATCTGCATGTTTTTGTAACTGTTTCTTCTCCAAGTATGCATTTTCCATTAAACATATCTACCTAAAATTAGTCAAGTTCTATATGAAAAAAAGGTAGGTAAATTTGTGGAATAATGTCAAGTAGTTTAAATTATTCTGTCCTCATAGTCTGTCTATAAGCACGGAGTTGCATTAACAGAGATCTATAAATACTAGGAAATCCTATTGAACAGCTAGGACTTTACAAGTTGGTGTCTTTTTCATAGGGATGAAAATGCTTCTCTAAATCATTAAATTGGCTTTAATTGTGGTTTTTATTCTTAACTCTTTTTAAAAAAGATTTTATTTATTTATTCATGAGAGACACATAGAGAGAGAAGCAGAGACATAGGCAGAGGGAGAAGCAGGCTCCATGCAGGGAACCCAATGTGGGACTCGATCCCAGGACTCTGGGATCACACCCGGAGCCAAAGGCGTCCCTATTCTAAACTCTGCAAAAATGAATCCCTCCTAACCAACTCAATTCAACACCTTCTTGGACTCATACTAAGTTAAGTTTGTATGATCAAAGAAATAGCATAAAGGAATTTTCCAGTGTGAGGAGAATATGGCAGACATGAGAGATGTGAGAAATGAGTATTTCAAAGACTACCTTTTAAAAGTGTGTCACAGAAGATGCCGAAAAATAGTAGATACAAATTTAAATCCATACAGACTAAGCCCACAAATTTAAGTCCACACTTTCAAAGTATATTTACATCAACTAAATTTTAGTTCTGATAACTGTTCATATTAAACTCAGTTATTCCTGAGATTTCCAAGTCTCTAATGGTTGTGCCGATTGTCCTGGGTCTCACTTAGCAGCAAACTGATGATTAAGTCACTTTTACTTCATTTATCTATTGTTTAACATAACTGTACAGGTACCTTTAGATGCAGGAGAATTTCTGAAATCCCTGGTTTACTCAAGCTAAAGATTCCAATTCCTTAGATCTGGCCTCTCTCTCTGCTTCTTCCCCTTTGAAGTCTTGCCATTTCCAGGATTTTCTCTGGATACTAGAACTTGGGTCCTTTAGGTAGCATAATTTGAAGATCTTATCTTTTATCATATCTCTGCTCTCATCCTTCTCCTCTTTCTTCAGATAATTATGAAAAACACACCAATGGGCCCATGTTTTAAAAACATGAAGTAAAAGATATCACTCATAATTTAATGGGACATAATGCCTAAGTCACCTAAAACTGCAGTAGTAAATACTATCACAAAGTGTATACTATTAAAAATTATACTCTCTGAAATGAGAATTTTTAATTTTCTCTTTGCATTTTGTGAGTTGAAATCATAGCTCATATTCCTTATTTCTTTCAAAGGTAAAATAATGACTTTATGGAATGATATTCTATGAGCTGATAACAACCCCTAGACTAATGCCAGCAAGAAAATGGTGCACAGTACTGTGTTTGCAAGGATTCAAATTCTGATCTTGTCAGGTTAGACAACCACCCCAACTAATACATGAATTTCAACATGGAGGATCCTGACCAGAGGATCTAGTTAACACTTGCCTGGGATCTTGACTCTTAAAAACTCTGAGACAACAAATTTTTGTTGTGTTAAGATCCTAAATTGGGGGTAATTTGTCACAATGCAACAGAAAAGTAACACAGATACTAAGAAAAAGTTGTTCCCACTTAAGTAATAGTGATTGGTAAATGTCAAAGTTTAGTGTTCTGTGTAATTTCTTTGGAGAATTTGAATGGATTAATTAAAAAAAAGATGATAGCATTGTCAAATAAATGAACACATCAGCACCAATTAAGCTTAACTTTGTTTAAAAATCTTTTTTTTCCTGGAACAAATCCTGCTGACTGGCATCCTTGTATGATGGTTAGTAGTCAGCATGGCCCACCCTATGGAGAGATAGCTAACTATAATGAAATTGCAGCATCAGGGCTTTCTGATAGGTGCATGCTCATGGCACAGGTGGGCAAGCTCTCCATTCTAAATGTATTTTGTGCCCTCTATAAAAAAAAAAATGGAGATTTTTTTTCAACACTTTTAACATTATTCTAAGGATTCAGGGCTCATCATACCAAGCAGATGACTAAGCAGCGCCATTTATCTTAATTAAAGCTCATCTTAATCAAGATACTGTCAGAGAGAATATTTCTTGAAAGACAGTTCTCAGTCTCTTCATCATAACAGTAGTCACAAGGGAAGCACCATCCAGGCTACATATTTGATTATACAGCTTAAAACTCCAAAAAGAATAGTCAGTTCTAAAATCTTAAATAATGAACCCTCACTTCCTGAACAAAACATGATAGGCACTTAATTAAAATATTTGTAGCAGGATGTCTTAGCTCTTTTTTTCCTTTCAGAATCTGCACAACTGACTATATTTGAAAAGATCATATTGACTTAACATGTCGGGAAACCTTAGTTATAGTTAGGACAGTATTCTCCCACTTATTAAAATAAAACATGGTTGTGCAAAACAGCATATAAGTAATGTGTTTGTGACTACATAAACTAGTAATAAATGCCAATTTACATCTGGAGCTGTAAATTGCATCATTATCCAACTCTTTTTTTTTTTTTTTAAGATTTACTTATTTATTCGAGAGAGAGAGAGAGAGGCAGAGACATAGGCAGAGAAGCAGGCTCCCTGAAGGGAGCCCGATGCAGGACTTGATCCTGAATCCTAGGATCACGACCTGAGTGGAAGGCAGCCGCCCAACCGCTGAGCCACCAAGGTGTCCCATTATCCAATTCTTCACTCATTCCCTAATATTAGGAGTACACATCAAATTCTTTGCCATGTAACTTTTTTCAGTATTCTCCCACTTGGATTTCTATCTTTGAAAAATGGAATATCCACATTAGTGATATAAGTAGAGGCTTGGAAAAGTCTTTTACATTTGGGCTTGTTCTTCTATGTCTCTGCAGTGATGATGAAATATACATGCTCAGCAAATCCACTGGTCTTGAGAGGAGAATGAGAGACAAACAGAATAGAGCTCAGCCTTGATTATTAATCCCCAGTTTACTCAGAGTTATGATCACCAGAAACATTCATATAAACTCAGACTAAATTAGCAATCTGCAAGCCAACTTGCAGATCTGTGAGCCATTAAGTGCTTAGTTTTATATACCACTGAGGTTTTATGGCAGTTTATTATATAGAAATTTTAGCATAGTAGCTAATGGATATGTCTCCCAAATTCCATCAAATATATAAAACAAGAGAAGAAGAAAAGATTAAGAACCATTACTGAGTGTAAGTAACTGAAATTTCTAAATTTCAGTGTTTAAGGATTTCCAATATATTAATAATAATGAATATAGTAGGATTTTAGGGTCAACAATCCTGGTCAACGCCCAGTTTTCTGGGCATATATATAATGTGATTCAAAATAACATAAATTCAATTGCACCTGCCTTTAAACAAATAGAAATGTATGTTGGTATAATGTAAATTGCCATGTTGACCTTTGAAAATTATTATTATTTACTTATTGAGTATATGCATATTATAGGTCTCATTGAATCCTTTTATTAGTATATATCCAAAGAAATATGTACATATTTGAACAAAATGCATATTAAATTATGTTCAGGGGATCCCTGGGTGGCGCAGCGGTTTGGCCCTGCCTTTGGCCCAGGGCGCGATCCTGGAGACCCGGGATCGAATCCCACGTCGGGCTCCCGGTGCATGGAGCCTGCTTCTCCCTCTGCCTATGTCTCTGCCTCTCTCTGCCTCTGTGTGTGTGTGTGTGACTGTCATAAATAAATAAAAATTTAAAAAAAAATAAAAAATAAATTATGTTCATAACACATTAATTGTAAAAATAACTCACTGTACTTCAATAAGAGCATAAAAATATCAGTCAGCATTACAAAGATAAAACTATAGCTAATAAAACAGGTATATCTCACAGGCACAGGGTTGAGGAAAAAAATGAAGACAAAAGAATATGATTCCATTTATATTAAGTTCATAATAGGGCTTGAAGTCAGAAAAATACTTATATTTAGGGGTAATACGACAGGCCTTAAAGGCTGAGTTGCTGGTTTTTGTGCCAGTACCTTACTGTTTTGATTACTACAGTTTTGAAATATAAATTGAAGTCTTATATTTTTCTTTGGGTGGTGGTTACATATTTAAATTTATTTCATAAAAAATAACAAATGGCACACTCATGATTGAGTTTGTAAAACAAACAAAAAATATGCAAAATAAACAATTTTAAAAAGGTCAATGTAAAAGTAAAAGTGGAGTTGTGGAAAATACCTTAATGTTGAGATATAGAAAAAAAATTTACAAATACCAAAGAAATTACTATAATCTGGGCTCTTCTTTTTTTTAATTTTTTATTTTATTTTATTTATGATAGTCATACAGAGAGAGAGAGAGAGAGAGCGAGAGAGAGAGGCAGAGACACAGGCAGAGGGAGAAGCAGGCTCCATGCACCGGGAGAATCTGGGCTCTTCTACTAGCTGTTTCTGCCTTTCACAGATACCTACTCGGACGAGTATCAAAAACTGTTTTCCTTCAAATGCCAATCTGTCCCAACTTTAACTATCCCTAAAAGAGTATTACAAGACTTATTCCTTTTTGTGGATGGAATTCAAATTTAAACTTAGGGTTGTAACTCACGCACTGCTTTCTTCTGGAATTCCCACCCATCCCAGGCAATGTTATGTTGTTCTCAGTGAAAGAACAAAGTGTGGATATGTTGCAGCCAGGTGGAAGTTGGAGTTCAACATTAGAGTTGTAATTTGGGGATCATCATTCTACATAAGTAATTAAAGATATATACCTAGATGAGATTACCTAAAAGAGTAATATAAATAGAGAAGAAAGCCCATTACCATGGTTGTCTGTCTAATGTTCCCGCACTATACTGCTTCTTTATTCAGAACAAGATATTCTGACATGTTTTTATACAACATTAGCCTTCAGAAATTATATTTGGTTTTCAGATCATTAACAATTATTTTTTATTTTCTCTAAGAATGTGTTGTGACCTTGGCTTCAGATTCCAATTTAAATTTTTATTACATGTATTTTCTATTCAAATTCAAAAAACAAAGTCTAAGCTTAATGTATAAATATTCTTATGCTACTATATGTCTCATTCAAATTCTGTTCAGAAGAGAAATGCAAAACTAAAATAGTTGAGTTTTTAGATACCACAATAAAAGCATAACAAGTTGTAACTTGTTAGAATTTAAAATTTCTAAAATAAATTAAAAATTTCTGCCTTGAGAAAGACACTGTGAAGACAGAAACAAAACAAATCATGAACTAGAAGAAAGTATTTGCAAAAATATATATCTAATAAAGGACTTGAATCTAAAATATAAAAGACTTAAAATTTAACAATAAAACAAACAATTCAATTAATAGAAGGGCAAACATCTGAATAGACAGTTCACCAAAGAAGATATAGAAGTCTCAAATAAGCATAGGAAAAGATATTCAACATCATTTATCATTGGGAAATTGTATTTTGTTTTTTGTTTTGTTTTAATTTTTATTTATTTATGATAGTCACACAGAAAGAGAGAGAGAGGCAGAGACACAGGCAGAGGGAGAAGCAGGCTCCATGCACCGGGAGCCCGACGTGGGATTCGATCTCAGGTCTCCAGGATCGCACCCTAGGCCAAAGGCAGGCGACAAACCACTGCGCCACCCAGGGATCCCTATCATTGGGAAATTGTAAGCAAAAACAGTGAGATCCACTGCACATCTATTAGATGAATAAAATTTTATAAATAAAATTAAAAAATTAATAAAAAATAATAAAAATTTTATTTTTTTAAATTGACAATACCAAATATTGGAGAGGACATGGAGCAACAAAGTTTGCATTCCTGCTGGTGGGAAAGAAATACTATAGCCACTCTGGAAGACAGTTAAGCAACTTTTTTCAAAGCTAAAGATAGCCTTACCATAGGATGCAGCAGTCATCTATATATTTACCTAACCGATTTAAAAACTTATATCCATACAAAATCCTGCATGAGAATATTTCTGGAATTTTATTCATTACTAAAACCGGAACAACCAAGATGACCTTCAATACATGAATGGATAAATAAACTGGTATATCCATACAATGAGACACAACTTGGCAATAAAAAGAAATGAGCTCTTGAGCCACAGAAAGAGATGCAAGTGAATCTTAAATGCATATTGCCTAAAGAAAGTAGTCAGAAAAAGCAGCATACAGGACAATTCTATGACATTCTAGAAAAGTTAAAGCTATAGACATAGTGAAAATATCAGTGGTTGCCAAGGGTTCCAGGGAAAGGGTGGTAGGATTGGAAAGGTGAAGCATAAGAGATATTTAGGCAATAAAACTATTCTATGCAATGCTGTTAACAGTGGATATATGACATTATGTATGTGTGAAAACTAACTGAACTTTGCAGCACAAAGAATGAACCTGAATGTACGTAACTTTTAAACACCTATTTGTGAGGTTGAAGTATTTCAAAAAGGAATGGAAACTAGTAAAAGAATCTAAATATATCGCAGATCTAGGCACATGTGGTGCTCAGGTTTTGGTTTCCAATTCCATTCTTTAATAAAATTAACCAGGGCTCCTTGAAGAAATGCCTGATTCCAGGACTATGTCAGGAAATATACAAGATGAATTTGGAACATACCCTAGTTCCAGGAAATAAGAAGTGCTGGGGAAAAAAAAAAAAGTCAATGAGGATATGTCAAAGGAATGCAAGAACTAACTGAAATGCCAAATTTGGAAAAATGTGACCAAAAAATATAATGATACTAGATTATAAATCAAGTATAAAATAAGTATTCATGTAACCTTACTGATGTAATAATTGAATAAATAAATGGTGAGAAGCAACAAATCTCTCATGAAGAAGAATTTAAAGTAATATATGTATATACTGCACTCTCAAGGGTGGGCCATAAATCCCACCCCCTAAACATAGGCTGCACATTGTAATAATCTCCCAAAGAGTGCTTTGAAAGTGGGGAGGGGTGATTTTATAGAGTGGAATGCTGACAAACTCTCCCTCAGCTAGGTGGTGGAGATCAACAACAGCAGTCATAAACTATGTTAACAATACATACTCTTGATATGATAGAATGGAAATGACATTTTACTTGTGTTATCTTCCTGCTAAAAACTCATAGCAGCAGCATAATCATGTGAAGAATATCAAACAAATTCCACTAGAGGAGCATGCTATGAAATATCAGACCAGTACTTCCTAAAATTGTCAGTATCATCAAAACAAGCAGTGAAAGAAACTGTCACTAATACTAATGTATTAGTTCATTAATTACAACGAACATAATACTACAATATTAATTTAAGATGTTAATGATAGTGGAAATCAGGTATGGAGTATTTAGGAGCTGTAATATCTTCTCATTTTTTTCTGTAAATACCAAACTTTTCTAAAAATAAATTTAATTAAAAAAACCTTCCTCTGAAGTAAAGGATAGGAATTTGCAGGGATAATATATTAAGAACAGCAGGACATAGAAAATCCTCTTGAAATGAGTTAACTTCATAAAACAAACTTATGTAAACCAAACTGTTTTCCTCTGTGTACTGTATATTCTAGTATATTGCAAGGCTATAATATATCAGGATAAATCCTTAGGAATGTAAATATATATCAATTACCATAGCAACAACTTTAGCTCTCTTCTGCTACCATAAACAAAGCTCTACTAAGTACCAAAGCACACTGCGACTCCACATAAATTCCAACATTTATTATCCATTCTGCTCCCTATTTGTAAAATGGTTGGTGTTATTTATAATTGATATATCCAATACAAAATATTTGATCTACTTATTTTGAATAAAAACTCTAAGTGATCCACAGTGTTCAATGATCAAAATACATTGCTGAATAAAACTGATAGCATGTCTCTTTTCATGGACCTACACAGTTTTGGTTCTGATAGTGTAAATTATCTTTTCAGGTTATATTTTTTAAAATAATAAAATAATTATTTTTAATATTTATAATTATAGATTCATGTATTACACAATATTTTGGAAGCATAATAGTAGTTTAATTTTTTTCTTTAAAATATATGTTTCAGAGGGGCACCTGGGTGACTCAGTAGGTTAAGTGGTTGCCTTTGGCTCAGGTCATGATCCTGGGGTCCTGGGATTGAGACCTATATTGAGATTCCTACTCAGTGGAGAGTCTTTTCTCCCTCTCCCTCTGCCCTTCCCCCTGCTCATGTAAATGCACATACTCTAACTAAACAAACAAACAAATAAACAAATAAATAAATATGCGTTTGTGTGTTTGTTGTGTGTTTCAGAGTCAAAAATAAAGTATTATAGCAGAACCATGAAAATATTTCTTCAGAGAAATTCATTCAGATCCCTCAGCATAGCAACCAGATTTAATTAGTTCATAAAAATCAGCTTAAACTTTCTAACTCATTTAAATATTATTTCTAAAATGTCCTGCTAAGTTATAAACCAGTCATTCAGTTGGTATTTCATTCATGTATTAATTCATTAAACAACAGTGTTTGCCAAAAGCCTAGAATTCAAAGACTTGTAAGCAGGGAAAAGGACATGACAATGAAAGAACTTTGGACTTTTCCAAAGCTTTCTGGGTTAGGGTGTGGATATTAAAAGGAGTCACTTGAGCAAAGCAGGTGTCAAGGTAGTCAATTAGACCATGAGTCTAAATGAAACTAATAATCAAGTCTTTATTACATACTGCAGGAGTACAAGCAAGACAGACACCTGGGTGGCCCAGCTGGTTAAGCCTCTGACTCTTGATTTAGGCTCAGGTCATGATCTCAGGGTCCTGGGATCAAGCTCCACATCTGGCTCCCAGCTCAGCAGGGAGTCTGCTTGAGATTCTCTCTCTCCCTCTCCCTCTCCCTCTGCAACTCCTACTAACCATTTGCTCAGGCATGCTCATGCATGCTCTCTCTCTTAAAAAAAAAAAAAAAAAAAGAATGCAAGCAAGAGGTAAAAAGGCGTACTAGCTCCCCAGGGTTCCATTTTTCCCCACAGAATGGCACCAGGCAAAGATTAGATGGCTATTGCACTGAGAGGAAAATGATTGTTAAAGAATCCCTGCCCCCGCCAAAGTTCCTATCTCTTTATGGACCTGCAAAGAACGAAGGAAGAAGGGAATGATAGAAGAGCTAGGAGTGGAAAAATCTGCATCAAAGCAGAGGAAAAAGCTGCAGCTCAAGCCCCTGATAAGGAGATCTCAGGAAGAAGTGTCTAGAAATAACATGTTATTAGTAGAACCCTGGCTAATAATCCAAATAAGAAATAATTGGTGCACTCACAATTTGAACAGGTAACTCTGACCTACAAACATAATATCAGTTCTCCTCTGTCAAATCCACTTTGATTTTCTTATTTGTTGAAACTCCTGGCTGAAAATGAAGAGCTAAAAATAAGGATTCACCAGCACCAACAAAGTAAAAAAGTATGGGCTTAGCCAGTTATACACATCAGAATCTCAGGAAAAAATACTAGAATCAACCCTACAGTCTGTTTTTTGTTTTTTGTTTTTTGTTTTTTGTTTTTCACTGACCCTCAATCAGAAGATATGCAATTATTTGAATGATCTACAAAAAAACCCTGAAGGTCAGGGTTAAGAAAATCCTACAAACTGCCAAAGAGCAACAATATCCCTTTAAGAATTTAATGATCAGCAAGTTATAGTGAGAACCTAATTACAGGTCTAGAAAGTCTCAAAATTTAATCTCATGTAAAAGGCCAGCCACATAGATCATCTAATAGAATATGTCTTAGACAGGAGTATACCCATAGCTGATGACACACTTGAACAAATCAAGATACTAAATTACATCACTCTTACTTTTTATTGAGGCCTTCTATCCACGTATTTAGCATCAATGACCCCTTCCCCTGTGTCAATTAACAGGAAATAGCTGAAACCAGTTATAGAGGAATTTGTACTTTTTCATTAATCCACAGCCTTTCAATGCTTCTCATTTTCAAAGGGCTACCATACACACAGTTACACCTTAGTCTCCAAAATACAACAATATTGACTGTTTAGCAATAATGCCCTTTCTTCTGTAGGTTCCTGGACCCAAATCTCCCTTTTTAAGCCCAAAATTTCAGAAACTGTGTGCCATTGTTACATGTCCTAAAGGTTTCCAAGCTGGTCACACAATGTTCCCCAAACAGCCTTACGTGCATTAACACAAAATCCTTTGCTTGAGCAAAAAGGAAAACAAAAAATAAAAAAGATATCATTTCAGAATCTCCCTTTCCACAAAGTCGCATTCTATCAAAGACCTTGTTCTTTCCTTCCACTGAATCCTCTTTTGACCAGCCCTCTGGTCCACTATGACCAATCTTCCTCACTTTAAGTCTTAAGGACTCATCTTCACTCTTCATAGGTCAGATAGTTTTGTTTCCTTATGTAAACTGGCCTCTTTTGCCCTCAGCATATAGCTTTACCAATCAGGCATCTCATCGAATGCTAACTTAATAAGATGTTTCAAGTTGAATTTTAACAAGACTGTAATTAGAATCAAAAGTAAACTCATCTTACACATGTGCATGTACATACACACTATCTTCTTTAGTAGTCATCATACTCAGAACTGAGTCCATTAATTTATGTTTTTTATGCCTGTTTTTGCACTGTGAGGGCAGAGTTGAATAAGTTACTACAGTGACCACGTAGCTCACAAAACCTAAATGGCTCTTCATTGAAAAAAAAATTGCTGGCCACTGTTCTCATTTTTTACTCATTTTCTGTCTATTCATTCAAAGAAGTTGGCCATTATTTACTTATTTTTTTTCCATCCCCTTCATTGCCTCTCCTCCCTGGACCTACAAACAAACATACTTAGCTGCTTGCTAAGACTTTAAGTTCTGTTCTTTTTTCCTCCATTCTTCCTTTTTTTTTTTCCTTCTGTTTTCCTTCTTTCCTTCTGGTTTTACCTTGGTCTACTGATTCTATTAATTATCTGTGTCATTTCTGGCACTTTACCTATTAATGGGGTTTTTCCCATCAAGGATCCAGAGTAAATCTGAAACTAGAGCAGCATTCAGTCTGTGATTATTATGACCCATTACCAAAGTATATCCTTCAAAGTTCTCTACTTCATATCTGATATATGACATAATTTGGGTTTTTCATTTTTTTGTTCTGTTTTGTTTCCCATTTTGGCTGGTGGGAAACTAATTATTCCCATTCTCATATAGGATCCAGAGGTTGTTCTTCTTTTTCCTTTATAGTGGTTCTTTGCCTCCGATACATATACTGATTACTGTTCAGCTTTAAAATATTGGGGAAAGCTCTTATACTTTCTCTCTGTTCATCTCTTTTCTGCTCATTTTGTTCTTTTCTTCTCTTCAGTTCTATGGCTTGTATATTCCAGCTGCTTTGTCCACCCTGAATTCTCAACTTTGCTTCCTCAACTAAAGAGCCTTCAGGGTTCTGTTTGGGTTCATTCTTTCAATGCTGTGTCCTATAAATTCCCTTTTGACAGTAAAATGGATAATTGTTATACTTTATTTCTCTTGTTTAAGGAATCACTACTGTGTTGTGCTGTTTATTGCTCAATGTCCAAAAATATGTGTTTCATATATTTTATTCCATGTTTCAATTGTTTAAAGCAGAAAGATACAGCAGGATACAACACTTCATCATGGCAATAAGAAATCTCTCTCCAACCCAGTAAGGTTGTTTTTTTTTTTTTAATGTGTTATTTTTATTACACAATTATTTCTGATCTGACTTAGAACAACAGCACATTTCATTTAATCTAAAATGCCACTGACTTTAAATGCACTATTGTTTTATGTACTGGTAAGAATGAATAACACTTCAAATTTTATTTTCACATGCCATCACTATATCCAGATTTTAGAGATACTAAATGCAAAAAACTGAGCTCCATGAGGTTAATGAAATGTGATCGTATTGACATTATATAGTATATAGTAAATAAACATATTGCAGTAAGATTGAAATTCATAGGTAATCATTTCTAACTAGCTTCACCTTTTCTAGCTCCTGTAAATATGACATAAATCGGCATTTAATCTCTGTTTATAATTATTCTAGTAATCACATTCTTTTCCATAGGTGGGATATGGCCTTGAAGAAACAGGACCTTTCAAAAGTTTCTGCCATTCACTGGTCTCTTAAACGCTTTAAATATATCTTTCTGCAACTATGATAAATTGACTAAGAAGCTCTATAAACTTCTTATACAATTAGAGTCTTCAAATAGCACTATGGAGTTTCTTTAATCAAATTTTATTGAAAGAAAATATGAAGGGGAATAAAGATTATAGTGAGACATCATTTTTAAAATCTTTAAAGTAAACACTTATCACATCACTACTCTGGAACTGAATGTTCACATTATTATATTTCCATCTCAGCAATCCCTTAGGTAAGCAACACCATTCCAAACTGCTATTCAAATTTGGAATATAGGGGCAATCCACAGAATTTTTAATAGATTAAAGCAACTCTCAGAATTCTTTGAAGCCTAGCTGACTAAGAACTTGTAGCAATCCTGGAACAAACAATTATCTAGTACTATATAAACATAACAACAACAACAAAAAAATGGATGTCAAAAGCCAGATATAGACTTTTCTAAAGTTGACAAGACATCATAAAATGTCATCTGCCTAGCCCATGACCATTATTAATAATAACTCCTTAAGTACTAATGAAAGATTTGAGTAACCACCTCACATTTCCACTATGTACAAATTCATAAAGGGCAGGGAATATATTCTTCTTCTTGTGGTTTTAACTTATAGTATGGTATTTAGAACATTAGGTACTCAAATATTTGTAGAACTGAATTTTAAATGTGTTATGGGTAAGAAACCCTTCTGGTTAGTTCATAACGACAGTCATTCAATGTTCGCTAATAAGTGGAGATGAAAGGATCTTGACTCAAATTATTCAGGATCCTAGACCCTGATAAATGTTGAAGTGAACAAATGGATCATCATTATAGAGATAATTTTTAAAACGATTTATATAATTTTGAGACTTCATTACTAAGCATTCTTGTTAATGAGGTAGCTTAGGCAGTTTTAACTATAGAGAAAGGTCACCATGCACACATTTGTATGTATCATAAAATAAGGATTACAAAGTAATTAATTTTATGGCCCATAACTATATAATTAAAGATGTGAAGTCATCAAATTATTTGAAACTTCAAAGCATGCAACCCTGGTGACCATTTAAATTAGCTACAGTAATGTACATATCTTCAGTAAGGCTGGGTGACAGTTTGCAATTGTATTTTATATACATTGCCAAGTCTATATAGTTTTATTTATTTTTTTAAGTCTATATAGTTTTAGGTCTTGACTCTATACATCAAAGTCTCCTTTTTATGAAGGGCAGAAACCTAATAGGTTCAGAAAGCAGATTATCCAATATCAGTATTAGGTTTCTGAGAGGTAGAAATAGAGAATCCATTCATTTATTTCACGTGGGCCAAATTATTTGATCCATGACACATGGTTAAGAGGCAAATAAATATTCTTACTACTTCTGTAATTAGCCAAAATATTTGAAAAACTATCACCCATTCATATAACAACTCTGAACAAGTATCTACTAAGAACCCACCATTGTTTTTGTCATTAGTTGTACAAAAAGTTATAAAATATAGTCCTTTGAGAAAGAGGAAGGGAGTACAGGTTTGGGAAAAAATAGGTGAAAGTGAGAAGAAGACACAGACTCCAGTTATGGAAGAGTAAATAAAGGGAATAAAGCATAGTACAAGGAACACAGTCTGTGATACTATAATAGTGATATGATGGGACAGACGGTAGCTATACTTGCAGTGAACACCGCATAATGTATAAACTTGCCAAATCACAATTGTACACCTGAAACTAATGTAACATTATGTGTCAACTATATTCAAATTTTTTTAAAAAAAGAAACAATATATGGTCCTTTGCTTTCAGATTTTACCATAACTGTGACAATGACTATAGCCTACACCATTACTTTCATCTATTACTATAGGAAATAAAATTCTATTTGATACTCTAGTAGGTTTCAATGACAGTGAAGCAAATATCTGAAGTAAACAACCAACCATCATAATATACATTTATTGAGAGAAGTTATACCAGAAGAACAAAATCAATGAGGATTCTCTAGCAAAATGGCCCCAATGTTAACAAAAAGTGATCAAGTATGGACAGAAATGGTCCTTTGAAAGTTGAGGATAATGGCCAAAGTATATGACTCACTTCAGAAAAGTGAAATTGATTTTAATTCACTAATAGTTATTTTATTCTAGGTATCTCTACATTTAGTAATAGCTACTGAATTCTCAGTACTATCAAGTATTGTATTATTCTTAAACTTTTTGAGAAAGTAAGGTATATAAATGTCTATTGAATAACTTACCTTTGGATTTGTAAAAATAATTACAGATACTCTGACTTTTACAAATTAATTAATGTGTTTGAAGATTAATAATGACACATTGAAATTTAATAAGCCAACTTTGAAGTATGTTTGTCAATAAGTATTTTCAATTTTCTTTCAGTCCAAATTCATGGAAAATATTAAATATAATTTAAAAAGTAAGCTGTTACATGGGATCAAAGGCAATTGTAGAAAACTAGATTGTAAAATAAGACAAATCTGGAAATTGAAAAATTAGCAAGTACCTCATGTAAGAAATAGAAAATGCTTTTAGTTCAGCTGAATTTTCTTTATTTTGAGGGGAAAGCTTTATTAAAGGCACAATGATTATAGAGGGGAAAATGAAAACATTCTAATCAGTGGAGCACTACAAATAAACTCTCTTTTTACTCATCTGAACAATAAAAATATTTCTGAAACTTAAAGCTTTTTTTATTCATTAAAGATAGCATTGCCACTATATATATATATGTATATATGTATATATATATATATATATATATACACACACACACATACATAAAATCAGTGTTTAATGACAAAAACAGCAGCTTCCCTAAATGTTTTGAAGAGGGAGCAGCTAAAAATAGGAAAGTTGAGGCTTAAACAACTGCGATAAGATGCAGGAATACAGGTCATAGAAACACAAAGGATGGTCTCAGTGGCCTCTAGCACCCAAATGAGTATTTCCTAGAATAGTGTTCAGAAGTCACCATGGATGACATGAGCTATCAATATTACCTATGTGAATAATTCTCAGAAGACAATCTAAAAACTGCAGTAAATCACAAAATCTTCTGTCTGATGATTTCCACATGATTTACCAAAGCTGCCGCAGAAGAATAATGAGTTCTCTTTCTTTTCCATCTTCCCAGAGGCATCTGCCCATTCACTGGTAGAATGTGACAGAGTCTTCTGAGGGGAGTTGGGGAAATGGTTCAGGCCTTACATATCCACAGGGGTAAGTTTGAAAACAGAGATGGTACTGAGTATGAAAACACAGCTGGCCTATTCTTTCACCTTGCTTTTACATGTGCTTTAGTTAAAGGGAATTTTATATTTTTGAACTAATAAATGTTTATTATAAACCAAGTAATTATATATTGGTTTGGTTCCTTATACCATTTTAAACATTTATGGAGTATACATATTTGGGAAAATAGTTGTTTAGGCTTAATCTATTTACTATTCACCCATTCAAACAGTTCAATACAACCATTCACTGAAATTCTTCCAATTAATGTCAGCAAAGACTAGCTGCCAATGCCAACAGTCCTTTTAAAATTCTTGTAACATTTTACTTCTCTTTATATCACCAGTAGGACTTCGTATTCTTGAAGTCTTTGCTCATCTGACCTTTCTTATATACCTGTTCTTATTCAGCATCTATTTCTTTTATAATTGCATTTTGTTTTTTTCTCTTCCTTCTTTCTTTATTAACATTATTTTTTCCCCAAGTCTTCTGTTTTTCTCTCACCTCCATAAATTCTGTGTTTGTATTAATAATCTATCCATGACTTCAGCTATAGGCCAGTAATTCGTAAAGGTTTACATATAATTCTCTGGCCTGAATTCCAGACTCATAAACACTAAATAACTCTATTTAAATATCTCACAAAAATTATAACTTCTCCTTATACAACAATAAGAAACATAGAATAACATCAAATTAAAAAAAAACTGAAGATCTTATACCCTCACAAACATGAATCATAGAACTAATTGTAAATTTTTTAAAAACTATAAAACTTCTAGAAAATAACAAAGAAAAAAAATCTAGCTGAACTTGGGTTTGGCTATGATTTTTTAGATATAACACCAAAAGCACAATCCATGAGAGAAAGAACTGATAAACTGAACTTATCAGTTTCATTAAAATAAAAATTTCTGCTCTAAGAAAGACTAGCTACAGACTGGGAGAAAATATTTGCAAAAGATATATCCAATACAGAACAGTAATCAGAAATGTACAAAGAACTTCTTAAAATTCAACAAAAGAAAAGAAACAACTCATTTAAAAATGGGCAGAAGTCCTGAACTAATACCTCACCAGTAAGATACACAGATGACAAATAAACATATGAAAAGATGCTCCAATCATGTCATTAGGGAAATTAAAATTAAAACAACAAGAATACACTACACACCTATTAGAATGGCCTAAATTCATAAAAGTAAGACCACCAAAAGCCGATGAAACTGTGGAACAACAGGAATTCTCATTCACTGCTGGTGGGAATACAAAATGGTACAGCCACTTTGGAAGATAGTTTGACAGTTTCTTACAAAATTAAACATATTTGTGTATGATTCTTGATTTTGGCTCAAGTCATGATCTTAGGGTCATGAAATTGACCCTTGTGTCTGTCTAGGATTCTCTCTCTCCTTCTGCCCCTTCTCCCTACTCTCTCTCTCTAAAATAAAATAAATTACTTAAAAAACCCCAAAATAAACATACTCTATCATAATTATATTCCTTAGTATTTAACCATAGTAGAAAATTTATGTTCATACAAAAATCTACACACACGTATCTATAGCAGCTTTATTCCTAACTGGTAAAATTTGGAAGTAACCAAGATATCCTTCAGTAGGTAAATGGATAAACAATGATACATGTAGACACTAGAACACTAGAACATTATTTAGTGCTAAAAGAAGTGAGCTGTCAGGGATCCCTGGGTGGCTCGGCAGTTTTGCACCTCCTTTGGCCCAGGGCGTGATCCTGGAGTCCTGGGATTGAGTCCCGCGTCGGGCTCCCGGCATGGAGCCTGCTTCTCCCTCTGCCTGTCTCTCTCTGTCTCTCTGTCTCTCTCTCTGTCTGTCATAAATAAATACAAATAAATCTTAAAAAAAAAAGGAATGAATTGTCAAGCCATGAAAAGACATGAAAGAAACTTAAAAGTGTACTATTACTAAGGGAAAGAAGCCAATCCAAGAAGGCTATATACTGTATGATTCCAAATATATGATATCCTGGAAACAGCAAAACCCATAGAGGAGACAACACCAAATGTGAACCCCTATATAAACTATGGACTTTGTGTGATAAAGATGTGTCAATGTACGTTAATGAATTGTTAACCTGGTCTGGTGGGGAGGTTGATAATTGGGGAGACTATTCATATGTAGGGATAGGCGGTAATGGGAGATCCTTGTAATTTTGCCTCAGTTTTGCTATGAACCTAAAACTGCTCTGAAAAATAAACTATACTTCTTTTAAAATAAAAAACTTGGCTTACTATACCCACTGTTTTGGTTAGCATCATTATTTAGTGAACTAAATTAACAAACTCAATAACCTGCAGTCAAAAGTCCCATCCCCCAAACTCTCAAATTACAAAACCCACAAATTTTGGGACTATTTCACCTCTTCCTTTCTTAATAATTCACTTCTAAATTTTCATTCGTATGGACTGAATTGAGGCACAAAGTTAAGCTATTGGAAAATAATATTGTTTACCTTTCAATCATAAGTGCTTCTTTATTGAATCCATTAACTACATTAATGCTAGAAACATGTTTTAAAATGTAGTTTATGCTTTTCTTATATTTAAAATTGGGCATTATATCTGTAAGATGAAAGATAAAGACTAACTTCCTTAAAATGGAATAAAGATCTGTCATATTTTGATATATAGCCTCCCTACCATTCTCATTCCCTGCCACCTTCTGGAATGCAATATAAGTGCCCCTTTCACTGTCTCCTGAATGTATAGTTTCCTCCTTCTCTCTCTTTCTTTCTTTCTTTCTTTCTTTCTTTCTTTCTTTCTTTCTTTCTTTCTTTCTTCTCTCTCTCTCTCCTCTCTCTCTCTCTCTCTCTCTTCTCTCACACTTTTCTACAGCTTCTGTCTAGAATTCAGGCCTTCCTTTGTTCAATTTAAATCATCTATAAACTTTTTAATGTATGAGTCTAAGTAATTTTCTTTGGTGTCCTTCAAGTCCTTAGAGTTGGACTCTAAGTGTGTGTGTACCACTCCAATCTGTGCACACATAGCAAAATGTTCAAAATATCATTGGACAGCACTAATTTTCCAAACCAAATAACTCAATTTGATAGAACTATATGACATGATGAGAAATCTCTAGGTGATCAATACAGAAATAAAGAGCTCAAATAAACGAATACAAATTTTTGTATATTGATGAGCAACATGTATTATTGAAGGAGATGTATTAGACTCTAGAGTGTTTTAATTAATGAAAGATATTGACAGGTTATCAAAAGCTAACAGCAATGACATAGAAAAGACAAATGACATAGTTCACAAAGCATCTGTCCAAGGAACAGTCTCCTCTCCAGATTAGGAAGCAAACAAGCAACTTGTCTTTTCAGTTTGCAGGAGCCACACAGAAGTATAGTCAGTTTAGACACAGGGATTACATACAGTGATACATCTATTCTTGACCTGAAGCGCATCTTCTTTATGATACAGTTCAGGGCTCACCTTTGTTGACATAGCAAAAGAAGACTGAATGCCTCATCCCACCTTTTTTTCTTAGATCCCTGCAGGATCTTTTCATATCTTTTACAGCAATGGTATCACTGTGTACTGCAATTACCTGGTTACCTGGAGTCCTTTATCTGAGTGCCCAATTTGGGGGGAATGACTATTTGTTTCTTGTCTTTACCTCACAACACATGGCTATTTATAGTTGTTCAATACTTGCTGAATATTGATGAAAGCATTATGTATGAGAATTCACTGATAATGACTCCAATAAACTCAAGTCACCCTCTGTAATAGCGCAGACTATATTGCTTGAAAAATGCCATTCAATAAATCAACTTGATGAAGGAGATATAGAACTCTGGAAACAGTGAAGGAAGTAAAATTCAGATTTGGGATGGTGATGGGGATATGCTGAGCAACTTATCAGTATAATTTATATAGAGCAAGAGTCACTTTTTTAATGTTTAGTTCTATGCATACAGACATATGCAGCCAGTGGTGTAATCACTACCATAATAAAAATATACTTTCTAACAGCCCTCAGAAATTCCACATGCTCTAGTGTAGACACCTCCTCCCATTACTGGAGGCTTTAAAGTCTCGACCATGGCTTTAAAAGAAATGACAAAATTCTTTAAGAATTATATCCTGATTTACAGCAGTAAATCAATTTTTAATTCAAATTTTCATTTATAAACTTGAATTTTATAACTGCCACCAAATATTGCCAGTTGTTTTTCTTGAAGTAACTGGCTTTCTTCACTGACTTCTGAGAAAACATCTGACCAAGTACCAAAATATGGATGACCAAATTTTGTTAATTTGTTAAATAAGTAATAATGTTTCACAAAATAAGTGACTAATTTAGCTCATAACACAAAAAAAAAATTCTTGGAGACAATACTTCCATTCTTTCATAGAGAATGTTAAACTCAATGTGCACTCAATGGCTAAGATTTAATAAAATGAATAACTTTCACTGCTTCATCAATGTGTTGGTTACATCATCAGAGAAGTAGACATTAAGATAAAATTGTATTTGAAAGAAATTTACTGGGAAAATAGCTGTGGAAAAAAATATAGTGATCCACATGGGTCAGACCACAGTGCAGGTCTGACCCCAAGTCATGGAGAAATGAAAGAGGATTTAGCAGGAAACACATGAGACTGAAATTCAGTTGGGGAACCTGGGTGGCTCAATTAAGTGGCTGACTTCAGCTCAGGTCATGATCTTGGGGTCCTGGGATTAAGCCCCACACTGAGCTCTGCACTCAGCCAGGAGTCCACTGGAGATTCTCCCTCTCCCTCTGCCTCCCCGCCCCCCCACTTTCTGTCAAGTAAATAAATAAAATCTTTAAAAACAAACAAACAAACAAACAAACTGCAGTTCAGTTGTATAGAATGTTTGGCAAGGGCACTGGTGAGTCTTCCAGCCATAGTTTCCCACTAGAGGGGACACAATCCCCAGGAACAAGCTTGCTTTAGTGTCCCTGCTACCTTCAGCCATTACGGCTAGAAGCAACCAAAGGATTTCTGAGTTCAGCCACTGGGGCATTGTAGTTAGAGATCTGAGAGGCACCTTCTTACAGCTGCTACAATCAGGGACATTTATAAGGAAAACCAGAGTGTTTTTTTTTCTTTTTAATATAATGCGTAGTGGTCACGAATATAATATCTGTCAAGTACAGACCGTTACTAACACCTTGATTTGTGCCAACACATCATTGTTTTTGCAACATCCAGGAAAATGTCAACAGAGTGAAAATAGCAAATAAAGTCTTGACAGTATTTATAAAAAGATTTTGATTCCTGGAAAATGTCTTGAAGTCTTCCAGAGACATGTTAGAAACCGCTATGCTAGATCAAATTAGGAAATACTGATTTTAAACATTCCTTTTCTTTTTAAAATCATGATTTTAAACATTCCTTTTCATTTCTGAGTTGTATTCCATTCTATGGATATACCAGTTTGTTTCTCATCTCTTCTGTTGAATAATTCACATTCATGTTTTGTTTTGTTTTTCCAGTTTGGGGCAATTATTTATACTGTTGCTATAATCATTCTGTGGGAATATGAGTTTCTGTTTCTCTGGAGTAAATACCTAGGAGTCAGATTGTTGGAGATCTCAAACGCATGCTCCTCATTATAAAGAACTACCAAACTGTTTTACATGTTGAATTTCCAGGAGCAAGGACTGAAAACTATGGTGAGAGAGAAGAAATTAGCTGTTGTTGGAGGTTGGAGTAGTAAATACAAAAGAGTAGCAGGTGAGAGGTTTTTGGATGATGAACTGATCTATATTCTATCAGGGAGGGTGGTACACAAATCTATAAATGTCTTAAAATTCATCAATAAAGGAGTCAATTTTACTGTATATTGATTTATACAATAAAACTAAAGCAAAAATAAATGAATATGGTTTAGAAAAAAATTATAAATCAAAACTGAATCTCTTGGGATCCCTGGGTGGCACAGCGGTTTAGCGCCTGCCTTTGGCCCAGGGCGCGATCCTGGAGACCCGGGATCGAATCCCACGTCGGGCTCCCAGTGCATGGAGCCTGCTTCTCCCTCTGCCTGTGTCTCTGCCTCTCTCTCTCTCTCTCTCTGTGTGACTATCATAAATAAATTTAAAAAAAAATTAAAAACTGAATCTCTCTTTGACACCTTTTAGTATCTATTGCCTTGTTATTTCATTGTGTAGAAGCCTTACAAAAATGAAAATATCACTAATTTCATGGTTTATCTATAGCCAATGCCAAAGTTTCAAAACAGTACCTCAAATGGGAATGTGAAGGAAATCAATGAAAATATCACACTTGTCTTATATGTTTCTTTGAACTTAAACACCAACAACTGGAAATAGGCACAATGCCATCCAAACAGATAGGCTTGAACCTCTACCAGGCAGTTAGATATGTATGTATGTATATCAAACAGACAACGTCCCTGCTCATGAAATCAGAATTTATGTCACTCAAAACTTGTCCACATATTTTCAGTGCAAGGTTGTTGATGTAGTCAAGGAAAGTAAAGAAAATAATACTGTGAACGTAGCTGATGGCTAGCATCTCTGACAAAAAAAAAGAAAAAAAAATCACAATCTCTTCTTTTTCTGCTTTCCTGATTTTAGTCTTTGTTTGCATCAACACTTTCTGTCTTAAAGCAATCTACAGCAGTACTGCATTTCATGTTTTGTGACATAAGAATCATTTATTCATAATACATGAAAATATTTTTTTAAAGATTTTTATTTATTTATTTATTCATAGAGAGAGAATGAGAGGCAGAGACACGGGCAGAGGTAGAAGCAGGCTCCATGCAGAGAGCCGGACGTGGGACTCGATCCAGGGGCCTGACGTGGGACTCAATCCAGGGTCTCCAGGATCACGCCCTGGGGTGCAGGCGGCACTAAACCGCTGCACCACTGGGGCTGCCCTACATGAAAATATTTTATATAATAAAGTGAAATGAAATAGGAGCAACAGAATGATACCTTTAGTAAAGTATGATACCTTTACTGATTGCATAAAGCTTCTCCAAAATTATCACATTTGAGCCTAATGACAAACCATGGAAATAAGTATGGAAGGTGTTCTTTTCCCATTACAGATGATGTAGTAGACAGAAAAATACCCCTTCCCCAACAAAGATAGCCAAGTCCTAATTCGTAGAATTTGTGACTGTCATCTTGTATTATGAATAGGACTTTTCAGATGTCTCTAAGTTACAGATACTGATTGGGCTCAATATAATCACAATGACATTATGAGAGGGTGGCAGGAGGATCAGAATCCTAGAAGGAGATGTGATGATGCAAGCATGAGTTGGAGTGAGACAAAAGAGACACAAGCCAGGGAATGTAGGGCAGGCTTCAAAAGCCAAAAAAAAAAAAAAAAAAAGAGCAAAGAAATGGATTCTCCCCTGGAACTTCTAGAAGGAATGTAATCTTGTTGACACTTCGATTTTAAAACTTAACTCCAGAACTAGTAAGTGTAACTTTAAGCCACTTGTTCATCATTAATTTGTTAAAGTAGAAATAGAAAGCTAACACAGATGAGACTAAGATTCAGAAATTATAAATAATTTTACTCAAAACCTCAAAGCAAATACATTTTTGTGCCTAGTTCTAACCAAGAATAATTGACTTGTTTTTAGGGGTAATCCCATCATCCACACATAACTGTTAAAATACAATCTAATGTAAAGAAAGCCTCAAGAGACATAAAAAGATCTATATTAAAAACCTGGGTTGGGAGCACCTGGGTGGCTTAGTGGTTGAGCATCTGCCTTTGGCTCAGGTATGTTCCCGGGGTCCAGAGATCAAGTCCCACATCAGGTTTTCCACAGGGAGGCTGCTTTTCCCTTTGCCTATGTCTCTGCCTCTCTCTGTGTGTCTCTCATGAATAAATAAATAAAAATCTTAAAAAAAACCAAAAAACTTGGGTTAGGAAAAATCAAAAGCAAAACAAGACATTAGAAGAGCCCCCCACCCCCCCGAATCAGTCAGGATATAATGATTCACATGAACATTGATAAGAGTTAAAGGCATTTTAGGAAACTGATAAAAGTCAAAATTACTCTTGGTTTCCTTAAATCACCAATAAGATGAACCTAAAGTAAATATGCAAACTGTTTCTGATTTTTTTTATGCAATGACCAGTCAGGTGACATCACAAGAGGAGACAGAGGAGAGGCTCAGGAAAACACAGTTTGATATGCTCACAGGTCCTAGAGACAGGAGACATGCCATGCCATGGAGGGCCACATTAGAAAGTCACTAAGGGGATCAGGAGGCAGGAGATAGAAGGGAGGAGAAAAACCAGAGCCTTTACTGGAGTTTCTTCAGGAATGGAAAAGCAGGACAGGGTGAATTGTTTAGGACTGGTTACTTTGGATAATTTCAATTTGGTTGTCCCTACTTAACCTGGCACTACACCCAGGGATGTCTGAGGCAAATGAAAATTGCTTCCTTGGGTATAAGGGCCAGAGAGAGGAAGTATGGCTCTGGATTACTTAGTTCACATGTCAGAGGCATATTACCAGCTGGGCCCTTTATTAGCCCTAAGAATTAGCTAGTCCAAAAGGAATAGTCTCCCTTCTGTCAGAAAGGTTTTTCAGGATGCCAAAATATCATAATAGAAAAGTATAGAAAAGTAAAAATATATAAAATACACATACATTTAATTTTAAAGTTTTTGTTTTGTTTTGCAATTAGAAACTAATCTTTATATTATACAAGAGATTTGAGAATTGGGAATTGATTAACATCTTCTAACTCACACTCAATCCAGAACAAACGCTGGAGGAGTTACCTGGAAGGGAGATTGACCTGCAAATTTAAAATCAATCTCTTGTTCTCATTCTCTGCATATAAAAGTGGATTAAGATAGGGTGGCTCTATCCTTGATGGACTCCTCTCTACCGCTAAATGGAACTGAATAGGAAATTCAGGAAGATGTCTTTCCAGGCTTTGTTGAATGAAGGACATCTTAATCGATGCCTTAAGGCTTTATGTAGAACTGAAAATATAAATATAATAGATTCTGTATATACAATCTTAAAAAAAACTCACTTATGCTCATAAGTTTTCACTAAAAGATATATAACATATATACACATTTAACATATATACACACTTTTTAAAAGATTTTATTTATTTATTCATGAGAGACACAGAAAGAGAGAGAGAGACAGAGACAGAGACACAGGCAGAGGGAGAAGCAGGCTCCATGCAGGGACCCTGATGTGGGACTCAATCCCAGGTCTCCAGGATCAGGCCCTTGGGCCAAAGGCAGGTGCTACACTGCTGAGCCACCCAGGGATCCCCATATATACACATTTTTTAAACTTGAGTGTCCAAAGAAGTCATTCTGATTAGCCATGCTTTATTTTATCTCATAAAATGTTGAATTTCTAGATTGTTTTTAAAGCCAACATTAGAATTCTCTGAGGTGGTTCAATCTTGACCAACATAATCTACACTTGATTTTAGCCCAAAGGCCAAAAAGCAACTAACTAATCTAATGTTCACTGTTCATAACCAGTTATATCTCACTGAGAGAAATATTCTTCCTGTTTCTTTCCCTCTCCACCTCCACTCTGCTACCATCCATGCCCAATCTGCCTCCCCGAAGGACAATTTAAATAGTAAGATTTCTTACACTGTTCATAAAACCTCTAAATGTTTACCTAACGTAACCAAACTGCACCCCAGCATGCTGTCTTAAAAAACTCTATTCCTTCCTCCTTCATATAATATTCACTTGCACAGTTTGTACTGGGGACATTAGACTATGTTTTAAAACTAGTACATGACCTTCTCTCACATCTGATTGGTGAACCACCATTCATCCTTTAAACCTAAACTCGAGATTTTTTTAACCACCTTTGTCTGAACTCCCAAAGTCAATGTTAGAGTTTCTTGCTTTGTGTCACCCAATGTGGTTTATAAATGTTCCTATTATACTAATAATCACAATTAACTTTCCCCCTATGACATTATGAGTTATTTAAGTGCAGAGATCAATTATTGATCAAATTTCAATCCCCTATGCCTAGTATAGCCTAGAGATTGACTGTCACATAACACGGATTAGTTAATTTTTTGTATTTTTCAATAAACTGAACAACTTTTACCTTATACTTAGAGAAGTATTATCAAATATACATTGGCTGGAGTAATCTCATCCTGTTAATTTATTTAAAAATTTCAAAGTTCAAATGTTCAAATAGTCTAATTTCAGTATTATCCTACATCCTTTATAATGTACACATATTTTAGAAGCAAATCACCTTGCTCATTAACTCATGTATTTTCCTGGAAGAAATTGGTTTGTTTGCCCAGCAACATCTACTTTCACTTTAGTTGAAATTGGTAAAACTGCCACAGGGAAGAATTGACATTTTCCATCAATTTCTAGAAAGTGCAGTAGTACCAAATGTCATCAGACTTGAGTTATATTGGGAATTATTTTGAATTGCTCATGTACATGCTTGCAAAGTTTAATGTCAATCTTAGTGGCATAACAAGTAGTGCAATCTAGTGTCTAGAGCAGCAGACTGGCTCTAAGGTTAGTGAGTATTGCCTTCGGTTCAATCAATCAAATACTTTTGGACACTTTTTATGATATTAATGTTAGGCTAAAACTGTGTGGCTCAAAAAGATGCGGAAGATAGTCTACTCAAAATAATCATTCAATCTAGATGAAGGAGAAAAATAAACATATAAAAATACTGAATAAGAAGTCAGATGGGTAATTGTATTGTACAGCTTAAGGAAATATGTTTTTTAGTTCAAAGCCATATATCCTGAATAGTAAAATCATAAAGTGAGTGACAAATTTTTAAGGATAGATGGATTTTACAAATTGTTAGCTGAGAAGAGAAGTTCAGATAATAAGAGCAAAGGATCTGGGCAGGTTTGAGATCCAAGTCGTTTGGAATGATCTGAGAGGTTTTTTTCTCAGTAAGATGCTTTAGAACAGATGAAGGATGCACATTGCCTGAAAAGGCTGAAATGGGGAATGAGAAAGGGCTATAACATAAACAAAGGGACAAAATCAGAATTCAATACGGAGTATAAACAGCATACATTTAGACAAGAGGATACTCAGATGGCCTTTTCCCATTAATTATCATCAGGTTGAAGGTAAATAGAAAATGTCCATGTACCAGCATTTCTTCAGGTGTTATGAAGGGAGAGATTACCAGCAAATAGACGGCTAAAGTCATGGACTTGCTTCTACCAGTTACTTAATCTTTCTATTCCCATTGTTTTAATCTGTAAAATGGAAATAATATGTGCTAGGAACTAATAGTGTTCCAGGAATTTACTGGATTATCTGGAGAATAAAATAAAATAATACATGTAAAAAGTCCTCAGCACAGTTCCTGACACATATTATATAACCATTAGCTCCTCTCCTGTCTTGCAAGGAAAAACAAACAAAACAAAACAAAACAAACATCTAAAAAGAGAATGCCACCAATGAACTGATTGGTAATTTCTACAAAAAGAGAAACATATTTCCTAAAGTTTTTCATAAGTACATTAAACAAAATAAGAGTATCTGGACAAAAAGGATGGCAAATAAATAAATAAATAAATACCCACATGTAAAGCATAGGCTTCAACTAAATTACAAATGTCTTGCACAGAACTGGTATTTCAATTTCTTATATGCAATGACACTTAGAAAAAATTGGGTACTCACAGAAAATTGTTTTTTCAGTTTTGAAAAGATATCAAATATATGTAATCAGTCATAAGTGTCTTTCATAGGAACAACTATTTTCCAGTTGAAATCTACAACTCCTGCATCTCAGGGCAAGTACTACATGTTAAGTGCCCTCCTTACCTGTAATTGGGGCACTACACAGGAATCACAGCACCTAATTTGCTTTGGCAGCACCATGACAGCAGGTTAGCACTTAGTATTCTCTGGACAAAAGAAAGAATGATGAAGCACAGCTGTTTTTAAAAGCAGCTCAAACTGGAAGCTGAATAGGATGAAGCTACAACATGTCAAAGCACAATTTAGCAAATACATTGTGAAACTGTGTCAAGCATAAAGGGTTAGCAGAAACTCACAAAAAAGCAAAAGGAAGTCACAGAAAATCTTTTGAAAATTTTGATTTAAGAGGTTATGTGAGAAAGGCTTTAGGTTGCCTAGAACCTGCTTCTCATTTAGGAACACATTTGGTTTGCTTTTACAAAGGAACCACAGGGCACGTGTTTTTGTAAAGCTCCCTAATACACTGGCAGAGTAAAACTTTGCTTTAAGCTATGCAAATGCATTAAATAAAGTTTTCGATTTTTAAAAAATACTGCATACTCATTAGATCATATCAGCTCTACTAATAATCACAAATGATTTTTATTTTAATTTATAATAATGATTAATTGGCACCAACTGGCTAGAATACTGTGTTGAAGATTATTTTTTAAAGATTCTATTTATTTATTCATGAGAGACACAGAGAGAGAGGCAGAGACATAGACAGAGGGAGAGGCAGGCTCTCTGCAGAGAGCCCCATGTGGGATGAGCCAAAGGCAGTCGCTCAACCACTGAGTCACCCAGGCTTCCCAAGTGCTGAAGATTTTAAACGTACACCAAGTTCAGTGAGAGAGGTATGATTTACTATGTTTGATGTGACAATAGAGAGGTTTCACACATACTGTACACTTGACAGGTATCAATTTAACTTGAATATATGATAATCACCTCATTTCAATAATTAAAAAAGCAAAGTAGATTTCATTTATTTAATACAGTTTTAATGCTATAAACAAGTAGCAGGAATAACCAAGCAATGTATGTATCATTATATATTAGAACAAAACAATCACGGCAATAAATGATTCATCAAAAATGTATTATGTCTCAGAAGACCCACAATATTTGTTTATGTCTTTGTATTAGAATTTATCATACTATGTTTTCTCCTCACACAGACTGAATTTTTTGAGGATCATATTAATTTTATACCTAAGCTAACATACTGTCTATAATATAATTGGTCCTAACTGAACTTTGTTGAATGAACCAGCAAAGGCAGGAAGGATGAAAAATTTAGTGGAAAAGAAAATAAAGAGGTTTCAGAGAATGAACAAAGTACTGAAGGTTTTTGAAATTAGAGTCAATATTTATTGAAAAGCAGAAAAACATTTAAGGTAGGCGAAGGGACAACTAAATTATTTTAATTGTATGCCTATTTTTCTACTATCCTTATTGTTGGAAAGTACAAGCTATCAACTTCTCTAATATCTATGATCCTATTCTGACAGAAGTTGGAAATCAGTGTAGATCTTGGAAGAACAATTAAAGTCCAGAATACCACTACAATACATCCATTATATGGCCTTTGCTGTGATTTGCATTAACATACTTCAGAATAAACCATAATGTGTGTGTGTGTGTGTGTGTGTGTGTGTGTGTGTGTGTATCATGAGGCAAACATATATTTGTAGATGGCTGCTGTAATCTAGAACCTAAGGATAGTTAGCATGTGAGGTAACAAAATCAAGAACCAAAGCTCCTTAGTGGCTCAGTTGATTAGGCATCTGACTCTTGTTTTCAGCTCAGGTCTTGATCTCAGGGTTTTGAGTTCAAGCTCTCACCAGCACCAAGCTGGGCATGGTGACTACTTAGGAAAAAAAAAGAATCAAAGCTCTTGATAATGTCATATGTACTTCAATCAAGAATCAATACACTGAGAGGTAATCATATATGGTTTCAACTCTGTTAATAGCATTAGTATCAAAGTTTGTTCATAGTAGAAATATCATATAGGTATCTCAAACTATGCATTAAAAAGATACAGAATACGGGGCCCTTGGGTAGCTGAGTCAGTTAAGCATCCAACTCTTGGTTTCAGCTCAAGTCATGATCTCAGGGTCATAATACTGCATCCCCAGTGGGGTTGATATGGAGTCTGCTTCTTTCCCTCTCCTTCTGCCCCTCCCCTGGTTTGTGCATTCATGTGCATACTCATACCTTCTCTCTCTCAAATAAATAAATAAATAAATCCTTTTTAAAAAAGATATAATCTAGCCAGACAAATGTTACCATAATACTTCTCAATCATGAGTTCTGTTGGCCTTTCATTGCTCTTTTCACAATGGATCTATGCCACTTCACTCATTTACAAGGCCTGCTGGTCCTTCAGCCTACATACCCTTTCAATTATGTCCAAGTCAAGCCTTATGCAAAGTGCTGATGATAAGTGCCTTTGTTAGCAAATGTAAATTCCCAGAGGTGTAGAACAGGTGTATGACTGTTTTTCTTGAATCCTAATAATATCTGTATGCATGGGGATTTGTGGCCTAAGACTTACTTTAACTATGATATTTCCACCTAATTATTTGGCCTCTAAAATTATCTACCCAGTATCAGCTAACAATATTTACCACAGGCCACAAAATTGCCTTGATACTTTCTGAGCCACCAAATTGGCCTTGGCCAATTTGCAATAGTAATGCTTCCATTGCCAATATGCTACCATTGTGGCTATTAATGTTATCCAAACAGTGAGTAGTCCCATTTTGATAATTATATATTTCAGGCAATGGCCTTTTCTAGTTTATGCGCCTATATCAGACTCCTTTCTTATACTGTAAGCATATTAGAGGTTAAGGGAGAAGTCTGGGCTTCCTTCTCATCTTTAATATTAGCAATATAAAGGGAGATGATACAGTTATCTATGATTCCCCTCTAATCATAAAGAATAGGTTAGTAAGGGAATTATATGAGAATTAGACCAGGCCCATTATATAGAAAAAAAATGTAACTTCAAAGCGTCTGCCAAGTGTTTGTGATTTTTTAACATCTGCTGTATTCTAATCAGGAGTATACACTCCAAGGGTGATTATCTGAGATATTAAAGAACAAAAAAAAAAAAAAAAAGAGAGAGAGAGAGAGAGAGAGAGAAATTGATAGAAATACAATACTAGGAGACTTCAATAGCCCACATTAAATAATAATAGAATATCCAGAAAGAAAATCAATAAAGAAACAGTTGATGTGACCAACACTGTAGACCAAATACATAGACATTGACAGAATTTTCCACTTACCAGCAGAAAACCAAAAATTTTTAAGTACACACAGAACATTCTCCAGTATAGATCACATGTTAGTCACAAAATAAATTTTCATAAACTTAAGAAGAAAATCATTCTAAGTATCTTTTCTGACTATAATGGAATGAAACTAGAAATTGCTAAAAGTAAATAAACCAAGAAATTAAAAAACATGTAGAAACTTAACAACACACACTTCAATAACTATTAGGACAAAGAGGAAATCAAAATGGAACTTTAAAATGTTCTTGAGATAAACAAAAATAAAAACACAAAATGCCAACATTTGTGGAATGCAGCAAAGGCAGTACATAGTGATAAATGCCTACATTTAAAAAGAAGAGAAACTGCTTAGCAATATATAGTCATGAAATCCTTAAGTTGTATGCCTAAAACTAATTAAAAAATTGTATGTCTTTTATATCTCTTTTAAAAAAGATTTAGGGGATCCTGGATTACTCAGTCTGTCAAGCGGCTAACTCCTGATTTTAGTTCATCACAATCTTAGGGCTCAATAGCCCTAAATCAGGCTCCACATTAGCATGCAGCCTGTTTGGGATTCTCTCTCCCTCTCCCTCTACTCCTCCCCCTGCTCGTGTTTTCTCTCTCTCTCTCTCTCCAATAAATAAATAAATATTTTTTAAAAAGATCTCAAATTAAGCCTAACATCTAAAGTGAAGAAACTAGAAAAAAATCTAAACTCAAATTAGCAGAAGAAGTAAATAATAAAGATTAAAAAAGAAAAAATAGAAAAACAACAGAGAAAATTGACAAAACTAAGAGTTGGTATTTTAAAAAGATAATCAGCAAACTCTTAGCCAGACTAACTAGCAAAAAGGGAGAGAAGATTCAAATAAATAAAATAAAAAATGGATTACAGACATAAAATGAAGACTCAGGAATAAAAAGGATCATAAAGAATTAATATGAAAAATTATTCACAAAAATTAACTCAAAATCTATTAAAGACTTAAACATTAAATCTGAACCCATACAATTCCTAGAATTCCTAGAAGAAAACATAGAATAAAAGCTCTATAACATCGATCTGAGCAATATTTTTTTTTGAAATGACACCAGAAGTATAGGCAACAAAAGCAAAAGTAGAAAAGTGAGGTCACATCAGTTGAAAAAGTTTCTGCAAGATAAAGGAAAGAGAGTGAAAATGTAACCAATGGAAAAGGCAAAAATATTTGCAAACTATGTATTTATGTGGGGTTACTATTGAAATTATATAAGAAATTCATACAACTCAATAGCAAGAAAAAAGTCAATCAATTAAAAAATGGGTGAAGAATCTGAATAGACGTTTCTTATAAGTAGACATACAAATAGCCAACAGATATATGAAACAATGCTCAGTGTTACTAATCATCAGTGCAATGTAAATCGAAACCGCAAGAGATGTCACCTCATACCAGTTAGAATGAAAGACAAATGATAAATGCTGATAAGGATGTGGAGAAAAATGGTACAGTTGTGTACTGTTGGGCATGCAAACTACTACAGTCACTTTGGCAAACTGTATGGAGATTCCTCAGAAATATTTTAAAAAGAACTCCTTATGATCCAGCAATCCCTCTTCTGCATATATATCCAAAATAAATGAAGTCAGTAAGTGTAAGAAATATCTGCACTCCTAAGTTCACTGTAGTATTATTAACATTAGCTAGGAAAGATAGGAAAATAATCTAATATCCATTGATAGGTGAATGAATAAAGGAAGGAGACATGGTATACACTCACAATGGAATAGTCAGCCTTTTAAAGAAGGAAATCCTGCCATGTGTGATAACATGGATATGTCTAGAAGGCATTATGCTGAGTGAAATAAACCAGGCCCAGAAAGACAAATATTATATGACCTCATTTATATGTGGAATCTAAAGAGGTGAACTATAGAAGCTGAGAGTAGAATGATAGGCGCACAATGAATACATTCTAGAGATCTAATGGACAGCATGTTTACTATAGTTAATAATACTGTTTTAGATAGTTGAAATCCTCCCACCACACACACACAAAATAATTATGTGAATTGATGACTATATTAATTAGCTTCACTGTGGTAATAAATTTGCAATGTATACATATACCAAACAATATTTTGTGCATCTTAAATATATACAATTTTTATTTGGCAAAAAAAATTAAAACCAGAAGACCCCAAAAAGCATTTTCATTCAAAGGAAACTACTTAAAGCTACATTACCTCCGTATGTACAAAGTGGTATTAATTAGCAAAATATGTCAGAAATTATCTTTGGTTGTGGAAATGTTCACTGGCATATCAAATGCTTAAAAATATACCCAGTTATTGTGACATAGAATAATATATGTGAGACAGAAGACACTTTAGAAATCATGTGGTCCCAATATCTATATTATAGAAGAGAATTCTGAAGCAGAGAAAGTGTAGATCGCTATTATGACAATTAGAAGTAGAAACAAGACTATCATGGAGTACTTAGCTGAGAATATGTGTTGTGGATATAGACTTGTGTTTACATCATATTTTGGCTGCTTAAGACTTGTGATGCTGGGCCAAGTTCCTTAATTTACTGTTCTTCAGATTATTCTCATGTAAAAGGAAAATAATATTACTGGCTTATTTGGGATGTTGTAAGGAGGTAATATAACGTAAAAGCATTTAATGGTATGCTATTATTTTTTAAATTTTCTGACAAGCAAAGAGATTAAATTAATTAAATAAAAATTTAATATTTTATTTTAACCAAACATCAAATAAAATAAATAAATCTAGGTTCAGCAAATTTTGATTGAGAGATGTCTGAAATAAATAGAGCTTTAAAATATGTGTCTAAGGGCACCTAGGTGGCTCAGTGGGTTAAGCCTTTGCCTTCAGCACAGGTCATGATCTTAGGGTCCTGGTATTGAGCCCCAGGTCTGGCTCCCTGCTCAGAGGAGAGTCTGCTTCTCCTTCTCCCTCCACCCCACGCTTGTCCCCACTCATGTTCTCTCTTTCAAATAAATAAAATCTTTTTAAAAATGAAATAAAATATGTATCTACTTTCTATATTTTTTATTTTACATTTGTATTTTAATAAAATAACTCAGGTAAATTTATTATGAAGAAACAGAATTTTATAGTTAATAAATTATTTCTCCCAGTCTTACAGCTAATACTTGGAAAAATAGGTTATGATCCTGTCTTACCAGACTCTCAAGTGTGACATAATATATTACATAGCCACTGTATTGAAATGAAGACAGGCAAAAGGTATCATGGTGACTATAGATACCTAGCTATAATTTAAGCAAAGAGAAGGCCACCAAAAGCCATGATGTTTAGATCTAACACATTTCACCTGCTGCTTTGGATGGACTATAGACATCTATACTGTGCTACCCAAAATAACAGTGACCAAAGATGAAAAGAAAATTCAATTCTTCTTTACTACATAATTCTTATTATGCCGTGCCTAAGGAGATTTTTTCTATATAAATAATAAAACTGTCACAGAATTTAAAAAATCATAAAGGCCACTGATTTTGAAGTATAAGTACTGGCTTTTATACTGAACATAAAAGCAAATACCATTGAATCATTAATCTGAAATGTATTTCAAAGGAACATTTAATCTATCTCTTGCCTCAAAAAAGATCTTCGCCAAAATACTATGAGATACTACATGCCTCCAGATAAATATTTAATAAACTTTCCAAATATTTCAAAATTGTATTCAACCTGAGAGAAGGCTACATAACATATTGTGTATAGATCCTGGTCCACCCACTAAGTGTACAAGTATGATGTTGTTGTTGTTGGTTTTTTTTTTTTTTTCTATAACTTAATTTTTATGTCCAGCCCAAACCTACTACTATCAGTATGTTTTCCAGGAGTTGTGAACTTATTAGTGCAAAGGCATTTAGGGTTTGGGTTGGAATCTGATCCTGGTCTACCAGTCTGAACAGGAATTTTGTGACATGCTTTTTACTGATTAGCATGACATTTGGTTCCATGGATTGCTGTTCTTTCACTTAGCTACTTCACTCTCTGACCCTGTCAGAATACAGACGGCACAGTTGTCTTCTGTCTAGGTCCTGCCTCTTCTCTGATGCCTTTAGAAAGTGAATATCTCTTTCATGGGCATGAATGAATCAGACAATATTAACAGGATTGAACTCTTTCCTTTGACATCTCAAATCTGTTTTTCTCTAATTTGCATTCATCCACAGGCAAATTCTTTCCTTATCATCTTCCCTGAAATTACTGTGATAAGAGAAATCCTCTTTCACAACTGTTTTTTTTTTCTTCCAGCTTTACTGAGGTATAATTGACAAACAAAAATTATAGGTATACATCCTAAAGTCATTACCACTATCAGGCTAATTAACATATCCATCAGTTCACATGGAGGTTTTTTTGTTTCATTTTGTTTTGGTGACAGCATTTAAGATCTACTCTTTTAGTAAATTTTAAGAAAATATTATTAACTATAGTAAACATTCTATAAGTTAGATCTCCAGAACTGAAAACTTGTACCCTTGCCCAACATCTCTTCATTTTCCTCACTCCTCATCCCATGGCAACCATCATTCTGTTCTTTGTGTCTATAAATTAAACTCTTTCAGATTCCACTTAAAAGTGAAGTTATGCAGTATCTGCCTTTATGCATCTGGCTGATTTCACTTAGCATATGTCCTCCAGCTTCATCCATGTTATTACAAATGGTGTAATTTAATTCTTTTTAGGGCTGAATAATATCCCATTGTGTGTGTGTGTGTGTGTTCCCTCTGTGTATGTATTCAAAAAGAAAAGAGTAAAACTACCATATGATTTAGTAATCCAATTTCTGGTTATATATCCAAAGAAAATATAAGCAGGATCTCAAGAAATATCTGTGCTCCCACATTCTTTGCAAAATTATTCACAATAGCCAAGATATGGAATCAGCCTAAGTTTCCATCAATGGATGGATAAAGGAAACTTGAAATGGATAAAACATGTAAAGAAAATGAATAAAGAATATAGATACATGGGGGCACTTGGGTAGCTCAGTCGATTAAGTGTCTGACTCTTGATTTCAGCTCAGGTCATGATCTCAGCATCATGAGATCCAGCCTCATGTGTAGCTCTGTGCTAAGCAAGGAGCCTGATTAATATACTCTTTCTCCCTCTCCCTCTGCCCCTCTCCTTATACTCACGTTCTCTCTCTCCCCCTCTAAAAAAAAAAAAAAAAGAAAAAAGAAAGAAAAGAAAAGAATACCAATATATGTTGATGTGAATATGAATATTATTCAGCCATAAAAAGAAGGAAATTTTGCCATATGCAGCAACAATCAAATAAAAACAAAACTCACCACATCAATTGAGATGTGTGCACTGCTTGTCTCTGGCTTTTAACTTCTAAAAGCCATTTGTCTGTTGGAATATTACTAATGATTATTTAAATAAAATCTAATCCAATGTTATTTATTAAATATATAAGCCATTTTTAGTTAAATTTGTTGGAGACACTTCCTCCAAGCTTATCATTTTTCCCTGAAATTTTATTTATTTTAGCATCAAATATATGTGCTTTCATTTTATTGTTTTAAGATTGGATATTATAAATGTAACTATAATAAATATATAAAAATATTTTTAAACTTTATATCTGAACTGGGTAATTTAAACATGTATAGGAATGCCTGGATGGTTCAGTGGGTTAAGCGTCTGCCTTAGGCTCAGATCATGATCCCAGAACCCATGGATCAAACCCCGCATCAGGCTGGCTGTTCAGTGGGGAGTCTGCTTCTCCCTTTGCCCCTTCCTACGCTTGTGTACACTCTCTCTCTCTCAAATAAATAAATGGTATTTTACAAAATAAGTAGATAAACATTTATAAGGGGAAAGAAAACCTGAAAGTGACAAGTAAAGTTAGTATCTACCTTCTGAGTTCAAATTTTTGACTCTGAGGAATTTTTTCCCATGGTTCCAAGGAAAATTGAAATTAACACAATTATTCAAATACCAGTAATTTCAATGAATCTTAGGGAATAAGAGATAAATCGGGATACTAAATGTAGAAAACTAAATGAGAAAATCTGGTAAAAGAGCTGTATTCTATAGCAAGAAGAATAAAGAACATTAAATCTGCCTTAGGCCACAGAACATTTCTATGCGAAGATGCTAGCACAAAAGAGTTGCTAAGTTAACCAAAGTGTTATTTTATTGCTAAGTGTGGGTTTTGCTTGATTCCTCATTGCAGAAAACTCTCGTACACTGGGTTGGGACAAGAAGGGCACCATTTGCCATATTTACTTAAGCTTCTCACAATATAGTAAGCACAGAACCTTCTCTTTTTCTTCATCCCTCTTTCCCTATACTGAAATCTGAGGCCAGAATTATTTTGTGATCAAGCTTCTTAAATGAGATACAACAGGTAAGACCAAGACAACAGACAAGCAAAATGGAAGGTAGTAGCCCAGCTGAGAAGACATTCTATCACTTCCTGTCATAGAAGAAGGGAATAGAGAGAAAAAATAGTTGTGTTTGTACCCTGTAGGGAGGATTTAAAGAATCTCTGGGGGAAAACATAGCAGTAGTGGTGATTTGTATATGTACTGTAGCTTAGATTTATGAAAACATTATAATATTTCAAGAAAAAGAGAAATAAAAAGAAATTGCATTGTGTAAGACTACAAGAGTTTGAATCTTGATAAAATTTTTTTTAATCTAAAAATATCGAGAACTTACTCTGTATAGGGCTTGTCCTAATTTAGCACTTTATAGGTTGTATCTCATTTAATCCTCAAAGCAACCTGAGGGCGCTGATACTTATTATATGTTTTTAAGATTTTATTTATTTATTCATGAGAGACACACAGAGAGAGGCAGAGACAAAGACAGAGGGAGAAGCAGGCTCCTCTGCAATTGCAGGGAGCCCGATGTGGGACTCGATCCTGGAATTGGTATCACACCCTGAGCCAAAGGCAGATGCTCAGCCACTGAGCCACCCAGGCATCCCTTATTATATGCTTTTATAGTTGTAAAACCTGAGATAACAGAGCAATTGTAACTAGTAATAGTTACCAAATTAAAGATCAGAGAACTCAATTCAATAAATCTGACTCCTTCTGGTAACTACTAAATTATATTGACTCCGGATTAAAATAATTTCCTGATGTAAATAAAAGAACCATGGCTCATAATAAAGTAGAGGATCTTCAAGACAGAGGTCACATTTTGTTTAGCACTGTGGTCTCAGGGATAAAGGGATCAAAAGAGGCAGAAATTAATACATATAAAGAAGAGGAAAAGGCAGTGTTGGTGGATTAGACAATCCTCTTAGTTCCACAAGTGGACTGAATAAATCCATCCAGAATGTATCTATCCATTGTTAGTCTAGCATCTAAATTAGATCTGGACTTTGTGGTATGATCTGGACTAGCTCGCCTTCTGTGTATCTTGTCTTCTTATACCATTTCAGTCTTAACCTACACATTCCTCATCCCCTGAGCATCTTCTTTTCTTCATGGGACATGCCTTTCCTCTTTTCCTCCCTATGATCTCTCTATTGTATGCAGATCTCCTAAGCTTCACTTTCAGATCTGCCTTTCTGCTGCCTTCTTGCTTAGTTTCACTTATTTTTTACTTTCTCAGGAGTTGCTTACCAAGTCACTTTGTCAAGAGTAAAATTTACCCATTTCATAAACATAAACTCTCTTCTGGAGATTATTTACAATCTGAATTTGGGTGAAGATAATATCTTACTATGAAATTTAAAAATATTCAAATCTTTTTACTGAGCTGTTATATTAAAACTTTGGGACCATTGTTTATTCTCCTTAACACAACATGTGAAATTTTCCTCACTAAATCCTTACCTTGGGTTTGGCCTGGAAGATTTTGATATTTTTCCTGTGGTAGAAACTTTAACTAGATTCCTTAATTTCTATAATTTTTAGAGGTACATTCAACTCTAGGAGAATAGCTCCATGTTCATTGCACATATCCTATGGTGCGAAGTCCTCCTACTACTCAGTGCCAATATCTTTCTCAAAACTAAGACACTCCAGGCACAGAATCCTGATAGTGATTTGCACTTTGGGATATTTTAGTTTATGTTTGCCTACATATTCATCTCAGAAGAATCTACAGTTTCTATGCAATAAACGTGCCACTCACGTTTGTTCAATGAATATACACTCTAAAATATAAATGATTCGTTCCTGGTTATGTTGACTTTTGGGTGTTTTATGCTTTGTTTTCCTCAGCATTACTACAGTTTCTTTGGGGAACATTCCTTAAATTTCACTTCAGAGAAATGTATCTTCTCCCACAGTCAGCCCAAAACTACTGGTCTAACATGGGAATTAGACCAAGGTGGTAGGTACCTTAGGGTTTGCTGGTTTATACTTATTGATGCTGGAATGGAAGAATGATTCATCTTTGCTCTTCCCATCATTTTGGGAATTTGTATAATTTATTAAGGAATTATCCAAATTTTCTTCTGGAATGAGAGATGAGAGTTGAGTGTCAATGTAATCCTAAGTGATTTCATAATGGAGATGGAGAATGCAGACATAATTTAAGCCATAAATAGATGCACCTGGAATCTGACTTAACCTTGGACTACAGAGATATTTGAGTCTAAAAATTCATTTTATTTACTTTCTTTTTATTAGGAAATTGAATTTTCATTAGCTTCTCTATTACTGTCCTAATAGTTACACTTACTAGCCTAAAAACAATCTTTGTAACTTTTGCTTTTCATTTTCTCCTAAATTTCTATTCCTCTAAATACTATATGTGTATATATGTATCCATCTTTTGAAAAATAAATTTACAGGTTATTTCTTTTTTTTTCTAGTCATATTTTTGGTAAGGAAGACCCCTGTTTTCCTATCTTAAAATAAACTATTTCTTTTACCACAAGACACAATCCAACACCTTTTAAAATTTTTTAAATAGAAATGCTTTCACTTCATAAATGGTGTTACAATGTTTTTTCTATGTCTATATTTGCTTTTTTTTCTCATTTAATTAATCAATCTTTCTCTCTCTCTCTCACTCCAACACATTCACATACACATTCACAATCAAAGAGAAATGCTCAATTATTTAAAATGAAATAACTGCCTTCTAATTATGAATTATTTTTTAGTCTAAATAATGTGTTTGTTCAAAGCTGTTCAACCTGTATGTTAGTTTAGATGAGCAAAAATACTGGGGAATTAAAATTAAAACTCCTTGTTGCACATTTGAATGCAGGGAAATGCTATGTTTTAGAAATAACTACTTTGTAATTGATGTGCAATATAAGAATGGATCCTCAAAAGGCAAATAAAATAAAATCAAGCAATTCTTTTCAATGTGCTTTATTCTTGTTCCTGTTGCTGAAAGAAAGGAGAGCACGTGCTATGTAACCAATAGGTCAGTAAGTATAGTGGAATGTATTTCTAATAAGTACATCTCACTCATGGCTAGGACCTAGAAAAATAGGTCAAATGTTAAATCTTTTATTAAAATTCATTGATTGCTTTGTTAACCTTATTTCTAAAGCAACCATATGCTAAATGGCCAAAACTTAAAGATGAAAATGAATCATTCCTTTGAAAAAATTCACTTAATAATAATGTGCAATTATCTTCAAATAGTCTCAAAAACTTGTCTACAAAGAGATTTAAGTATTTATTTGCAATTGTATTTCTAACTTTTGGATTTTTTTCTAAAAGATATATCTGAAAATAGTAGACCAAAAATATGCTGTAAAGATATTCTTAGAAGCACTGTATAAAATAACAATCTTCCAATCAAATAATATATTCAGTTCTAGGAGCTATGTCATAAAATAAATGAAGGCTCATCCAAATAATAAAATATACAAATTCAATGAAAAATATGGCCTACAAATATTTATTGGCCTACAAGATGTCTATATTATCTCTTTAAATGTACAATGTTTAAATGTACTAGTGACAAACTTAAAGCCAATTTTGCCTCACTTATTACAATACAATTATTTATTACAATAAGTAATGTGTGTCTGAATGTGTGTTTCCATGTGTAGGTAAAAATGCTTACGCACCAAATTATCAACAACAATTTTCCCTAGATGAAAGTTCTAAAGATAATTTTTATTTTCTTTATTTTGTTGACAGGTATTCTTTATTTCTTTCCTCAGTCCACTTGTTTGAAGGTAATAAAGGTCACAGACTAGGTTTGGCCTTACAATTGAACACCATAAGCAGGACCTCACAATCTTATTTTGAAGATACAAGAACCCTACTCAAAAGTAAAATGTCCTTTACCTAGATTGATTGTTGGTGCTTAAAATTATATCATTGATTTTTCATTCTTTTGAGCATGTGAAATCCCACATTAAATCTCAAAAGAGCAATGCTATTAATGAAGTAGAATATAGCATGGGGATATAGGAATTAGGGTCTCAGGAAATAGGTAGGCATGAAGTATGGAAATGAGATAGAAGGATAAAAAGATAAACTTCACTTTCTTCCAATTTCACTTAGACCTTGCAATGACAAAATCACGGCTAAAATTTACCTAGGGTCTATTTGTCAGAAAGCATCGTAAAAGAGTCATGATATCCATACAGATAACTTTTCAACTCAATTTAAGAATGAATAATTTATATTTCTAAGCAAAGTTTAGAAGTATTTTTCAATAGGAAGCTTCAATTTAAAGTTATGATTCTCAAAGATTTAAAAAGTGAATAAGACACTTCACTGGGCAAATATCAAAACAATCAACTTTTCTTCTTCTTTGCTGAAGACACAATGAGATTAAAAGAGAAGACATTTTCTTTGTAAGGTAAGTGCATATCCCCATCAAGAAAAGACTGTAAGACAAATTGATTTTCAAAACATCAATCCTCATAACTATCAAATACGTGTGTGTATACATACAATTATAAATTCCATTAACGTGAGCTTATATTATCTAGAAGCACATTCACTATTATAGACATTGTGAAGTATTTCTTATGCTGAGATACCACATTCATATATTGCATTCAAGCATTTTAAATAAAGTGAACTGTTTACTTTTATTTATGTTTCCCAACCATTCAGTTAACTAGGTTTTACCACTCAGTTCCAAAAGTTTATTCAAAATGATTGCTTCTACACTATCTATATTTGCTATATCTGTATGCCATATCTAGATATGGGCAGAGATGAGGAGTTTTTGTCAGGAAACTGCATATTAATTGAATTCAAGTCTGAAATAGAAGAAAGCAATGGGGTACTTAAGTTTCCCAGAGTGTCTCATTCACAGGGAGAAATATAATTAGTAGACAGGAATGCCTGAGCTAAAGTGATATATAAGACTATATATTTGATAACTTATGCTATAATAGAGTCAACAACAAAATAAATTCTCCATTTATATGGCAATAACTGTATGTCCAAAATAAATGTAGCATATTAAATAACTAAATGTTCGGGGATCCTGGGTGGCTCAGCAGTTTAGCGCCTGCCTTTGGCCCAGGGCAGATCCTGGAGTCCTGGGATCAAGTCCTGCATTGGGCTCCCGGCATGGAGCTTGCTTCTCCCTCCTCCTGTGTCTCTACCTCCCTCTCTCTCTCTCTCTCTCTCTATCATAAATGAATAAATAAATTGAAATAAATAAATAAATAAATAAATATTCATATGAGCTCTATTTTTTTTTAAGAAAGTAATTCCTTTTGGAATAGAATTTCACATTTTCCAGCAATGGGCATACAATGAATAAATTAATAAATGTACTATTAGAGTTGCTTGTTTACTATTCTAAGTAGCTCAGGGAGGAAGGAAGGAAGGAAGGAAAGAAGGAAGGAAGGAAGGAAGGAAAAAAAGAAAAGAGGAAAAAATGGAAGGAACGGAGTAAAGGAGGGAGGGCCCCCAAAATCACACTATTTGAGGAAATGCTTAATTTAAATGATTGAAATGTCCTTATGGATAAAGACATAGACTTAAAATGGGAAAAATGAAGACTACATCAAAATTAAAAGCTTTTTGCATAGCAAAGGAAACCATCAACAAAACAAAAAGGCAATCTTCTGAATGAGAAAACATATTTGCAAATGATAACTCCAATAAAGGGTTAATATCCAAAATACATAAAGAACCTATACAACTTAACACCAAAAATCCCCCCAAATGATCCAATTAAAAATAGGCAAAAGACTTGAATAAACATTTTTTTCCGAAGAAGACATGCAATGCAGATGGCAAATCAACACATGAAAAGATGCTCAACATCACTAATCATCAGGGAAATGCAAATTAAAACCACAATGAGATATCACCTGACACATGGCAGAAGCACTAGAATCAAAAGGACAAGAAATAACAAGTGTTGGTGAGGATGTAGAGATAAAGGAACACTTGTGCAGTACTGGAGGGAATGCAAACTACTAGTGCAGCAACTGTGGAAACTCGTATGGAGATTCCCAAAACATTAAAAATGGAATTACCATATGATCCAGTAATTCCACTACTGGGGATTTATCCAATATGAAAACACTAATTCAAAAAGATATAGGCACTCCTGTATGTACTATAGTGCTATTTACAATAGCCAAGATATGGAAGCAATTCAAGCGTCCATCATCAATACATGAATGGATAAAGAACATGTATGTGTACACACATACACACACGCACACGCACACGCACAATGAGATATCTATCACTCAGCTATAAGAAACAATGAGATCTTGCCATTTGTGACAACATGGAAGGCCTAGAGGGTATTATGCTAAGTGAAGTGAGACAGAGAAAGACAAACACCGCATGATTTCACATAAACGGGGAATCTAAAAAACAAAGTAAGTGAATAAATAAACCAAAGAGCAGTAACATACCCATAAATACAGAGAATAAACTGAGGGTTGCCAGAGGGAAAGGGTGGAGCATGAGCAAAATGGATGAAGGAGAGAGGGAGATATAGGCTTTTAGTTATGGAATGAATAAGTCACGGGATAAACGGTACAAAAATGAGAATATAGTCAATGGTATATAATCAATGGTAACAGACAGTAGCTACACTTGTGGTGAGCATAGCATAACTAATAGACTTGTCAAATCATTATCTTGTACACGTTGAAACTAAAGTAACATTTGTAGGGGGGATGCCTGGGTGGCTCAGTCAGTTAAGTTTCTGCCTTTGGCTCAGGTCATGATCCCATGGTCCTGGGATAGAGCCCCACATCAGGCTCCCTCTGCCCTCTGCCTTCTGCCACCAACTCATGCTTGCTCTGTGTCTCTAGTTTTCTCTCTCAAATAAATAAATAAAATCTTTAAAAAATAATAAAATAACATTGTCAACTATATTTCCACCAAAAAATCAGGAAACATGAATAAGGATCCTAAGGTTTTAAAAAACTTTACTCATTGGTTTCATTTAATTTAATTGTAAATAAACTAAATCAATTTAAGTATGTTTTCAAAAATTAAATATAAAATGTAAATATATTCATGCTACTTATTAGTTAAAAAAATTCTCTCCTTGACCAAACTTTAGTTACATTTTCCTGACCTCCTTTTCAACTAGAGCTTAACTTTGGGCTTCTGTGTTTGTGTCTTCACTGTCTAATTTTTTAAAGAATCCTGCTAAGCTGTTATGGCCGAATCCCTCATCCTTGATATTTGATCAGGTTTCTTAGCCTCCAACATCCCCTGGGTGCTGATTACCTTGGCCTGACTATAGCAGAATCCTGTTAGGCATGTTTAGCTAGAGTTCTCACTTACTCCTGATGTTTCTTCTTAGAAATTTTCCATCCACCGACTCCCACTCTGTTCATTGGCTATAAATTCCTACTTGTCCTGGTTGTATTTGGAGTTAAGCTCTATCTTTGTATCCCACTACAAAACTCCACTGTAGTAGTCCCTACATCTATTGCAATGGTCCTGAATAGGGTCTGCTTTAACCACTCTTCAACAAGTATCAGAATGAATATTTCCTTCTTTAACAGTTAAGATGCCACCGTTCAAACAGAATCATATTCATCATTGAACCTCTAGACCTCTTATCCAAGATCCTCAGTGCCTGCCTTTGAAGCCTTTGTCTTCATTCCTAACTCCTTGATCAGTAATCCATTAGCGAATCTGACTCCAGAGCCATTGTTATGTACAAACATCTGTTGAAGCTGGTAAGGATGAATTTTAATTTTTAAGATCTAAGTATACTCTCGAAGCCGAGTTAGAGTTCCAGACAAAAAGAAGCTGGTTAGAATCCTAGGTTTTTCTGTTTGTAAGAATCTTGGTTAAAGTCCCTAACCTCAGAGCTGAGGTAGAGGCCCAGGCCTCTCTTTTTGAAAGGCACCCGCTGGACTAGAAGTTCCATCTGGCTCTTTGCTTCCAGTGGGGATTATTACCTGACTCTTGGACTAGAAGTTCTTCTCCTTGACTCCCTGTTCCGAATGGAGATCCACTCCTAGACTCCTGGGCTGGAAAATGTTTCCTGTTTATAAGGCCTCTTTATTCTGCCTTTGATCCTATTCCTTTCATGAGAACTTGTCAATCACTGACACCCCCTTCCTAAAACCCTGCTGACTATATGTTCCAACAACTTTGTCCTCCTCTTTCTTGTTGACATGATTTACTAAGGATAATTTGATCTTCAGTAGCCTCTCTGGGAAACTTAAAATCTCTCCAAACAAGTTCCTCTATGACCTCTCCCTTCCCTTCACCTTCACTCTTCCTTCCTCTTTTTACCACCTTCAGTTTTTCTTTTAGTTCACTTAAATCCTTTAATTATGTCCCCTTCTGAACTCTACCTCTTCTACCAACTCTCTTCACCCCCACCAGGCCTTTTCTTTCCCACTCCAGCAACCCAACTCCCTAATGTTACTGGAACTTTAGACCTCCTGCTGCCATCAGGGCTCTCAAAGGACTCTCTTAGGGCTCTCAAAGGACTCTCAAAGGGTTCTTTTAAAGCAACTACTTGAGGCTGAAAAGGAAAAAAAGGGTAATTAGAAATAGAATGAGTATTTCACTGGGTCAGATGGCTTTGGAGACATTCAGATCGTCACTTCATGTTTTGTCATGCATTTAAAATGTAGTCAACAGCCTCCATGATAATTCATACCAGGACAAAAGAAAATTTGTTAAAAGTCTTCACAAATACTAGTTAAAACTAATAATATTTTAAAAACCCCACAAAGCTTAGTACATATTAACTAGGTAATTTCAATTTGTTCTGCTTTTGTCAGAGACAAAACAGATAAAAAGGTAAAGATAAGCTTGAGTTTTGTATTCTTGTATTGACTAATTCATGACTGAAATTTTAGAATGGAAAGCTAGAAGATGTATGTTTGCATCTATATGTATATTTATGCATGTATATGTATGTCATATATATATATATACATATATATATATGATGTTTTTCTATCTTTGGATGGTATTATCAATTTAATTTATATAATCCCTTAAAAGAGTTCCATTCAAATTGGCTTAGAGATAAGTGAGTGAATATATAAATGAAATATTCCTAAAACTCTCAGAAAAATAGGAACCAATTCAAATGTTTCTCAAATTCAGAGGTTTGGATAAATCTTTGAAAAATATACTTATTTAAAGATTTCTAGTTTGCTAAAAACAGCTGTGTCTTCTACATACCAGCATTAAGTATGATAAGAACATACATTATTATTTTACTGGGGTTTACTAATCAACTAGGGTTAAAAATAATGTCACTAATCAAATAATGTTAAAAATAAGGTTAATGGGGAAATGACCTGAGATAATGGCTAGCTTGGTTTGGTGTTTTAGTAGGTCTACTTAAAAGATATTTCCAAAATCTTTTTGGTATCTTGCAACCTAAGTTAAGCAACCTAAGTAATAAACATTCATTACACATCTAAATAATTTCTAATTAGAGAAAATGTACTAGAATAAGAGATGAGGGATGCCTGGGTGGCTCACAGGTTGAGCGTCTACCTTTGGCTCAGGATGTGATCCTGGAGCCCCAAGATCGAGTCCCACATTGGGCTCCTTGCATGGAGTCTGCTACTCCCTCTGCCTGTGTCTCTGCTCTCACTCTGTGTCTCTCATGAATAAATAAATAAAATATTTAAAAAACAAAGAGATGAAATACTGAAACATTCATTTATGGGTATAAATTTAAGTTTATATATTTATGCATCTCGTTTCCAAATGGCACAGAGGAGCTAAATATATGTGGGTCTGTTAATAAATATTAGAAATTGTACTATGAAGAATCCATACTATGAACATATATACCTGTAAGGGTGAGATGATATATTCATAAAATTTGCTACTCTGCTCATATAGAATCCTGGTATATGACAAAGAAGTCATCATCGTCTACTTTTAGTTTTCTTTGTAAAAGAAAGTTTACTAATGGTTAAAAATGATAACATATGTAAATGAAACTACTGGAAATCATAAAAGTGAAGAGAACATGGCATGAAAAGTATATGTGTAGGATGAGGTTTTGATAGCAAAAAAAGAAATTAATTTTATTCTAAAGCAGAATGGCTGGTTGTTACTGAATTAGAAAGGAGAAAATGTAGGAAAAAGCCTGAATGTATGTAAAAAACTTAGAAAAGCTTTGCAAAAAAAGAAATCTCTCGTGTAGTTAAGCTGCTTAAGATTCAAATGATTTATTTTATTAAAAATGCACCTTCATATAAAAAAATGTACTGCTACAAAACTATAACAAAGTTTTGTTGGATTATTGATCTGGTCTTAGTTCATCAAAGGTTTTTACAAGGTAGATTATGGAGGTAACCAAGATTCTGTGTCTTATCAGAATAGTTTCCTGAGCTTTATGTTTTATCATATTCTTAATTATTTAAGAGAACCTAAGTATTGTTTCATAATAATTGGTTAGCCTATTTAATCAAATGCTAAAATCTTCTTATATTTTTGACAATTTTACTTCCCAAAATCTATTCCTAAATATCTTCTTATTCTCACACTGACTTTGAAATTTCCCAGAGGGATCCTGGAAAATCTTACAGGATTTATTCTTTTGCTTTGTAAAAAGGTATATGGGTCATGAAATTGAGCCCCATGTTAGGCACCCTGCTCAATGTGGAGTCTGCTTGAGATTCTCTCCTTCTGCCCCTCTCCCTGCTCGCTCACTCTCTCAAATAAATAAAAAAAAATCTTTTAAAAATAAGTAGTAGTGAATTTAAGCTTAAAGAAAGATATAAGGTAAGAGTTATACAAAAGAATAACCCCTACTTGATAAAACAGTTGGAATTTTTTACTTTGTAATTACTTAGACATAGGCAAAATTCTCTGTAATACTCTAGCCATCTCTAATGTAAGAGAGAGACAGGTGGACAGCAAATTAGCTGTTCTACAGCAATATGGTCTGAGCAACCATGTAAACAAAGAAACCTGCTAATCAAAAGCAATTTCTCATGAAACAAAGACAGCAGCTAATTGAGAGCATCTGAGGCTAAAATAAGATTAACTTCAAAATGAAAACCCTTGCAGCTTCTTGTAGTAAAGCTATTGGGATAACATGAAAGCTTTTGGCAGTTTCCAAGTGGAAATGTTAGTAGAAATGTCATTTCTCACTTTGGCAAAATATTTTTACTAAACCTATAATTAACTTTCTCTCTAGTAAAAGTGCTTAATGTTTGATAACACATAATAAGATTATAAAAACGGATCCCTCATAGTCCATAATAGAAAAGTAGTTTATAGACCAATGAACCATAAAGTGAGGCTACGATGGTCTGCTTAGTGTGCCTTGCTCAGCTATTTGTGCCTCCAGAGCAGAGGTGGAGCATGTTTAAGCCATCTAAACCTCTTTTCCTTTAGTTTAGGGTAGAAATAGTACCAGCAGCAGATTGTCAGATGAGAAAATATACGGGACAGAAGAGGCCTGGGTGTGAAAGACTGTTAATGAGAATGGCTAAAGAAGGGGTGAGTGGCAGAAAACCATGGGCATAAATTGTGCTGAGTAAAGATTACATGTTATGGTGTTTCTCAGAGACGCATTTCACTAGGTAAAAGTAGTAAAAATGGTTCCAGATGTAGTTTCATTAAAAAGAAGCATATAAGTCAGTGCTACTTTCACCATGTAACACAGAGAGTAGAAAAAGGATTCTAATGTGATAGAAATAGACACCTACTGAAATAGGACAAAGTACAATCACACAAATAGTCTCAGAGCATTTTGATTATTTGGTGTAAAAAAATGATACATTGCATCAACTGTTTTTAAAGGTATTTGTGTGTGTGTCTGTATGTGTATATATAAAGCATATAGGAGCATTTATAATAAAATATTTAGGAATGTTTATTAATGAATATGTAATATATATATATACACATATAATAAAATGCATAAGGACATATGATATATAATGTATATATATCCCTATTAGATAGTGACTATTTATTATTTATTAATGACAAAATCAAATATTATATCCATAAATCATGCACACAATTATATGTAGAAGACAATAATGAGCTAAATTATATACATATATATGTATACATATATATGAATGTATGCAGTAAATACAAAGTGAAAGGTAAAAAAAGAGAGGAAGAAAGCAAGCAAGAAAGCAAGCAAGCAAGCAAGCCAGCCAGCCACCCAGCCATTTTTCATATCAGGGAAATTTTTAATATATAGAACAAAAGATGAATAAAGATGAAAGTTACTTTATTTTTCCATTTCTAGAAATGACAACCCAAAATACATTCTTACTATTCAAAGCACTTTAGTTTTCAACTCATTCTCTTTTGTTTAACCCCTAATTAAATACCCTTTCACCTCCACAAAACATTCCGGTGCCTACCATTCCTTTCTTTGATTATCAGAGATGATATTCTTGAAAGACCTCATATATCATTCTAGTATTATGGGAGAGGTATCAGTTCTAAACCTCCCTCCCAACCCCCCCAGCTCTTGGTTGGTGGTGGTGTTTTTATCATCTGTTCCCTTAGTACAAACAATGCAGAGTTGGTGCTTCAGGGGAGGCTGGTGGTCTCCTCTTGCTGACTCAGCCCTGCCAAAGATTTCTTTGTACCATTGATCTTCAAATACTTCCTCCAACTTTCCCTAACCTGGTGTGTCCATAATCTCAGCCTCTGGCTGAGATTTCTTGCTTGTACCATAGTAACCATGGAAGAGACACACAGGTTCTTAATTCTTGACTATCTTTGGAATCTATAGAAAATGTCTATTGGTGAATCTTCTCTTTTCCTCATTTATTTGTCTGAGGACAATCATGATGAAGACCAATAAACTTTCTATCTAGGTAGACCTGCTATGTAATTACTCCTATTCTAATGCAGATATCTATCCCATGTCGGAGAAGAGCACTTATCTAGGTTGCCTGTTCCATTAGTTTCCAATAAGTAGGGCAAAAATCTCCTCTTTATTGAGATTCCCAATCTTAACTAGCTAGAGTTTTAATCACATCCAATACACATTTCATCCCTAAAAGCAGCCATCAGACCCCTCACTTCTGCCACAATTCTCAATTCTTTTTTTACAAATATCCCAGTTCATTGCCCCTGCCCAATAAAGGTCATTAGCTTTTCTTTTTTTTTCTATGTTAGGAACACTACTGTGTTATCACTAAGCTGTTTTTCCTGTTACTATGATAAACTGCATGCCCAAAGACCAATGAGAAGTAATTCTTGATTTGCAAAGCTTTTTTTTTTTTTTTTTTCAGAACAAAAATGAACTAAAACAAAAACAAGTAAGCTTGGAGAAAACATTTTAGGAAGATGGTGGTAGGGAAAATACTAGGGATCTGTCTCCCCACTAGGCAACAGCTGACTAGCAAAATCTCTGATTTAATTATTTTGGAACTCTTGTGTCTACTGAGGGTTTGCAACTTCCAAAAGAAAGCTTGGATGATAAAGGCAATTAATTTTGGTTAATTTCAGGTTCTGGCTCAGCAGAGGCTACCCAGCTCCCAACACCCAGCCCCATAGCAGGAAGACTGCAAGTATTCATGAAACAACTTTTATGCAATTTGTGGGATGGAGTGGACAATAAGGACATTGCTCTCCAAATCTGGAGGATCTGTGTTCTGATCACTGACTGCTGATATTGATGGAGATACAGAGTAGTGAGCAACCATAGTTGCACCCATTCATTGTAGCAGGACTCTCTGGCAACATCTATGGGATTTAAAATGCTGGTATTCCTCCTAATCTTCATTTTCATTTTCCTCCTTCCAGGAGTCAGATACTAAATTTGTGTATACTCAAAAGCATCTGCAGATACAGTAGAAGCTTCGTATGCTCAGAGAAAGGGACAGGCCTGCAAAAATATGAGAAGTTTAGGTTTACATCTTATGCATATCTTTATCAAGTAGACAGCCTACAACAATCACAAGGAAAAAAAAATGATTTCTAGTTACCATAATATTAGATTCAAATATCCAGTTTTTAATTAAAAGTCATAAGGCAGGGCAGCCCAGGTGGCTCAGCGGTTTAGCACTGCCTTCAGCCCAGGGTGTGATCCTGGAGACCCAGGATCGAGTCCCATGTCAGGCTCCCTGCATGGAGCCTGCTTCTCCCTCTGCCTGTGTCTCTGCCTCTCTCTCTCTCTCTGTCTCTCATAAATAAATAAACTCTTAAAAAAAGTCATAAGGCATACAAAGACACAACAGACTATGGTTCATTCAAAGGAAAAAAATAAAAACAAAACAGAAACAAGAACTTTCCCTGAAAAGACAACAGACCTACTAGACGTGAACTGTAAAACAATTATCTTGAAGATACTCAAAGAAACTAAAGAAAGATGCAGAGAAAGTCAAGATAGCTATGTATGAACAAAATAAAAATACCAATAAAGAGATAGATAATCCGAAAAAGAAATATAAAAGAAATGCTAGAGTTGAAAATTACAATAACTGAAATGAAAAATTTACTAGAAAGACTCAAAGGCAGACTTGAGCAGGTAGAAGAAAGAATCTGTGAACTTAAAGACAGGACAAGTGATTTTGAGGAACAGAAAAAAAGAAATTAAAGAAAAATGAACAGAATGACCTGTTAGATATCATCAGGCAGATGAACATACACATTTTAAAAATCCCCAAAATAGAAGAGAATAACAGGTGCAGTACTTTTTGAAAAAAAAAAAAAAATGAAAATGGTGCCATTCTGATGAAAGATATGAATATAAACATCAAAATGCTCAACAAACTCCAAGCACGATGAATCAGAGACCCATACAGCCACAGTATAATTAAATCAAAAAAGCCAAAGATAAAGAGGCTTTTGAAAGCAACAAGAGAGAAGTAACTTGTCACATACGATGATACAATGAGATTAACAGCAGATTTCTCATCAGGCACTTTGAAGGCCAGACAGCAGTGGACTGATACAGTCCACATGATTAAAAAAAAAAAAAAAACAAAAAAAACACACATGCACAAGCTGCCAACCAACAATTAGAAGCTATATGAAGAAATAAAAGATCTCAAAAAAATAAAAAATAAAAAATAAAATAAAAAAAAAATAAAAAAATTAAAAAAAAAAAGAAATAAAAGATCTCAGTAAAGATATATACAGGGGCAATTATAAAAGCCAGGATTATTGTAACTTTGGCTTACAACTCTACGTTTTGGTTTCTACATATTTTAAGATACAAATATATTAAAAACAATTATTAATTTAACTTTTTGGACATGTATTGCACAGTGATGTAATTTTATGACATCAATAACTGAAAAGGATGAAGATAGAATTGTAAATGAGTGGATGTTTTACATATTATCAAAGTTAAGCTGATGTAAAGTAAAATTGGAGTGATATAATTTTAGGATGGAAAAATATAATCTCCATGATAACCACAAAGAAAATAGTTTTTTTCACAAAACAAAATTAGAAGGTAACTAAATAGTTTTTTTCACAAAAACAAATTAGAAGGTAACTAAAATATTTCATTACAAAAAAAAATCAGTTATAAATACAAAAGAGACAATAATGCAGGAAATGAGTGACAGAAAAGCTAAAAGGCATTATCTTAGTTGGCCTGCTAAACCAAAGTACTATAGACTGGGTGGTTTAAAAACTGAAATTTCTTTTTCATAGTTCTAGAGAATGGAAGTTTGAGGTCAGGGTGTCATCATGGTCAGATTTTCTGGAGAGCCTTCTCTTAAGTGTCAGACTGCCAATTCCGTCTTGCACCCTCACATACCAGAGAGAGGGAGAGGAGGCAAGCTCTCCTATGACATAAAAGAGCATGAATCCCATTCATGAGGGTTCACTCTCTGACCTCACCTAATCCTAAATACTTTCCAAAGACTCCACCTCTAAATACTATGACACTGGAGAATAGGATTCCAATGTATAATTTTGTAAGTACACATTCATATCACAAGAGGCATACAGAAAAAAATAGCCAAATGAAAGAGATCAGTCCCTCCTTATCAGTAATTTACTTTAAATGTAATAGATTAAATTCTCCATCCAAAAGGCAAAGATTGGCAGAATATATTTAAATACATGGTCCAACTGTATGTTGTCCACAAGAGACTTACTTTAGATACAAAGACACAAAGAGTTTGAAAGTGAAAGGATGGAAAAAAAGTAGCAACAAAAAGAGAGTAGGTGTGGCTTTACATTACTAACCATTAAGGAAATACAAATCAAAACCACAATAAGATACTGCCTCACATCCATTAGAATTTCTACCGTCAGAAAAGGAAGGAAGGAAGGAAGGAAGGAAGGAAGGAAGGAAGGAAGGAAGGAAGGAAGGAAGGAAGGAAGGAAGGAAGGAAAAAAAGAAAGGAATGGAAAAGAAAAGAATGGAAAAGAAAAGAAAAAAACAGAAAAGAAAAGACACACACACACACACACACACAAACTAAACAGACAATAAGTGTTGGTGAGGATGTGGAGAAACTGGAATCCCTATACATGGTTGATGAGAATGCAAAATACTATACCCAAAACAGTGGAAAAGAGTATGGCAGCTTCCAAAAAATAAAAATAGAATTACCATATATTCCAGCAATTCTACATCTAGGTATGTACATAAAAGGATTCAAAGCAGGTTCTCAACAAGATATCCATGTTCACAGCACCATTCTTCACAACAGCGAAATGTGGAAGTGATTCAACCACCCATTGAAGGATGAATAGATAATTTAAATATAGTATATATATATATATAATATATATATTCCATGGGAGATATATATATATATATCTCCCATGGAATATTATTCAGCCTTAAAAGGGAAGGAAATTCTGACATATGCTACAACATATGAGGATATGTTGCTAAGTGAAATGAACCAATCACCAAAAGGCAACTACTATATTCCACTTATAAAAAGTATCTTGAGTAGCCAAAACCATAGAGACTGAAACTAGAATGGTAGTTTCCAGGAGCAAAACAAACAGGAGAGGTACTTGGGTATTACCTTTTAATAAGTATAAAGATTCAATTTTGCACGATTAAAAGAGTTCAGAGATGGATGGTGGTGATGGTTGTACAACAATATGAATGTAGTTAATATCACCAAAAGTTAAGATGGTATATTTTTGTTCTGTTTATTTTACCATAATTAAAAAAATAAAAAAAAATGAAAATTGGTACACTTTCTTCTATTTCAACTCTCGACTCTATTCATGTAACAGAATTTTACACTCATACTTTTTAACATGTGAGAGTGCAGTGTCCTTCTACTTTGATTCTGAGCTCAGCATCATGACTGTCTCTATCCATTGGGACACTCACAAATATAATGCAAGCAAAGTTTCAAAAAGTGCTTGGGCAATTGAGCTTGCTACTATGATACTGTCATCACCATAAGAACATGGATGAATAAGCCTGGTGGTCCTAGGGGATGGATATAAGAGAGAAACATGGACCAAAGGTTCACCACCTAAGTTCCCCCAACTATGTCCAGCCAGGTCTGTTAGCCCCCATTTAACAATGAGAGTACTTAGAAGCATGAACTAAATAAATGCTTTTTGTTACATATCACTGAAATTGTGTGTGTGTGTGCGTGCTTACTGTGGACAGTTTAGAACAGTTGATCCTCATCTAATTTGAAGATGCATGGAGGAGTTTAGCTGAGTGGGCAGCTAAACTGGGCAGCTGGTTCTGGGCAGCAGAGCCACCAAGCGCAAAACAATTTTCAGTTTGCCAATTTCCATCAAATCTGTTGATGTCTGAGCAAACTTATGCTTATTGTTTTATGTCACTGATTAGTAGCCATTAATAGCATATGGAAGTATTGTGGCCAAAGAGATTCACAAATATAAAAGAAAAATAAATATCTTCTCTCTTTAAAGTGTCCAGCTCTTAAAAATAAAAGTAATGTGAACTTTAGATTACATTCTCATTAATATAGTTTAAAATATTAATTAAAAACAACCTTATTGTGAAACCTAAAGTAAGCCATGTCTTCTCTCCTCTTGGTCACACATGCTTTCTCTCAATGGACACCACAGTTGAATGGAATGCAACAGGGCACAGAGAAAAAAATGTAAGGCCTAACAGTCCTGCTTTAATTAAGCTATTTTCAATTTACTTCTAAACATAATGACAGATTGGTATAATAATTTCAGAAGACTCACATTAAACAAATGTGAGAAGAAAATAAGAGAGCACATAGAATAAATGAAAGAATGAATGAATGAAGATAGACTTAAGAATTCTTTTAAGAGTTACACAGACCATCAAGAAGCCTTAAGAACCAATGCAATTTGGTGGTCTGCAAGGTTACATTTCCTTCTTTCTGCAAACTGCTTCAGGCCACGGGCAGTAAAGCCTATATGTGTGCTTTATGCTTCAGCTGCCTTTACGTAGGAAAATCCTACTTCATCTTCAGTACAGATATAACCTAAAGAATCCTTTTTAGGTAATACTGATAAATACTATTATTATAGCACTATGTATTTTACCTTTACAGTATTACTCTCAAATACATTAATTCTATGGTCTTTGCTTAATGGCTACTCTCTTGTTAGAAAATAAGCTTTATGAATGTAGGAACGTTTCTTTGGGTACCAAAATCAGTGCCTTGCGGAGTAATCTTTTGCTGTTGTTGTTGTTCTTATTTATATGAATGTATGAATGAATTAATGTTTAAATATGTCAAGACTCAAGAAAAGTTATGGCACTCTGTTATGCCCAAATGGTCACTGATTTCTATCTTTCAATTATTCTCAGAGACATATACTAACCGCAGAAGATGACCTGACTCTCCATTTTTACTAATAGTATTCTATGAAAAGAGGCTGCTAGACTATTAAACTGACAATATTACTCTGTACCAGATTTTATTCAAACTTGAAAAAAAACCCTTATAAGTCAGAAAAATAAATAAAAGCCATGCACAGTACCAAGTGCCCATATCTTCCCTTAATTGAAAGTCCTAGTTTTAGGGATTTCATTTATGTCATGTTTTGCTATTTTTGGTATAAATAACAGCTCAACTGCTCACTAGAACTTAGAATAACTTGTTGACAGTAATCTTTGATCTCTATGTGATGTTAGTTAAAATATAAATATTCTTCAATTGTAGATACTTAATTTTTTAATTTAAATTCAATAATTTAGCATATGGTGCATTATTAGTGTATTCTTAGTTAAAGAGGCAGAGTTCAGTGATTGATATTTTAAATTACTACTTGTCTCATTTATACCGAATCTGTTACTTAGCTTAATCCATTATTCATGAAGAAAAACTGGAAGAAAAGTGTTACTTATTTCATACGTCAATGTTATCATGAGCTGATGGATACTGCCAACTGCTGTTTGAATTTTGAATAGTTCCCTAAGAACACATTTTCAAATGGAGGTGAAGAGAGATATCATGAGTGCACAAGCAACGAGGATGAAGGGAATTCCTCCAAGGTGGGAGGGGAGTAAGTATGCAGAAAGGAAAGAGCTGAAATCACGAAACTCTTGTTGTAATTTTATACTACAGATCTACTCATAAGTATCCCCTCAATTCCCAGTCAGAAAGCACGTAGAATTAGAAGGGTTCATGTGCTCAATCCAAGGGTTCTATTCAAACATAACACCACATATAGCGGTAATATGAGATGTGAGATCAAGAGAGGCCCAGTTTCCCGTGGAAAGAATAATAGTGGGAATTCTTTGGCAAGGAATTGCCTACAAAACCCACAGATATGCTCTGTGACCCAGAAGAGCAAACCAATACACTCAGATGACTTTTTAAAGTAGAAAAAATGAATTCTAAGTGCTTAAAACCATCTAGAAACAAGTGAGGAAAAAAATGGGAACAACTAATATTAATCCATCCTCTTACCAGAAATGGATTAACAACCATATTACTGGAAAAGAGAATCTTTCAGTATCTTACATAATTTTAATAACATATCCTTATTTTTTACAGTGAGAAATTGTTTCCTTAAATGACTATTTCTTAGTACTATACTTCATTATATGTTGAAGCTTCTTAGGTACAAAGAAAATGCCCTCACCTCAATCCATTATTATAATCAATAAGAAACTTATCACTTTTAAAATAACTGTAATTATTTTAATACTTCATAATGCTGGTATTTCTGTGGTTTCTGCAAACCACGAAAGTAATATTTTTCAACTTCAGTAGGTATGAAATAAGTTACCTTTGTTCTGAATACAATTTCATAAATTCTCCATATGGGTAAGATAAACTATTCAAATAAAACATAAGAATTTTGAAAAATCATAATGAATTTTCTTTCAGCTTCCCAGTGGCTAAAAGACATATAGAGGGGACAATCTAGGGGACAATCTAAGAGGAGTGGCAGGACAATAATGAGAACTTTAAGAAGATTACAACTTAAATCAAACAAAGATGCTTATTTGAACTATATAAGGCTGAAATAAAAGAATAACTTTTATCATTAATTCCACTGGCTAACATATAAGCAGGATATACAACTTTTCCATAAGAATTAATATGCCAAAGACATATTTATATAGTAAAGCTTTACCTGAACAATAAGAATATAGTTGTTTCACTGAATCCAAGAGTACATTAAAAGAATTATGGGCACCTGGGTGGCTCAGTGGTTGAACATCTGCTTTCAGCTCAGATCATGATCCTGGGGTTCAGGGATAGAGTCCTGCATTGGGCTCCCTACAGGGAGTCTGCTTCTACCTCTACCTATGTCTCTGCCTCTCTCTGTCTCTCATGAATAAATAAATAAAATCTTAAAAAAAATGATTCACCATGGCCAAGTGGGATTTATTCCTGAGCTGGTTCAATATTCACAAATCAATCAATATGATACACTACATTAATAAAGAAAGGATAAGAACCATATGATACTCTAAACAGATATAGAAAAAATTTGACAAAAAAGAGCATCCATTCTTGATAAAAACCCTCAACAAAGGAGGGATAAAAGGAACATATTCGATGCTATAAAGGCCATATATGAAAGGTCCACTGCTAATATCATCAGTGGGGGGGGGGGAAACAGAGCTTTTCCTCTAAGGTCAGGAACAAGACAGGGATGTCCATTCTCACCAATACTATTTAACATGATAGTTTAAGTATTAGTTTCAGCAATCAGACAACAAAGAGAAATAAAAGCCTTCTAAATCAGCAAGGAAGAAGTCAAACTTTCACTATTTGCAAATGATGTGATACTCTACGTAGAAAGCCTGAATAATTCCACCAAAAATTTGCTAGAATTGATACACAAATTTAGTAAAATCCCAGGATACAAAATCAATATACAGAAACTTGTTGCATTTCTTCACACAAATAATGAAGCAGCAGGAAAAGAAATCAAGGAATCAATCCCATTTACAATTGCACCAAAAACATTATGATACCTAGGAATAAACTTAACCAAAGAGAAAAAAGATCTGTACTCTGAAAACTATAAAACACCAATGAAAAAAAGTGAAGTTGACATAAAGAAATAGAAAAGCATGGAATGTTTTTGAATAGAAAAGTATGGATTGGAAAAACAAATATTGTTAAAAATTTTATATTACTCAAAGCAATCTACAAATTTAATGCAATCACAATCAAAATACTACCAACTCAAAGCAATCTACAAATTTAATGCAATCACAATCAAAATACTACCAACATTTTTCATAGAGCTAGAACAAAAAATCCTAAAATTTGTATGGAACCACAAAAGACCCCAAACAGCCAAAGCAATCTTGAAAAACAAAAGCAAAGCTGGAGGCATCACAATTCTGGACTTCAAGCTGTATTACAAAGCTGTGATCATCAAGACAGTATGCTACTGGCACAAAAACAGACATATAGATCAATGGAACAGAATAGAGAACCCAGAAAGGGATCCACAGCTGTATGGGCAATTAATCTATGACAAAGCAGGAAAGAATATCTAATGGAAAAAGTCTCTTCAATAAATGATGTTGGGAAAACTGGACAGTGACATGCAAAAGAATGAGATTTGTCCACTTATACCATGCACAAAAATAAATTTAAAATGGATGAAAAACCTAAATGTGAGACCAGAAACCAGAAACCATCAAAATCCTAGAGGAGAACACAGGCAGCTACCTCTCTGACCTCAGCCATAACACCTTCTTATAAGTCATGTCTCCTGAGACAAGGGAAACAAAAGCAAAAATGAACTACTGGTACTTCATCAAGATAAAAGGCTTCTGCACAACAAAGAAAACAACAAAACTAAAAGGCACCCTACAGAGTGGGATAAGATATTTGCAAATGACATATCTGACAAAGGGTTAGTATCCAAAATCTATAAAGAACTTAATCAAAAAAAAAAAAAAAGAACTTAATCAAATGTAACACCTGAAAAAATAAAGTTAAAAAATGGGAAGAAGATACAAACAGACATTTTTCCAAAAAAAGACATCCAAATGGCTAATAGATGAAAAGATGTTCAACATCATTCATCATCAGGGAGATGCAAATCAAAACTACATTGAGATACCACCTCACATCCTCAAAATAGATGAAATTAACAACACAGGAAGCATGTTGGCAACTATGTGGAGAAAGGGGAACCCTCTTAAACTGTTGGTGGGAAGGCAAATGGTGCAGTCACTCTGGAAAACAGTATGGAGGTTAAAAATAGAACTATCCTAAGACCCAGCAATTATACTACTAGATATTTACTAAAGGATACAAAATTAGTGATTCGAGGGAACACATGCACCCTGATTTTTATAGCAGCCATATCAACAATGGCCAAATATAAAAAGATCAGAAATGTCCATTGACTGATAAATGAATAAAGAAGACATTATATACATATATATACATATATATGTATATATATATTTCATTTCATTGATTTCATTCATATGTGGAATTTAGGAACTAAAACAGATGAACAAAGGGGAAAGGAGAAAGAAAACAAATGGTAAGAGACTTTCGACTATAGAGAACAAACTGGAGGTTGATGGAGAGAAGTGGGCAGGGGATGGGCTAAATGGGTGATGAGTACTAAGGAAGGCTCATGACAAGCAAAGGGTTTTGTATGTAAGTGAGGAATCACTAAATCCTACTCTTGACACTAATAATACACTGTACATTAACTAGCTAGAAATTAAACAAAAACTTAAACATCAAAAAAATTGAAGTAACTGCTCAGGGGCAGTATACATGAAGGCTTGATTGGCCTATTCAATCTTCAACTAAATTGAGAACTTTCAAAATTTATAAGTTCCGGCACACTCCTGCCTTGTGTCTGTCATAGTGTCCTGCTCATGGTGAGACAATGATTATTTCATTTATAGTCAGCTTTCATACCCACAGAAATACAATATTGACAATCAGATTTGCCCAACTCTCATTTAATCTCACTTCAGTAGACAGAAGAAAAAGTTCAATTTAGAGATTAAAAATAAAAGAATAATTAGAAGAGAAATCAATACGTCAGGGAAGCCATTACAAAAATATGTATATTAAAATTTCTGGTTCAATCTAGTGATTATCTTTCTCTTTCTTTTAATTCTTCCTTAGCCTACCACAAAACTTTAACAGATGTTATATGTAATTAAGCATGTGCAAGGATTCTGAAACGTCATTGGCCTTTCATGATTACAGTTGGAATAGAAATCAAAAACTCTGAAGCTCATGCTCTAAAAAATGTCTTTGAGAATTCTTCTTCCTGGGAAGCACTCACAGGCAGCCATCCTCTTTTCAACACCCTTATTCTCTTGTTCTCTTGCCAATAATGTTTCCTTTCCTCCTCTAAAAGCCTCAAGGAAGCCAAATTTACAAATTATCTCTTTTTTGCATACTATTCTTGGCTCTCTAAAACTATAGTTTCCTAAATTTAGACTTTACTGTGCATGCCTTTTTATACTGTTTAAATCCTACACTCTCTCTCTCTCTCCACTCACACACATGCACACACCATATTCTTGGCTTTGACCAAAGAATCATCTGTCCTTGAATTTGCTCATTTATCACTGACCCAAAGCATCCCCTATTGTCATTGTTTTCTTTTGTTTCTTCTGGTGCTATTATTAGATGGCTTTTACTTGAAATTACAGCTATTTCCCTAGTATGGCATACATTATGGCACACAATATTCAAATGATCCTTATTGTTTTGGGAAGTAGAATGGGTTTTGGGGGTTGGATTTTTTTTTTTTTTTTTTGAGGGGGGGAGAAAGGAAGCTTAATAATCAGGTTGTATTCTATTCTGTTCAAGTTAATTGCCTCCTCTGACCTAAGGGATGGGGATGGGGTAGTGCAGAGACAGCTAACCATATGACTATGAAATTGATAGTCATTATTGCCTAAACATAATATTGTAAGGCTTTGCCATCTTGCTGAAAACTGAAGCAGCTTCTTTAGTGTGAGCTGAAGTGGGTCAACCAGGAGTAGTATGCCTGAGAAAAAAAGGAACACCCCAAAGCACAGCTTCCAATAATGTATCCCTGCTGGGAAATCAGAACATTAACTATAGAGCCCTGGCTATTACAATCAGAGATAAAATGGGTATTTTTGATCTATAGCTATAGGCTGATTGTGAGGGAAAAAAGCAGGATTTCAAAGACTCAGGTTCTACCAACACTGGCTGCAATTTCAAATCTAAGAAAAATCTTTAGAGCTAATACTATAATTGTGTTAGAAATTTCTGTACACAAAGGCCACTATAATATTCCAAGTGGAATCTTAAAAAGAATAATATATGTTCCTCAGTTATATTCACTTTTTGATTATTCAAATTAAAGAAAATAAATCTATTTCTGCTACAATTTCTGCTACAATAAGTTATAATTCTATTAATATGGCTGTATATCATAGGCACAGATTTGTATATATACAAAGCAGGATGAAATTTTTAAAAGTTTAATAGGAATTTTAAAAACTCTTTTGGTACTTAATATTTGATGTATCTGGTAATGATTGACAGATGAAGAGTTTAAAATGACCTGTATCTCTTCATTGTTTTAATTTTATCTAGTTTTATTGATTTGTCCATTAAAGTTTTCTTCTTCAATGCAACCATTTCTGAAAAATAAATCCATAATATGCCATAAAACCACAGGTTCAAAGCATGAAGTATAATATAGAGGGCTTAAATACGAAAATTCTCATCTATAAAAAACCTTGTTGAAATTCTCTCCCATTTAAGATTTTCCCAAATGACACACCAATTTCCAAAGAGACACAAAGATCAGAACCCCATCTCAAGTCCCACCACAAGATGTCTTTAGGACCATTAAGCACAACTGCTTTGCCTGGATGGACTAGAATGCTATTTTGTTTCCTCCAAATTTTGAGCATTACCGGTTGCTTGAATCTCACATAACTAAGGATATGTATATTATAAAGGAAAAGGAATCAAATATAAAATTCCTATTCCTTTTACTGATTCTCAGATATGTTAACATGCCAATGTGACAAGTAGTTAATATACTTCTCTTTCAAAGTTAATTACAAATAACCAGCCCAGTTAATTACAAATAACCAGCCCAGCCCATATTTTAGTGGAAGATACAGATAATGTAACCTGAATCAGGCTCTCACTAATTAGATTTTCTACTGAGAGATAGAAAATAAAAAAAAAATCATTGATATCAGAGTTTGGGACCTCATAACTGACATTATCCAAAGAAAATTTTAAGGCACCTAGATTCCAATAAATGACATAAAAACATCAGCATCAACTAAATCTTTGGTAAAAATTTTTTTAAATGAAATATAACATATCTACATAAAAATGCTCAATGAATTATCATGAAGTAAGGGTATTCATATAATCAGAAACTACATCAAGAAAAATTATATTTACATATTTATATCCAGAGACCTCTTCCAGTAATCATCAACTCTTTTTTTCCAAGATAATTAACTACTCTCCAGACTTATAACCCATTTATTAGTAGGACCTAATTTTTCAATTTATGTATGTGGAATTATATGGTCAGAATTTGCTGCATAATTTGAGATACTCAGTCCAAAATGAAAAGCTGGGGTGCTTGCTCAAAATACATTAAGAACTTCAAGATGGTGATAGTAAAACATTAAGCCAAGTGGTGGCCCTGTGCAACTACAGTAGTTGCATACTCACAAAGCCAACTCTGTATACATCACATATTTTTATATTTGTGTAGTTTTTCCCTCTCATTTAATTGTGAAATTCATCAACACTGTTCTAAATTGTGTGCTTTTATTTCTTCATTGGTATTATAGCATAGTTTGCCATTATGTGAAAATAATTTATCTATCATCTCTATGAAAATTTGTGTTGTTTCCAATTATGAGCACACTGATATTGTCAATAATTAAAATTTTAGAGTTCCCTGGGTGGTGCAGTCGATTAAGCACCCAACTCTTGGTTTAAGTTCAGGTCATGATCTCAGGGCCATGAGGTCACGACCCACATTGTGTTCCAAGTTCAGCAAGGAGGCTGCTATAATTTCTCTTTCCCTCTTCCTCCACCCCTCCCTGAGCTTGCTCTGTGTCAAATAAATAAATCCTTAAAAATAAATAAATTAACATTTCCTTTAAAAAATAATTAAACATTTAAACAATTTAAAAACTGTTAAGATAATTAAACAAAGAAGCCATTAGATTAAGGTCCCTCTAATTTCCTAGCAACCTAAGTAAGGAAACCCAAATCTAAGCATGTAAATATGTCAAAGTTAAGAAATCAAACTTAAGGACAACCAATCACAAACAGCCCCACTAGGTTTTCCCAAAAAAGGAAACTCCTTAAGCTATAGTCAATGAAATACATCCCTTGCTTTGCTTCCACATCTTGTCTGTAAACATTATTCCCCTATTGCCTAAGGGTGGAGTGCTCCTAACCACTTCCAGTTTGGTGCTTCCCAATTCAAATCTATGTTTGGCCAAGTAAACTAAAAAAATTCTAATATTCCTCAAATTATCTTTATCAATAGTCTTGTGCATATATTTTGGTGGATATTTGCACCTATTTCCACTGGGCTTTTACTGAAGAGTAGAATTTCTGTATATAGTGAATCTGTAAATCACATCTACTAAAATTGTATTTAGTAGATATTGCCAAACAAATTTCCATGGTTTTGGAATGAGTTCAAACTCTCATTATTCCTAACTTGGCGGTTGATTTGATAATGAATTACTTAACTTCATCTTGCCTTCCCTGCAAATGTTAAATTAATCATATGATTTTTTAAATTTATTTTATTAATGTTAAAATATCATCCTATATATAAATCTTACACGAAACTTGCACTCCTGCAATTAACCCTGATTGGTTATGATGTATTACCCTTTTTACATAGCACTGTACTTATTTAGCTAAAATATTGCCTAGGATTTTTGAATCTATGTTTATGGATAAAACTGACGAATAAGCCAACTTTCTTGTAACTTCCTTTCCAGGTTTTATAGTAATGTTATTATGTACTCATAAAAAACATTGTATGATTCTCTTCAAGAGTATCAAGTAAAATGTCAAGTAAAGAATATTGTAATGCTTGGTATTTATTTTGCGTTGTTAAATTAACAATTGAAACCTTCTGGATCTAGATTTTTATTTTTGAGAAAACTTTTGATACAAATTCAATTTCTCTACCAGATATTAGATTACATGTATTTTTTAAAAATATTTTATTTATTCATGAGAGACACACAGAGAGAGAGAGAGAGAGAGGTGAGATACAGGCAGAGAGAGAAGGAGGCTCCATGCAGGGAGCCGACATGGGACTCGATCCTGGGTCTCTAGGATCACACCCTAGGCTGATCACACGCTGGCTGATCACACCCTGCAGGCACTAAACCATTGAGCCATGCAGGCTGCCCAATTGCATGGATTTTTAATTTCTCTTTTAGTTAGTCACAATAGATGTGTTTTTCTAAATTTGACACATATGCTCCAAATTTTGGTCTTTCTTTTCCAGACACTTTCCAGGAGTTTATCACTTTTTTAAGCTATTTCAAATAACTATGTTTCTGCTTTGTTGAGCCCATCTCAAGTAAATTTAATTTCAGTTTTATTAATTGATGCTCTTATTGCTACTATGTTTTCCCTTTTACTTTATGAAATTAATTAGTTCTATTTTCTCATTATGTTTTCCAGATATAGGATGAGGTCATTAAATGTTATGTATTTTCAACATAGGCATATAAAACACAGCTCTACTTATAGCCCACAAGATTTGATTACCACTTATAATCATTCAATTACAAATATTTTGTAATTTCTATGAGTGTTCTTTGATCTATGAATTTCTAAACAACTGAGGATTTCAAGTTGACTTTATTCCCATTTAAGAAATACTCTGCTATTCCTTGAAATTGTCGAGTCTTTATTTATGGTGCAGTGTTTAGTCAATTTTGATTAATTATTCACACACATTTGAACACCTTGTGTACTCCTTTTTTTTGTTGTTGTTTTTTTTTTCCTTGTGTACTCTTTAAATGTTGGTTGAATGCTATTTCTCTGTCAGTCTTGCTAATTTCGTCCTTCATATTTTCTATATTCTTATTGATTTTCTATATTTATTTGCTCCATGAACTTTGAAGAAAGCTATGTTAAAAAAAAAAAAAAGAGGATGATCCAGTTCTAGTTATCTCCTAAAGGATATAACATTTAATTATTAATTATAGGTTAAAATATGTTAAGAGAAATATTTAAAACAATTGGGAGAGACCTAAAAATAAGGGAAAAACTAGGGAGGATTTAATTTTTGAGTGATGGTAATTCACTGATTAATCCAGCTTTTTATCACCTTTTCCCTTGTAGTCTATAAAGTACACGGCACCTCAAAATACAGAAGATTAGCTTATTGATATGATATATCAAATAACAAAATTCAGAGGTCCCAAAGCAGATATAAACTAAGAAAGTCCTGGAATACAAAGAGCTACAGAGGATTGTGCCTTACATCTGGATATAAACACCCCTCAAAACTATGAATGCCCCATGAATAGTGCTTGGTTTGGAAAGATTCACTGTATTCCAAAGGAAAGCAAGCGGTAGAAGGTTTAAAAAGCTGATATTTCTGCTGGCCACCAGGGCAGAAGAGAAAGAGTTTGGAGTTTGAATAGCACAAGTTAGGGAAGCAAAGTGCACACTCTGAGGTTTCATTTAAAAGCATTCCAAAAGGTCCATGCTTAGAAGAGACTGTGTCCCAGAATTAAGGGACTCATTGAGAACAAAGAGCAAAACTGAAACAGACTTATCTGATGTATCTCCAGACAAAAAGGATCAGTTTTTAATTTATCTGACTTCTGGAACAAAACTCAACACTGTTAAAAGACAGATAACAAAATTCAGAGTCTTTATAATGTATATTCGCTGATAAGCAAAATAAATATAAAGTTTTTTAACACATAAAGACACAGGAAAATGACAGCCATTGTTCAAGATTAAAAAAAAAAAAAACAAAAAAAAAAACCTAACCACACAAAACAAACAAAAAAACAAGCCCAGAGATGACTCAGATGTTTCCAATATTGAAATTAACAGATAAAAATTTTATATTCCCTGTTGTAAATACAATCAATAACATAAGTGAAACCAAGATTAAAATAATTGAATAGATTTAGAATCCTAGCATTGATATGGTTAATGTAAAAATAATTATGTTGAAATTCTAGAAGGGACTATTACAATGCTTGAAATGAAAAATTCATTAAATAGGCTTAATAGAAGATGAGAGAGGATGACAAAATGATCAGTGAAACTGTAGACAGATTAATATCCAATTTGAATAATAGGGGAAATATTTTTTTTTAAGTAGTTTTGTTTTTGTGCTTACTTCAGCAACACATATACTAAAACTAAAACAATGCAGAGATTAGCATGGCCCCTGCACAGGATGACACATAAATTTGTTCAGTGTTCTATATTTTGAAAGAAACAAAAAAACAAAGTTAGTTCTGTTTTGACATGTGAGGTAACATTAAGTGGTCCAATATGCATGTAATAGAAACCAAGAAGTAACTCTTTGTAAACAGACTGACGATTTTTACTACAGAAATATAATGGACATTCTTTGCTTTAAAATTGCTTTTTAGGAAAACAAATCTGGTCTGTCTTCATTTCTTTTTTTTTTTTTTTTTTTGTCTTCATTTCTTATTGAAAAAAATAAAAGCCAAAATAGTAAAATAAGAACAACAAAAACAAAAACACTTGGCTTATGGAGTAAGTGAATTTGGAAGAAGGGGAAGTAGTCATATAGATCTCTTTTTCGTGGGTTGCTTTTAACAAAGTATTGAACTGAAGAGAATCAAAATGTAAATGCCTTCCTTTGAGAATAGTATTTCTCTATACATCATGGTAATGATGTATATATACATATATGTGTATGTATGTATGTTTATACATATATTTCTCCTTCGTAATCTCCATAGTAATACTCCTTGGGATTTTTAAAAGACCATTTTACTTCCAGTCATATAATATTACATGTAAATTGAAAGACTGGGCACAGTAAATATGAGTAGGAAATTTAATGTTTACATTTGGAGAGTTGTTAAAGTTTTGCTGGTATTTTTTTTCTTATTTGATTTAAGTTATGAAGGTTGGCATTTCCCATTTTATAAGCTAACATGGAGATTAAGAAATGTAATAACTAAGGTAAGCACATACTTTAGTATCTAAGCCAAGATAGTTTTTAGAGTAAAAGTAGGTGCTATTAACATATTCCTCAGAGTAACATACAAAAACTAAGACTATCCAAGAAAATTGGGATATATGGTCATCGTATTATAGTATTCATTCTATAACTAACATATTTTTGTCATCAATATGAAGTTCCTAAGTATGTTACACATCTATTACCATAATTCTAAAGATTTTAAACATTAAAATTTTCTTCATTAGATTCATAATGAGTCTTTATATTCAGCTAGTATTTGCTTATAAATTTTCCGTTGGGGGCACCTGGATGGCTCAGTGGTTGAGCGTCTGCCTTTGGCTGAAGTCGTGATCCCGGGGTCCTGAGATCGAGTCCTACATCGGGCTCCCTGCATGGAGCCTGCTTCTCCCTCTGCTTATGTGTCTGCCTCTTTCTCTGTGTCTCTCATGAATAAATGAATAAAATCTTAAAAAATAAAAGAAAGTTCTCTTCTTTAAAAAAATAATAAAATAAAATAAAATAAATTTTCCTTTGTTAGCCAATTAGATGTGTTAAATCATATACACTGCCAATTAATATATACAGGTAGCACTGACTCTATACCAAGTGCTGTTTTAAGTGCTTTAGTTATATTAGTTAATTTAACCTTGTCAGCAATCCAATGCTTAGTTATTATTACTAAGTCATTCTCCAGATGAGAAAACTAAGGTATTGGCTAACTGTTGCTCATGGTTCCACTGGACTATTCCATAACCTGAACCCAGGCTTTCCATTTGCCTAAAGATTGTGCCTCTTCTCTACCAGAACAATACCATCTATCTATCCATCAATGATACAGCAAGATCTCTGACATTTTATTCCTGAGAGTCAATTTCATTTTTATTTGTTTTTAAATATTTTATTTATTTATTTGAGAGAGCAAGAGTGCACACCAACAAGGGGAAGGGCAGAGGGAGAGGGAGAAGCAGACTCTGGTGAGCAGGGAGTGCAACATAGGGCTCCATTCCAGGACCCTGGGATCATGACCTGAAGGTAGATGCTTAACTGAGTCACCCAGGAGCCCCTTTATTTATTTTCGAATATTTTATTTTTAAGAAATCTCTACTCCCAACTGGGGGCTCAAATCCACAACCCTGATATCAAGAGTCTCATGTTCCACCAACTGAGTCAGCCAGGCACCTTTCAATTTTGTTTTTAGAAATAATAGACTAGGAGTTGGAGCCGCTGCTGCCACTCACCACCCAACGTGCACTCCCGATTCCTTCTGGTTCTAAGTCCAAAATGGCAACGATCAAGGATCAGCTGATTCAGAATCTTCTTAAGGAAGATCATATCCCCCAGAATAAGATTACAGTTGTTGGGGTTCGTGCTGTCAGCATGGCTTGTGCCACCAGTATTAATGAAGGACTTGGCAGGTGAACTCACTCTTGTTGAAGTCATGAAAGACAAATTGAAGGGAGAGATGATGGATCTCCAGCACAGCAGCCTTTTCCTTAGAACACCAAAAATTGTCCCTGGCAAAGATAATAATGTGACTGCAAACTCCAAACTGGTTATTATCATGGCTGGGGCATGTCAGCAAGAAGGAGAAAGTTGTCTTAGTTTGGTCCAGCTTAAGGTGAACATCTTTACATTCATCATTCCTAATATTGTCAAATACAGCCCAAACAGCAAGTTGCTTATTGTTTCCAATCCAGTGGATAACTTGACCTATGTGGCTTGGAAGATAAATGGCTGTTCCAAAAACCACGTTATTGGAAGTAGTTGCAATCCGGATTCAGCCCGGTTCCATTACCTAATGTGGGAAAGGCTGGGAGTTCACCCATTAAGCTGTCATGGGTGGGTCCTTGGAGAGCATGGAGACTCCAGTATGCCTGTATGGAGTGGAGTAAATGTTGCTGGTGTCTCTCCGAAGAATGCACCCTTAGGCACTGATGCAGATGAGGAACAGTGGAAAGAGTTTCACAAACAGGTGGTTGACAGTGCCTATGAGGTGATCAAACTGAAAGGCTACACTTCCTGGGCCATTGGACAGATGTGGCAGATTTGGCAGAAAGTAGAAAGTATAATGAAGAATCTTGGCGGGTGCATCCAATTTCTACCATGATTAAGGGTCTCTACAGAATAAAAGATGTCCTCCTTAGTGTTCCTTGCATCTTGAGACAGAATGGAATCTTCGATGCTGTGAAGGTGACTCTAACTCCTGAGGAAGAGGTCCGTTTGAATGAGAGTGCAGATACACTGTGGGGAATCCAAAAGGAGCTGCAGTTTTAAAATTTTCTAATGTTCCATGTCACTGTCTAGACTACAAGATTTTAGTTGGAGGTTGTGTATATTGTCTTTATTATCTGACCTGTCACTCAAGTAGTAATATTAAAATGGCCTAAGAAAAACATCAGTTTCCTAAAGTTACAAATGGGAATGGTTCACAAAACCCTGCAGTTATATCCTGATGCTGGATGATACCTGTCTTGTGTAGTCCTAAATTGGTTAATGTAATATAGTTTTACTATCTCAGAGGCACCACTGCCAATGTCACATATGCTGCAGTTACTCCTCAAACCAGTGTATTTACTGTGTTTTGTAACTTCTGATTCCTTCACCTCAATACCCAACGTGCCTAGTCCATTTTTTTTTCTTCAGTCACATCCTGGAATCCAATGTATAAATTCAATATTGCATGTATTGTGCATAATTCTTCTAAAGGATCTTATTTTGTGTACTATATATGTCAGAATATAGTGTACATTGCCATATAATGTAAAGAGACAATGCAACCAACTATCTGTCATACCAACTAAAATACCAAATAAATTTTGAACAGTGAAAAAAAAAAAGAAATAACAGACCATAATACAAGTTTGCAATGCATGATCTAAGCAGAAACTTAGTATTTCATTAGTCAAGAGGTATGTAATATATTTTAGTATACTGAAAGGCAATTTAAGAAATGTATCAAAAGTATGCTTGCTTTGATTCTTGCCTTTGCCACTTATCAACTGTGTATTTTGAAAAAAAAAATCTCTATGTATTGATTTGTTTTTCTGTAAAATAGGAATATTCTATGTACATATTTCATTGTGTTGTCACATGGCTTTAATTACATAGTAAATGAGAATAATGCTTGATAAACACCATTATCAAATAATGGTTTATAAATCTTCAATAAATGTTCACTATTAATACAGAGAATATTTTTAAAGTTTGATTAAACTTTACAAATATTTGATTTTACAAACATTCAAACTGTGGTTATTAGATGTTAGATATTATGCTAGACCCCGGCTATTGACAGTGATTTATAAGATGTCATCCTTGTTTTAAAGGAAGTCATAGATTTAAATAATCTTAAGATGACACCAGGAATATACTGCCAAACCAGCTTTTCCATATTGTCATTCCAATTTGTGTTTCTTTTCCTTAAGTGAACAAGATTTTTTCGAATTTGAGACACTTAAAATTTTGGCACATACTATCTATCCATAAATGATATAGAGAAATTATAAGGCAAATGTGACAAAAAGTATTGGAACTGAGAAAGTTTTAATAGACTTTTTCATACATTCCTTGCAACTTTACTGATAAAAGTCAACAAATGTACAAGAAAAACAATAGCATAAATATATATGTTGGGGTTAAAAAGATATGTATAAATAATATATATGACAAAAATAGCACAAAGTATGAAAGACACAAAAAGAATTTAATGCTTCAATCTCTTCAGCAACCATTAAAAATAATATAAAGATACATAGCAAAAAAGCCAATAAAGAATTGATTGATTTTAAGACAGTACACAATAATAATACTAAATTAGGCAAAATACACATTTGTAAAGAAATAAAAAGTGGAATAGGTTAACAGAAATAGAGAATAAAGTGCAAGAGCTAAACCCAACTGTTTAAAAAAATAGATTAACTGTAAATGGACCTAAAACTTCCGATTTAAGGCAAGACTGGGAGACTGGATACAAATACAGATGTAGGAACCAATGGTATGCTTTTATTATTTATTTATTTATTTGTTTATTTATTTTTTAACAATGGTATGCTTTTTAAAACAAATGCACATTAAATATTAAGGGAAAAAAAGAGGAGAGGATGAAAGAATTTTACAGTGCAAAACATAATCATGTGAAAGCCGGTGTGGCTGTTACCATTAAGGAAATTTAATAAGATATATTTCATTATCTTGAAAGGTTTAATTCATCATGAAAATTGCGTGTGTGTGTATGTGTGTGTGTATGGATGACTTTCAAATATATGAAACAAAAACTAAGCAGAAAATTAAGATAAATCTGCAGTCACAGAGGGGAAATTCACCAACTCTCTCAGTAACTGATAGGACAACTAAAAAGTTATTATTATATTTCTATTCTATTTCTATTATATATTTATGTATATATTTATATCTATTCTATTATTTTGACATACAGAAGACTTAAACAACACTATGAACAAAACTCACTTAAAGATCTCAACATCTAACAGCCCTAGAATACATATTTAAAAAAATTATACACTGACTACTCATCAAGACAGAGCATATGGTGGGAAATGAAAACATATTACACTGCAAAAGATCAAACTTTAAGTCTACGATCAAAGAATTAAATTAGAAATCAATAAATACAATGAGGGAAAGCCTCAATATTTGCAATCTCAATAAAATATTTCTTCCTAATCATTCATAAAACATATATCAAATAACACTAGAAAAATTGCCAACTAAAGGAATATGAAAATACTGTATGAACATATGTGCGATTTAGCAAAAGCAATGTTTAGAAAGAAAAGCTTTAACATCTTGAAAGAAGAAGAAGGTTTAAATATTGATGGTCTGGAGGACTTATTGTTTCAGTCCCAATATGTGAAGAGCTTGAAAGTTGTCATTTCCAATGTATCAACAAGAAAAAAGCCATCTAAACATAGCTTACTTTATTTTCGAGCCATGAGAACTAAAGTTGCAGAACAAACCACAACTTTAAAATCTGAAGACACAAGTAGGCACATTAAGAGAGTCACAGACAAGATCTGTTTACTTTGAGTAGAAGTTGCTTAAGTCATAAACTAGTAGATAAATTTAAATGGTAATCCCAACAAACTGCTGGAGATTGAATGTGTATTAGTTTAAAAGTGAGAACTTCCTGGGAGCAGAGGTGTCAGTGGTGTCCCCTACACTTTCACAGACTTTACCTCCAGAAATTCCATCAGGTATGATGGTAGAAGTCTGAGAAAGATACCCACCAGACACCAACAGGGGAAGAAGAAAAAGTGATTATTGTGGATTTCTTCTAAACTTCTCCATAAAAAGGCATAACCTTCAGGTTCTATTTTATTAGAGTCTGCCAATCTATCAATCTATCTCCTAGCATTTCTGTCCCATCAAAGGGCTGGGTGGATGGAAAGGAATCTATATCAGTGGAAAAATAGTTTGAATGTCATAGTCTCGATGCACAGGACAACTAAAAGAATGAGTTTAATCATAAAACAATAGAAAACTTTTCCTCACCCACACCTGACCACCACATAAAAAAAGACCTTTGTATAAAAACAATGGTACATAGCTAAAAGAGCTGTAACATGTAGTCTCTCTTTGAAGGAGTACCTACAAAAGCTCAAAATCAAAGGAGAAGATGAAAACAAGGACAATACAGCAGGACTCAATTTCTGTCTAGGTTAACATAAATCGTCACACTAAAGGTCTCATACCTCAGTTTCTGTTACCTGATACATCATATTCAGATTTCACTGAAATAACAAGATATTTCAAACAAGTAAGAAAAATACACTCTGAAGAGACAAAGCAAGAATCAGTTTCAGAAATGACAGAATTTTGAAATAGTTAGACATGGAATTTTAAAGACCTATGATCAGTATGTTTATTTGTTTTATCATTTCATTGATTCTATTATTCTAATGATTTTCCTGAACTGCTAATATTTTAATTTTATGTTATGTATATTGATTTATTCTTCTTAATGCTTCTATTAACTAAAGATATATTTAAACTCTCAGCCAATTAGAAGTGACAAGCAAAAGATATTCTCCTGTAAAACAAATTTACTTTTCCCATTCCCCCCCAAAATTATTCTATAAGGGCTTGCTTCCTTTAAACAAAAGGAAAAAGAAGAAAAATGAATCCCCAAACTCTACTGAGCACTAAATATCACTGCTCTGGTAGCATCTTTACTGTATGACAGACTCTTATTATCCTGTCATTTTACCACTCTGATTAATTTTAGATTCACAGGATTTCCTTTGTAGATATTCCAAATATGAACAGATTTTCTTGTTTATCAAATTTTATTCTTTAAATAATCCTTTTATAATTTTAATTCAGAATGTTCATCTTTCTCTGAGAACTTTTTTGCATTCTAAAAAGGAACTTATCAGTGGGAAATAATAAAAGATAATTCTGAAAATATAAGATGTACTTTGTAAATATGGGACTACTGATTAAGCTACCTTTCATATTATGCAAATACAGAAAAAAGATGCTTTCTGAAATGAAATTTAAGAAAATAAAGACATGACTAGAGATGTTTGTTTACTGGATGGCACAACTAAAAATAATTAATAATGTGTAAATATACTACTCATGTTACCATAATATCATCTGTAAAACATTCAAGATCTCCAAAGTTTAAAGAAGAAACTGATGCTTGTTCTCAGAAGAACCGGTTTTGAATATGACTTTTTAAAAATTTGTTTTAAGATTTTTTATTTATTTGAGAGGGAGAGAGAGAGTGTGTGCTCAGGTGCACAGGAACAGGGGGAGGAGCAGAGGGAGAGGGAGTAGCAGACTCCCCACTGAGCCAGGAGCCTGATGTGGGGCTCCATCCCAGGACCCTGAGCCTGAGGCAGGTGTTTAACCAACAGAGCCACCCGGCTGCCCCTGAATACAACTATTAAAACAAATCTGCATTCTCTTCAGATGCATTGCATTATGACTGTAGCTGTATGAAGAATCCATGTAGCTTCAGAAAGGCAGGGATGCTGGCAGAACTTAGAGGTAGAATAAATTGTAATTTTTTTTCACTTTATAGCATTCCTTAAGCAAAAATAAAACATTTGATTCCCCCAAAACAACATTTTTTTTTTCTTTCAGTCAAACCAGGTAAATAAACATCTCAATTTAAATAGCTCTTGGGCAGCCCGGGTGGCTCAGCGGTTTAGCGCTGCCTTCAGCCCAGGGCCTGATCCTGGGGACCAGGGATCAAATCTCACGTCGGGCTCCCTGCATGGAGCTTGCTTCTCCCTCTGCCTGTGTCTCTGCCTCTCTTTCTCTCTATCTCTCTTTGGTCTTAAATAAATAAATAAATAAATAAATAAATAAATAAATAAATAAATAAATAAATGCAAGGTCTTGATATATTAACATTTTCCCCTTGCACCACATCTACAAATGTTACATTTCAAATGAGTTGGGACCTTGAGAACAAACTATAACTAAATTCAAAACAATAACTGGCAGTGGTGGCTAAAATTAAGGCTAAAATTGAGTATTAATAAAATTATCTTAGTCTTTACCACAGTACTCAATGGCAGTCTTTTTTTTTTTTAAGATTTTTTAATTATTTTTTAATTTATTCACGAGACACACTGAGAGAGAGAGGCAGAGACACAGGCAGAAGGAGAAGCAGGGAGTCCGATGTGGGACTTGATCCAGGGTCTCCAGGATCACGCCCCGGGGCCAAAGGCAGGCGCCAAACCGCTGAGCCACCCACAGATCTCGCAGTCTTTTTCTTTTTTTTTTTTTTTTAATTTTCCACATCAAGAAATTATATAACAGCGATTTTATATAACCTGTCTTCCCAAGATTATAAGGAATTAATAAGGCTTTGAATCCAGTTTTATCTTACTCTAAAACATGCACTCTTTACCACTAAATTCATTTTGCTTCTCTACTTCTATATGAAGTCTATGTCTTCTTCTCTTTCATATATGTGGAATCCTTTATTTTTTTTTAAGATTTTTAAAGTAGGTGCACTGTATGGTAAAATGACAGTCAATAAAGATTAGGTTGAACCACTATAGATTTCTAGAACTGCATAAATAAAAACAACAGCAATAGCAAGTAGACAATAGATTCACAGTATGAAATGTCCTAAGATGACTTCAAGTTTTACTCATCACTCAAATGGAGTTGAACTTTGATTCTTAGTAACAGAAAAGGAGGCTTCCTATCCTCAACAGGAGGTTAGTATTTATTGAGGTATTTATTGTGGTCAGAGTACTGGTAGCTGGAAAAAAAGAACTCATGATTCTATCTACAGAGATTACTAAAATTAACCACACAATTAGCAAGTACTTCAATTATTTAAGTGATAAAACGAAATGAAATATTTTATTTGTTCCTTCTGTCCCTTCAAAAGAATTCCCCTCTCTCCTTTCCTTGTGGCAAATTCCTTCATTCACTGATAAGCTTATCTCTTCTTTTTGGATGGTGTGGAGAAAAAGAAGACCAAGTGAAAGTCAAACAGAAGTTGAATGCCATATTTATATAACGAAAATTACCATAATAGACTCTGCATTGTACATTTTCCTAAACTCCATGTGCTTTACCGCTTTCCACTCTATTTCCACTCTATTGCCCTATGACTTTCCAAGACATGAGCTTCCTCTCCCTTTCCTTAAACCTTGATCTCCAAAAATGAGATATTAGAAGAAGAGACTGCAACTAACTACAGACCTTAGTTATTTCTACACAGAATATCAATTCTGATAATAGAAGGAAATAGAATTGATTTGGAAAATATACACTTGGTATTTCATTTAACGTGTCTGAATTATTAAAAAACTGTCTATAAATGATCTAAATACTCCAGAAAATCCCCAAATGATTATTATCAGCACAACTTTAATTTGAAAATGTATGGAAATAATACATAGGAAATATTAGGACTAAATTCTGATATCTGCCCCTGAACAAAGTCTGTTTATTGCACTCACCTGGTTAACAGACAATAGCAATAAAAATAAATTAAAAAAAAAAAACAGAGAAAAAGAGAGAAGGCAGATTGGCTTCAAGAAAGGTGCAGGCTATTGAATCAGATGGATGTTAATAAGAGACTCAGGGAGCAGTTAACCTACAGATAATGAAAATGAAATCTGCACTTAGTAAAGTTGGCAGCCATCCCCTCACTTTGAGCTTTAACAGTTGGCTGATATACATGTGACCCACACTATGAAGATAGAGTCTGACTTCACTGAGAGATAGCCTGTCTAGGAAACTGCTAGAGAACAGACAGCAGTCAAGCAGCCAACATACTTCACTATTTAAAGGGAATTTAGACAAAGTCTACTGAAGCCATGAACGTGTATTACAGCAGCTCATTATTCACATTCAAATTATCTATGAGGGAGTGTCATCACCACTCCAATGAAACTTTCAGCTAGTTTTTATTTCTGACTTAAATTAAGGGTGAAGTAGGAACTACTTTTAAAAGGAAAAAAAATGGGATCTCTGGGTGGCTCAGTGGTTTAGCACCTACCTTCATGCCCAGGGTGTGATCCTGGAGTCCTAGGATCGAGTCCCACATCAGGCTCCCTTCATAGAGCCTGCTTCTCCTCCCTCTGCCTGTGTCTCTGCCTCTCTCTCTGTGTCTCTCATAAATAAATAAACAAATAAATAAATAAATAAATCTTGAATATATATATATATATATATATATATATATATATATATATATATATATATAAAACAATTAAAAGCCTGGGTACAAGGGAAATAATTCATATGAAACCACTTCTAAATGACTACATTTTTATAAGGTATTTCTGGAACAATTAAGAAAGGATTACAGGCTTGAATATGAACTCAATCTGATCCCAGCACAGAAAAATTGCTTCCTTCATTTCTTTTCTAACCTGAAATATCCTTGGTTCCAAAGGAAATCAGAATATGCCAGATTTTCTTTTTTATAGTTCTTTACTATCACCTTAGTTATCATGAAAAATGCTTCTACAGCAATGTTTTTGAAATAATCTAAAGGTCATTTTAAACAAAATGCCATAATAAGTCGTTCTGAAGCAAAGAAACTTAAAACACATACACACACACACACAGTTTATTGTTAAATCTTTCTTAAGTTGTGAAATAAACAGAAAGTTTTGCAGCTCAGTTCCTTGGACCAAAGCCACACTACCACAGACTTTAAGTCCCAGAATGTAACAACAACAACAAAATCAGTTTCTGAAAATATGTCCTCTTTAATTTTTTTAATATAGGATATAGACGTAATTTAGATTTTCCTTAATTGAATAAATTAAGATCTTTTTAAAAGTTTTGTGTAACAACTTTACCAAAATTTAACTGACAAGCACACTGATATTTTTCAATACTATACTTTGGTAAGTTTTGACATATATGGAACTTTCACCACAACTATGATAATTAATCACCACCGAGTTTCTTTGCACCCTTTATAGTCTCTTACTCTGTTCTTCTCTACTCATTTCAATTAAAAGCACCTTCCACACTTACACATCCAAACCTCAGGTGATCATGATCTGCCTTTAATTTAGTTTGTATTTTCTAGAACTTTATTTAAATAGAATCATACAGCGTGCATTATTTTCTGAGGGGGATAGAGCATGGCTTCTTTCATTCAATATAAGTATCCTGGCATAGATCCATATTGCATGAATTAATAGCGCATTATTTTTTTAACTCTGAGTCATACTCAATTGTACAGCTAACCATAGTCTGTATATCCATTCACCTGGTAACGGATATTTGGGGTGTTTCCTATTTTTGACTCTTAAAAATAAGTCTACATTAATGTACAAGTCTTTGTATACTTGTATATGCTTTTGATTCTTTGGGATAAACACCTAGGAGTTAAATGGCTGAGTGAAACAGAAGGTATGTGTTTAACTATTTAAGAAATTGATAAACTGTTTTCCAAAGTATTTGTACTCTTTTGCGTTCTCATCAGCAGTGTATGATCCAATTGCTCAGCACCTTTACTTAACTCAGTAGGGTTAATCATTTTTCATTTTAGCTATTCTTATAGGTGAAGTGGTATCTCATTATGGTTTTATTTGCATTCCCTATTGTCTAATCATGTTAAGCATATTTTCATGGGCTTATATGACATTCATATATCTTATCTGACATTCATATAAACAGTGCCTGTTTATATTTTTTGCCTATTTTCAATTTTTGTTTTTTTCCCCGATTTATTGAAATATAATCAGCATAGTATTGTGTAAGTTTGTATTCAATGTGATGATTCGATACACAGATATATTGCAGAATGTTTACCATATAATGTTAGTTAACCTAGTCTTCACCTTACATAATTGCAATTTTGTTTTTGTTTTTCTGGTGAGAGCATTTAAAAAGCTCTACTCTTATAGCAACTTTAAAGTGTACAATACAATATTATCTATAGCTACCATGTGCACCTTAGTCCATGGAGCTCACTCATTATATAATTTTGGATAATGATATATATACAAACTTTGTAGTTTGTATCTTTTGACCAACATCTCCCCATTTCTCCCAACCCTCCCCTCTTGGCAACTACTCTAAAAGTTCTATATTTTTTGCTTCCTCATATTAGTGAGATCATACAGGTTTTGTCTTTCTCTGACTTATTTCACTAGCATATAATGCCCTCTGGGTCCATTCATGTTGTTGCAAATAGCAGGATTTCCTTTTTATGGCAGAATAATATCCACTGTGTATGTGTCTGTGTATCACATTTTATTTATCCATTCATCTGTCCATGCATATCTAGGATATTTCCCTATCTTGTTTGCCCACTTTTTAAAATTGCATAGTTTACAAATTACTGAGTTTTGAGAGTACTTTAGATATAACTCCTAAATAGAAGTCTTTTATCAGGTATGTGACTTGTCATTATTTTCATCCAGTCAGTGGCTATTTATTCTTTTAAGATGTCTTTCAAAGAGTAGCATTTTCTTGATTTTGATAAAGCCTAATTTATGGTTTATTTTAATGGATTGTGCTATTGGTATTATACGCAAAGAAACATCACTTAGCCCAAGGTCACAAAGATTGTCCCTTAGGTTTTCTTCTGGAAGTTTTATAGTTTTTACAGGTTTTATAGGTTCTACATTTGGATCTATGATCCATTTTTTTAGTTGAATAGTGTAAGGTATGAAACAGTTTATTTTTTGCATGCAGGTATCTAACTTTTCTAAAGCCATTGACTATAGTCTATCCTTTGTCGACTGATTTACTTTTGCAGTTTGGCTGAAAATCAATTGACCACATAAAAAAGGGTCTATTTCTGGACTCTGTATTTTGTTTACTCTTTGTATATTATTTGTCTTGATTTCTGTGGTCTTATAACTTTGAAATTAGATACTTTAAATCCTCCAAAATAGTTATTTTTCAAAATTGTTTTGGCTATTCTGGTTTATTTGCATTTCTATGTGAATTGTAAAATCAGTTTGTCAATTATATAAAAAGAGGCTGCTAGAATTCAACTAGAATTGCACTGAATCTATAAATACATTTGGGGAGCAATATCATTATAATATCAACTTCTCCAACCCTCCATTTATTTAGGTCTTATTTAATTTCTCTTGGCAATATTTGTAGTGTGCAGTGTACAGAAGTTGCACATTTTTTGTTAGACTTATCTCTATTTCACATTTTTAAAGTTGTAAATATTATTTTTAACTTTTAATTATTTGTTGCTAGCATATAAAGCTATAATTTATTTTTATACTGATCTTGTATCCTGTTATTTCTAATAGCTTTTTTGTAGATTACATAAGATTCTCTGTGCAAAGAACCATGTCGGTTGTAACTTGTAATAAAGACAGGTTTAATTCTTCCTTTTCACTGTTCATAAACTTAAAAAAAATCAAAAGCTGAAAAGATACATTCTCCCCTCCATCCAGTGAAGGAACTACCTAAAAAACATGATTATGTATGTTCATACTCACACATGTAAATACCCATGTATATTACTATAGACTAAAATATGTCCCACTAAAATTTGTATGTTGAAGCCTAAAAACCCAGGGTGATGTTTTCGGAGATGAAGCTTTTGGGAAATAATTATGTTTAGATGAAGTCCTAAGGGGTAGAGCTTTCATGATGGGATTAGTATACCTGAGCAGACCAGAGAGCTTGTTTTCTCTGCTATATGAAAACACAGTCAGTAAGCAGTTGTCTACAATCCAGAAGGACAGCTCTTACCAGAACTAACTATTATGGCATCCTGATCTTGGACTTCCCAACCTCCAGAACTGAGAGAAATTAATTTCTGTGGTTTATGCAATTGAGTCAACAGCATTTGGTTATGCCAGCCTGAGTAGATTAATACACATACATGTAGGTGTGTGTGTGTGTAAAACTATCCCTTTTGTAATGGACTAAATGTTTATGTTTCGAAAATTCCTATGTTGAAATTTCTTTTGGCATTCTTTCACTAACTCCAACAATGTGTGTGTGTGTGTATGCGTATGTGTGTGTGTGTGTGTGTGTGTGTGTGTGTGTGTGATAGGGGGGTGTTCCCCATACACAACACAATGCAATTCTCAGGCACGAACAGGATGTCTGGGAATTTAACTCAATTTTGACATTATGTATCTGGAGATAGCATCAAATTCCACATAAGAGCTCAGTCCTACAAAACTATCCACCAACCCCCATTTCAGATGCCAGTCTCAAGCCTCAGGCTGTTATCTGTGCTTTGACCAATCTGCTACAGACAGAGGTTCTAATGGCCTCCGCTTTAGGGTCTTTTAATTTGCTAGAGAGGCTCATAGAATGCAGGGCAACATGTTTATCAGTTTATTACAGGATATCATGAAGGATATGAATCAACAACCAGATGAAGAAATACATAATTTGAAGCCCTAACTGTGAATGAAGAACAGATATATCTGAGAAATATATATTTGAATGATCAAATTATAATTTATATAATAATCCGAACAACCAAATATATATTTCTTATAAATCATTATGTCATAGAATATAATCTCCAATGTGATGGTCTTGGGAGGTGGAGCCTTTGGGAGATGATTAAGTCACGAAGAGAAAGCCCTCTTGAACTAGATTAGTGCCCTTATAAAAAGGCCCAGAGTGCTCCCTTGTGCTTCTGAGACATGAGGACACTGGGAAGACGCGGATTGGTTCAAGAAGCAGGAAATAGGCTCTCATCAGACACTGCATTTACTGGGGCTAAGATCTTGGACTTCCCACCCTCCAGAACTCTGTGGAATGAATTTCTGTTGTGTATAAGCCACCCAGTCTATGGTGCTTTGTTATGGCAACCTAACTGGATTAAGACACACGTCTACTTATATCTCAAAATAGCATGCTGAAATTTGAGACGTTAAGATCTAGTGTAATAAATGAAGAACATTTCCAGACTAAATAGAGCTGTTTCAGAATACTAAGAAGGCTAATATGATAGTTAACAACTGGAGCTTTACAAAATCACCAGCTTTTGTTTGGTGACTGTCACAATCAAGTACACAATCCTTAGTGCATAATTTCCAAAATCTTGGTAATTTCAACCTTATAAGTTACCTTTTGGCAAAGGAATTCTGACAGGGTCCTATAACTGATCTCTAAAAACACTTTCATGTTCTATTCAAAGTATAAAAATCTAAACATATCCACAGAATTATTAGTTCTAAACTTCAAATATATCATCAAATACAGCTTTAAAAATCCTAAATAAAAAGTATTCGGAGTTTATAGTATACATTTGTCATTTGAAAACTGTATTTCGAAACTCACTAGACTCAGAAAACAGAACTATTCAGTAATACAATTCCCTCTTGCGTTTTTGATAAATTATGTCCATAACAGATATGATGGGACAAAGAATATGTTTTGTAAGTAAGCCTCAGCTATATTGTAAAAGGAGATTGAAGCCAGAAAATATTTCTTCTCTCAGAACTTCCATTTTATTTCCATATTTATTTAGCTAAAGAAACACATACCAACACACACACAAAGTGGAAATGGTGATTTTAAGTATTTAAGTATTAAATCTTATTGATAACTATAGGAAATAAATATCGTGATTTATCATATTAACAATCAACTATGTTTCTTGTGACTTAAAATTTTACTTTCAATTTAATTATTACCACCATTTCAAATTCTCAGTTCTTTAATAAATATGTTTTTATTAAAGCATTGTTCTAACTTTAAAGTTTATCAATTTATGGTTTGAAATATTAATATAAATTTCTAAACTGAATTAACCAGGAAATGGAAAAGCAAGAGAATATATTTTAAGCACTTTGTTTATCAATACCAATACCTTTAGACTTCTAAGAAAGGCAGATTCCTAACTGAGGAACTCAAAGATACTGTCCTAAGAGAATTCTACTTTAAATACCAAAAAAATACACAATTATGAAATTATCATTCATTTAAATAGTCTCTAAACAAAAATCCTTTATTCTATAGAATAAAAATGGATTAAATGGAGTTTTAAAATGTATTAATTAAATTACAATAGTTAATCCTCTAAGATTAATTGTAATGAATAATTTAAAAATAACAATCACTTTTTGTGAAATTAATTTTCCAGATCATACTTTGACTTATATAGGCTTTACTCTGCCTATAGGGGACATGTCATGACTAGTAGTATAAAGTGTTAAGATTTCAAATTTTGCTCAAAATTTAATTGAATTCTTTTATACAAATGTGTAGTAAAATGAGATGTACTTTTTTTTTTTTTTTTAAACTCATTCTAACTATAGAATAGAAAATCCCAGATTGGCATGGGAAATAAATACAGAGACCGGAGTTAAGAGGCTGATAGAGTAAACTCAGTAATGAGATTTAAGACACAGGAAGTAGATTCCTAACAATGACAGTTGGAGGAAACCAACTGGATTTGAAAGATTAATTTAAAGGATAAAAATAAAAGCATGTTCCGTTAAAAAAAGAGAGAAAGGACGAGAAAAAGAATAAGCCTATATAAAAGGAAAAACATATGACTTTTAGTTATCTGTAAGTAGCTCTATATGACTGGTGATTTATTTACTTTGGTTAAAACATAATAGCATCAGGTATGTGACTGACTTTCTGACCTGAGCAATGCTTAAGAACGTAGTGATAATGATGGATTGTGAAACCAGACTGTCTGGGTGTGTGAGTCAAGGCCTCGCTACTTATCAGATATGTGACTTGGATCAAGTGTTGCCTGTACATCAATTATATTACCCAACAAAGGAGGATAATAACTGAGCCTCTCTCAAAAATTAAATGATTAAATATGCTAACGTGTTTAAAGCACTTTATAGTACTTAACGCAGTGCCTGGTAGGTGATGTTCACTTAATGGCTATTGTGGTATACTCTTCATGGTGATAGAAAGAGCAGATTTGAATAACACTTGTCTATGATTTTGCTTTTAAATATGCATTGGGGATGCCTCTAGGATCTAGTGAATATGTTCTAAAGGCAGTCACATATGCTACTTTATTTCTCTGAAGTGGAATCTTAATTAGAGATTGAGGTAGGAAATCAATGGTGAGGAGATAGCAACTACAGTCATAGAAGTTTAAGAACATCTTTATAATTATGTGAACAGTAAGCGGGGAAAGTGAGATGCCTGAGTCAGAACATCAAGAGAAACAAAAATATAAGTGAAAAAAATGAGGACAGTAGTCATTTAGCTAGAATGTAGCAAACCAAAGAGTGGGTACCAAAGGATGAGAAACTTCTGAAACATGGTAAAATCATAAATTAAAATGTTGGAAAAAGTCAATAAAAGGTGAGGAGTGAGAAATAGGTATCAAACGTATCTGAAAATTAAATAAAAATAAATCTTGGTGACTTTGGAAAGAGCAGTTTCCAACAGGTTTGGGTGAGAGATAGAAGGCAGACAGACATAGGTTGAGAAATGTATGGAAAATACAGAAATCAAACCTCTAATTCTAGGTAATTCCTTTTGATAAATTTTGTTAAAATTAGTGTAGTACCAGGAGTGGGAGGAAATAATTTTTCTATTTTTAATATATTTTACAGATTTAAGAGGTTTGTATACCTTTTTTTTTTTTTTTAAATTGGGGCTATAAATGGCCTATAAAGAGGTGGATGATGAATACATGGGGGAAAAAAGGAAAGGTGGAGAACAATCTTTAAGGATAGAAGAGTATTCTGCACAAAGCACAAATAAAAAGATCAGTCTTAGAAAACAGACTCTATATCCATTGAAACTGAAGAAGAGAAAAGGATCACTGCATAAGTGTCAAATGAGTGCAAATCTGGTGTCTTCTGTCTAAGAAGTAGAAACGAAGGTTTGAGGTTTCAGGTCAATGTAACATGAGAAAGACGTGACATGTATACACCAAGAAAAACAATAATCTGTTCCAGTAATGAAAAGCAACATGCCTGTGTTGCTTATAAATGATCTGGGACACTTGGTCACAAATATGAAAATCTTCTAAGCAAACCAATTAATAATGGCCATATCTCTGAATAAAAAGGTCACTAAGGAACCTTTCTAAATATTTTTTAAATTTTTTTATTTATTTATGATAGTCACAGAGAGAGAGAGAGAGAGAGGCAGAGACACAGGCAGAGGAAGAAGCAGGCTCCATGCACCGGGAGCCCGACGTGGGATTTGATCCCGGGTCTCCAGGATCGCGCCCTGGGCCAAAGGCAGGCGCTAAACTGCTGTGTCACCCAGGGATCCCTAAGGAACCTTTCTGAACAAACATGATACCAGAAGCATCTACTCTCTCTACTGACAGATGGATGAACCCAGGTGTCTGGACTGGTTCTTTGTGCCTAGGATGAGTATCAAGGATTTCAGCACTTCAGACTCCTCCCTATCCCTCTAGCAGGCTGTATTTGTGTGCTGATCAAACTGTACAATGAAAATCCTCATACTCCACTTCCTTTCCTGGCTAAATATTTTCAATTACTACAACCAGGCTTCAACCTAGGTGAAAATTCACCTGCTTGTTTGACTCATTTTTTATCCAGGTGGTTTTCTGTCAAAATCAATCTATTTTACTGGTCATCTGGTCACCAACTTCAATCTATTTTATGTGATAAATAATTCTTGGAATGGAGAGGTAGATTTCATGTTAAAATAAGATTTTTCACTACTGACAGGAAACCAGTGTTAAAGATTTTCAATATGTCATCTCCCTTGTAATATAGCTAATAAAACAGTGCTTGACCTAATATATTTAATCATAGTTTAGTGGCTGACAGTTTTTGGTATCAACTTTAGATTCTTATTTCTCAAGGATACTCTCTCAATATTTCTTAATATTAGCCTTCATTTTTTTTAAAGGAATGATGAAAGGTTGGGTCCTACAGCATAATGCAGATAAACTGTCATCTTACAACTTTACTTTCACATACTCCTCAATAAATATCCCATAATGTATAGAAAATAATGAATTTGTATTCCAATTTCCTTTGCTTGTCTTCACTAAATGTGAATGTATTCTTTTCTGATTTTCTTCCTTTAGTAATTTTTATATTTAAGTGATCTGATTTTGATTTTGGCAGTAAGGTGTGAAGGTAGGAGAAGAAAACAAATTGTCTTTAAATATAATACATCTACTAAAAATACTGAAAAGGAATTTCAAATCATGTACTTGTAGATGTTAGAGGAATTTTTTTGGCCAATACTGGAAAATTCCATAAAGGAGAACATTAAATAAATAAGTAAACTTTTTTTTTTTAAATAAGTAAACTTATAAGTAAATACAAAATCAAGGGTTTTCAGAGTACACTGAGATGCTGATGGATTTTGGGGATCCTTTTAAGATATTCAAGGTGAGAGATACTAGAAGCTGGGGGAAACAGAAGATTCAGAGCTATTTGAGATTTTGAGAAAGATGGAATGTTTGGCTGATAGGATAATCAAGGAATTCACTGGGATACTGAACAATGCAGAGCAAAGTGGGCCATGAGAGGCTAGGATAATGCATTTTCCTGAATAGAATTCTCTTATAGCTTAAATGTGGCCTACTTGATTTTATAAAAGTCCAAGGGACATTTTTTACCTTACTAAAGAAGGAATGAAAATTGGCTTTAAGATTACTCCTAATGGGTTCTGTGTCCAGAATAGTCAAATTGAGTCCAAAGGTTCAGCAGATTTAGGAAGGCCTAAGTAAGTGGCAGAGATGTGAGCTAGCAAATTAAGAGAAAATAATCAAATTTCTAAGTACTGTTTTCTTTAATGGTTTTAATTTTTTTTAATTTTTTTTAAATTTATCTACGATAGTCACACACACACACACACACACACACACAGAGGCAGAGGGAGGCAGAGGGAGAAGCAGGCTTCATGCACCAGGAGCTCGACGTGGGATTTGATCCCAGGTCTCCAGGATTGCTCCCTGGGCCAAAGGCAGGCTCCAAACCGCTGCGCCACCCAGGGATCCCTCTTTAATGGTTTTATTTGGGATTTTCGTTCTTACAGTGGGGGAACATGAAATCTAAGGTTTTAATGCGGCTGAATACTTTAGCACAGTATTCTGTTATTAGCCAAGATGAGGCAGGGCTAAATGGTTAGTTTTTTTCAAAGACTGAAGACATAGACAACTAAAGACATTTTGGGAGTTTTCATTACAAATAAATCCAGTCCAGCTTGCCCAACTATGTAGGCAATCTATGTCATTAACCTCAATTGATAGATTTTTAAGTGATGTGTTTTCTATAGCACTTTATGTAGTATATTCAATCAAATATGCTATTTTGAATGTTTTACCATTATTGATTTTCAAGACTTTATTGATCTGTAAATTTATTTGAGAGAGAGAGAGAGAGAGCGAGCACATGTGCATGCTTGAATGCTAGTGGGTGGGGAAGAGCAGAGGGAGAAGAGAATTTCCAGAAGGCCACAAACAGCGCTTGATCTTAGGACCCTGAGATCATGACCTGAAGTGAAACCAAGAGTGGGATGATGTTTAACTGACTGAGCCACCCCAGTTCTCCATCATTACTTATTTTCTACAATAAAGTGTTGAACTGTGTGCCTAGAAATAAACCTATACATTTTTGGTCAACTGATTTTTGACAGGGGTGTCAGGAAAATTTAATGAGAAAGGATAGTCTTTTCAAGAAATGTTGCTGGGACAACTGTATGCCAAAATGTCAAATAAAGGAGTCCCCCTTCCTTACACCCATACACAAAAACTTATTCAAAATAGTATAGACTATATGTAAGAAACAGAAAACTTTTAGAAGAAAATATAGGAACAAATCTTTGTGATCTTGTATTAGGCAAAGCCTTTTTTAAATACAATGAGGAAAGCAGAAATGACACATATATAGATAAAATGGACTACATCAAAATTTTTTAAATTTTGTGCTGTAAACAATACTGTCAAGAAAGTCAAAATACAAGTCATAGAACAGAAGAAAATATTTGTAAACTATGTGACTTTTACCTATAATATAAAAAACAATACTCCTACAACTTAAAAATAAAAAGACAACCTAATTTAAAATAGACAAAAAATTTGAATAGACACCTCTCCAAAGATGATATACGAAGAGATAATAACATATTTCATAATGTGAAATATGCTCAACATCTGTCATCAGGGAAATCCAAGTAAAAACAAGAAGAACAGGCCACTTCCCACCTAGTAGGATGACAATAATCAAAATACAATAACAAGTGTTGATGATGATGTGTGGAAATTGAGACCCTCATACAATGTTGATGGGATATATAATTGTGCAGCTACTTTAAAAATAATCTGACAATTTCTCAAGATGTTAAACAGAATTACCATGTTAGCCTACAAACTCACTCCTTGAAACAAGTTAAAACATAGAACCACATAAAAATCGGTACAAAAATGTTTTCTGCAGTGCTGTTCACAATAGCTAAAAGATGGAAACAACCCAAATGCTCATCAACTGATAAATGAATAAATAAAATGTGGTAGATCTTCATTACATGTAGAAGTTGCAATCACATAAACTACTGATATTGATATTCCCATACAATGGTTTCCTATGTAACCAACTGAATAATATTTCAGGATAAAAAATGTCCCAAGAAGCTAAGTTACTCTGCTACCTTGTTTGGACATTTCTAATTTTTCAAATTATATAAATCGATGAGATCAAACTTTGTGGCTTCTAGCTTTTCTGCTCACATACACATATGTGTTCCATAAATTACTGCTAAATTGCCTCCCTTATATTTAGACATTTTAAAGTGCAGCTGAACAAGGTAAAGATTTAAAACCATCTTCAGTGAAGATGAAATTGCTTTGAGTAGCATGACACTTTAGTGCAAGAGGACATAAAATACTTGAGCTAATGGAAATGATAAAACAGTGTTCTTTGATAAAAATTTAGTTAAAAATAAAAAATTACTTAATATATCTGTGTCTTCCTCTATGCCTGTTAAATATTGAGGTAAGATGAAAATCAATATGATGGCTGAATTTAACTAATTTATTTAGAAACAAATTCTATCCTTTAAAATGCTTTGCTCATTTGACAAGCAATTATTCTATATTTTGCAAAAATGAAGTATTTGCATGTTCCTCTCTCAAACAGCAAACACTAAGCCAACATGACATTAAGATTTTGTTAACTCATACAACCAAAAGAAAGAAAGCATAAATGCCTTTAATAGTCTATAAATTAAATAAGATTGATGCCATTTTGATATTTAAATAAAAAATATAAACCTGACTCTCTCATCTCATCTACTTTAATTATAAAATATGTAAATAATAATGTTATATGACAAGTGATATGTCTGTTGCTTACCTTTATCATACTAATTAAAATCAGAATGATAGTTGTTTAGAAAACAGTTGTAAGGGACACCTGGGTGGCTCAGCAGTTGAGCATCTGCCTTTGGCTGAGAGCGTGATTCCAGGATCTCAGATCAAGTCCTGCATCGGGCTCCCTGCAGGGAGGCTGCTTCTCCCTTTGCCTACGTTTTGGCCTCTCTCTCTCTCTGTCTCTCATGAATAAATAAATAAAATCTTTAATGAAAAAAAAGGAAACAGTTGTAATTATGATAAATTTTTCTTTTCTGGTATTCATCAGTATTAAGGCAAGTTAAATACTGAAAATATTAATATATTTATATTGTTTAAAACTCTTAGAGTTTAAATATTATTTAACCAATATGATTGAACAAATATATTTACTGAGCAATTGTGAAACATAAGATATAGGGATCCCTGGATGGCTCAGCGGTTTAGCTACTGCCTTTGGCCCAGGGTGTGGTCCTGGAGTCCCAGGATCGAGTCCCATGTCAGGCTCCCTGCCTGGAGTCTGCTTCTCCCTCTGCCTATTGCTCTGCCTCTCTCTCTCTCTCTCTGTGTGTCTCTCATGAATAAATAAATAAAATCTTAAAAAAAAAAATAAACCTAGGATATAAAAGGAAGGGAGACTTAAAACTAAGTCTTAAAACTAAGACCTTAAGGAACTTGTTTTCTAATTGTGAAATGAGAGAATTACATAAATAAATAAATGCAAAAGAAAGATATTTGCCAAAGAAGTAGACTAAGTACTAACCTGGTACAAAGATGGAAAATCTACTTTAGGAGTGATAAAATAATTAATAAATAATACATACAAGATAGTATTTGAAGGGACTCTATCCATTTATTTGCTTATTTAAAATTTAGAGGCAGAAAATTAAAGAGAGCATACTTTTATGGATTATGGCATATTCTTTGTCATTTGCTTCATAATGCTAAGTAATGCTCTATCTGAAGTCAAAGAGTGCCATAGTATGTGTTTCTCTAATGTCATAAGATTGAAAGGCTTCCACCAGAAGTTGAGAGATCCTGGGTTTAGAGGTAAGAAAACATGCTAAGTGAGAAAAGACATTAACAGTTCCCATTTCACAGTCTTCTTATGTTTGGCTGTTACTCATTTCCTCAAAGAGTTTGATCCCTGAATGAGGTTTTATGCCTTGATTGCTTTGTCCTCTTTTGACCTCTCTTCATATCCAAATTTCAAACTGTCTCTCTCTTTTAGGTGTTTTAAGCATCTTACTTCAAAAGCACTCATTACTGTGCAAGTAATGAATGGCATATGACTTGTTAATAACAAATAATTGATTTGGAGATTAAATAGCTTTAACATTTTGTGGAATTCCAACTTCATACAAACTATTTTGCTTATAAAACCATCCCTAAAGAAATCTGATTTTAACAACTACATTAAAATGTAAGGGATTCTGCTTCTTTCCTATTACAGTCTTTAATTCTTCATTTTTGACCTTCTTTTTTCTTCATATTGGAAAGATTTCCAGTCATGGTAGGATTTATGTTGAATCAACAACATTCCATCCCTATGCAATGAAGTTATACATTTGGGGGCAGGACGCTATGGTTAACATGGCAATCTTTGCTAAGAAACGGAACACAAAAGTCTTAATATGGTTGATGATATGTAAAAGACATATACCAATACCTTATCAAAGTATCTTATATATATGTGTGTTTATATAGGTAACCATATATATCTTATATAAACTCTAAAACAAATATTAATTTAGCTTTATCTTCAAGCTATTCTTCCCAAAAATTAATTCATATTATGAATTTTTAGATAATGTCATGTATAACCTAATCTATGTCAAACTCTGCAACATGGACAAAAAATATTTACCATCTCTAACGAAAGCAGGGGCTGGGCAAGTGTTATCTCTGTTACTACTGAGACAAAATTCAGTTTCCCACTGTCTATGGTCATATCTAATATTGGAGACAGAATTTTGTCTGAATTAGAAAAAAACATCTAGTAAATATTATAACTATATCAATTTATGAATTTTAATTAAAATTTAACTTTCATATATGAATTATGAATTGGAATTATATGGATATAGATCTGTATTTGAATTTTATGTCAGCTTAATTAACTCATGAATCTTGTAAGACAATTGTACCTTTTGTATCTCAAAAAAATAGTTTCATTTCTCAGGGGTGTAAACAAATGAAAGCAATGATACACTAGCGATATTTTGATCATCTTTATTAAACTAGAATAACAGGTTTTAAATTAACTAATTTAAAAAATTTATTTTGTCCTTCAATGTACTATCATTTTGAGTACTAGGAATACAAAGAAATTTAGAATTTCTTAATGAATAGTTTTCCAGATGAGGAGACATAATAGAAGTGTTTTATTTTGTCTGAAAAAAATACTTTAATGATGACAAGAGCTATATGAAAATGTATTCATAAATTCTATCTACAAATGTTTGTACACACCTATTATGTACTAGGGATACAGTGGTATGTAATACACATAAGTTTCCTTTCTCAAGGTGCTTCCTTAATTAATAGATAAAATAGGTCATATTAGGCTGTAAAAATTGGGATGCGGCAACTTAATAAAGACTAATATATCATAAAGTATTTTTCCTAGCTTTATTGAGATATAATTGAAATATAACATTCTGTTAGCCTAAGATGTATATGTTGATTAGATACTCTTACAGATTGCAAATGACCATAACATTAGCTAACACCTCCATCATGTCATAATACCATTTTTTTTATGGTGAGATAATTTAAAATCCACTCTCTTTAACAACTTTCAAGTATAGAATACAGTATTATTAGATATACTCACCCTATTGTACATAAGATCCCAGAACTAATTCATCTTAAACTGGAAGTTTGTGCTCTTTGGCCAACATTGCCCCATGTCCCCCATTCCCCAACCCCTGGTAACTACCATTCTAGTCTCTGTTTCTATGAGTTCAGCGTTTTTAGATTCCACTTATAAGTGATATCGTACAGTATTTGTTTTTCTATGTTTTACATATTTCTCTTAGCATAATACCCTCAAAGTTCATCCATGTCACAAATGACTGGATTTCCTTCGTTCTCATGGCGGATTAATATTTCATTATGAATATATATACATATATATATTTGTATATGTATTCCATGTCTTCTTTCTACATTCCACTTTCTACATTCCATTTCCATCCACTGATGGAAACTTAGGTTGTTTCTGTATTTTGGTATTGTGAACAATGCTGGAATGAACATGGGAGTTCAAATATCTCTCTGAGATCCTGTTTCCATTTCCTCTGGATTGCTACCCAGAAATGGCAGTGCTAGATTATATGGTAATTTTACTTTGTTTTTTGAGGATTCTCTGTACTGCCTCATAGTAACTGCCCCAATTTACATTCCAATCAACAGCTCATAAGGCTGCCCTTTTTTTCAACATCCTCACCCACACTTGCTATCTCTTGCCTTTTTTGATAGCCATTCCAGCAGAAGTGAGATATTTTACTCTGGTTTTGGCTTGCATTTACCTGATGATTGCTGGTATTGAGAACCTTTCCATGTACCTGGTGACCATTTGTAAATCTTTTTAAAAAAGAGTTAATTCCTCCTCTACATTTTTTCAATCACATTGATTTTTTTGCTATTGAGTTGTATGAGTTCTTTATGTATTTTGGATATTGACCCCTTATCAGGCATATGGTTTGCAAGTATTTTCTCTCATTTTGTAGATTGCTTTTTCATTTTGTTGATAGCTTTCTTTGCTGTGCAGAAACTTTTCAGTTTGATAGAGCCGTTCTTATTGCTTTTGTTGCCTTTGCTTTTGGTGTCAAATCCAAAAAATCATTTTCAAGACTGATGTCAAATAGTTTACCCATGTTTTCTTCTACAAGTTTTATGATTTCATGTCTTATGTTCAGGTCTTTAGTCCACTTTTGATTTATTTTTGTCTGTGGTATATGATGGGGTCCAATTTCATTCTTTTTAATGTGGCTGTCCAGTTTTCTCAACACCATTTATTGAAGAAAATGTCCATTCTCCATTGTATATTCTTGGCTCCTTTGTCATAAATTAAATAACCATATCTGTGGGTTTATTTCTGGGTTCTTTATTCTGTTCCATTGATCTCTGTGTCTGGTTTTTTTTTTGTTTGTTTGTTTGTTTTTTACATTTTTTTAAATTTATTTATTCATGATCGTCACACAGAGAGAGACAGAGAGGCAGAGACACAGGCAGAGGGAGAAGCAGGCTCCATGCACCGGGAGCCCGACGTGGGATTCGATCCCGGGTCTCCAGGATCACGCCCTGGGCCAAAGGCAGGCGCCAAACCGCTGTGCCACCCAGAGATCCCCTCTGTGTCTGTTTTTATACCAATACCAGACTGTTTTGATTACTACACCTTTGCAATACACTTGGGTATAAGGGAGTGTGATGCTCCCAGCTTAGTTCTTTATCAGGACTGCTTTAGCTATTGCATACGTTTAAGGTCCCATTCAAATTTTAAGATTGTCTGCTCTATTTCTGAGAAAAATGCTATTTGGAATTTTGGCAGGGATTTCACTGGTCTGTAGATTGCTTTGAATAGTATGGACATTTTAAAAATATTAATTCTTTTATCCATGAGCATGAAATATCTTTCCATTTATTTTTGTCTTCTTCAATATCTTCCATTAACGTCATCGTATTCAGTGTACAGGACTTTCACCTCAGTTAAATTTTAGATTATTGGTTATTTAAATTTTTGATGCTATCATAAATGAGATTGCCTACTTAATTTCTCTTTCTGATAGATCATTGTTATTATATAGAAAAACAACAGATTTTTTTATATTGGTTTTGTATCCTGCAACTTTACTGAATTTATTAGTTCCAACAGTGTTTTCGGTGGACACTTTAGGGTTTTCTATATAGAATACCATGTCAGCTGTAAACAGAGACAATTGTATTTCTTCCTTTCTGATTTGGATGCCTGTATTTCTTTTCCTTGTCTAATTGCTCGGGCTAGCACTTCCAGTACTATGTTGGAATGAAAGCAGTAAGAATGAATGTCCTTGTCTTACTCTTGGTCTTAGAGGAAAAAGTGAAAGCTTTTCCCCATGGAGTATGATATCAGTTATGGACATATCATATATGGACTTTATTATGTTGAGATACCTTCCTCCCATACCCATTTGTTAAGAGTTTTTATCATGAAGGTTTGAAAATGGAATGAATATAAGCTAATAAAATAATTTAATCAAAGATAACCCATCTGTTTTTGATTTAGGAGACTGGCCAGTGGCACTATTTACTAACATGTGGTGACTGTGGGACTGGTAGATTACGGAATAATAAAGTTCTGTATTGGCCAGGTTAATTTCAATATGTCTATAAAATAACAATAGAAATGGCAAATATACAGATAGATAAATTCATCAGAGTTCTTAATAAGAATGAGGATAGCATTTTGTAAATAATCTCTTCTCTAATGTTGGTATGAAATTCCCCACGGTGGTATTTGTTTTGAATATATTTCAATATAAATATCAGACTAACTGTATTTTTGAACAGCTTAGCTGGAAAACCATTTTTTTTTATTTTAAACCATACTTTTGCCATTTTAGTGGCATTCAGTATGACACAAGTCAACATAGAAAAACATACTCAATTCACCCCCCAAATATACTTGATGACACAACAGCTAGGCAAACATTAATATTTTCATATCAATCAAATCCGTATAGATTTTAGTGCTTTTATAGATTTTGCATCTATTAGAATTGATAGAATTTTGACTCTACAATTGGCACAGATTTTATTACCATAAATTCTACTGGAAGTAGTAATTCTTGTTATAAAATATAGTCATGTTCCCTTAAATAGGACCAGAAATCTAATGACTAAAATGTATAAAGGTCTTTTACTGCTTCCAAATATTATATCTCATTTCTGCTCTGCATTTTAAATGTAGCTTCCAAAGCATGATGGAATATGCACAGTATGAAAATAAGTGGATGTGATGATTGCCTTGCCTGCTAAATATGGTCCATTTATAGTCTCACAATTCAATGCATTTTCCATGGAATTTACTGTGTTATAACTCAGCATTAAGCCCTCAAATCTTATCAAGTATCACCATAAAAATCATCCATATGAAAATCATTTTCATGGTCTATAATACCATTATTTTCTTCAATAACAGAAAATGTGTGAAAATATCAATTTTCCTTTCTTCTTCTAATCTCTGAAATTCTCAGAGATAAAAGGCAAATACAACCAAATGATTTAAAATTTGCTGAGTAGCTTTACTATTTGCACTCTCAATTTCACCATACTATGTTTTATTTGTTTACTTTTAATGTTATAGGCTTATTAAGGAGGCTAAATATGTAGGGATATATATCTCAATACTTTTTTGATACTCATATTTCTGACAAAGTTCCAAAGGAATTTCCATATCTGGGAAATTCTCTATAAAGTTGTTGTCATGTAATTCAGGGTGGGAAAAAACCTACTGTTAATGTCACCTTTTTGACAACAAAACTGCTTTTCCCAGTTCAACCAGTCTGATAAAAATCTTGACATTTATGTGATCCAAAGTCATAAGAAGATGATTTGCAAATGGAAGTCAATTAAATAGTTGTGTAAAATCTTTCTTTTTAGCAAGGATAACTTTTGATGATATTTAATTAGGAATAGAATTAAACTGGAAGTATAAACATTCTAAATTGGAATGTGTCTAGATATAATTTCATCTGAATAATCTGCTCTGGGTTGCAAAACACTCACTGTTAGCTCACATTGTTCATAAAATTCCCTCTTTTCAACATTGTCTATAGCCTTTGTAGGATTTTAGAGTTCAATATAAATATGGCTTTTTATATTTGAGTTTTTTAGGGACTCATATGAAACCAGAGCCTGAGAACAAATGAAGGAAAAAAAAGATAAATAATGAAAAGCAACTATACGAGTGATAACTGAAGTCAACGCTGAAGACAACTGTTGCTTAATTCCTCTTTGAGAGCTTCAGAAAGTAAGATGCATCTCTCTCAGAATTATCAACCTAAAGATTGACCTTGACAAATATTTATCCACCAGAGCTTCTTCCCTCTAGTTGAGATTTTCCTCCAGAGGTGTTAACTCAAACACACATGTACAGAACAAAAGTACAGGAGAGATATGAGATTCTTTAAAAGATTTAGTAATGAAAAGTTTATGAAATAATCTGGCTGTAACTGGTCCTAAGGCTTTGATATTCATCATTTCTATCTTCTACCACTTATTCTGGATTTTCCTCACCTTTGGTCATGCATGTCTGATGAGAGAACTCCTTCAGGTTTCTGTACCATACCATATGAGAAATCTCAGGAGAAAGGTGAAGTCACAAGTAACATATGCTTGAAGCGAGATGCTTAAAAACTATCCCCTGGAGCCAGATCTGAAATTAGAGGTTAAGGTCAAATGGTGTATGTGTGAGAGAGCACCAGAGGCATTCAATTAATTAGGAATGGACTTTTATGGTTGCATTTATAATTTATCAAGACTTTCTAGGTTGCTTGGTTAATAGAGTAGTACAGTTTCTTATTCAGCATTTTATCCTTAGTGTCTTCTAGTTTTTGGGACTTGGAAGACAATTAAATCTTGAAAGAACACACAAGTGAAGCCACTGATCTTCATCCTAGATATCTAAAATATTCCTCTCTTATATTCTTCAGTTTCTAGTCATTATGCTTAAGAAATACCTGCCCAGTCAATCCTCTTCCTTTTATCACCTTGAAGTACACTCCCTCCCATGCTGTTTGGGTTTGAGAACAAATCTAAATATTAGGTTCACAAACAAAAACAAAAGCAAAACAAAAAAGGGAAAAAATCATATACACAGAATTGGATCGTGTCACACTTCTGTAAAACAGTCTGTATGGTCCTTCCTATTTATAGTACTTGGTATGATAAATGAGCCCATTCACAACCTGGAGATAACCTATCACATCCTCTAAATCATATTGAAACACCCTATGTTCTAACACCACAAAATGAGTAAATCCTTTTTGAAAACATCATATAGTTCTAAAATTCTCTTCCTTGTCATTCACTGCCCAGGATGTTTTTCTCTCTCTTTGGAGGGTGAAAAGCACAGCTAAAGAATTCAGGTTAAAAGTTACTTTGTGAAGTATTTTCTTATTTCTTTAGGAACCATCATAGGAATAGACTTATGCCACTGGTAGATCTCACATTATGTAAGTCTCTTCTGTGGGGCTCACATGCCATTTTGCCGCAAGTCTGAGAACTTCCTGAGGCCATAACACGTTTATCCTTATATCATCAATATTATGCTAACTTATAGGAAAAATGCATTTCTTGATAAAAAAGAAGGAATGGAGGAAGGAAGTGAGCTAAGAAGGCAGGAAGGCAGAAAGGAAGGAGAGAAAGTAAAAAACTAAACTCTATAATCTTCCCGATAAATGCTCCATGGTCACTGATATAATCTCTATGTGTGGCTACCTCATTCACACACATTTTTAAATCTTTTGATATTTTCATGGAATAAGGTCACATAAAACATTCTTCTGCCCTCAAAGGTAAAGAAAGTCACCCTCTGCATTTTTCAAATTCTCCTCACAATCGAAACACAAACAGATGGCTAGCACCAGAAATTCTAGCCTCCATCCCACAACAGGCATTAATGGAACAGCTGACAGCTGAGAGCTAAGGCTCACTGTGCACACTGAAGGAATGCCCTGGCCAGAATTTTTTCTTTTAATCTTCTGAGCATTACTTTGAGCACTGCACCACTGTGGACATCTGGCACAAGAATGACAAGAACACTTTAGATGGTTTAGCATTTTGTCTGTGCTGTAATCATCACACACACACACACACACACGCACGCACGCACACACACACAAACATGCTAAACCCCTAGACATGTCAGCTCCCATCCAGTTAAGAAAGGATGCTTAAAGAGAAAGCTAGGTAGGTTCTAGCATGTGGTGGTCCTGTAGCACCGGAATTCTAACATGCTCTTGCCTAACTTCCTCTCTGCTCTGATCTCTAAATGGCCCCTTATCCTAGACACAGTGTTGAAGTACTTCTTTTATCAGATAGCAGGACTTCAGTTCTATTTATTATACTCAGCTCACTCAGGCTCTATTAGGGCTGATCTCAGACTGAAAACTTGTACCATATGTTATTCTGATTGCATTTCCTAGTTGTATTCTTCACCTCTCTATCTTGGCTTGCCTACTCAGACTGAACCAGTTTCCTCTTTCTCTCAATTAACTTAAGATTTCAGGTGACAACTTCTAGATCTCACCATGACCACTATCAGCATCCTAACTGGCCAGCCTCAGACCTCTGAAAATTTGATCTTCCTTCTACAAAAATGATGACAGAGTCTTATTAATTCGACCTTCTAAATATTCAGCAACTCTGTGATCTACAGTAACTGCCTTTATTAAAGTCTTTTGTAAAAAGAAATTCAGCTTACCCGGTGCCTGGCACAATGTAAGCAATCAATAACTATTTGACAAAAGAAATGATTGATAACACTAAAGCAGAGCAGTTTATCTTCATGACTCTAGTCTTAACACCTTCAGATCCATACGCCACTTTTTTGCCAGTGTTAGTTGTAAAAGGAAAAAGAACATAGTGATTTCTTCCCTGATCCTATTTTCAATAAATTCAAGTTTAGATTCCTTTATGGCATCTAGGGTTGTCAGCTGAACACTGCTTATATTTCTTGCTTTGCCTTTTGATACCCCTATATAGTTTTAAGTGCTCTTTCTTCAACTTCCAGCAATTCTTGTTACCCAGTGAAATATTATTTCTTTAAGACTTGTGATTTCCTCAAATGGAACTTTTTAAAAACAGATTTCTCTATAGAAGTATTCATTGTAATGCATTGTCTCCTAATTAAATGTAAGCTTACTGAATCAAGGATTGCCCTTTTGTCTAATAATCAGCATAGCACCTGGCACATTGCCAAGTATTCAAGGTGCTTAAAATAAATTACATTAATATTCCTCATCCTTATGTTATGCTTTTCATTTGCCCTCTCAGACAACCTTATCCTAACCTTACAAATATGCCATATTCTCCCCATGTCTCTTGGCCTTTGGTTGCTTCTAGTTTAGCACATCAGACATAAATATCACAACAATCCAGCTTTCAAAGGCTAAGATTTGAGATTTCTCAAGTTTGTACAAACTTTCTCCTTCATTCTTACTGTCTAGTTCTTCAGCATTAGCTTGAGTTTGGACACCAGAAGGGAGATTGGTTTCCTTTCACAGAGCTTCAAAAGCATGACTTTGAATCTCCTTTCAGTGTAATATTGTCTTACATATATATAATCTAAAAAGTCAAAGGAAAAGAATGTATCTCTGGTTATTTATTCATAATTGAGACAGTCTCCAGTTTACAAACAGAATTGCATGTGTTTTAAACAATAAATGAAAATCCTTATTTTTACTCCTTTGTATAAAGAATATAATCTCAAAAGTTTGTCAGGCTAGGCCACAAAGGGATAACAGAGTTTTTCAAAGGAGTAAAACAGAGTAAATTAGCCATTAGTCTTTTTATAGATAATTCTAGAAGGAAAAGAAAGCATAGTTCTCATGGAACCTCCAACTTGTGCTAGATACCAGCTTCATGTATTACAGTCATGATCATTCAGTTAGGGGGAAAAGCCATTTGTTGAGTTACCTAGTAGTTGTGAGGTCTCATGTTAGGTGTAGAAACAAAAATAATAAAAATAAAAATAAAAGAGGCTTGTACCAGCCCTCAAGAAGAACACAGTCTTCACAATACTCCTTTGAGACAAGTAATATTATGTCTTCACAGAAAATAAGTGACATTCCTGTGGCCACATTTAATAAATGGGAGGGCCATATTGGGAACCCACATCTATTGGTGTTAGCAAACCTGCGTCTTGCAAGTTATCTTCCTGCACCCTAGAGAAACATGCGAACAGATGAATCTGCTCTGGTTTATCTTCTGAGAGAAAAGAGGACAACTTCTAACTTAATACTTAGGTAACAGGAAGTAATGAAAGTTTTGTTCTAATATGCAGTGTGGGCTTGTGAAAAATAGATAAGATTAATTAGCAGTGGAGATTCTGAAGAAAACATGTGAGATTTGTTTTGACTTAAAAGTATATACAGTTTGTTTTGAGGATGATGTTGGAACAATTTTACTTTGAAAGAAGGAAATCACAAGACATGCCAAACTATAGACTCTTTCAGTATTTCTGGAGAAAAACAGAGGGTAAAAGATGGTTTCCTCAAGGGAAGTGATAAAAGAAAGGATATGCAAAACCTCCGATCTTACTGAGTATCACAAAATGAAGAGCTTCTGAAAGAAAACTGAAAAGCTGAATCTCAAGAGAACCCCCTTTCTTGTAACTGAAATGTGAAGCCTTTACATGGACACTAAAATTCCTGGGAAAAAATACAGCATAAACTTCCTTTGGAAAAGTAACCTCTTCTTCTACAATCTATTACATTTGTCCTTTAATATGCAGGCAGTATCTGTCCTCCTTAGTTTCTCCCAAGTCTTTCCTCAATGATTTTAGTGGGGGGGGGCTTCTCTCCAGGAGTCAGAAACATCCTTTTGAACTACTTTCTCTTTCATATTCACCCTACACACTGCCTTTAGATTTGTCTTTTAAATCTTTTACACACATCAAATGATACTTGGGGGTCTTATAATTATTCTCACTTTAACCAGTAACTTTTCTTTTGCTAGATATAGACCATTTATGAAGTAAGTCAGTCGGAGAAGGACAAACATTATATGTTCTCATTCATTTGGGGAATATAAATAATAGTGAAAGGGAAAATAAGGGAAGGGAGAAGAAATGTGTGGGAAATATCAGAAAGGGAGACAGAACGTAAAGACTGCTAACTCTGGGAAACGAACTAGGGGTGGTAGAAGGGGAGGAGGGCGGGGGGTGGGAGTGAATGGGTGACGGGCACTGGGTGTTATTCTGTATGTTAGTAAATTGAACACCAATAAAATATAAAAAATAAATAAATAAATAAACCCAATGGCATGTTTAAGCTTATTATTTACAAACAAAGTGAAATGGAAAAATAAAGAGGAGGGTGGCAGATTTTTCCTTATTGCTATTAAACAATAGTAGAAGCAAACAAAGAGAACTAATTAAGAGGATGTGTATGCATATTATAGTCTTAAATGCTTTCCAGGGGATGTGGTTCAATTAGCGGGATCTCTTTTCTGTCTTAATATTTCCAACACCATTGTTTCCTTTCCCTCTGCCTCTCCACATATGCTCAGATATTCAAATCCTGAAAAAATTTTAAAATAACTTGTAATCATTTCAAGCTATTTTTTTCCATTTCTGATCCTTTACTGCTTTCAAAATGATAGATCCTTTACTGTCTTTCAAAATGATAGTTATCAAGTAAGCCTGTAAGTCCTTTATTTTTTCTTTAGAAGTCCTTTGTCTTTTAAAATCTGTTTATTTTTCATTTTAGCTTTGAAATACATGGTTCAAAAAGTCGAATAGTTCCACACATCTAAAATTTAATAATTATCAATACCTTACCCCAACCCCCAATTTCAACATGCAAATTGACTATCCATAGTCAACCGCTCTGCATTCTCTGGTGTTTATCCTGTTATTTACTTCTTGATGCTAAGTAGTAAATGGTATTTGATATTCTAATATTATATACTATCTAATATCTTCAAAATATAAAGGACGCAAATTGTATTCTTTCATATCATTGTCCCCTTTTCTCCAAAACACATCACCCTTCTGTTCCTCTACTCATGTTAGTTTAAAATTTATGGTTATATCAAATTTCAATATTTGCATTATTTTACTAGTAAATTTTATTCAATGACAACTTATTTTTTACAATATGATTACATTTTACTTCTTGTCCATCATTTTTTTTTTCCGTGAAGTTAGTAACTACTTCAACTTTTAATTTAGTTTTTTGTTTGTTTTGTTTTGTTTTACATAAGTATCAATCAATAATTACAGGACTCACCTAACATGGTCAGCACTAAAGGTAATTGATCCATTGCTTTCTTTTTCTCAGAACAATCTTGAGGAGCCCTTTACCTTCTTACCCTAGTTATGAGTTGTATGAGTTGTCCTCCTCTCATCTTGGACATTCTCTTCATTGTTAACAGTAGAAATTTCTTTATTTCTCTCTTTATAATATCTCCTTTTCCTAGATCCTCTGCTTATCTTATTTCTTCCTTCTTCCACTCTTCTCTCATCCCCCTCCCTCTCTTCCTTCCTCATCTTCCATTTTTGGATCACATTCTATGATAGCTTTCCTATATATGAAAGGTAATTTTTGAGGTATTCCACTTTTGAAAAACCATGTTCCTATCCAAAACCTAATTGCAATTTTAGCTTGGTATATAATAGTGGGTTAACAATAATTTTCCTAGAAATTTAACAGATTTCCCCTCTTTTCTTCTATATGTTAGTATTTTTGTTGTGGACCTAATTCCATTTTGGATTTCTGTATACTTTCTTCATGAACCTGAATTATCAAAACATACTTTACCTTTCTCTCACTTATTTTGAGTTCTTCAATCAGTGATCCTGCTGAACTACAAATTTAACCATGTCATCCTTCAGTTGTCAGAGTCACCCGTTCTTAGAAGAAAGTGTAGCCTCACTGGCATTTTTGACACCATTATTTTATTTTGCCTCACTGGCCTTATCTTCTCCCACTCAAATCTTAATACTTCATGCACTGAAATAATATGTATCTCATTTCACCTAGGTGCATATATGTTTTCTTTCACATTTTGTCTTTTGCAAATGTAATCCCTCATTCTGGTATATTCTCTGACCCATTCTTACCTTTAATTCCCATTTATCCTTCAGGTTCTAATCAACGCCTGGTACCTCAACCTTGTGAGAGCTTACCACATACATCTCTAAACTAGAAACTAACACAAGGCACTGCATTTTTCTGTTTATGTCTGTATGTCTGTTTCTTCCCAATAGTTGACAGTTTCTTTAGGTAAAGACTGTGACTCATTTAGCATTTTGTTCCAAGTTCCAAGAAATGCCTGGATGTGGACAGTATTTTCTTTTCTTCCCTTTTTTTGGAAAATATTTTTCTTTTAATTAAATGGATTGGTACAAATCACACTTTTTTCCCAAGTCCCATCTGGCATGCTATCACTTCCTTAATTTTTACCAATTTCTTATTAAACATACATTCACAACTTATAATGCTAAATACACATTATGAATCACAGTTTGCCTTGTACTAAACTTATTTTTGAGTGCATAATTAACTAATTATCAAACATGAATTTTTTTGTTGTTGTTGTTTAGCATAAAATCTTGCACCTACTGGTCACACAATGATTTGACCTTTAAGAAGTAATGGGAAGGGCAGCCGGGGTGGCTCAGCAGTTTAGTGCATACTTCAGTTCAGGGTGTGATCCTGGAGACACCGGATCAAGTCCCATGTCCGGTTGCCTGCATGGAGCCTGCTTCTCCCTCTGCCTCTGTCTCTGCCTCTCTCTCTCTCTCTGTGTCTCTCATGAATAAATAAATATTTTTTTTTTAAAGAAGCAATGGGAAGTGATAAATAAGATACTTCCCCTTTTTTGGCCACCAAATGTCACCATTCATTTGGGGAATTTGGTGGAGATCAATGACAAAAGCTTTAGAGTAATGAGCACACTGTGCAGTTGTCTACACATATACAGGACATTAATAAGTTAGATGTGTGAAACTCAAAGAAAGCCAGTATTACCAAATATGTCTGTCAAATATATTTCACTTAAAATTTTATTTTTCCAAATAATTTCTTATCAAACTATAAAGGCTATCAAACAAGCTTATTATCCATCTTGGAAAAACAGATGCCATACAAAGCAAGAACAGAGAAATAGAATATTTTTGTTAAATAAGACATCTAGCAAAGAACATTCCATCTGTGATCTAATTGTCAGAAGATTATAAGACTTATAGAGCATTCTGCCAAAGAATTTCTTAATCACTGAGAACAACAAAAAAAGAACAAATTCTCCCAGTTTTAAAAAGTATTAGTTATTCTTAACAATTAATTAAGGAAAGAAAGAAAAGTAGATTAAAATTTGATTCGGATTTTACATATTAAGACTGAAATTCTCTAGTTGAAAAAAATGTTAGGATTCTCTTTAAAATTTAGAATATTTACAAAAAACAAAACAAAACAAAATGCTCTTTCTCAACATGCAGATAATATATCTCTGTGAATTATCTAAGGCACGTCATACCTAAAACAATCAGTGGAAACTTCTAAAACTTGAATATAAGTTAAGTATCCTTGAAAATAGAATGTGAGCTGAAAATAATAAACTTCTTGTAAAAATATTTGCTTTTACTGATAAAGGGTTGAAAACATAAGAAGACCCTTGCTTGATCTACACCAAATAGAAAAGTAACAGCCATTTCTCTTTAAGGATGATGCCACTATTTAAGGTTAACTGATAGATGCACTGTTGCTTCAACCCTCGTTTTCATTGTGATAACACACCACGTTACATGTTATAAAGGCATATTCTTTCTTTTTCATTTTTTAAATTTAAATTCAATTAGCCAACATACAGTAAGTACATAATTAGTTTCAGAAGATGTCTAATAGACACCACTCTTTTTGGCAGAAACAAGAAATCTGTTGGCAAACATGCCAAGAGTTTTAATTTTGAAGACACTCCCTTAGTTAAAAGTGATGGAGAACCAAGCAGTGGGGAAAGAAGCCTTATTCCTTCTTCTCCTAAAATAAAGGCAACATTGTTACGCATAAGACAAAAGCCTCCTGGACTTTGGAGTTCATGCAGTATTTTAGTCACTATTCTAGCTATAAGTTTAAGAAAAAGATCCAATTGTCATTCAAATGTCATTCAAAAAAGCTACTAGAACTAATATGTAATCATACTATGGAATCATACCATGGGTAATGAAATTAAGACCAATACATTAATCAACTTGATTCTTATATACTAGCAGCAAATAATCTTAAATTTAAAAATGCAATTTATAACAACCTCAAAACCATAATAAGCTTTGTGATAAATTAACACAATACTTTCAAGTCCTGCACAATGAAAACAGCAAATCATTGTGAAGAATTAAAAACCTAAAAAAAGAGAAAAATGAGAGCTATCTTTCATGTATTAAAAGATGGTAATTTAAATATTTTTACTCTCTAAATTGTTCTTATAGATTCAGTGCAATCCCAATTATTTCTATCTGAATATTCTGTGGAGACTGACAAGCTGATTCTACAATTTACATGGAATTCCAAAGGACTGGGACTGGCTAATAAAATCTTCAAAATAAAGAGCAGATATGAAGTACTTAAATTGACTGATTTTAAGACTTACTTTAAAAAGTCATGATAATTAAGTGATGTCTAGGTGATTCAGCGGGTTGAGCGTCTGCCTTTGGCTCAGGGCATGATCCCAGAGTTCGGGGATTGAGTCCCAGGATCGAATCCCGCATCGGGTTCTCTGCATGGAGCCTGCTTCTCCTTCTTCCTATGTCTCTGCCTCTCTCTGTGTCTCTCATGAATAAATAAACAAATTATTTTTTTAAAAAGTCATGATAATTAAAACCATGTGGTATGGAAATGGATAGACATTTAACATCAAAGGAATAGAAGAGGGTCCAGATATACATCCACACACATACATGATCAACTGATTTTCAAATTGAGGTAATTTAATACAGAAAAAATATTCCTTTCAATAAATAATTGTGGAATATCTGGATGTTTGGTTTAAGATGGTCAACGGCTTTTCTCACAGTTCAAATGGGGTTATGCATTTTGGCAATAATGTCACAGAAGTGGGGTTGTGCCCTTCTCAGGCCATTCTATTGGGGAGCATATCATGTCCATACATCTTACCACCTTAATCAGTTGATGTAAGCAGTGTCTGCCTGAGTTTCTTCACTGGAAGGTTGTATATGTTTGCCTTTAATAAGTAACTTTTGGGGAAATACTTTAAGGCTATGAAAATATTCCATTTCTCATAGCACTTCTCCCAATTAATTTTAACATCCATCAGTCAAGCTTGCCTACAGCATATATTACTGAAGTGTTCTCCTTAGTGATTTTCTTATTAACCTCATTACTTCTACATTTAATAGTTAGAATTTTCCTTTAGGGAAGAGAGAGTCTTTCTTCCTCATTTTTAAAATTTATATCAGCATAACTAAATGATATTTATATTATTTTATGTGATAATCTAATATTATAATTGTTAATTTTTTGCTCACATTATTCCAGCTTTGGCAATTGGAAACCCTATCAGGTTGGTTCCTGTGTCCTTTTAACATGTACCCGTCATTTCTGAGCACTTTCTTACTTGCTGACTCCGTAAGATGTTCCAGGTTCATCTGGGACTTTCTCTTGCCCCAGAATTGAAATGAAGCATATCTTCAAAGAATCATGGCACTTAACTGGATAAAAATATTTACAGATCCAACCTGGGCCCTAGATTTATTTATTGCTTCCGAGGTGTCACTGTTAGTCTCAACAAGTCAAGCTGGGAAATATATCTATGTATGCTAACACACATTTATACATCTATTTTATCTTTGTAACTATCTAGTATTTATATATTGAAAAACAAACAGACTTGCATTCATACTAGTACTTCCAATACCAATCTAACTCCACAGGGTTTATTCTAATCTTCCATCCTCCCACTTATTTCCTGGCAGTGAGAAAACTGGCTCTCATTATCCACAATACATTTTCTTAATAATTTAATCCTACTGTACACATAAATTGGTTTCAGATATGTTCACATCTCTGTAAGAATCAATTTACTAACTACAGTACATACTTTTTTGGGCTCATTTCTCTTTAAGTTTACAATACACAGTAAAAATATTTTCCAATATCACTTAAGTTAGTTCCTTCCTGCCCCAACCCCATGAGTATAATTTAGAAGACAGATTTATGTGTTAATCTTCATTATTTATACTGGGATATATGACACAATGCCATGGTTGTAACAACCAGAGGTCTAAAAAAGAAAGTCCAAGAAGTGTTTCCCCCGTCTCATGCCTGTTATCTCATTCTTATTTCTCCTCTATTTCCATCCCATTCCCACCATCTCTCTTTAGGTAATGAATTTTTAAATTTCTGGTCCTTTTTTTTCTTATATTCTTCTGTACAATATAACTCAATATTGACTTGTAGTTTTTAGTATGCAGATCCTGTGTTTCTTGTGTCAAATTTTTATTTCTAAATATCTTATGCTATTGTAAATAGAACATTTAAAAACATATCCTTGGGGGTTTTTTTGTTTGTTTGTTTATAATAGAGAAATACAATTGATATTCCATATATCAACCTGTATCTTTTATAAATATATATGACCTTGCTAAAATCACCCAAAATTCTAGTAACTGTTTTATAAATGCCTTAGGATTGTTTACTTTAACAATTATATCATCTGCAAATAAAGTTTTATTTCTCCTTTCCAATCTGTCTTTTCCTTTTTTGCCTTACTGCACTACCTAATATTTCCAGTAAATCATTACATAGAATTGGTCCAGATGTACACCCATGTTTTATAAAATCTCTGGGTTATGTTTTGTTCTTTTAAATATTATTGGTTTTAAGAAACAATTATCTTGCCTAGATTTCAAATGTGAGATTTTATTCCCCATAATGCACAACTACATATCTCTACTTTGTTTTTTGCTTATTTGTTTAAGCCTGGCACTCCTAGGTATTTCCCCTTTGTCTGTTTAGCAGCCAGTGATTTGGGCAGTGTTTATACCAAAACATTTATGCCAACAAGGTTTCCACCATCTGCCCTCTGAGTTGATTGTGAGTTGAGGGTCATATTCAATGGTTCAACAAGTTTGCAAATTTCCTGAGGCTTCCAATTTTCTTTATGTTATCTGGTATCTCCACTATATATCCAGTTTTTAGTCAGCCAGAGATGTACAGAGAATATTAACTCATTTTCTATGGCCCTCTCACTTCCAAAGTAATGTTTGAGCTGCTTTATCAGACACAGTGAAGTTAGTCTACCCTCTCTAGCCAGAAAGAGGGCAGGTTTCTGTAACCTGAGCTGGGAATAAAGGTGAGGTAGCAAGATAGGAAAGCATCAAGATAAGAAAGCCACAAGCTTCCCACTAGCAGTTTTCAGGTGTAAGTGCTTCTCAGCTTCTTGACACTTTTGGTTGATTTCTAGTGCACTAATTTTATTAAATAATTTTGTCCAGTTTTATACTTGTTTTGAGGGATTTGCTCCACTTTACCCACATTTCAACTATTTTAAATAAAATATTTTTGTTCATTAATAGATACCATTAAGAGAATAAAGAGAAGATATGTACAACATATCCAACCAAGGATTCACTCAAATGTAGTGCTGCCTAATATGGTGAGATTACAAAAATGAGAACCATTGTAACTTTACAGCCCCACCCAGGGTGTCCCTGGGGATAATGGAGAAGAGAAATCCTTTCTTTGTGCAGAAATTTGACAAATAAATTTGCTGTTAAAGCTTGCATTTATGATAAAGTGACTAGAAGTACAGATTTATACTGATTCACTTTCTAGTAATTCACTAATATAGTTGGTAACTATATTAGTCAGGTTCTTTAGAAAAACAGAACCAATAGGATGGATCTCTCTGTGTGTGTGTACACACATATATGAAGAGAGAGAAAGATTTATTTTAGGGAGTTGGCTCACTTATGTGGGTTGAGAAGTCAAACATATGCAGGGAGAGTAGACAGGCTGGAGACCCAAGAAGAGTCGATTTTGCAGGATTCCTTCTCTCTTGGGAGAAGGTCAGTCTTCATATTATTAAGACCTTCAACTCATTGGATGAAGCCCACCCACATTATAAAGGGTAATCTACTTTCCTCAGAATCCTATTGAACCTATTTAAAAGTTAATCTTATTGAAAAAAAAAAAAAAAGAAAAGAAAAACCTTATAGAAACATCCAAAATAATGTTTTTCCAATTATCTGGGCACTAGGGCCTAGTCAAACTGACAGGCAAAAGTAACCATCACAGTAAGAGACATGTAAGTGACTTAATTGAAAATTTTGTAACAAGCAGGTCTGAGGAAGAGATATTTTGATAGATTTTTTAAAATAAATATCAAGGTATTTACATCTATATGAAGAATATCAAACTGGCAACCTTGAAGAGGTAGCTCTTGATAATCTTGTAGACAACATGAACCCTTAAGATGGCAGGATAGGCAGACAGCAGTCAACAGTGGCAGGTTTATTAAATTGAAGCTCTTAACAACAGAAGAAACAAAAATTTATCCTCAGTGGAATAAACATTTTCTGTAGTTTTAGGGGGTTTCCAGATTGCTGTTGAGAACAACCTGCTTAATGCTCCTGGGTGATACCACTAGTGGCTGATTCATCAGCATTGGCAAAGTTTGTGTAAACCTCTCCTTCCCTATATTAAAGTTCTTATACCTATAATAAATAGCTCTACCTTTTATTTTTTTCTTTTATGTGTCTTTTTCCTGTACTTTTCTTAAACTTATTGCATTAGAGGCACCTTTGCCAAATAAGAAGAATGTGAAAGGTGGGTGACATATCTGGTCCTCTCTGTAAGCCCATCAGTACTTACAGTCCTCTAAAGACATCTGGTAAAGGTCTTGAATGCTTTCTAAATAGTACTGTCTAATAATTTGCTTGAAAATTTTAGGCTTTTCTCTTGGTTATAGAGGATTTAGAAAAAAATAACTTAATTTTTTTAAAAGCTTCAGTAGAACTATCTTTAACTATTTGTCTTCTTTTGCAATTTTTGTCTTTTTCAGCAGACACAAATATTTGTTTCTGCCATACAGTGTTTTGCAACTTGGGATAATTTTGCCTTCTATAGAAACATTTAGCCATGTCTGGAGATAGTTCTGATTGTCAAATTAAGGGTAAGAGGTTTATGCTACTGGAATATAGTCAGTGGAAGATAGAGATGCTACTAAGCAGCATATTGTACAAAGGACAGCCCCCACAACAAAGAATTATCCTTCCAAACTGTCAATAGTACTCAGGTTGAGAAGTCATAACCTACATTCTTACAAGGGTGATATAATTTTTCTAATTTAGGGATAAACTAAGCCTCTGTGAAGTTAATGATCTACAATTATACAACTACTAAGTAAAATTATCAGATTTTTGTTCTTTTCACTACATGGATTACTTCTAAACTTACAATTAAGGAAGGTTGTTTTTACCAGATGCTAAGTGAGAAAATTTTAGAAATGCCAGACTTCACACTGTATTTAAAGTGCAAAGGATAAGAGACAACTTGTGTGGCAACCTTTGAAAAGTACTTGTAGTCTTACCCATAGAAAATGCTTTCTTGTCAGTGATACAGACTAATTTTTGTTTTCAGACCTATTTTTCTGAACAAGATTATCTGGTATTCAGTGCATAAATGTTCTGCATAAATAAATAAATGTGTTTTACAACACAACTTTATCTTTGGAAACTATATGTTTATTTTACCTATTGTCCTACAAATTAATGATAGTCACTTTGTGATAATCAGTCTAAAATAGTAACAGATCAATACATGTTTACTAGCTACTCCATATATCTTCTTTTAATGGATGGAATTGTATCTCCCCAAATTTCGTATGTTGAAGTCCTTAACCCTTAGTACCCAGATTGTCAATGTATTTGAAGGCCATTAAAGAGATAATTAAATTATAATGAGTTCATGAGGGTGGGCCCTAAAATCCAATATACCTGGTGTCATCTTAAGAGATTAGGACACAGAGACACAGAGGAAAGACCCTGTAAGGACACAGAAAGAAGATGGCCATCTATAAGAGGAGAGAGGAAGAAGAAATCAACCCTGCTGTTGCCTTGATGTAGGACTTCTAGCCTCAAGAACTGAAAGAAATAAATTTCTTTGCTTAAATCCTGTATTCTGCAATGTTTATTATGGCAAACCTAATCCACTCCCCAACAGCATATTACAGATCCATGTATACAATCCAGATGCAATACATAAACATTGGCATATTCTTATGTATTCATATGTACTTTCTTCACTGTCATAATCATTGCCAACTAACATCTGTAAGAAGTGTGTGGAAAATGACAGTCAGTAACCATCACTTACTTGGCTTGATACAGCAGATTTTTCAGACATGTTTTTGCACTGGTTGATCCACAGGTTGAAGACAAACAGATGTTTAAATGAAGGTGGAGAGCATAATCTTTCCTAATGACGAACAATAATCCATATAAAATCTCAAAGAAAAATGACTCTGTGGCTCAAGATAGGCTCTGGAATTAATACTCCACCACTAAGTGGCAAATGATTGCTAATACTTTTTCTACCAAAATTATCTTTTCTTCAGCAGTATCTTTGTCTTTTAAGACTTATTAAAAGAATGAAATGGACTTCTGACCTATTACAAAGGTTATCTTCTGGGACTCCTGGGGGCTCAGCGGTTGAGCGTCTGAATTCTGCTCAGGGTGTGATCCCGGGATCTGGGATCAAGTCCCACATCCAGTTCCTTGCAGGGAGCCTGGTTCTCCCTCTGCCTGTGTCTTTGCCTCTCTCTCTCTCTCTCTCTCTCTCTCTCTCTGTCACTCATGAATAAATGAATAAAATCTTAAAAAAAATACAACAACAACAAAGGTTACCTTCTGAGCTGTTAGAAAGAGTATCTTCTTGGTATACAAAAGTGTTGTTTTGAAAATATTCATTCCAATATGATTTTCTTTTTTTTTCCTAAAATTGAATGTGTAAGATAGCATTTTATGCCTAATGTATTTACTGTATCTACCATTTTTCTAAAACAAATTAAAAAGTTCAGACAAAGTAACTTCTAGTCACATGGGTATTTATTGTTTTTTGTTTCGTTTTGTTTTGCTTTTTTTTTTTTTTTTTTTTGAGAGGGAGAGAGAGAGAGAGAGAGAGAAAACACCCAAGCCAGGGAAGGGGCTTGGGAGAGGAAGAGGGAGAATCTTAAGCAGGTTCCATGCTCAGTGTGAAGACCAACATAGGGTTCAATCTCATGACCCTGAGATCGTGTCCTGAGCCAAAATCAAGAGGGGCCTGGGTGGCTCAGTCAGTAAAGTGTCAACTTCAGTTCAGGTCATGACGAGGTCCTCAGACTGAGCCCCAGAATGGGATCCTTGCTCAGCAGGGAGACCGTTTCTCGCTCTTCCTTTGCCCCTCCCTCTACTCAAGTACCCTCTCTATCTCTCCTCAAAGAAATAAGTAAAATCTTAGGGGAAAAAAAGTAGCACTTAACTGTTAACTCCAACTGCATCACCCAGGCATCCCTAATATGTTATTTTAATTCAGAATATATCCATTGATAAATTAGGACGACTATTAAATATTAGTCATATGAATTTTCTTGATATATTTTAGGTTACAGTATATACTTTCTATACAAATTAAATAACTTCCTGAGTTTGAGTAATACACCAGTAAAATGAGGCAAACTGTTACTAAACCAAAATTAGAAAGCTGTTAAAATGTACTTTAGAATAATATGACAAATTATTACTTAATCTGGGATGCACTAAAACCTGGAATAAGAAAAAAAATTAATAGCAGACAAAATTTACAGTATATCTAAAAACTGTTTAATTTTATTCAGAGGCTTATTTATGTCCAAAAGTCTTTGTGCAATCCCCCAAAACTAAGTTTTCCACAAACTGTTCTTACTTTAACAAGTGTATTTTAAATTCTTATCCAATATATATTCAGCATCTGCCAACAATTTCTCCTTCCTGTAAAAAGGTAATTCCATGGGATTTAGATGATATTAACATTCAACACTCCTGCATTCTTTTCAGTTATTTCCTTCTCTTAAGATACAATATTCAGGCCTCTCTAGTGCAAACACTTGACCCCATCCAAGTTAGATTTAAAACGCATCCCTTCCATATAACAATCATACCCACCTCAATTTTCACAATTTCAGTCACCATTTTCCTGTTATATTTTCTAGTTCTGTAACTTCTCTATCATCTCTTAAATTTCTTCTCATTTTTCAACTGATGCCACAAGATATGTAAAGCCAAGTTTTCTCTCATAGGTCAAAACAATCTAACACTAAATTTGGTACATTCATAATATCAGATATAATTTTGAACTCAAATAATTCATGGCATTAAGAGAATAAAAATGGCATCAATCCTCTATTACAATATTAACTGAAAACTATAAAAATATGACCAGGCCAACTGCCATAATTGTAACATCTATAGTATAAATATTTCAGAATTTCACTAAGAATCTGATTGCATGATACTTGGTACCTAAAAATCATTTAAGCCTTATTAAAAATAAAAAAATAAGGCTAACTGTTTCAGCTTAGAGTACTAAGCAAAAATGAATACTGTTTCCACCTTGACAAGAAGGAAAAAGCTAGAGATACACAAATTAATAATTTTTATTTGACCAATCAGGGAACTGAGGTCACAGGGAAAATAATAAGGAATCCCAATATACAGCCATGGCTAGTGGTCTCCAAGTATTAAGTCTATTTGCTTAAGTAATCAACCTGAGAGTGAGTCCTTCTTTGAAGCCACTCTAGAGAAGACACCTAACCTCACCCAAAACTCCATGACTGGCAAGTACAATAATGTGGCCTCCTGTGAGTATATCAACAGCCACATAAACCCTCCACCAGGGGCCACAAGCCAACCTTCCACTCCTACCTGCCTCACTCCCTGCCATCTATCACCAAGACAGTCACCAAGACTATCACCAAGCACATCTGCAAGACCTACATGATCCAGAAAACCTGCAACTGCCTTGGCATGAAGCTAGCCCTTCCCAAGGGACCAGACAGCTATCCAAACAGACCTCTTTCCTATTTTAGGAGGAACAGATCTCTCACTTCAACCCCTACACGGGCAAGGAGATGGTCCATAAGCTCATGGTACTGACGTTTGCCATCAGGACCTTTGGCCCCATTTAGAACCAGGATACTGTCACTCTTTCCAGCCTAGAACAGGGTGATGGAAGCCACAGGGAGGGAGTAGGTGACCTCAGGGGGGCAGTGGCCAGTTCACATGTTTGTCATCTGCAAGTTCCCCAGAAGTTATAGGGAGAAGTGGGAGCATCCAAATACAGGTGCTAATCAAATGCCCGAAAGGGCGCCCACAGCCATGCAGCCGCTGTGACATTCCACACTCCCGGTCAGTTGCTGGAAGCAATCTTTGTGCTGCCCAGCAGTCCCCGTGTCTTGGGCCACCTGGAGATCTTTCTGTACCACTAGCTACCTCTCACCACTCTAGCTCTTCACTCTGTGGTCACCCCCCTACCCCATATACAGGTGGTCCCCTTGCCAGTGGAAAAGCAGAGCAGTAGCTGGGATGCCCCACCTCAATCCACTGCCATTAAATCCACAAACGAGAGGGGGAACATTTTTTTTTTTTTCTTAAAAGAAACATACTTTCAAACAAGACTTATTGTGATGGTAATACATAACTTTCAGATAGGAATCTGTGTAGGTTTGCAAACAGAGCTTCCCAAGTGTAATCTGAAATGGGCCTTTGTACTCATGGGGCAGGAAGAGATCTAAGAAACAGGCAGGCCATTACTGGTTGGTAGATGGCAGTTTTAATAAGCAAAGTGAAGTTGCATAAGACACTTGCCTTGGGTGAAGCAAGTGGATCTGTGCACCCATCACCCAAATCTTTAGTTTATATGGAAGCCTTAACGATTCAGTCATGTATATCATGCAGGTGCTCTCCACACCACATCACTGTCTCAAGGCTATGTCCTTGGAGCAGCCTAATGGAGTGGGAAAAGCAAGCAGAACTCACGTTCCAAGGACAGGGGAAGAAGTGGCTTGGAGTGACTGAATCTAGCTCATGGGTCCACTGGAGATCAGTTCTTTTCAATCACCTCTCCAAACAATCTGCAGGGGAAAAAAAAAAGGACCTGAGCATTTGTTTACCGGGGGTATATGATATAGATATCACATTCAACCATAAGAAGTTTTGGATAGAAAATGTCTAACAAATTGCTAACGATGAATGTGGAGTAGCATACGGGTGTAAAATCCCTAAAGGCATGTAGATACAGGGGAGTAAGCACCTTCTTGCTTCTTCTCCAGGACCCCACTGCTCATTCATGGGGAAGATGGGAAGAACTCAGAAAACTCTCTGTGGTGCTGGTTAGGAGTGTAGACAGAAGGACCCTTTATAGAACACAAACTAATCCGCAGGGAGTAAGACAAACTACATAAAAACTGTAGACACACAGGACTCAGGGAAAACCCACTGCAGCTGGGAGGGGAGACAAAGGGGGAAAAAAAAAATCTGTTCCTGGGGAAGAGCAGGAATATTAAGCCCAGCCTTGTGTTATTTTGGAGCAGGGGCAAGGATACCTTTGGGGGAGGGGGGCTTCTAGACTTTTACCCATTTTCATGGTACCTACACATGACTGAGGTTTTGCATGTGAGAGGGTTTTAGAAAACAACACACTTACATGTCCTCACTAATGCCACACTAATAAAAATCAAGTGAAAATAATAGTGAAAACAGCTGAAATTGCTGCAAAAGATAATTCCTTTTGCAGAGAAATACAAAGGGAAGACCTAAAGTCTAGGGGAGAGACCCAAAGTGATGCAGAGAGCACTTACTGAGATGAATCCTCTGATATATTATTCCACATTATGAACACAGCTTATCACTAGAGAAATGCAAGGTATCACTATAGGGCATTGAGGATGACCACAGGAACAAATATTTAAAACCCAGTCAATTCCTAACTATATTAACACAAATCCCCACATTAAAGAGATAACTGGAAAAAAAAAAAGGATGAGCTCATCTCTAAGTAGAAAAATGCTTATCTCAGTATTTACTACTTTACAAAACATTCAATTTTAACAAGAACAACATTACCAGGCATACAAAAGGCAAAAACAAAATGTAAACAGCAATCAATTATGACACAGATGTTTAAACACTTAGGGAATTTAAAATAACTATGATTAATGTGTTAAAGGCTCCAATTTCAAAGGTAAGCACATGCATGAGGGGATAGTTAATTTCATCAGATGGAAGGAAACTATATGAAAGAAGCATATGAAAATGCTAGACATAAAAAAACAGTGATGCAGAGATAAATAATATTATTGATGTGTGCATCAGAAGACTTAACATGGGTGAGAAAACAAACAGTACAACTAAAGATATACCATTGGACATTATCCAAAATGAAATGCGAAGAAAAATAAGTCAATAAAACAGAAAAATTATCTAGAGTTCCAGGACAGTTATCAAACTGATATGAGTGTAATCCGAAATTCAGAAAGAGAAGTGAGAAAAGATGGGAAAGAAGACATTTTGAGGAAATAATGGTCAAATTTTTCCAAAATTAAGACCACAAACTACTGATTTAAGAAGACTGAAGACACAGAAATTGTGGGGTGGGGGGAAGGGGAAGCACCACTGAGGCATAACATTTCACCCCAGGATTCTGTACCCAGCAAAATCTCCTTCAAAATGAAGGGGGAGAAAATAATAGGCATTCGCTATCAGCAGACTAGCTCTAAAATAAAAGCTTTTATAAAAAAGACTCTTCAGTCAGAGTAAAATATGATAAAGATATGTATTCAAAACATTTAAAGAACTCTTAAAATCTTAAAAAGAAAACAATCCCCAAAATTAGTGGTCAAAGATCAGAACATAATCTTTAATAAATAAAATATAAATGACAAGCATATGAAAAGATGTCCAACATCAATCATTAAGGAAATGGGAGTTAATAGCTCAAAATACTACTACACATCTATTAGAATCTATTAGAATAGCTAAAATGAAAACAATGCAAACAGAAAAAAAAAAAAAAAAACCTGAGATTACCAAATATCAAGGGGCATGCAGGGCAACTGGGACTCTCGATCACTGTTGCTTAGAATGCAAAATATTATGATCACTTTGAAGAACATTTGAGCAGTTTTTTAAAAAAGTTGAAAAGTCATTTACCATTTGAACCAATTATATCACTTCTATATATTTACCCAAGAAAATTGAATACTTATGTTCAAACCAAAGCCTGTATATTGAAGTTTATAGAAGATTTATTCAAAATTGCCAGAAACTGGAAACAATTCATCTGCCCTTCAGCAGAGGAATGGTCTTTGTCTATTCATACAGTATAATACTGCACAGGAATAGAAAGAACTGTTGTTTCATGCATCAACATGTGAATTTTAAAAGCATTTTCAAAAATCCAAAAGCCTGAATATTGTATGATTCCATCTACAAATGATTATGGAAAACAAAATACTTAACATGAGTTAGGCAAGGAGAAATATATGACAAAAAGGAGTTGCCCACTGGAATATTTAGGACAATGGAACTGTGCAGTGGTACAAATACAATATGTATTTGCTAAAAGCCATAGAATTGTACACCTCGAAGAATGAACTTTAAAAATAAGCACATAGCAATAATAAAAGTAAAGACATCAACTAAGATCAAGATATTAGGAAAACCCAGGATAAAATGCAGTCCCCTGGGATGCCCAGGTGGCTTAGCAGTTGAGCGACTGCCTTTGGCTGGGGGCATGATCCTGGAGTCCCAGCATGGAGCCAGCTTCTCCCTCTGCCTATGTGTCTTCTCTCTCTCTGTGACTCTCATGAATAAATAAATAAAATCTTAAAAAAAAAAAAAAAAAGAAATGCACACCCCTACAAACTAATTTAATGATATTATAATTAATTGTTATATACCTCACTTAAATACATGAAGAAAAAAGCATGACTAGGTAAATTGGAAAACAGTTTTGGATTATTATATAATACTATAATGATACATGTTGTTATGTATTTGTCTAGATCCATAGAATTTACAACACCAAGAGTGAACCCTAAGGCAAAGTATAGACTTTGTATGGTTATGATGTGTCAATGTAAGTTCACCAATTGTGATAAATGTATCACTCTGGTGGGGAATGATAATGAGGAAAATTATGCATGTGTGGGGCAGGGGTTATATGAAAAATCTCTATATCTTCTCAATTTTGCTAAAATTGCTCTAAAAACACAAAGTCTTTAAAAACAAAAAAGATAAATGTAAAAGTTTAGTGAATACTTTAAACATTTCTAAGTAATATACAGATTATCCTTAAAAACCTTAAGTGACTATTTTACAAGCTTTTCTTATAAACAAGGGGTTATATTTGTATTTCCTGAGAAAAATTACAAGAGATTCAATTAGTAACAGGATCATTCTTATATGTGATCTTTCCATTTTTAGTACTATGAGGTCCTCAATTTTTTATAACCAATCACTGATATTCTCTCCCCAGTTACTTTTAGACTCCTTGGGATGAGAAACATATGTGCTCCATGCTCCCCTAACGTGACTCCATGCTATCACTGACATTTATCTTTTATCTTCCTAGGAGATACTCCTCATGCCTATGTGACCCAGAGCACACAAAATGCTCAGCAATTAGAGCCATATTAAGATTTATGCTTAAATATATAGCATTGAAGGTTTATATCTTAATATTTATTTAGATATTAAAATATTCATCTACATTTTACTCATTTAATCATTAGATGAGATTAGATAGATTGATTTTTGCTGCTGTTTCTCAAACTTTAACATTAAACAAAATAACACAGAACGTTTACTAAAACAATTTTCTAGGCACTGTTCCCAGAGATTCTAATTCAGTCTTTTGGGAGGTGGCCCATGAATTTGCATTTCTAATAAGCTCATGGGTTATGCCAATACTGCAGGTCCAAATACTAAAGTTTGAGAAATACTAATCCAAAACATCTCATATACTGTCCTTCAGTTAAACTCTTTTATATAATCTGGCATAAGAAATTTCTTTAAATCTTATTTCATAATCTTAGAAGTGATCTGTATACAGGAATAGGCTATATAGGTCTGTTTGTATGCCAGTTGTGGCTAAAACTTGTTTATGTTAGAAGTAAAAAGATGATCATCATAATCCTAAAATTAATGTCAAACATTTAAAAATGTGTCTATGTAAGCAGTGTAAGTAAGATACCTACATGGTGTGTAATTATACATACAGAGTCTCATTTTCACTAATATGTCATTGCCATTTTGAAGCAAAGCTTCCATGAACAGTATTTACTACTTCAGAAGGAAAAAGGTAAATTCAAAAACAATATAGTTGAGAAGCAGAAGGTGGGTGTTCAAATTGAAAATCCAGTGACATACAAAAGTGAAATGCCAAACATTTATGTCAACTTCCATTTATGGATAGCCAATGCATGTAAAATACAAATTACTGTATATTACTACCAATAACATTATTATGTTTTCTGCACATACTTGAAAAATTGCGTGGAAACAGATATACTGCTGTTACCTACAGTGCTGATTAGAACAATTTATAATCTAGGTTTTGGAAAAAAAACTTTGAGATATATGTAAACAAATGAGGATTTTCCTTCTTGATCATGAAGACTCTAGAGTCATTTGAGAAAATATTTGAAGCAGTCTGGCTATCCATATGGACCATCAGTGTAGTCCATTGTTATTTTGAAATATATTTTTAAAGATTTTATTTATTTATTTATTTGAGAGAGAAATAGCAAGAAAGAGGATGAAGGGTGAGGGGAGAGGGAGAAGCAAGCTCACTGCTGATCAGGGACCTCAAAGTGGGGCTGATCACAGGACCCTGGGTTCATGACCTGAGCTGAAGGCAGTTGTTTAATCAACTGAGCCCCTTAGGTATCTCTGTTTTGGAATATTTTTTACTATCTGCAAGCCGATACTCTCTTCCTGAATCTGACAAACAAAGGGCAAGTTAATGTTCTGGAGTGTGTTCATAAGCAAAGGGCAAGTTAATTGTTCTGGAGTGAACACAGATTTAATGCATCAAGATGTCATTTTTGTGTGCATTAATCGCTCAACTTCACATGAGAATTTATCACACACCATAGACTATTTTATATTCAACAGTGCACAAAAACTAATTCGCCATGGGCTTGATTTCTCTCTTTAAAGTAGTAGTCCAAGAAGAGGAACTATGGACCTCAGATACAGAATATGTGTGTCAAAATGCTAAAAAGAAAATTAGCAGGACATTCATGCTTTGTAGCTAACCATAATCTAAACTATATCAGTAATATTTAGTTTGAAGCAAACATGTTTTTCTGCTAATATGAATTCTTACAGAATAACCATTTTGTTTGCACAACAAAGTTTAAAGACTGTGTCCTTCCAGAAATTAAACCCATTCATTTTTCTTTTTTTTACTCTACTATACAATAAATAACCATCTGCTCTTTCTAAAACACTGTCATTGGCATAGCCTAGACAAGGTTAAGTTGAACTGGAAATTACCTCGAAAATGATAAGGATCATATCGTAGATATGCAAAAGATAAAAAAGATAATTTATAAAAACTCAATAATAAATATATTAAAAGATTCAACTTTATTTGAGTATTTTATACTTGAATATACAGAAAGTACAACTTACCAGTCTAGAAGTAGGTAAGTGGTCAACACTCGTTTTCAAAATGAAGTGGTGATTCCTGTCCAGGTCTTCAAGAACAAGAATGAATTGACAGAAATTACGGAGGTAGGGGTACACAGTGTGAAGGTTCTAAACAGTGGGAACAGCTATTTATAAAAGAAATTATATAATGTATGCCATTTGCTATGTTTTAGGTATGTAATAAAATGATGGAATAGAATTTCTGATGAAAATTGGATTGGGTTTCAGAACATGAAAAACAAAGGTTAGGAATATCAAATAAGTATAACAGCTCGGGTTTAATTCCATGTCCCATCACAAGATCAGTGAGCTTAGAAAAAATCACTTAACCTCAACACTTCAGATTTCCCATATGTTAGATGTAGTGATAAAAATACCTACTTAATAAGGTTAGTGTGAAAGTTCTGTTACCATTGCTGGCATACAGTGCTATAGGCATATATCATTACTATAATGATACTGAAAGTAAATTTTAAACTAAAAGAAAAAGTGATTTAAAGAAGGGATATGTAGGAAATCATATTATTTCAAATGGCTTCTAGCTCATAAGAGTTTCCAAATTACTAACAACCAATTTTCTAAAATATGTACATATAACAGAAGGAATTACAATGGATGGATGTTAATTTAATAATATTCATTAGTTATCAATGGAATAGTACATCTTAATCTCAGTATATTATCTACTGAATTTTTCAGTTTGGCATGAGAGTCTAAATATTTAGAGAGAGTCTACATTTAAAGACTAATATAAAATGCTGTGCAAATGATAATGGCTGAGTATGTGTTTATTGAACAGATAAATGGACTCCTGGGAAAATGGAAGACAATACCAACTTTTTTAGAAATAGTAGTACAAAGAATGATGAGTTGAAGATTCAAAACAAATCTTCCTCTTCACCTTTCTCTTATTTGCTTTCTTACCTTCCTTTTCCAAGAAATTCAGGCATAAAACTATTTGGTGCAGCAAAGCAAGAAAGGTAGCCACTGTGGGGTGCAGTTTGGAAAGTGAGGTGGACAGGAGCTCAAAGTGCAATGTGAGAGCCTAGATAAGCCAAGGCAAGTTTCCAAGAGAGCTGCAGAGGCCAAGCTTAGGAAGTTAACAGCAAAAACAAGGGAGATACAGCAAAAACAAGGGAGATACAGGAGTAGGCTGTCATGGAATGTCAGAATCTGATCAGTGGAGGTTATGACATTTACAGTCAGAGCCAAAAAAGGGTAAGCAGGACAACCATGAATCAGGTCAGTCAGGGATACTCAATAAGAGAGTGAGTGAGGAGGGTATTCATGTAGGAGGCAAACAGAGCCAATTGCAGTGAGGAAAGTAACTGAACGTGAGCTACCAGGGCATAACCATGGTGAGAGGGTCATGCATGCATCTTTGTATGGGGTCAGAGACCAAGCAAATCTCAGAGGGAGGCACCCTGTGGTGGGATGACAGAGCTCAAGTGAGGTGAGAAGGACATCCGGACATGGAGAGCTGAAACCCCACATGCAATGAGGAAGACTGCATTTGGGAGAAGAAGCTCAGAAAGAGGAAAGACTAGAATGAACCTTGTAGTTTGAATCTAACTGGAGTATTTCAGTATAAAGTCATGGCTTTTAATATATAAAGATAGATGTAGAAATAAACATGGATGTTAACATGGATGTGCATATGTGTGCATGAATGCATATATGTACAGCCTAATTATGTCCCCTGAGATGGCTTGGGGTATGCAATAAAAGTGAGCACATCTCATACCAGTACCTTGGTTTCTTTTTTTTTTTTTTTCTTTTTTTTCTTTTTTAGTACCTTGGTTTCTACTTAACATTTTTCTTCAAAACAAAAAACAGAGCTACCTGGAGAAACTGCTGATTTGTGGACTCAGCCAAAGAAAATATAAAAGGACATAGAATATCTTCTGCCAGGAAGAACTGTAATTATTTTTAAAGATTTTATTTATTTATTTATGAGAGACACACAGAGAGAGGCAGAGACACAGGCAGAGGGAGAAGCAGCTCCATGCAGGAAGCCCAACATGGGACTTGATCTCGGGACTCCAGGATCATGCCCTGGGTAGAAGGCAGGCACTAAACCGCTGAGCCACCAGGGATCCCCAAGAATTGTAATCTTAATTAAAAAAGGAGAATATTCCAAAAGGACACAAAATAATAGAATTTCCTCACCCAAATCTAAAACAGTTTGAGCACCAAGATAAATTTAGTAATAAAAAATAATGCATTAAAAATAATGCATTAAATAAATTAAGAAATCATAACCACATATGGATATAAATAAATTAAAATTTTAATGAAGTGTGGAGAATCACATAATTACAATGCATCTCCCAAAAGAAAATGCTTATTATTTGTGATTGGGAGGCATACTGTATAGTGGAGAAGTCTGGCAAACAGTAAGTACCTTCATAATATTAGCAACATGAAGTTCATCAGTAATAAGGCAAATTGACATACTGTGCCAATCCATAGGTTGCAATGAGGATACAGCAACAGCAATACTGTTCCTCTGATATTCCTGTATAAAATACATAACTTGAATCTAGTCCTGATGAAACATTAGTCAAGTGTGATTTGAGGGACGTTTTACAAAATAGCCTATAATATTCAAAATATCAGTCATAAAAATCAAGAAAATCCTGAGGAACTCACCCACACTGAATCAAACTAAAGACACAGGCCAACAATATGCACTATAATCCTCAGCTGGAACCTTTTGCTCTAAAAGGCATTACTGAAACATGAGTTCATTCTAGGGTCAGATAGTATTTATGTTAATTAGCTGATTTTGACAGTATATTTTAGTTATATAGGAAAATGTCCCTGGATGTAAGAAATACAAACTGAAGTAAGGAGAAAGATGAGACATCAGATCAGCAAATACTTTCAAGTGGTTCAAAAGCTTATTTTTACTATAGTTTCAATGGTTCTGTAAGTTTGAGATCATTTAAAAGAAGATGAACGGCAAAGAAGTTTACTTCTTAAGTAAAACTATTATTTTTACAACTGAGTTTGTGGAACTTCAAATGGGAACATAAATACAAAAGTACAAGTTCATTTATACGTATTTTTTCAATCTCTTTCCATCTTGATAAGGTTCAGACCAACGAATGTGAAATAATTGAGTAGTTAATAAATTGACGTTGCCTTTTCTTTGCTCTGATTTTCCTAAATGGACTCCATATTCAAGTCTACTTTTTAAAATTTAAAGTATTTCATTATAACTGGAAATTTTTTTTTTGGAAAAATAACTTACAAACATATTTTCTCATTCAATTTCCCAGAGGCAACAGCTTTCTAAGGAACACCTATGTAAATAATAAACACACACACACACAAATATATGTGTGCATGTATAGGCATGTGTATCTCAAAAATACATCCAAACACCCAAATATATGTAAAATATGTAATAAGAATAAATATATACATATATGTCTGTGTGAATGATTTTTTAATTTATGCACACACATATTTTCCCAATAAGAGTTATATAACATATATTTTTCTGAAACTTGCTATTTTTACTTGTCAGGTAACCACACATGTATCTCCCACACTATCTTCTCCCAGGTGTTTAATACTTTGTTATACATATGTAAGCAGTACAGATGAAATTATTATTGGATTTGTTATAAATTTTAATGTAACAGATATGCGGCAATCAGTATCTAAGTATATGTACATGTGTGTGTATATAAATATATATGTTATTGTAAAACTGATATTGAAGAAATTTATACTCATAAAACTCATCCTAACAATCTAAGAGAAAACCAGTTTTCTCACATCCTCACTCTTACTGGCTATGATTCATATTTTAAGTATTTGCCCAACTAATATTTAAGAAATATTATCCATCATAGTAGTTTTTATTTCTTATGATAACTGTGGACCTCAGAAGCTTTCATTTTTTGATAGTTTTGGCATTATTTTAACTATTTTAGGGATCATTTTAACTATTAATTCTGAGAGATTGAAAAAATGCTTATTTAGCTATTTAGCATAAGCCTGGCATATTTTTTAACGGCACATTCCTATGTCCCCTTTCTCAGATGTCAAGGCCATCAAGAAATGTTACTCTCAACCAAGCTGAAATATTAATGAAAGCACATCAGTGTATCATCTCCTTGTAAAAAAAAATCAACCACCCCTGACATGACCATGGAACTCTTTCTTTTAGTTAGTCAACACCTATCCACTGAGAGCATATGGAGGTCAGACCCTAGTCTGGACACCAGGGATTTGGCAGTTAACAAAACAGACAAAAATCTTGCTCTTACAGAGATTATATTCAACTGAAGAGACTGTAAATCGGTTGTCTCAGAATTTAGTAACAACACGTTATAAAGCTTATAATTTTCATAAAAGGGAAGTATGTGTCCAAAATTTTGAATCTGTAAGTCCATAAGCATGGAAATTCCCTCTGTTGGAGAGTGCTTAGGTGAACATTACTCAATGAAGACACTGTTGATTTGATTCTGGTATTTTCATGGACACATAGTTTCTTAAAACTTAATACCATCATTGAATTTACAGCCTAGTATTGCCTAGGTGGATGCCACTGCTTCATTCTTTGTCATTTTATAAACTTCTAACCAGATCTATTATGTACTGACTCTAATTTTGCAATTTCCAGACAGAAAGCCAAAAAGAAAGTTCACTTCCAGGTGTTAGGAAGATGTCCCTGTTTCCTCCATGTATCAGGTTTGGAAATGCATTAATTAATATAGTATATTAAATAGTAATATGTATTAATTTAATACCAAATGTAATTTTTCAGAATTTTTGGAATATTTTTTCTGATGCTGATTATGCAATTTTTCTGAAATATTTCCATTTTAGTATATTTTCATTTTACAATGTATAATCTTTCTCTACAAATTGATTTGTAAGGTGGCATGAAGTCAATAAATAAGATGCCACTGAGATTAATCATTTTCCATTTCTTGCTAGCTAGAAAAATTTTCAGTTAAACAATATGTTTCCACAATTATAGCTGTGTATAACTATAGTTTATTGTCCAACTGTAATTGTTTCGTAAATTCCACTTAATAGCATTTGAGCACACCAATATTTTTCCATCCAACAATAGACTACAAAGGATTAAATATTTTTTACTTAGAAAAATTAAAGTTTAGAGATATTTTCATACTTTTAGAACAAAGAAATTTAAATATTTTTTGAGAAGTATAATAATCACAATAAATCACATTTGGCGATTTGAAGTTAGATTACTTAATTACACAGTGAAGTTTACTCATATATAAAATTAATAGGATACATAAAATCAAATAATTTTGATATTACATATTTTTAAATCCATGGTTAATTTTATGATTTCCAAAAATGTGCACTGAAATTATTTATTTATTTATTTATTTATTTATTTATTTATTTATTTATTTAGAAATCATTTTTTCTTAAGATTTTATTTATTTATTCATGAGAGACACACACAGAAAGAGGCAGAGACATAGGCAGAGAGAGAAGCAGACTCCCTCAGGGAGCCTGACTCAATCCCAGGACCCCAGGATCACGACCTGAGCCAAAAGCAGAAGCTCAACCACTGAACAACCAAGGCCTCCCAAATGGACTGAAATTAAATGCATTAAACTCTAAGGAAAAAATATCAAAGGATAACAGGGATGCAGATAATTTTAACATTCCTCTAAAGATGTTTTTGTACTTTACAAATTCTTTTGTGTCACTAAAATGAACAATAACTATTTCTTGAATATTTATCCTGGGCCAGACCCTTTTCATGAATTTTAGAGATATTGTATAATTTAAATTTAATTACATAACTACTTAAAATGTTAAATTACATAACATCTTATGAATAATCTATTGCTTAAAAATAATGCTATGAAATATCATTTTTTCTATAAATAGGAAATTGTAGAGTGAGGATTTTTACTCATAAAATCTTTCTCCTAAGTCCATCCTAATATTTAATGTGTACTGACCCTGTTGCCTATTAGTTTTACAAATGGAAAAATTTCATATTAAAATGATGTTTAGGGCTCCTGGGTGGCCCAGTTTGTTAAGCGGCTGCCATTGGTTCAGATCATGATCCTAGTGCCCTGGGATCAAGTCCCGCATTGGGCTTCCTGATCAGTGGGGAGTCTGCTTCTCCCTTTGTCCTTCCCCACTGCTCATGATCTCTCACTTTCTCAAATAAATAAATAAAATCTTTTAAAAATAAAATTATGCTTATAGTGATAAAACAGAAGTAACACATTTTAGCTTGAATAACTGACACAGTTATGCAGCAAAAAACATGGAGTCAATTCATGACATTATATCAATAGAAAGAATAGAATATTTGGACAAGTTTTAGTCAAAAGTTAATTCAGTAAGAAAAAAGCAAATAGTCAATGGTGCCTGATAAACTGAACATTTCTAAGAATTCAGTTACTCAATAAATGTTAAATAATTTTTTAAATAGTTTTTTTTTATAAAATAGGTTTTATTCAGTTTCTAATATGTGATCTATACACATGCACTCGTGGATAAAACAACTCATTGCAAAAAGATCTCCAAATAATTATAAGTAAGGTACTGAATGTTACCATCATAAAAGAGTTATAGGTAGAAATCCGCAATGAATTAAAGATTATTGAATCTGAGCAAAGATGAATGAAGGGTGCTTAGAGATTGATAAAGTCAGTCATTGATGTTTGGATACCTCTGAAGAGACAGAATAGCACTTAATGAGTACTGAGGTAACAGGGCACATTTAGAGGAAACATACAAATATATACATGTGTACATATATGCAAAAAACTTACGCGTGTATACATATATACAAAAAATCAAACCAGTATAATCTCAAAAGAGAGTACTGAAAGTTTGAAATATAGATATAGACCATATTGGTCGATATAGACCATAGATAGACCACCACAGACTAAGCATTTATATTTACTTATTGGACAATATGCAGCTTATGAAGGTACCTGAGAACTATAGTACTATTAGGATTGGATTCAGTTGTGAGTAGCAGACAGTTCTAAAATAAGAGTTTTGATAGCAAATTCTCTCTCAGTAAAGAATTCTTGAGGTGGTCAATTCAGGGAAGTTTGGTATTATACGACATAAAGGACCCAGATCTTTTCTAACTTCTTGCACTGTCATTCTTGGATTTTATTCCCAAGGTGACCTTATGATCTTGTAAGTCTTCTGCTAGTCTGTAGTTCAGTCAGAAGGCGAGTAGGAAGCAGGTTATGTCATGTCACTAGATTTATACATACCATTTCCACTTCCATTCCATTTGCCAGAATGTAGGTAGTGAGACACATGTGCATGCAAAGGAGGCTTAGAAATGTATTAATTTTTCTAGGTGACCATGTGCCAAGCTAAATATCAAGCAACGGTTTTATTACTAAGTAGAAAAGGAAGAACACATATTGAGAGCAATTAATGTACTTTCCAACAGTAGATCTATGATCTGAATTTAAAATTAGTGGGATTATATTTTTTGCTGTATAGGAAACAACCACATTTGGGAGAATTGTTTGAGAGACATCACATATTCAAAATGAGAGAAAATATAAAGCTGGACTGTAAACGTGATAACATAGAATATTTTAAAAGAGTTAAGGAGGGGGGAAAATATGTAACACAGTCAACATAGCAGAAATCAGCCTTTAAAAAAGAAGTTGAAAGGGAATCAGGATATTGATGTGCTTCAAAAGCCAAGAAAGAATTTTATAAAAAGAATGGTCAATTCTATCCAGTAAGGCTGGAATTTCCAAATGTATATTTTTAAAATTAATTTAGTTATTTTAAAGAGAGAAAGCACAAGCAGGAGGGACAGGGAGAGGGAGAGAGAATCTGAAGCAGACTGTGCTGAGCCCAGAGCCCAGTGTGGGGCTTAGTCTCATGACCCTGAGATCGCAACCTGAGCAGAAACCAAGAGTCAGACGCTTCATCTATGGAGCTACCCCGGTGCCCCCAAATGCATGTGGTTTTAGACAAAAAATACTGAAATGGACAGTTAACAATACTGGTAACATTCAACAGTCATTGTAGCAAATGGCAAGGACATATTTCATTAATTGTATATTTTAAATATTTTAGAAAAAAAGGTAGAATAATTTTTTTCATTATTCTTATAAAGGGAAGAAATACAATAGGGCTTTAGCCTCTGAGAATAACATTATCATGATCCTTCTCTTTTTTTTAAGATTTTATTTATTTATTCATGAGAGACACAGAGAGAGAGGCAGAGACATAGGCAGAGGGAGAAGCAGGCTCCCTGAAGAGAGCCTGATGGGAGACTTGATCCCAGGACCCCAGGATCACAACCTGAGCCAACAGCACATGCTCAACCACTGAGCCCCACCCAGGTGCCCCCAGCCTTTTCTAGATAGATTTGTCTCATGGCAACGTTTGCAGTTCATTCATTTGTGAATAAACTACATTAATTTTTATTGTTCAGTAGTATTCCATTTTATAAAATTTTTCACACATTCACTTGACATTTGGTTTGTTTTCATTCTGGGGCTATTTTAATAAAGCTGATACAAACTCTAACTTTCAAATGCTTTTCTGGATATATCCTTTCAATTCTTTTTGATAAATATCCAAGAGAGAAATGTGTGAGAGTCCTTATCCCCATCAGGAATTGATAGTCTTATTTTTAGCCATTATATTGGGTGTATAATGTTGTTTTATTATAGTATTAATATGCATTTATCTAATATGTAAAGATATTTTGCATCTTTTCTGAGGTTTTTTTTTTTTTTTTTTTTGGTATTGGGATATCTTCCTTGATAAAATTCATGTATTTTTAGCATTTTTAATAGAGTGGCTTGTTTGCAATTGAATTGTAATCGTTCAATATATTTTTGGATACAAACTCAGATATATTTTTCACAAATATTTAATTCAGAATGTGTCTTGATCTTCAATGTTTTTAATTTTCATAACAATATCTTTTAAAGAACTGAAGTTGTGACTTTAATAAACTCACTTATTAGTTCTAGTAGAGTCTTTTATGATTTAATACATAGAAGATTGTCATCTCCAAAAAAACAAAAATCTTCAGTTTATATGCTTTATCTTAATTGCCTTAAAAACTCAAGTATTTTTTTATTCTGATTTGGGACTTAACAGAGGAAAACTTATTCTTTCACCATGAAGTATAGTGTAAGCTATTAGTTTATCATGGTTATCATTTTTCAAGTAGATTTCTTGGCCACCTGGTTCATTGAGAAGTTTTACTGTAATTGAATATTAAATTTTGTAAAATTTATTTGTGCCTTTTTATAAAATCAAGATTCTTGTACTTTAATCTACTAACATAATAGATTACATTGATTTTCAGATATTAAACCAATCTTGTATTCATGTAATAAATCTCACTAAGTTTTGATGCATTTTTCTTTTTATATGTAGCTGGATTTTGTTTGTCAACATTTTATTAAGGTCTGTGTTTCCATGTTCATAGGAGTTCTTGAGAAGTATTTTTATTTTCATGTAAGTTTTTGTCAGGTTTGGTATCTAAGTAATGAGTTTGATCAGTTGGAATCTATTTTTTTCACCTTTAATTTGTTGAATAACTGTATTTGTCAGTTATATTTTTTCTTCTATAAATATTTGGTGGAATTCATCAGTAAAATAACTAATCATGAAGTTTTCTTTGTGAGAAAGTTTTAATTAAAATTGTGTGTGTCAATCAATCAATCAATCAATTTATTTGTCAGTACATATTGGCCTCTTCAAGTCATCTCTTTCTTCTTGAATGAGCTGTGGTAATTTGTGTAGTTCAAGAAATTTGACCACTTCATCTAAGTCATTCATAATAATGCTTTTGAATAGAATTGCTCATAATAATTCCTTATTTGGGGGGCTCAGTCAGTTTAGCATCTGCCTTCAGCTCAGATCATTATCCCAGGTCCTGAAATTGAGGACTGGGTCAGGCTCCCTGCTCAGTGGGGAATCTGCTTCTCCCTTTCACTCCCTCCACTCATGCTATCTCTTTCTCTTTCTCTCTCTCTCTCTCTCGCTCACTATCTCTCTCAAATAAATAAATAAAATTTTAAAAAATAATAATTCCTTATCTTTCTAATGCATATAGTATCTGCCATGATGTTGTCTCTTTTATTCTTGATATCAATAATTTCTGTTTTCTCATTTTATCCTGATAACTATGGCTAGTGATTTTTTAAATTTATTTTTATTTTTTTAATTTTTTAAAAGATTTTATTTATTTATTCATGAGAGACAGAGAGAGAGAGAGAGAGACAGGGACATGGAGGGAGAAGCAGGCTCACCTCGAGAAGCCAAATGTGGGACCCAATCCGCAGACTTCAGGATCACACCCTGGGCTGAAGGCAGGTGCTAAAGCGCTGAGCCACCCAGGCATCCCAAGAGATTTTTAAAATTTAATCATCTTTTCAGAAAAACAGCTTTAATCTTCATTGAAAGATTTTAAAAATAGAACATTGGAACATTTAAAAAATATTTTTAAAATATTTTTAAATTTTTTTTTAAATGTTTTGTTTCATTATTTTTCTGCCTTCATCATTTTCTGTTTTAAAACAGAAAAGTTTTTAAACATTTTTAAAAATGTTTAAAAATGTTTCTTAAAATGTTTTCTGTTTCATTATTTTTCTGCCTTCATTATTTTCTTTCTTTGTTTTTTATGTTTTCTTTCCTCTTTTATTAGTTTTTTTTTTTCAGATAAAAGTAAGTATCATTCATTTTAGATGTTTTTCCCTTTTAATATGAGTGTTCGTTTCACTATTGTTTCCAAGCACTGTCTTAGCTGTAAGCCACAAATTTGTATGTTTGGTGTTTTCATTTTTCTTCAGTTTAAAATATTTTTCAATTTTCCCTTTTGATGGGTGTTTCACATTATGGATTTTACATTGCTGAATGCTGCATTTTGTTTTGTTTTGTTTTGTTTTGTTTTAAAGATATTTCTTTATTTGAGAGAGAGGGAGAGAGAGGCAGAGGAGAGAGAGATAGCAAGAGCAGGAGGAGAGGAAGAGGGAGAAGCAGACTCCCTGCTAGGTAGGGAGTCTGACCTCCAATCCCAAGACCCTGGAATCATGACCTGAGCCAAAGGCAGAAGTTAATGGACTGAGACACCCAGGTGCCCCTGCATTTTGCTGCATTGTATAAAATACTTTCGAATTTTGATTGGCATACTCTTATGCAGTTTGAGGATCATTTTATCCCCTTAGAGGCTTTTGAAAGACTTTTTCTATGACTGATCCAGAATAGTGTTTAGTCTAGGGCCACTTTGGTCTCACTGCAAAGGTCTGACCTTTATGAGGACTCTACTCAATCCCTGTGTGACACAGGTCTCCAATTATAGGAAACTAACTACCAGCCTCATTTGGCCTACAACTTTTCAGTAATTCTATCCTGTCATTTCACATATGCACCTATCAGCATCCAAAGAGTCAGGCAAGGCCTTCACAAATCTCTAGTACTCTCTGTCTCTCTCTCTCTCTATTTAACAGCTCCCTTCTCTCCATTCCTCATGTTGGGAATTCTAATAGGTCCAGCCTCTCCACACTGACTTCCATCTGTTTAATTCAGTAAGCCCCCCAGGGTATTGTAATTTCCTACCCCTGAGTTCTAACTTGGAGACTGATACTGAAGAAATAATAGGGCTCACTTCATTGTTTCCTCTTTATCAGGGATGACAACACTTCACTGTCAGTTGTCCAATGTCTGATAACCCTTGCTTATGTTTTTTGGTTTTGTTTTGTTTTCTCAGTTTCCTTGTGGCCAATGGCAGGCTTTAAAGCAGTTAATCCTAAAAAAAAAATAAATAAAAAAATAAAATAAATAAATAAAGCAGTTAATCCTTAGTGGACAAAAGTAACAATTATTCTTTCCCCCTCTCTCTGTCATTCTGCCTCTTTTCCTCTCTTGCTTTCTTCACATTGTCATTCAAGAAGTAAATGGTCGTTTATGGGGAGAAGAAAAGGAAATAGTCGATCATAGCACTAAGATGAAAATGATAATGTCATTGGTATAGAGACACCATAGGAGAATTGGGACAAGATGAGAGAGTAACCATAATTTTTGCAATTGTAATTTCTTTAGGACTCAATATGTGAGAAGTCTGCTAATATAATACACATCAACTAGTTTTCAAACAAGCATCAAGGGAAACAGACTTATATACAAATCACTAGAAAATTCTTAGGTATATAACAACATAATTTTAACTATGCTGTAAATATATATGGATTTGAATTATGGAAAAAAAGACAGTCTGGCTAAAGCAAGGGTATCAGCAAGTGATTATGATGAATCTTTTCCATTTCCTTCCAGTAATTAGTGTTTAATCCTTCTAATTTCAGTGAGTTCCTCAAGCCAATTCCACTGGCATCAGCAGTCTCTGTCTCAATCTAAAATGCGAAAGGCTATGTTGCAATAAATAGATTTGTGCATTACCACATAATGCCAACTTTATTAGCAGTTTGGCTTTCATGGAGTGTGCTATATTAATCACATTCCACAAGTGTACAAGCCTGTCAGTTGTTTCCCTGTGCTGATTGGTAAGCCTTTAGTGCCAAAGTCAAGGCTGAGTAGGCTGAAGGATAAATCCATGAGGGGTTTATTATTATTAAAGGCTCAAAGCAGAGGAGCAACATAAAGACTGTCAGTATCAGAGACTGGTAGATATTCACAAATGTACATACAAGATAATGTTATATAAAACATTGAAATTTCATTTGTTAAATGTTATATATTATTGTTGACTCGTATAAAGAATGGATTTTCTTTGGAAATAGTTTTATAATTCAAAACAGTTTTAAATGTGTGTTGGGGCAGTTAAAGCAAATTCATGATTAAAAATCACTTAAGATGTGAAATCAAACAAGGGTAAGTCAGAGTGAGTCTGACAACTAGAGAATCGACTAGATTAGCTCACTGAATCTTTTAAAAATGTGACAAGCAGACTTAGCATAGAAGATGAAATCTTAAAATCTTTTAATTCACACATTTAACTGAACCTCTGAAAGATCTGGAGCTGTATATTGGTAACTATTTTGCACTAATAAAAAGATAAAAATGTAGAGGCTGCTTTTAGACAACAAGCTTGAGCAATGTAAACTTGATCAAGACAAAAAGGCAGCCCAGGTGGCTCAGCGGTTTAGCGCCTGCTTTCGGCCCAGGGCGTAATCCTGGAGTCCCGGTATCGAGTCCCCTGTCGGGCTCCCTGCTTGGAGCCTGCTTCTCCCTCTGCCTGTGTCTCTGCCTCTCTCTCTCTCTCTCTTTCTCTCTCTCTCTGTCTCATGAATAAATAAATAAAATCTTAAAAAAAAAAAAAAGACAAAGGGCCCTTAGGAACCACCTGGCTGACTACAGACAGGCCTATCAGATAACTTACCTCAAAATATCTAAAAGCCCTAACTGACCAATGCACAACCAGGCACAGTTACCTGGGGGTAAATTCCATACATAGCCATTTAAAACAGCCCCTACCAACTGCCCCTCCCCCTTTAAAACAGCCCCTACCTCCCACCTCCTTGCAGACAGTCTCTCCTTTGCTGTCTGGCCTTCTACTCCAATGCTTTTTCAATAACCACTGCCTATGGCAGATGATCTGTCCTCTGCTGTCCTGTCAGATGTGTTCAATAAACTTCTGTCTCCTCTGTTCTGCCTTGGGTAAATCCTTTCATCACCTATACCACCAGATTCTACCAATCATTGCCCCACATTTGGGGGTCCCATTTGCAAAGGGAAGGGATACCACAAAACAGTGAGGTAAGGGGACTGTGGTAAGCAGAAATGATCCATCAAATATGTCTACATTCTAATCACTGGAACCCGTGATTATGTTACCTTACATGCAAAAGGGAATTTGTGGGTATTATTAAGTTAATGACATTTAGAGAGAGAGATTGTCCTGAGTTAACCTTAGAAGGTATAATTTAATCACAATAGCCCTTAAAAGTAAAAGAGAGAGGTAGAAAATCAGAAAAATGGCAGCATGAGAAGTATTCAACTTAATATTGCTGACTTTGAATATGAGGAAATGAAACCATGAGCCAAGGAAAATAGGCAGCCTATAGAAGTTGGAAAATGCAAGGAAATCAATTTTTTCCTCAAATTTCCAGGAAGGGATACAATCTACTAATATCTGGATCTTAGCCCAGGGAAATCTCTTTTGAACTTTTGATGTACAGAATTGTAAGATAATAAATATGTGCTTTTTAAAGTCACCAAGTTTATGGTTATGTGTCATAGCAGCAAAAGAAAATTTAGCATCACCATAACCAAGGAAAGTAAAACAAATGGTCTATCAATGTCTTTGATACATTAGTATAATTCAAGAAGACTTTTGGTTCCCAGGAAATTTAAGCTTTTGTTATTTATATCCTTTGAAATTTTCTTAGAAATGGTATGTTAGTCAGTACTACTATAGTAACAAATTGTCCCAATATCTCAATAGTTTTCAACAAGAAGTTGAATGTGTTGTTCACTTTAAATGTAGGCTATAGGTAAGCTATGGATCCACAACCAATGGCATCTCTGGGTCTTCTTATCTATGGAGGCAGGGAAAGTGCAGCTTTATATATGGGAATGCCCACCTCCATGGCAGATTGAAGAGCAAGAGGGATGGCAGAAAATTAAGATACCACTTTTAGCACTTCTGCTCATATGTGGTATTCATAGAATCAACTCAGATTCAATTTACCAATGCATATCATGTGTTCTTGCCCCAAATCAGTATGACAAGGACTTATTTTCTTCCCATTGGAAATGGCAAAGACATGACCATAGGCAGGAAAATGTAATCATAATAGAGGAAGAGTATGTGAAGTTGCTAACATAAATAATAAAATCTATCTTGCACTGTTTTATTGTAGCTTTGTATATTCTTCTTATAATAAAGATGCCAAATGGAGGCTAAAGAATTTGATTTTTCAATTAAAAGAAAATGGTTAGGAGGCAGCTCAGGTGGCGCAGCGGTTTAGCGCCGCCTTCAGTCCAGGACATGATCCTGGGAACCCGGGATGGAGTCCCACGTCAGGCTCCCTGCATGGAGCCTGCTTCTCGTTCTGCCTGTGTCTCTGCCTCCCTCTCTCTCTCTGTGTCTCTCATGAATAAATAAATAAAATCTTAAAAAAGAATGGTTAGGGATGTCTGAGTGGCTCCACGGTTGAGCATCTGCCTTTGCCTTAGGACTTGATGCCAGGGTCTCGGGAGTCCTGTATCAGGCTCCCCACGGGGAGTCTGCTTCTCCCTATGTCTCTGCCTCTCCCTGTGTGTCTATAAGGAATAAATAAATAAAATCTTTAAAAAAATTGGTTATATCCCATGACTATATACATATACTGAAGCGTGCACATAAGCACACATAAATATTTATGCATATACATATTTGTGTATGTATATATGCATATGTTTCTAAATTCATATTTTCTTGTCAAATGCTGGGTTGAATCTACTCTTTTGTACCCTTTATTTTTTGTATTTTCTGATTTTTAGATCTAGACAGTTAATCTGGCATTGGATCAATCATCGGTCAAGAATATTTATAGAGGGTTCTGTGTGTGCTCAGGGGGTGCATTACATCTTGTAATATCAATAACTGTTAAAATTATTACTTATATTTATTATTTCATTAGGAGTTTGCACAGTCCAATTACTACTTTATAGATATTTAGTAGATAATATAATTTCATAAGGAGAAAATTCTTCTCCTCAACTAGTTCACTCTGAAATAACAAGAATAGGTTAAATGCTTTATTTTTTTCTCTGTTTACAAGATTTCAGAGTAATGAATGTGTTTCCCTAACATCTTCAAAAAGTGATTACTTAATCATATCTTTCTGATCTCATGGCTTTTAATCTGTTTCATACGTTTTAACCTTTGAAAATTGGTTATCTGTGCCAAAATTGTGACCTTCAAATTCAATGAGAGCCTTTTCTAATGGACTTCTGAATCTGTTTAATATAACTTTAATAGATTTGATAGCGTATATGCATAAAATATATGCATATTTTCAAAATAACAATAGCAGTAATATTGGGAAAAATGGTAACTTATAGTTTTTTTCAGATTTTTTAGGTCTTTACAAGAGCATTTCCATTTATTAAACCTAAATTATTGTGTACTGATTTACATAGTACTCTATGTATGAGCAATTACTGTTTTGACGTCACTTGAAATAGTTTCTCTTAGTGTAGTGATGTTCACCCATTATATCAATTCATTTGTTTCCTTTGCTGTATAGATTGTTTTTATTCTTATTTTTTAAAATTATGTTAAGCATTTACACATTTTCAAAATAAAATCTATGAAATAAATTACTATAGGAATATAGTATCACTTCAACGATTTTAGATAATTTCAACGTGTGTAGTTTTTTTTTTTTTTTTAAGATTTTACTTTATTTGAGGAGAAAGAATGCAAGCAGGGAAAGGGGCAGAGGGAGAGAATCTCAGTCAGGCTCCATGCTGAGTGCAGAGCTCATCTCAGGACTCAATCCCATGACCCTGAGATTATGACCTGAGCCAAAATCAACAGGCAGAAGCTTAACCGACTGAGCCACTCAGATGCCCCATCAATGTGTTTTAGTATAAAATTTTAATTCATCTATTCATTTTTAATTTACCATTCTGTAATTATCTTATAAATCTGAAATAATGTCATGTCATTGAAATATACTTGTATATTAATCTCTTTGATGTCCACAGATATATCTTTCTTCACTTATAGTACTTTTTAAAAAGATTTTTAAATTTATTTATTCATGAGAGACACACAGAGAGAGACAGAGACATAAGCAGAGGAAGAAGCAGGCTCCCTACAGGGAGCTTGATGTAGGACTCGATTCCAGGACCCCGGGATCACAGCCTGAGATGAAGGCAGATGCTCAACCACTACCCAGGTGCACCCACTTATAATACTTTTAAATGCATTCTTCCCATTTTACTTCCATCTTCAAAAATTTAATAAACTTTCTTTACCCATTCTATCATCCTTTGAACTATTGTCATCATATCTTTTACTGACACATACTTTATAAAAGTTGCATTAGAATAGCATTATTTTTGCTTTAGTCAGTTACCTTCTAAGAAAGTATGGTAAAACAGCCTATGTATGGTTTATATTTCCTGATCATTCCTCATTATCTTCACTCCTTTTGTAAAAGCTAATTTCCATTTTGTATCTTTCCACTTTATTCTACACAACCTTTAGCATTTGCTCTTATAGGCATGCCAGCAACAAATTCTCTCTTTTTACTTGTCTTAGAATATCTTTATATCAGCCTAATATTTAAGGATATTCTTAGTAGATAATCTGGATTGTTTTGTTTCTGGTTTTGTTTTGCATTTTTGAGATGTCATTTAGTAATGTTTTAGTCTCCAAGGTCTCTAATGAGGCATCAACTGTCATTTATATCATTACTTCTATGTAGGTAATGTGTTTTCTCCCCTTTGGCACATTTCAAGGTTTCTTCCCTGTCCTTGATTTTCAGAAGTATGATTAGAATGTGCTTAAATGTATTTAATTTTTAGTGTGCTTTGACGTTGTTGATCTTCTTGAATTGTACTTTATCTCTTCCTATTTTGTTTCTTATATCCTCTTCTGGTATGTCAGTCATATGCTGCTTGGTCACAGCAGTTATTTATTATTGCTAGAATGTAATTTTCTGATAATTTTAGCCAAAATACAGACATGTTAATACGCCCTAAGAAAAACATATATAGACTTGATGATTCCAAATAACTGTAAATCTGTCTCAAGAAAGGACTCATTTCAAGATTTTCTTTGCATGATTGTGTACTTAACATCCAGTATATCTGTGTAACAAATACATGCCCATAAACACTTCATTCCACGGGAGGCCATAAATTCAGAAATCTCCCGTACTCGCTCCCAAAGTTCTTCGAGGAATTAAACTATTACTTTATATTAAGCATCTCTCCATTCAAATTTAAGGTACTTTCAGTAAGCCAATATTTACTTATCATAATTAGCAAAGTTTAACTTTGTTAGTTTCATTTTGGGGATCCTCAACAGTATAAGAAACTGTCTTCCTGTTAAACATTTTAATGAATCAAAATATAGGAGATTATTTATCATAATTTCTTAAAGGCTATAATTTCCTTGAATATACATTTGTTTTGAAATTCTATGTCAAGCATTTTACATAAGTTAAATGAATGAGCTTTATGTTATTATTGTTCATTGTTCATGTTTTATATATCAGAAACTGAATCCAAAAAATAAATAATTTCCAAAGTTATATAGCTAATAAATAAAGGAACTGGGATATGATTTCAAATCTTACTGTAGGGTTTCTACAGTGCACTTGCAGAGCCAGGAATTAAAGCAGCTGGCCTAGAATCCATTTCTTCCAAATTATGGGAGGGACAGTGCTTCTGGAGAAACAAAGAAGGGTTCCAGTCTAATAACCTTGTAAACATTCTAATAAGTCACCTCCTGCTAGATCAATGGTGTTTGTTAGAAGGAGAATTCTTATCTTTTGAAATTACTTAACAGAATATTCCTGGCTTATAATTGCTTATGATAAATAATCCTGGAATTTATGGATTTATGAGTTATGATTCTCCAGAAAATTTCAAGGCATATATATATAAAAACCTGGGTGTAAAAATGAGGTATTTCATTACTTAAGTGCTCGTATATGGTGTGCTAGAGATCTTGTCTACTACTCGGCTGCAGAGCAAGTCTGACAGAGGAAGAAAACATAAAGTCATGTTGCACAACTTATACCTCTCTTTACTTTTCTACTTCCTCTTGGTTCTTTATGTCATTGAAATTGTTAGGGAAGATATGTATACCAAATAAGAGTTTCTGATTCATATGTGTCTTACTTGGCAGTTTAATTAATATCTCACCTTATATGGCAAAAGGGACTTTGCAGATGCAGTTAAGGATGTTAGGATGGGGAGATTATTTTGCATTGTCAGGGGTAGTGGTGAGATAGGGAAACCAAAGGGACTCATGAGAAAAAAAAAAAAAACAACTGTTTTTGCTTCTTTTCCACCTTCTATTATTGGTTAGGACCTGCATCCCCACTCCATTCTACAAATGCCTTGTAATGCAAATAGCATATGTCTTCCTTGTAAGAGACAAGAGATACTGATATATTTGAAGTCTTCCAACACAATGGATGGTATCTAAGGAAAGACTGAGCAGAGCCATTATATGCCTATTCTAGAATACTGTGGCTAGATATCTCCATGCCAGACCCCCGGCTTCATGGAATGAGTGGCTTACGAAGGATATTGGAATCCTGTCCTTCTTCTGATCAGTTTCTGGATTCCTGAAATGACACATGCACCAGACCACAATCACCAATAAAAACGCCAGACCCCAAGCAAAGACTAGACTCATGCTCTTTTCCTTCTAAGTCTCTGGGATGCTCAGTCTGTATCCCTATCTCTCTCTTTATATATATCTATATATCTATATCTATATATCTATCTTCAGTAAACTCTGCTGGTGTATGTTTGATTTCCATCCTCTATGAAGCCAAGGACCATCTTGACTCATCCTGCGGGACCCCCCCCCCCCACCGTGGGTCCTCAGACTGGCCCTCTCTCAAGAGCAGTAGGGATGAGGGGGGCAACATAATCACAATGGTCTTTAAAAGAGGGAGGCAGGCATATTACAAAGAAGGAGGTATCACAAGGGAAGCAGAGTCTTTGTGATGCAATGACAAGCTGAGAAGATGGAAAGTGCCAGAAGCCAAGGAATGAGGCTGATTCTAGAAGCTGAAAAGTAAAAAACACAAAATTTTCCCTAGAGCCTCAGAAAGAACAGAGCCTTGACAAGGCTTTCGACCTCCAGAACTGTAAGCTAAGAAATTTGTGCTGTTTTGAGCCATTATATATATATATATTTTTTTATTTATGATAGTCACAGAGAGAGAGAGGCAGAGGCACAGGCAGAGGGAGAAGCAGGCTCCATGCACCGGGAGCCCGATGTGGGATTCGATCCCGGGTCTCCAGGATCGCGCCCTGGGCCAAAGACAGGCGCCAAACCGCTGCGCCACCCAGGGATCCCATTGAGCCATTATATTTGTGATCATTTTTTAATATCAGCAATAGGAAACTAATGCAGGTACTAATGCAGATACATGTTGCCTTTGATAATTACATAAATATTAACTAATTCCATTTTTCTTCCAGTTTTCATTGGCCATGCTAAGTGAAAATTTGGAATTCCTGAGCCCTCCTCAGTAGTAAACATTAGGCACTACAGAGTTTGAGGAGGATAAAAAGAGAAGGCTGAGCTAGTAGGAGTTTGATTTTCACTAAGTCCTTTTCTAACTTTCTTTCCTGTAAATACATAAAGGAGATGATCTGGTGGTGGTGGGGATTAATAGTACACTATCAAAGATTAAACAATATATAGGAAGAACACTAGGTCAAGGAGAAGTGATATGCCATCAAGTACCCTCTTTTTCATTCTAATTTAGGGATATAGCCAAGTACAATTTGCATTTTCATGTGATGGAAATCAGTTGATGATGTGGCATTCTCAGCTCAAAAAGAGTTCAAAACCTTAATTGCTCATATGTCAAAGGTAAGCTGGTTGATGAATCCAGCTAAAATCAAATGCCCAACCCAATCTGTGAACTATTCAGGAATTTTATAGACTAGATCAACTGGACATATTTTCAAATTCTAAGAAATATATTGTTCTCTTTCATAGATCCTGCAAAAACCCAGGAAGCTCAGATACTACTCAGGTTATTCAGGTTCTGGAGATATCATATTCTTCAAAAAAGAATCCTCTTCAACTTCTGTTCACAAAGTCAAAAGAAAAAAAAAGCTGACAAAAAAATTTTAAAGATAAAAGCCTTTTCAGGGGTCCTAAAGAGAAATAAATAGCATTAAAAGATTTATGGAGAGTAGGCCCAGAAAGTCTAAGTAAGCTTTTATAATTTATCTGGTTATTTAATATAGAACTATCTTCAACTGCAACACTGCAGGGCAGAGTCTTTGGCAAAAATCGAAATAGGGTACTTAATGAATGCCTCTTGGTAGTTTTCAAGGTTGCCTGAAAAAGCTGTTGTTAATAGCCCAAATGAAAGACAATTGTTAGATTTTTATTAAGTGTCAGTCAAAACAGAATTTATTAGTGGGTTACAGAAGACTTTTACCAGTAGACCCAGAGAATGTTAACTGGAACCAGAACCTGTTCTCCTCTTGAGTTCACTAATCTTGTCTAGAGCAACTCCATGAGTACAAGTAAAGATTCAGAATACAAATTATCTGTCAATTCAACAATCTACTTGGAATTTCTCTCCTGATCAAGGTATATATTTCACTGCTAAGAAAATAGAGACATGAACAGGAAAATAAACCTACCATATGCCTTATCAACTTCAGAGCAGTGAAACTACAATGGATGTTTGAAACACTTATTGTCCAATGGAAAAGGTTCTAGGATTAGGAGGTAGCAAGTGGAGGTGGCCAAAAATTATATAATTCCACAGCCATACATCTTTCCAACCTAGTAAAATGTTTATTTTGTCTGGACTGATCCAGTGGCTCCAGGATCAAGTTTGAACTTACGAATACAAATTTATAAATCAAGAAAGCTGAAATCAATGCTCAGTGCACAATATTGATTACATTGAACTCACCAGTTTAAATTCCTAAAGATACTTTGGGGTGAGTGATACTGTCACTTCCTGAAGCCCCATGAAAGCAGGTCCATTACCGAATGTCTGTTTGTTGTTGTTCTGTCTATCTATCTACCTATTGATCTACCAACTATTTTCATCAGATCTGTGGATAAATAGTACATGTGCTGAAACAGAAACACCAGTTGTGGAATAAATTGCCTCAACTTGGGGCACCTGGGTGGCTCAGCGGTTGAGCGTCTGCCTTTGGCTCAGGTCATGATCCTGGGGTCCTGGAATCAAGTCCCACATCAGGCTCCCTGGATGGAGCCTAATTCTCCTTCTGCCTATGTCTCTGCCTCTCTCTTTCTGTGTCTCTCACAAATAAATAAAATCTTAAATAAATAAATAAGTTGCCTCAGCTAAAATAGGTAATAAATGTGACAATAGTAATAGAACAGATAAATAGGAAAGATTGTCACAAGTGGATTTAAATCCAAAAAAGAATGCAGTCACACTATTTCCAAGTTAGCCTTCTAGGGTGAGAGAGTAAACCCATTTCTTTCTCTTAGATAAAGTGTTGATAACCAATGTTGGGAGAAACCCTGGATGCATTTATCTGGTAGAAGACTGGATTTTCACTGATATTCAAGTACTCACCTGATGAATCTGAGGAAAGATTTGACATAGCACACCTGCTAGTCAAGTTAATGGGATAAGTGGAGGATGCTAGAGAGTAGAGCCTCTTCATCGTTAAGGCCAGAAACAAAGAAAAGATGCTGCTAAACAGTTGTGTGGGTGTGATAGAAGGCATATTTAAACTGCCTGCCCATTATGTCACAGTTTACTATGATCCTTTGATTAAGCCAAATATGAATTTGCATAGAATTTATTTAAAGAAAATGGAAATGGAACTTGGACATCCTCAAAGACGTTACATGTGGATGTGATTATAGAGTCTGACAGTATAGCTCTCTCCTCTTCGAAATACACAAAAGAGTTTTATGGGAAAACTATTTTTAAATATTTTACTTTTTTCTAAGTAACCTCTATACCCAACATGGAGCTGGAACTTATAATAAGATCGAGTCACATGTTCTCCTGACTGAGTCAGCCAGGCACCTCAGGAAGACTTTAGTGTACCCAGATGAACCTGTATTCATAGGTACAATATGCCAAATAGACAGTTTTGGGGGTACACAATATTGGTTGTTCAGATGATTTTCCCAAATTTTACAAATTAATAAATGTACAATGGAACAAAATATGTGATAGCTTGATCACCATTTGCTTTAAATGGGACCAAATGTTTAGTAGAGATATCAGGAGCTTGTCATAGTATATTAAATGAGGCTGAGAAAATATTACTAGAGGCTTTTTATCACAAAGATTTTTTAATACAAACACGGTTGTTAGAAGGAATTCTCTTTCAGAATGGAGAGACAGCACAGTTCTAATTGAATGTATGATCAATAAAGACTGTATTCATATTTGTCAAGAATTCTGGGAGTAGCTCCTAACCCCTCAGGAAAAACTATTAGATACTGGGGTTACAACGAAATCTGATGTTTGCCAAGTTATGTGGTCAGGATTTTATTTTATTTTATTTTTTTTGTGGTCAGGATTTTAGAGAACCAAGTCAAAGACATTTAGTTAGCTATGGGATAACTTTGGTAAGATTAAATTTGATAGGTCATCATTGGATAGTGTGGCTTTCATTGTTTTCTAATGACCCAAGTGCCACAAATAAGAATGATTTCCATTTTCCCTTTCTTGTTCATTTGAGCCTGCCCATTACGTATATCCTAGACCCCGTGCTACAACAGGTTTGGAATGAAACGAAACAGAACAACACAGTGTTATCCTTATGAGGGATAGATGGGCAACACTATATAGTAACACATAGGATCTGGTATCTGTTAAAGCCCATACAATATTATTTGCAAGATAGTTATGTCCATATAAAATACAGAATTGACTAAAAAAAAAATGCCTCTAGCCACCATCTCTGTCATTTTTAATATGGAAAAAGTTACTTTGGTTGGGAAATGATGGAATATGTTATTATAATCTTAGTTTGCACACCAAATGAAATACATGATTTTAATTTCTTTGCCATAGCAACCTAATAACATAAAAGTTCTTTACTTAACAACGTGATTTATGCATACCATGATTCCAGAATGAGAAAATAATTTGGATAGCTGAGATGAAGCCTTGAATTGATATAATATTTTTGGAAACTAATTGAAGTTACTTTGGCTAAATTTAGGAAGTTTTACATGATCAGATGCCTCCAGTATATATAAATGTTCAATAATTAGTATAAAAAAGAATAAACAGTAAGTCAGCTGATTAAAGAATATCAGTGCACCTATGAAGAGATATAAGTAACAATTCACATATTTTATAGAGGAAATTCCTATACTCCATTGGAAACATACTGGTGATCACCCACAGGGTGTTAATGGGCTTATGCTATTATTTACTGCCATTATAAGAAGGTACTCCCAGAGGAGCAAAAGAAGAAAAATGATCCAGTCTAATCTTACTGACATCATAAATGAACCTAAAGGATTTTATGATACCTTTATTTATGGAAAGCTCTTAGCAGAGTATTTCTGATAAAATATTGTGGAAAGTAAATAAACTCAGAATCTATAGTATTATTAATCTTAACTTGAAAAGTGTCACATACACAGCTGTTAAAAGGGAGATATCTATAAGATGATCATTCTCCACTAGGTGAAGTGAAGTATATGCCATGTATCATATTAGAAACATTGGATTTTTTGGGTAAGAAAGACCTTTCTGCTGTGGGAATGAAGAATCTGAAACTTATGTGTAATGCCTCAGATCACTTTCTGCTTTATGTGAGCTGTTCTATTGCCTGTATCATGGAAACGAGCTGTAAAATTTGAATACTGGTGAAGATCTCAGGTCATGTGAATCTAACTTGACAATCATATTGCTGTGGATTAAATTCTATCTCTCCTTCAAATTCATATATTGAAGCCCTAACCCCCCTATGTAGTAGTATTTGGAGATGGAGCTTTTGGGAAGTAATAAGGGTTAGATGAAGTCATGAGGGTGGTGTAGCCTTGATGAGATTAGTGCTTTTATACGAAGATATACCAGAGAGTTTGCCTCTTTTCTTGTCATTTGAAGATGTAGCATCAGGAAAGTGGCTTTTTACAAGCCAGGAAGAGAGCTCTCAAAAGCAACCAAATCTGCTGGCACCTTGATATTGGACTTCATGTTCTCCAGGACTGTGAGAAAATAAATGTCTGTGTTTAATCCACTCTAGCCATAGAATTTTGTTATGGCAGCTGGAGCCAACTAAGATACATGTCTTTTGTTAGCTCAGTAGCATCAAATCTGTGCACCCCTTATGTATTCTTAACTTTTATGTATCTTTTACACTCTTTTCAGTTTTTCTTTTTGTTTGCATAATTTTAATCTCTCCATACTACAGTATGGAGACAGTATCAGACCTACCTTTAGGTTCACTCTTAATTTTTTTTTCAGCTATGTCTAATCTGCTGTTAACTGCATTGACTCATTACTAACTTTAGTTATTTCAGTTGTCACTTCAGAATTTTTATTTGTTCTTTTTTTATTGTATCTAGTTTTCTATTAGAATTTTGAATCTTGTTACTTAATTCTTTCAACATACTAATATTATATAAAATTTCATGTGTGATAAAATCAATATCCACATATTCTGTATTTATTTTAATTTTTCTATTTTTCTGTTGGTTTTCACTAAGTTATTATCTTCTTATGTGTGTGGTTACATTTAACTGAGTGCTGACATTACATTTAAAGAAATGAGCATTATTTGAGGTCCTGGATGTGGTTTTCTTTTGCATATAGCAGGAACAAATCTGGGAAGATCAATTTAATTGATCAGGAAATGAAATTATTGAATTTGTATTATTTGAGGTCCTATTACTCCTAGAAAGACTTATCCTGCATAGGCTGCTATACCAAAGTACCATAGACTGGGTGGTTTAAACAACCAGCTTTATTCTTTATTTATTTATTCAGTTTTATTTTTATTTCTCACAGTTCTGGAGGCTGAGAAGTCCATGATAAAGTTCCAGCAAATTTGGTTCCTGGTAAGGCCATCTTCCTGGCTTGAGGATGGCGGCCATTTCATTGTGTACTTACATGACTCCTTCTTCATGCACATGCAAACAGAGAGCTCTCATGTCTCTTTTTAAAAAATTATTATAATGCGCTAATAACATCATGTGAGCCCTATCCTCATTACTTCATTTAAACAAAATTTGTTCCCAAAAGGCCCATTTCCAAATACCATCACATTTGGGTTGAGAGTTTTAACATGAATTTTTGGGACTACAATTCACTCTGTGGTATAGGGTGTTGCTCCTTAGTGTTCCATTCAAAATCCTGGGTTGTTTACAAAGCTTTCTAACTTTTTACAGTTCTCATAGTTAATTTTTGTCCCTTATCTTACTCTCTCATTCTCCCAATTGTGTCTTTTGCTTTAAATAATATTGACTCAGGGCACCTGGGTGGCTCATTCAGTTGAGAGTTAAGTACCAGACTCCTGATTCGGCTCAGGTCATAATTTCAGGATTGTGAAATCAAGCCCTGTGTGGGGCTCCACACTGGACATGGAGCCTGCTTAAGATTCTATCTCTCCCTCTGCCTCTCCCCTCACCATTTACTCTCTCTTATGTTCCTTAAAATAATAATAAAAAAAATATTGACACAAGAGAAAAGTTTAACAAATTTCAGGTTCATATATTTTAGCTTCTTTTATCTTCATCTCTTTCCTAAAAACCTCTAAGCATTGGATTCCTTTTCAGTTAGAAGTGTGGTAAGGAGCATAGTGGGAGTGAGATGCAGTTTTATACAGAGTAAACAGGTTAGACCACCACACAACACAACATCTTCCAGGTATTAATTTGTTTTGTTTTGCTTCCCATGTATTATGTCATTATTTCACTTTTAATAATATTTACTACAACTCTATTTGGAGGGATAATTATTATTTCCAAATTGCAGTTGAAGAGATTGTGACTAAGAAATTTTATTATTTTTTAAAGATTTTATTTATTTATTTGAGAGAGAGCAAGATAGCATGAAAGAGAACATGGGGGGAGGAGCTGAGGGAGAGGGGCTGAGGTTCCATCCCAGGACCTGAGATCATGACCTGAACTGAAGGCAGACTGAGCCAACTGAGCCACCCAGGAACCCCTAGTGACTAAGAAGTTTTAAATAATTTTCCCAAAGTTGAATGCCATTAAACAAAAAAATTTAGCACAGACATTCCTACTACAAAAAGTCAGTCTAGTAGGGACTAAACTAAACTGACGAGACTGAACTAAAACTTAAAGATCCAATGAATTATGGCATAAAATCAGTATAGTATGCTGAGCATTAACTTAATATATTTTACAGAGATTTTTTCCTATTTTCAATGATAGCTTTGAAAGCCCAGAAATAAGAAAAAAGTATTCAAATGCACCTTATAAATACGCCTTTCCAATTACAAGCTTAAAATTTTTTCTTTATCTTAGCAAGAAAATTACCTTCTAATTTTTAATCATATACTGCTTTCAGTATCAATGATGAAAAATAAAGAATTTAACTCAGAAAAAAGTAAAAACTACTGAAATATTAGCCTTATTAATGCCTAATTCTGTTTTATCTCATCTCCCTTTCTTTTAAGTTTTTTTTGAAATTAAAAAAAAAAATTCTTGTTCCCACTTTCCTTCTTTTTAACTTAAGCTTCAAAAAATTCTCCAGGGATCCCTGGGTGGCGCAGCGGTTTGGCGCCTGCCTTTGGCCCAGGGCGTGATCCCGGAGACCCGGGATCGAATCCCACATCGGGCTCCCGGTGCATGGAGCCTGCTTCTCCCTCTGCCTGTGTCTCTGCCTCCCTCTCTCTCTCTCTGTAACTATCATAAATAAATTAAAAAAAAAAATTAAAAAACAAAAAACAAACAAACAAAAAAAAAACAAAAACTTCTCCAGTAATCAGCTAAAATCCTCTTTAATCTCATACTGACTGTGACAGGACAGAAAAGTGTTTTATAAACTAATTAAATGATTAATAAGTCATGTCTGAAAAAAAGTTTGTTGCTCAAAAGCATAATATAGCTAGAAGCAAACCTTAGAGGTGAATTAACAATGATATATATGATTAGGATAAATAGCTATTTATTTTCTTTGAAAAAAAATTTTACTCCACTTAGAATGTCTAAAATGGTATATTTCACTCTGAAAATTCTCCATTTGTTATCAATGTACTAAAACATTAAAACTTCTAGTGTTGGTAAATAGAATTTTGTAAATTCAAATAGAAACAGAAACTTTGGGCTGTAGTTTTCAGTTCTCATAGAAGTTAACTTTTCCCTAAGAAAATACAAATCTACTTATTACCCAACTGAAAGAAATAATTCATTTCATAGTAGGTGTAGAGTGCATTAATTATATATCCATTTGGCCCAGGTGGAAGCGATTTTTCTCCTTTGACACAAGAAACTTACTGTTCATTATATCTATTCTTAAGTGCCAAAGACCCTGAATTGACAGTTTGTATGTACCATGCAGAGCACAGGCAAAAAGTATTTCAGGAGTGACAGATGATGACAATATGATGATAGCATGATGGGGAATTTACCGAAAGAGAAAATTTTATGGCCCCCTGGGTGGCTCAGTTGTTTAAGTGTCTGCCTTCAGTTCAGGTCATGATCTCCGGATGCTGGGGATTGAATCCCCTACCCCGCCCCGTGTAGGGCTCCCTGCTTGGTGGGGTGCCTATTTCTCCTTCTTCCTCTGGTCCTCCCCTCTTCTCTCTCTCTCTCTCTCAAATAAATGAATAAAATCTTTAAAAAGAAAGAGAAAAATTTTAAATGTAAACAGATAAATTTTAGTCCCTAGGAATGATGAAATCATGTCTAATTGCTATTGTTCTAATGTAGGTGTCCAGCCCTTGATACCATCATTTTCAGTGTCTTTCTATGACAAAGATCCCCTCTTCTCCCAAAAGTCATTTATTTTCATAATCCTGCACTTTACAGACATAATGAAACATATTTTTTATATTTCCTCTAGTAAAAGTATATATTATTTGAGTGTACCACAATGGTTTGTTTTTATTTTTAATAAACAAATTCTTCATATTCTGATGCTATAATTGCTGTTACATGTCTAATCTTGTTGAGGAAACAAAGACTGCTGCTTGCTTCTTCTAATGAACATATTTTTTATGACTGAACACAGAAACAAATTTCTGAACTATTGATTTTCTAAGCATGATTAAAATGAAAACTATATTATATGATAAAATTAAAATTTTATTATATGACAGGGGTGGCTGGATGGCTCTGTCAGCTATGTGTCCCGCTTTTAATTTGGGCTTAGGTCATGATCTCAGAATCCTGAGATCAAGCCCCACATCCAGCTCCACACTCAGCCGAGAGTCTGGTTTTCCCTCTCCTCTGTCCCTCCCTCTACTCCCTCCCTCTTTCTCTCCCAAATAAATAGAACTTTAAAAAAAAAAAACTATTATATGATAGATATTAAGTAAAATAAATACATTCCATCAATAATTAAGCTCCCACTTATCATTAATCAATTAATGCTCTTGAATATAGCTGATTTTGACTATATTTTTGATATTTTATTAATATATTGATGTTATATGAGGTAGGAAAGGAAAGTAGAAGTATTTATCTCATTTCCAGTTTTAGTGATTATTAATAATTCCATACCTTGATTCATGTTTATCATGAATCAAAATACAGATTTTAAAACTAAAGATTTTCAAACTTACAATTATAACTTATTTTTCTTCATTCAAATTGAAGATAAAAATGGAAATAGCCTCAGGAGCAACTAATTAAGATATAAGCACTTTGGGAAAATGAGGCTAACTACAACTTTTTTCAAACATTCATAATAATTTAGTTTGGGGATCTTAGATAAATACAAAAAAATTAAGAGTGATATTAATGAAAAATGAAGTTCTCTAACTGCATGATAAACATATGATTTTATAGTAATAGCATGAATTTTGTTTCTTTTTGGTATTGTATCCCAGCATGAGCTGGAAGATCACTTAAAGAATAACGAGTCAGGTATATCACTGAAAGAATTTCACTTGCAATAAGTTCTTGTAACTCATGGATTCAATGGAATCTAATATGAATCATGAAAGTAATATTTTGTACATTTATATAATCTGTGAGGTACATAATAATGTTTTAATGATTTTTTATAAATATGAACCATTAGTATATACAAGCCAGGGAATTTCAAAGAACAACCTAAGGTGATATTAAATTTATAGGCAATATATAGAGAGATATTAGAGATAATGTGCAATATAGCTATTTCTTAAAATACGAGAGACAGTTTGTGAATGTAGGTTAATATACCCTCTGTTTAAATTTTAGAAAGTAAAAATAAATTACATGTGAAAAGTGGTGGAATGAAATGTAATGGCCTCTGGCCTGGGTTGAATAGTTTCCCTCAAAAATTCATGTCTACCAGGAACCTATAAATATGAACTTATTTGGAAATAGACTTTACAGATGTCATTAGTTAAAATGAGATTATACTGGATTAAAATGGGCCCTAATTTCAATATGACTGATGTTTTTATAAGAGAAAGACACAGAGACACACACAGGGAAAATGCCATGGACAGATGGAAGCATAGATTGATGTGATGTTGTGTAAGACAAAGAATGCCAAGGATTGCCAGCCATACAGAAGCTAGGAGAGAGGTCTGGAATAAATTCTCCCTTAAAGAACCTGGATGGAACCAACCCTTCTGACACATTGATTTCAGACTTCTAGCCTCCATACTGTGAAACAATAAATATCTCTTTTAAGCCACCCAGTTTATGCCAATTTGTTATGGCAGCACTAAGAAACTAATACAGCCCATATACAAAGAGAACCAGATTTTTGATGAATCAGACTCCAGGGGAACCAGCAGCATAGAAGTAGTTTTTTTTTTTTTGTTTATTCTTATTGGTGTTCAATTTACCAACATACAGAATAACCCCCAGCCCGTCACCCATTCACTCCCACCCCCCGCCCTCCTCCCCTTCTACCACCCCTAGTTCATTTCCCAGAGTTAGCAGTCTTTACGTTCTGTCTCCCTTTCTGATATTTCCCACACATTTCTTCTCCCTTCCCTTATATTCCCTTTCACTACTATTTATATTCCCCAAATGAATGAGAACATATAATGTTTGTCCTTCTCCGACTGACTTACTTCACTCAGCATAATACCCTCCAGTTCCATCCACGTTGAAGCAAATGATGGGTATTTGTCATTTCTAATAGCTGAGTAATATTCCATTGTATACATAAACCACATCTTCTTTATCCATTCATCTTTCGTTGGACACCGAGGCTCCTTCCACAGTTTGGCTATCATGGCCATTGCTGCTATAAACATCGGGGTGCGGGTGTCCCGGCGTTTCATTGCATTTGTATCTTTGGGTAAATCCCCAACAGTGCAATTGCTGGGTCGAAGGGCAGGTATATTTTTAACTGTTTGAGGAACCTCCACACAGTTTTCCAGAGTGGCTGCACCAGTTCACATTCCCACCAACAGTGTAAGAGGGTTCCCTTTTCTCCGCATCTTCTCCAACATTTGTGGATCCCTGCCTTGTTAATGTTCCCCATTCTCACTGGTGGGAGGTGGTATCTCATTGTGGTTTTGATTTGTATTTCCCTGATGGCAAGTGATGCAGAGCATTTTCTCATATGCATGCTGGCCATGTCTATGTCTTCCTCTGTGAGATTTCTGTTCATGTCTTTTGCCCATTTCATGATTGGATTGTTTGTTTCTTTGGTGTTGAGTTTAATAAGTTCTCTATAGAACTTGGAAACTAGCCCTTTATCTGATAGGTCATTTGCAAATATCTTCTCCCATTCTGTAGGTTGTCTTTTAGTTCTGTTGACTGTATCCTTTGGGGTGCAAAACCTTCTTATCTTGATGAAGTCCCAATAGTTCATTTTTGCTTTTGTTTCTTTTGCCTTTGTGGATGTATCTTGCAAGAAGTTACTATGGCCGAGTTCAAAAAGGGTTGCCTGTGTTCTTCTCTAGGATTTTGATGGAATCTTGTCTCACATTTAGATCTTTCATCCATTTTGAGTTTATCTTTGTGTATGGTGCAAGAGAGTGGTCTAGTTTCATTCTTCTGCATGTGGATGTCCAATTTTCCCAGCACCATTTATTGAAGAGACTGTCTTTCTTCCAATGGATAGTCTTTCCTCCTTTATCGAATATTAGTTGACCATAAAGTTGAGGGTCCACTTCTGGATTCTCTATTCTGTTCCACTGATCTATGTGTCTGTTTTTGTGCCAGTACCACACTGTCTTGATGACCACAGCTTTGTAGTACAACCTGAAATCTGGCATTGTGATGCCCCCAGATATGGTTTTCTTTTTTAAAATTCCCCTGGCTATTCGGGGTCTTTTCTGATTCCACGCAAATCTTAAAATAATTTGTTCTAACTCTCTGAAGAAAGTCCATGGTATTTTGATAGGGATTGCATTAAACGTGTATATTGCCCTGGGTAACATTGACATTTTCACAATATTAATTCTGCCAATCCATGAGCATGGAATATTTTTCCATCTCTTTGTGTATTCCTCAATTTCTTTCAGAAGTGTTCTATAGTTTTGAGGGTATAGATCCTTTACATCTTTCGTTAGGTTTATTCCTAGGTATCTTATGCCTTTGGGTGCAATTGTAAAAGGGATTGACTCCTTAATTTCTCTTTCTTCAGTCTCATTGTTAGTGTATAGAAATGCCACTGACTTCTGGGCATTGATTTTGTATCCTGCCATGCTACCAAATTGCTGTATGAGTTCTAGCAATCTTGGGCTGTAAGCTTTTGGGTTTTCTATGTAGAGTATCATGTCATCGGCGAAGAGCGAGAGTTTGACTTCTTCTTTGCCAATGTGAATGCCTTTAATGTCTTTTTGTTGTCTGATTGCTGAGGCTAGGACTTCCAGTACTATGTTGAACAGCAGTGGTGAGAGTGGACATCCCTGTCTTGTTCCTGATCTTAGGGGAAAGGCTCCCAGTGCTTCCCCATTGAGAATGATATTTGCTGTGGGCTTTTCATAGATGGCTTTTAAGATGTCGAGGAAAGTTCCCTCTATCCCTACACTCTGAAGAGTTTTGATCAGGAATGGGTGCTGTATTTTGTCAAATGCTTTCTCTGCATCCAATGAGAGGATCATATGGTTCTTGGTTTTTCTCTTGCTGATATGATGAATCACATTGATTGTTTTACGGGTGTTGAACCAGCCTTGTGTCCCAGGGATAAATCCTACTTGGTCATGGTGAATAATTTTCTTAATGTACTGTTGGATCCTATTGGCCAGTATCTTGTGGAGAATTTTTGCATCCATGTTCATCAGGGATATTGGTCTGTAATTCTCCTTTTTGGTGGGGTCTTTGTCTGGTTTTGGAATTAAGGTGATGCTGGCCTCATAGAACGAATTTGGAAGTACTCCATCTCTTTCTATCTTTCCAAACAGCTTTAGGAGAATAGGTATGGTTTCTTCTTTAAACGTTTGATAAAATTCCCCTGGGAAGCCATCTGGCCCTGGACTCTTGTGTCTTGGGAGGTTTTTGATGACTGCTTCAATTTCCTCCCTGGTTATTGGCCTGTTAAGGTTTTCTATTTCTTCCTGTTCCAGTTTTGGTAGTTTGTGGCTTTCCAGGAATGCGTCCATTTCTCCTAGATTGCCTAATTTATTGGCGTATAGCTGTTCATAATATGTTTTTAAAATCGTTTGTGTTTCCTTGGTGTTGGTAGTGATCTCCCCTTTCTCACTCATGATTTTATTAATTTGAGTCTTCCTTCTCTTCTTTTTAATAAGGCTGGCTAATGGTTTATCTATCTTATTAATTCTTTCAAAGAACCAACTCCTGGTTCTGTTGATCTGTTCCACTGTTCTTCTGGTCTCGATTTCGTTGAGTTCTGCTCGAATCTTTATTAACTCCCTTCTTCTCTTGGGTGTAGGATCTATTTGCTGGTTTTTCTCTAGCTCCTTTATGTGTAAGGTTAGCTTTTGTATTTGAGTTCTTTCCAGTTTTTGAATGGATGCTTGTATTGCGATGTAGTTCCCCCTCAGGACTGCTTTTGCTGTATCCCAAAGATTTTGGATAGTTGTATCTTCATTCTCATTAGTTTCCATGAATCTTTTTAATTCTTCCTTAATTTCCTGGTTGACCCTTTCATCTTTTAGCAGGATGGTCCTTAACCTCCACGTGTTTGAGGTCCTTCCAAACTTCTTGTTGTGATTTAGTTCTAATTTCAAGGCATTATGGTCTGAGAATATGCACGGGACGATCCCAATCTTTTGGTATCGGTTCAGACCCGATTTGTGACCCAATATGTGGTCTATTCTGGAGATAGTTCCATGTGCACTTGAGAAGAATGTGTATTCAGTTGAGTTTGGATGTAAAGTTCTGTAGATATCTGTGAAATCCATCTGGTCCAGTGCATCATTTAAAGCTCTCGTTTCTTTGGAGATGTTGTGCTTAAAAGACCTATCGAGGGTAGAAAGAGCTAGATTGAAGTCACCAAGTATAAGTGTATTATTATCTAAGTATTTCTTCACTTTGGTTATTAATTGATTTATATATTTGGCAGCTCCCACATTCGGGGCATATATATTGAGGATTGTTAAGTCCTCTTGTTGGATAGATCCTTTAAGTATGATATAGTGTCCCTCTTCATCTCTCACTATGGTCTTCGGGGTAAATTTTAGTTTATCTGATTAAGGATGGCTACCCCTGCTTTCTTTTGAGGACCATTCGAATGGTACATGGTTCTCCAACCTTTTATTTTCAGGCTGTAGGTGTCCTTCTGTCTAAAATGAGTCTCTTGTAGACAGCAAATAGATGGGTCCTGCTTTTTTATCCAGTCTGAAACCCTGCACCTTTTGATGGGGTCATTAAGCCCGTTCATGTTCAGAGTTACTATTGAGAGATATGAGTTTAGTGTCACCATGATATCTATTCAGTCCTTGTTTTTGTGGATTGTTCCACTGAACTTCTTCTTAAAGGGGAATTTTAAGAGTCCCCCTTAAAATTTCTTGCAGAGCTGGTTTGGAGGTCACATATTCTTTCAGTTCCTGCCTGTCTTGGAAGCTCTTTATCTCTCCTTCCATTTTGAATGAGAGCCTTGCTGGATAAAGTATTCTTGGTTGCATGTTCTTCTCATTTAGGACCCTGAATATATCCTGCCAGCCCTTTCTGGCCTGCCAGGTCTCTGTGGAGAGGTCTGCTGTTACCCTAATACTCCTCCCCATAAAAGTCAGGGATTTCTTGTCTTTTGCTGCTTTAAGGATATTCTCTTTGTCTTTGGAATTTGCAAGCTTAACTATTAAATGTCGAGGTGTTGAACAGTTTTATTGATTTTAGGGGGGGAACTCTCTACTTCCTGGATCTGAATGCCTGTTTCCCTTCCCAGATTAGGAAACTTTTCAGCCTTGATTTGTTCAAATACATATTCTGGCCCTCTGTCCCTTTCGGCGCCTTCGGGAATCCCAGTAAACGTAGGTTTTTCTTCCTCAGGCTGTCGTTTATCTCCCTTAATCTAACCTCATGGTCTTTTAATTGTCTGTCTCGTTTTTCCTCAGTTTCCCTCTTTGCCATCAACTTGTCTTCTATGTCACTCACTCGTTCTTCCATCTTGTTAACCCTCGTCATTAGGACTTCTAGTTTGCATAGCATCTCATTCAATTGATTTTTAATTTCTGCCTGATTAGCTCTAAATTCTGCAGTCATGTAGTCTCTTGAGTCCTTTATGCTTTTTTCTAGAGCCACCAGTAGCTGTATAATAGTGCTTCTGAATTGGCTTCCTGACATTGAATTGTAATCCAGATTTTGTAACTCTGTGGGAGAGAGGACTGTTTCTGATTCTTTTTTTTGAGGTGAGGTTTTTCTTCTAGTCATTTTGCTCAGTGCAGAGTGGCCAAAAGCAAGTTGTATTGGGAAAAGGAAAAAAAGAGAGGAGAGAAAGAAGGAAAGAAAAGAGAAAAAGAAAAAAGGAAGGAAAAAAGAAAAAAAAGAGAAGAAAAAGAGAAAGAAAAAGAAAGAAAGGGGGGATCCCTGGGTGGTGCAGTGGTTTAGCGCCTGCCTTTGGCCCAGGGCGCGATCCTGGAGACCTGGGATCAAGTCCCACATCGGGCTCCCGGTGCATGGAGCCTGCTTCTCCCTCTGCCTGTGTCTCTGCCTCTCTCTCTCTCTCTCTCTCTCTGTGTGTGCCTATCATAAATAAAAAATAAAAAATAAAAAAAAAAAGAAAAAGAAAGAAAGGAAAAAAAAAGGGTGGGGGAAGGAAACAGAAATCAAAAAGAAAAAAAAAAAAAAAAAAAAAACCACGGGGGAGTATCTTCTGATTCTGTGTACTTTAAGTCCCTTGACTTCCCCTGGCACTGGTCCGATTAGCTGGTCTTCTGTGGGAGGGGCCTGCTGTGCTGATTTTCAGGTGTTAGCAGTTGGGGGAGCTGCTGTGCCCCTGCCTGGTGCAGGGCTCAGTGGGGGTTGTTTACCCCGTGAGGCCGCAGGAGGAACAACCCCAATGGTGGGGCCAGCTCTGGAGCCCTGGATTCAGCTCCGGCAGGAACTCCGGAGCTCTCCGTCTGCAGGGCCTGGAGGCTCCGGGGCGGGGCCGCTGATTTGCTCAGCTGGGGCAGGAGCGTCCTTGCTGTCCTGGGCCCTCCCGGCCTCTGCCTGTCCCGGGGGAGGCCGGATCCTGGGCTGTGTCCCCGGTGCCCTGTGCTCCAGAACCTGCGCTGTTGGATTTGCGCTTGGGGGGCTGCGCAGCCCCCTCCGCGGAGCCGCCCCCGAGCCCCTCCGAGCTGCTCCCGCCCCGCAGCCCCCTCCGCGGAGCCGCCCCCGAGCCCCTCCGAGCTGCTCCCGCCCCGCAGCCCCCTCCGTGGAGCCGCCCCCGAGCCCCCCGAGCTGCTCCGGGTCCCGCCGTGCGCGCTGCAGCCCTTAGGGAGCTCGGCGCACTCTCCCGGGGCGCAGGTGTCTGTTAGTGTCCCCGGGAGCCCGAGGGCATCCCCGCCCTCCTGGGTCCTGCTCCACCTCCCTGGAGCCCCTTTCCGCCCGGGAAGGTTGGTGCAGCTCCTGCTCCTCCGGGACGGGGCTCTCCTGTCCTGGGGACACTCGCCCCGGCCTCAGCCCGGCTCCTCGCGGGGCCCCTCCCCCTTGGAGGCCTTTTGTTTCTCTATTTCTTTTTCCCCGTCTTCCTACCTTGATAGAAGCGCGAACTCTTCTCACTGTAGCATTCCAGGTGTTCTCTCTTTAAATCTCAGGCCGAATTCATAGATTTTCGGGATAATTTGAAGGTTTTCTAGGTAATTTGGTGGGGACAGGTGATTTGGAGGCCCTACTCTTCCACATCTTGCCCCTCCTCCGAAGTAGGTTTTTATTTTCAAGAAAATGGTAACCAGAATCTCTCAGCTAGTATCATCATTATAGCTAACAATCTAACAAAAGAGCGAAAGCACCACTCCTGGCACCACTAGATAAAAAGGATTAGGATAAAGAACATTTGCCTAACTCAGTTCAGATGCACTTAAAATGGTCAATATGGTCAAAAGATTAAGAATTTTAATTTGAAAAGCCTGAGGCATATATTAAATTCTACAGATTGAGGTCACATTAGAGGAAAAGAGGTTATTCCCCTTAACGAAATTATGCATAATAAAATCCCCTTCTAAAAAATTAGCAGGTATTCTCATTCTAAAACTACTAGACATTCTGATATTGTATTGGAAATTTTATAATGAAAGAGAATTACTGAACTACAAATTATTTATACTCACTTGAACGGTTGAATATAGCTGTGGAAATTATTAATTTCCTATTAAGTAAACTCAAACATGCCCTCATAATAAGAGAATTAATTTCAGTTCCTGTAGAAAACTAGGGAAACTTATAGGTAAAATAAATCATGGGAAGAGTGCTGAAAATCCATTCACTTTTTCTTATCTGATATTTATGTATTGAGACATCTTCAATATATTCTATAGAATACTTTTCCTAACAAATCTATGCAGAAACATTTCCACTATTGTTTAAATCAAGGCTGACAAACTTAAATGATCTCCGAAAAATGTAACTGAAATGAATGTAATATATTTAAAATATCCTTTGAATATTAGAGACAAAACCACATATATACACATACATACATAAAAACATGATCAGCACTTTTGAATTTAAAGGAAACAGATACACAAAAATTTTACTGGAAATTTCCCACTTGTAAATATTTAGAAGTAATTCTAATAGGTAGTCCTTACAGATATTTCAGTTTTCCCTTTCTCCACCATCTTAAAAGTTCTGCTCTATGTTTATAAGTTGTTCGTATTTATATAACTTATACCTCTTTATACATTTAAAGTACAATTTAGTGAAGCATAAATAAATTTTATCTGTATATACAAGTAAGTTACAAGCATATATTAATTTAGTGAAAGATTAATTTTGTATAGATTTATATGATTATTAGGATAAATGAGTAATCAATAGCCTCATTTATTTTTTCACCAAATAAAGTACCGTATCACCTTTGCTTAGTGGAAGAAAAATTTTGGGGCTTAACTCAAAAGGTAGATCAGTAATAAGTGTAACATGACATTAATAAGAACACCTCAGAGCCTAAGGTGGGAGTAGGGACAGAATAAGGATGTAAGGAATAAATTTACCTGAGAAAAATGGGACTAGTGGGCTTGAAAACACAAAATAAAATAAAACTGAGAATACATAGCCAGGTGTGGGGTCTTAGAAGAGGGGTATCGATTTGGTTCTGTCCCAAAGAACATTTGGAACTCAGCTATGTGCATTAAGAGAAGAGTGTGAATGTTATGCTAAAATTATGTATGAAGACTAGAACATAAGGAAGCAGTGCAATTTCTAGAAACAGAACTGTTTCAAAATGATAGAGAATCTTTTCTATGATCAACATTCCTCAGTCCTACAGATGGGAGTGCTCAGAGTGGCTGCTGTTTACACTGCACTGAAACCTTTTTATATGCATCAGTTTCATATCTTGGACTTATAATTTCCTTGATAAGGACAATTTAATTTATGTTAAATGAACTCAAATCACTTCAGTCACAGTGGTATGTTAATACCACTTTAAGCCTTGCCGGGTTTTTAAACAGAACCAATTTGTCAAAAGCATAAAATCTTTGCAACTGACCATGAAGTTTACTTAATAAAAAGAAACTTTGGAAATAACTATTGAAATTATCAGTATCAGTATCACTGTAACAATTCTACAATTCTCTTATAACCTTTTATTAAAAATTATTTTGATATAATATTTAAAACTCATTCTTGAAAGACCGTTAAACTTAAAATGGGAAATAAATCCAACTGTTCCCTATCTCATTTTGCTTCCCTAAGATACTTATCCTTTTGCTTACTATCTCTTCCAAATTTTTCCATTAAAACACAACAAATTTATCCACTGTATAAACTTTTCCTCACTAGGTAGGATACTCCATTAAAATGGAAAAGCACATTCATATACATTAATAACTAAATCAAGTGTGTTTCTGTATGAAAGGAGAAAAAACTATGCCTATGATCATACCTGAGCAATTTCTCATGTAGCAAAACAGAGAAAAGACTTAGAGTTCTATTATATGCCAAACAATAGGATTCTGGGGTGTAAAATGATTTAAGGCCCAGCACTCCATAAGCTACTGTAAAGAATAGCTTAAAGTTACTACATATAACACTTTTCCTACACATTTCAAAATAGAAAAATTATTAGCAAAGTATCTGTTTTCTTCCACATTTACCACAGTACTGCTATGGGGAGATTTGAAAAACACGATAGGTATTACTATTTTTCTAAGACTCTAAGGCCTACTGGGGAGGACCTCTTCACCTAAAAAAAAGAAAATCAAATGAATATATTTGCCTTTTAGGAGTCTTTTTCAAAAAAATTTTCCTTTTCCAGAACTATAGCTGTTTATAATTTTAAAATTGCTCATTTCTTGAACTAAATAAAGCCTGAATTAGCCATGTTCTTCATAGCTAAAAAGAATGGTGTTGGCATTAAATAGGATAACAATGAATTAAATACTGTAATAAATAATGTTAAGAGGGTGTAATAACTATAGAAAACGATCAAGATTTGAAGGGAACACCTAAAATTTCAGCCAAACAGCACTATCACAATTCTTATATTACCTATTTCATTCTTTGACAATTGTTTGATATTTACAATAATAGCAGATAGCATAACAAGCTACTAGTTATACCCAGAAAACAGGACATCCTGTTTATTTACATTTTGAGAATTTTTTGGAACAAAAAAATATAACTTTTTAGACTTAGTTGTATTTCAAATCTACAATTACATGCTTAGTGAATTCTGAACTAGAATTGTCTATATAGTTGAAATAGTCTCTTGATAATGTAAATAGATTAGATTAAGTATATTTTACATGTATTCAAATATTTTTCAAGATTTTAAATGAATCATAGGACAAAGAAAAATTGTAAGTGATACTATAGCAGTATTAATGACATTTAAACATTAACAATATGCAAGATTAGGATGTGTCTTCTGAGGATCCCAGAGATCAAAGATATGTTCCTTTATTTTAATATAGTTCCTTCTCTTTTTAAAAAGTAAAATTTTATGACAAGTTGAAGTCTGCCTTGCTTAACTTGAAGTGTTCACAACTCAGCATGAAATCAATAGCCTAAAAATATTACTTTTGTTGATTTGGATGCTTGAGGATTTATCTGAAATAATCAGAATAAGCAATATTCTTCTTATTATTAATTATTAATATTAATCATTATTAATTATTAATTATTCTGAAATAGTCAGAATAAGTAACTGTACTCCCATTAATTCCTTAACACATATAAGTAAGTACATATTTAAACAAGTATTTAAGTTCTAGTAATAAATTAAGAATCCTAATATAACAGTTATAATGCCATAATTATGTGTCCTTGAGCTGAAATAAGAACAGAGTTGTCTAAATTGAAGAATCTATTTTATTAAGGGAAATTAATTTGATTTAATATTGTAAATACATGAAATTACTTCCCAGTCTTTATGGAGAAATGTTGTTAGTACGATTTAACATAAGCCAGTAATGTTGGCTTATTTCTTGGTATTCAACTTGAAATTGTTAGGATAAAAATATACTGAATTAGTCACTTTGATGTGAGCTCAGTTAACTATAGCAAAATATTTTTACTGATGTCAATAAATGCTCTACAATGCTTAATAAATAAGTCCTTAAAATACTAATGGTTTATATTTTATTTTTTGTCATTCTGCTCATCCCACAGATGTACAGTTTATATGTTGAAGGCAGTAATTGTCAACCTGGGAGAATAAATTGTCCTTAGAGTCTTCTCTGAAGACTTCAAAATTTGTACTATTTTTAAAAACCAAAGATGCTTTGGAGGAATATTTAAAAATCAAATAAAGCAACATAGGAACAATTTTATGAAATGGCAATTATGTCAAAGATTCAATTATTGGTTCTCAAATATTTGAAATTGAATGACTAAACATTTATTGAGTAGTACTGTGTATCAGAGACTATTCTTACTCCTAGAGATATAGATTAAAACTGCCATGCAAAGTCTTAATATTTATTATTTTTTTACCTACAATAGCAGAATAGTCCACAGTAAACAATTAGATAAATAATTAAAAACATGTAAAATAGAGTGAAGTGCTATTGTTAAAGGAAAAATTATATTGATGCAGTTAGTAATGTAAAATAGGCAGTGATTAAAGAATAGCTTTATTTTGGTGGTTAATAAAGACCTTTTACTAAATTTAACCAAAGACTAGGAGTCAGCCTCAAAAATAGACAAACAAAAACAAAAAACAGAGAACAGTCTGTGGAGAAAATAAAGAGATATTTAATAGTCTCTAACCTGGATATGCCTTGGTAATTTCAAGAAACACAGAGACATGTGTAGCTGGATCAACAGGAACAAGTAAATACATAAGGTAGAGCCCTGGGTGTTCCCCAGATCATAGGTGGTGTGAAACCTGGCTACTGAATTTGGATTTTTTTTTTGCAATTTTTGGATGGGAGCAAAGGGAGGATTTTAAACAAGAGAGCATTATGCTTCCACTAATATATTTCATGAATCATTCTCGCAGATATTTGGAAAATGGATGAATGAGACACAAATAGAAATAAGGAGATAAGTTTTATTATTTTTTCTATCCAGGTGAAAGTGATAGTGAAAACAGAAATGAATTGCAATTTGGCTCAAGTTGATATGTACAAGATACTCTGATGGATGAAATAAGAATGATATAATGGTAAGAGTTAGGGATGAATCCTGTAGCTTTTACTTTTATGGCTAGATAGAAAGTGGTACTATTTACTGATGTAAAAGAATTTGAGGAAATAGCAGGTTAAGGAGCTATTTAAGTAAAATAAAATCTACTTTTGATTTGATAATATTGAGGTCTCTCTGATTAAGTGGGGGTTCTGAATAAGCAATTAGATATTTAAGGCTTGAGTACACAAGCAAAGCCAGGTCTAGAGATGAGAATTCGGAAATCATAACCATATAGATGAGATTAAAAGTCCCATGACTGTATAAGATTACCCAACCAGATAATGCAGAAGTAGCTTCCAAACATGACTGAGAAGGAGAAAATAGCAAATTCCTCATATGCATTGCTCTAGATTCAACTCGTCTAAGACTTAAAGTTTGGTTATGATAAACATGATGCAAAAGACTTTCACTCTCATATTCTCAACAGAATAAAACCTGACAAAATAAGTTTAAGTTTTCTAGGGTGTTATCAAGGAGCTATGGATAAAGGAAGCTTTAATGTACAAAATTCTGAGGAAGGCTAGCGTGATCAGGGTATTAGAATGTTTAAAAGGACAAATGGAGGAAGGGCCAGTGGTAGAGGATAAAACTTTGTAGACACAAATCCCCCCAATTAACATGTTCACATCTTTCATCAGATTCTTTTATATATTATGTATAATTATTTCAGTAATTTGGTTTGTTAATTTCAACAACCAGACCATGTTTGTATCTACTTCTATTGACTTCTTCATCCTTTAACAATGAACTTTTTCCCCCCTTGCTTTTTATGTGTCTTATAGTTATTGTTTGAATTCTGGAGGTTGTATGTAAAAAAAAATGCTATTGAGGCAAATCTTTTTTCTTCTTCTTCTTTTTTTTTCTTTTTTCTTCTTTTTCTTTTTTTCTTTTCTTTTTTTTTTTTTTTTTAACTGGATGCAGGTATGCTTCTTTTACTGTCAGAATCTCAGTATTGAAAAATAAAAAAAAAAAAAATCTCAGTATTGGGGAATTATGTTGAGCTGGATTTGGGTATTTGTTGTCATGGTTTCCTTCAGTATTAAAATATTCAAATCACTCCAGGTTAGAGATGTCACCAACATGGTGGGAGAGGAGACCCCAGCTTTTGTCCTGCAATAAAAACAAAAACAAAAACAAAAACAACAACAACAACACTTAGCCATCCATAAACAAAATTAGCTCCAGGAGAGCTCAGGATTCTATTTAAGAAGCTTCAGCAACTCAGTAGAATAAAAATAACTGAGGATAACCTCGTAAAAAAAAAAAAAAAAAAAGGGATCCCTGGGTGGCGCAGCGGTTTAGCACCTGCCTTTGGCCCAGGGCGCGATCCTGGAGACCCGGGATCGAATCCCACGTCGGGCTCCCGGTACATGGAGCCTGCTTCTCCCTCTGCCTGTGTCTCTGCCTCTCTCTCTCTCTGTGACTATTATAAATAAATAAAAAAATTAAAAAAAAAAAAGAAAGGAAAGCAGTTTTATTTAGCCTGAATCATCCTGTCCCCAGGCCAGCACTGCCAAAAAGCAAATCCCAGCTTGACAGAATTCCTTTTCTCAGGAAAGGGAGAATGGGGTTAATGACCAGCTTCCCCAGCCTTTTGGGGCACTGAATAAAGGACCCACTTTGGCTTCACTGCACTCAAAGAGGCCAAACTGAGATGTCTAGAGAAGACTAGGAACCAGAAAAATGGGACAGAAGACATCAATATTAATTAATATCAATATTAAGGAGTGACTGTCGGTTCCACTTACAGTGGAACCCACAGAGGACCCCAACAGCTTCTACCACTGGAAGTCCAGCACAGTTGTCATGGACCCCATTCACATTTCATCAGTGAAATTTTTGGCCCACAGAGTTTTGTTTTTGCAGACATCAGCTGCCTGAGTTACATCCTGCTCTGTTCCCCTCTCTAGTCTAGGATCCATCCTGGCAGGCAGCCCCTGTCTCTGCAACTATATATGTGCAAGATGTTAGCCTAGACCCCAGTGGCTGACTCCCACCACTGTGCTAGCTTTCAGGATTAGCCCCTCCAGCTGTGTACCTTTGTCTCAATGGCCTGACTCCCATGCGCACCTGTGATGAGACACTGCAGTCACAGAAATGCACACTGACAGTCAAGATCCCTACAGCTGCTTGTGAACCTGGGTCTGGCCCTCTCTCCTGTCATCAGGCTCCACTGCTGTATGTATAACCATGGCAAGACCCTGAGGGCAGAAGAATGAATCCCTACAGCCAAGGCCCTCTCAACTGCTGAAGTTGACCTTGGTCTTTGCTGCTGGACATGACCCTTGCCACTATGTGTGTATACAACCAGTCTCTGCCAGTACAGAGGCACATGCAGATGGCTCCAGCAGTTGTGTGACTCTGGCCACCAACACTGCCTGCCTTGATCCCTAGCTGCTGGACTTGGAATCACCACTTAGAATTCCGAAAGGACATGCAGCCACTGTGCACTCATGAGGAATCACTCAGTTGTAGATGTTGTGGACTCCAGTGGCCTGATCCAATGAGACATAATGCCTACCTGGATCAGCTACACACCTCCACACTTGTCACCCAGCATCAATCACTACACCTGGGGGGACAGCACTCTCCAGTGTACCTCCACCTATAAATGAAGGACTTCACCTACCAAAGTCAGTCTATAAACTCTGGAAAAGGTGGCTGCTTCTTCAAATGTGAAGACACTTTCAAAATACTATAGGGATCATGGAGAATCAAGGAAGCATGACATCACCAAAGGAACACAGTAAATTTCCAGTAACTGACCTCAAGAAATAGAGATACATGAATTACCTGACAAAGAAAAATATAAAGAGAAACCAAACAAATCTTGTAGCTGAAAAATACAATGACTGAACTGAAGAATTCAATAGAGAACTTCAACAGAAGATTGAACCAAGCAAAAGAAACCATCAATGACTCAAAGACATATTATTTGAAATTATCTAGTCAGAGAAGCAAAAATAATTAAAAGGAATGAAGAAAATCAATGGGGCTTATGGGCATCATGAAGAAAAATAATTAATGCATTAGTAAGAAGAGAAGGAGAAAGGACTATACAGTTTATTTAGTGAAGTAAGGGCTGAGAATTTGCTAAAACTGGGTAGAGATTTGGACATCTAAGTTTGTGAATCTCATAGGTTCCCAAAGTCAACTCAAGGATTCAAAAGCTGTCAAATATCAAAGACAAAGAGGAAATCGTGGTCAGAAAGAGAAAAGAAGCTTTTCATTTATAAGGGGATTCCCACAAGGCTATTAACAGATTTTTCAGCATAAATTTATAGGCTAATATAAAGGAGGAAGTATATTCAAAGTTTTGAAAGAGGAAAAAAATATGCCAACCAAGAATACTTTACCCAGCAAAGCTGTCCTTCAGAAATGAAGGAGAAATACATACTTTCTCTGACAAACAAAGACTGAGAGAGTTCATCACCTGCTATATAAGAAATGATGAAAGGAGTTCTTCAAGCTAAAATGAATAGTATTTAGCCACCATTTAGTGACATGAAAACATGTGAAAATATACAACACACTGGTAAAGGCAAGTGTATATAGAAAATCCAGAAGTGTATCCAGAATACTCTGATACTACAATATGGTGATCATAATTATTAACTAATATAAAGGCTAAGGGACTGAAGCATAAAAATAGCAATAGCTACAGTAATTTGTAAGAAATACACAATATAAGATGATGTTAACTGTGACATCAAAAACGAAAGGTAGTGGGAGTAAAATAATAGAATATATGTATGCAAGCAAATTAAGTTGTTATCAGTTTAAAATAGACTGTTAAAAAAATAAAATACAATAGACTGTTATGCCTATAATATTTTATGTAAGCCTCATGGTAACCGCAAAGCAAAACCTATAGTAGACACACACAAGGAAAGAGGGAATCAAAGTAACCACTACAAAAAAATAATTAATTCACAAGCAAAGACAGCAAGAGGAAGAAAGTAGGAAAGGAATTACAAACTTCCAGAAAACAATTAACAGGATGACATTAGTCAGTCCTTGCCTATCAGGAATCACTTTAAATTTAAATGGATTAAGTGTCCAATTAAAAGACATAGAATGGGAAATGGATAAGAAAAAAAGCTCAACTATATAGATCCCATAGACTCACTCTAGGTTTAAGGACACACATAAGTTCACAGTGAGGGAATGGAAAAAGACATTCCATTCAACTGAAAACCAAAAGAGAGCAGGGGTAACTATACTTATATCACACAAAATACTTACAGTGAAAAAATGTAATGAGACAAAGAAGAGAACTATGTAGTGATAAATGTATTGATTCATCAAGATTATATAAGAATCGTAAATGTATATTCACCTAAATCAGAGAACCTAAATATATTAAGCCAATTCTAACAGATCTTAAGAGAGAACTATACAATAGTGCAATAATAGAAAGGACTTCAGTACTCCACTTACAACAGTGAATAGATCATTCAGACAGAAAATCAGTAGAGAAACATTGAACGTGATCTATACCTTAGACCAAATGTATCAAACAGACATATGCAGAACATTCCATTCAACAACAGCAGAATACACATTTCTAAAGCACATAACATTCTCCAGACTGAGATCATATGTTACGTCACAAAACAAGTTTTAGCAAATGTAAAGTGTTAAAATCATGCCAAATATCTATCCTGACCACTATGATAAAAACTAGAAACCACTAACATTCCTAGAAACTGTAAAATTCATAAATGTGTGAAAATTAAACAACATACTAGATAAGTATTAAACAGCATACTACATAAGATATAAATATCTCACAAATAAAAATAAAAGCACAACAAACAAAAACATACAATATGCATACAATATGCAGCAAAAGCAGTTCTAAGAGGGAGATTTGTGTGATAAATTTCTACATTAAAAAAAAAAAAGATCTCAAATAAGCAGTCTAAATTTAAACCCCAAGAAACTAGAAGAAGAATATAAAATTTAACCCAAAATTAACAGAAGGAAGGGAATAAAAAAGATCAGAGCTGAAATAAACAAAATAGTGACTAGAAAAACAAGAGAAAAGATCAATGAAACTAAGAGTTGGTCTTTTAGAGAGCTAAAATTGATAAACCTTCAAGTAGAGTTTTCAAGAGAGAAGACTCAAAATTAAAAATGGAAGAGGAGACATTACAATAATTGCCACAGAAATATATAATAATAGATCATTAAAAACCACTATGAGCTATAATACTCCAAAAATTGGGCAATCAGGAAGGAATGGATAAATTCCTAGAAACATACAACCTACCAGGACTAAATTATGAAGAAACAGAAAATATAAACAAACTAACAATAAATACTAAGACTGAACTAGTAATCAAAAACTTTCCAGTGGAAAAAAAATTCAGGGCCAGAAGGTTTCACTGTTGAATTTTAACAAATCTTGGAAAAAAAAAAAATTAATGCTAATCTTTCTCAAACTCTGTAAAAAAAAATTGAAAAGAGAAAATTCTCTCAAACTCATATTATGAAGCTATCATTCCTTTTGTACCACAGCTAGACAAGGATACTATAAAAAAAAAAAGTAAAGCATACTCACCATATTTTACAACCTGATTGTATCATTTCTAATGTTCCCTCTATTAGGTGCTGATTTATGTCCTACCAATATTCGTATGTTGAATTCCTAATCCCTGGTACCTCAGAATGTAACTGTATTTGAAGATAAGGCCTTTAGAAAGGTAATTTAAATAAAATGATGTCAAATGTGTGGGCTCTAGAGAGCCTGAGTAGCTCAGTTGGTTCAGCTCAGATTGAGATCTCAGGGTCCTGAGATCAAGCCCCATGTCTGCTTCTGCACTCAGTAGAGAGTCAGTTTGAGATTCCTGCCCTGCCCCCTTCTCTCTCTCTCAAAAAAAAAAAAAATAAATCTTAAAAAAAAAAGTGTAGACCCTAATTCAATTCTAGAACCCTTATAAAGGGAGATCAGGACACAGACACAAACAGATCAAGGGATAATCATGTGAGGAAATACTGAGAAGGCAGTTATCTACATGCCATGGAGAGAATACCTCAGAAGACACCAAACCTTCTAACGCCTTGATCTTGGACTCCCAGGTTCTAGAACTGTGAGAAAATTAATTTTTATAGTTTAAAGTAAAAAAAACAAAAAAACAAAAAAAAAAAAAAAGAAAGAAAAAATATACCTCTGGTTGTTGGCTGTTGCTGTCTTGTTTTCAATGTTCTTGAAATGTTGGTGACTTTTTTATTGAATTTTCCTGCTCCACCCTTAGCTTTCAACAAACCCTGTATTCCTGTGACATATAGTTTCTCCATATTCTTGTGTCTCTCTCAACATAAGTCAGCTGGTGTTTTTCCACTCACAGCTCATGGGAAAGGAGGGTTCTTATTATTATCCTCCTTAGCCGGTTCCAGACTTGATTTTAAGCAGTCCCTGAATGGCTGATGCCTGGATGGGAGAATTTCTGTTTTTCTGCCCCCTTTCCTAAGCAGAAAACCTCTCATTCCTACTCAATACAGAGTCTAGAGCACAGGCAGTTCTCCTGTCTCTCTCACCATGGTAGCATATCTCTCCTCTGTATTAGTGAAAGATCCTAATCATGAGGAGGTTTCCTGCCCATCTTCCAATGACATACTTTTTTAAAAATAAATTTTGCCCATGCCAGTGTAACTAGCAGTCAAATCTAAAACCAGAAAAGGGAAAATTTCCTACACTTTTTCTTGGGGGTAGAGAGCCTGCCTATCAAAGCAGGTTCATTTCTCAGAAGTAAGCAACTTTCCTTTCCCTTCCTGCAGTGACAGATGCTTTCTTCTATATATCAGACAAAGTCTGAGGCAGAAGTAGGTTTCAAGTCTGCCTTCTGGTAGCTATCAGTTGATGTCTTTTATTCATCCAGAGCTCAGAATACAAATAAAATTCTGTACCCTTAAATCTTGCCAAGCCCTATGTGCCTCCATTACTAGGGTAGACTAATAAATTAAGGACACATATTTAAATCCCTAGATCAACTACTACTAGGAGAAAACAAATAATAGTGATAAGTAGAAATCCAATACATTACAGTAGAACAGTAAAAAATATATCTGTTTTTTCATCCATATTGCCTTGGCCTATCTCCTTGGCCTTGGCTTCTCACCATATTCCTGGTGCTAAGAATCTAAACCTTATCTACTGCCACTATAACATTAACTCATAGTCCTCCATCCTTTCTTAGAAACAAATGCTGGCTTCAGCATGACTTCCATTGTATTTGATAAGTTTGGGAACTCAGCAACTGCAGAGTCCATGAAAGGCTTGACTATACCCACAGAACCTCTGTCTTTTCCTAGAATTTCCCAGAGAATAAAACATACCATAAGAGCCAGGGGGCGGTGATTTCCCTTAGGACAAACTTCAAACAATCAAAGACAGGATAAAGTTATCAATTTAAACTGCTCATTTTCCTTGGTGGTACACTGAACTCCAGATAAAATTCTACTATAATGTTCTTGACGAACTGTGTTCAGCTTAGTAATTCATCTTGTATTTGCTTTTTTCTTTTTCTTTGTCTCATTTTCAATTTTCTTTATTCTTGCTTTCTTGGAATGCATCCTCTAATAAAACATTAGTCCAGAATCTTTGCTTCAGATTCTGTTTTCTAGGAAACTTGGGCCAAGACATAGAATCTAATGAAGTAATATGGAAAGGATAAGAGTGTGAGGTCAAAAAGTCCAAGGAAAGGAAAGTGAAAAAAAAAAAAAGGAAAGGAAAGTGATTTTAGGAAGAAATGTTCAAATAAATCAAATTTGCCTATTAATAATTTGGATGAGGGATGCCTGGGTGGTTCAGTGGTTGAGTGCCTGCCTTCGACCCAGGGTGTGATCCTGGAGTTCTGGGATCAAGTCCCACATTAGGCTCCCTGAATGGAGCCTGCTTCTCTCTTTCTGCCTATGTCTCTCCATCTCTCTCTCTCTCTCTCTCTCTCTCTCTCTGTCTCTCATGAATAAATAAATAAAAATCTTTTTTAAAAAGTCTTTAAAAAATAATTTGGATGATAAGATATAACATTAGGTTTGTCAATGTGAAAGTCATTTATGATCCTTAATCAATTCAATTCAGGAAGATTAAAATTATTTGTGGCTGTAAAATAAAAGCAACCATTCCTATAGCCTTCTATGCATAGTACATTGGTTTTCACTTAGCTCCATTCATATACACAAGATTAAACTGCCAGCATGCCTTCTTATTAAATGGTCACTTTAGGGCAGCCCACATGGCTCAGCGGTTTAGTGCTGCCTTCAGCCCAGGGTATGTTCCTGGAAACCAGGGATCCAGTCCCACATCAGGTTCCCTACATGGAACCTGCTTCTCCCTCTGCTTGTGTCTCTGCCTCCCTCTATGTGTGTCTCTCATGAATAAATAAATAAAATCTTTTAAAAAAATTAAATGAAAAAAATTAAATGATCACTTTAGTTTAAGTGTCTTTACCTTTTAAGTGAATAACAATGCTTCATTGAATTTTATTGTTTTGACAAAAGCCAAGTAGTGGTATTAAGTATACCTAATTCAGGTATACCTAAGAAATGTTTCCTTAAATTGCTTTAAAGTTACTTCTATAACAGGACTTTGCATGACATAGTCCATATCTTTTTAGTTTAAATAGAATAATCCCCTCAAAAAAAAATCAGCAGTTGACTATATCAATTACTAACCCAAATTAAAAATTTAGCATATTGCATTCTCAAATTAGTATGGAGAAACCAATTATTGCTTAGATTTTTAGAAATAAGAGCTTTTTAATTGGCTACCAAAAATTTTCACATTCCAGCCAACAGAAACTTTTGGTTAGCTATCTCTGTGTAATCAGAAAGACAGAAAGCAGTAGTGGCTTTATTCCACAGAGCAAACAATTCAGCTCTGCACTGGAATTGAGAAAAAAAATTAAAATGTAAGTACGGTTACAGTATGAGAGTTATTCAAAAGCTGTATATTTATCTATAGGCCCCTCAAATATCAAAGCTCTGTTTAATGGAGTGAAGTAATTACCAGATTAGAGTCCCAGTCAAGTACTTGTGAGGAGGACTTTATTTTTCAAACCACTATTGCTTCTTAAAGTCTACACCCTCTCTTTCTGTTTTGGAGGTTAGGAAGATTTTGAATTCCTAAGCCAGTGAAAGATGGAATCTAGGCTACTTATGATAGGAATCAGAAAATTTGAAAGCACAAGTAACAATTAATTCTTTTGAATGACTGAGGATCATATGCTATGTAGAGGCTACTAAAACCATCTTCTTTCACCAGAGACAAGAAATATAAATCTCATGTGCAGTTTAGGTGATACCTAAAATTCACTAGACTGACAAAAACTATAGACAGTCTATATACATTGGTTTGTATTTTGTACCTATCGTTTGCCCTTCACCCTTTTTTTCCCATTGGTCCACCTCATATTTAGTCACCTTTAATAGAAGAATATCCCATAGAGCTCACTTCTCTTTTTCAGACCAGTGACACTCATTTGTTGTCCCCAGAAATGGACTAGATAGAGAGTTCCTCTATCCTCTTTCTAATTTTATTATTATGGCAGGAACTAAATGGCCTACTTCTTTTTCTCTCAATAGAGCTCCTTCTGTAAATAAAATATGTAAATTGATGAGGAGTTCATGAAACTTCTTTTAAAAATAAAGGGGGAGTTTCTTACAAAGTTAAAATACATCTATACTATGATCTAGCAATACCTTTCCTAAGTATTTTTTGCATAAATGAAATCCACAAAACATCTTGTATAAGAACTGTCATTTCAGCTAATTTATGATATTCCCAAATCAGAAACAGCCCAAATGTTCAATATGGGAAAATGAATAAACGATGTATGGTATAATGCTAACAATATATTATTACTAAGTAGTAAAACACTAAATTAATAATACACTGAGTAACATGAATAAATGTCATTGACTAAAGAAACCAAACACAAATAATATATATTAGATAGATAGATAAAGATAAAGATACATAGACATATAAATGGTACCAGGAACATATAAAACTAACCACTGGTAATAAGAATCAGTAAGTTGTTCCTTTGGATTGGAAGGGGAGTGTTTACTGGAAAGATCTGTGAGGGAACCCTTTTGGAGTGATGGAAATATTCTACATCTTACTTTGGATAATGGTTTATAAGGGCATATACAATCCTTAAAACTCACTGAACTCATCACTGGAGAGCTGTACTTTCTTTGTATGTTAACTGGATTGCAGTTAAAGGGAACTTTTTTTTTTGTCTTTGAATTTCTGACATATCATTATTTCTTTTTTTGGAAGATATGAAATACTCTTACTGTCTCTGTCTCTTCTTTCAACAATATTTGTGATCTTTTTTGTTATGTACTACTTCATTAACTCTTAAAGCATTATTATTCTCACTAAACTTTCTACTATACTTCCTGTTTCCTCCCCACCATGCTGAAGATAAAGGGGCTCTTACCTAGACACTTTTTTTCTTTTTGGAGCAATAACTTCCACATACTATGCAGCATGTGACTGTGTCAATAACATACAAGCTCCTCAAATGTAGCAGAAGTGAACCTACACAATGTTTATTTTTTGACTCCTCCCCTGATTTCTAAGATCTTAATTCTTCTGGAACCTATAAGAAGAATTGAGTGTGTATCTTGCCTCAAAGACCTCTGGCTTATCATTGGGTGTGTATCTTGCCTCAAAATATTGATCTAGAGTGCTGGAGATCTCACACTGAGCCTGAAATGAGCTTTCTCTCCAATTTAGCAAAACATCACCTCCATTTTTTACCAGAGTAACACATTATTCAATCCTTCCCTCATTCCTGATGCATTAGGAGATAAAATATATACTCTCTCTTGGAGGAACTCTTCTCCTAGATACATCGTCTCTGCACAGGATGAAATAAAGGAGTATGGAGAGAGCATTACCCTTTGAATATACCTGTGAGAAATAGATTTTTCTGTAGATAACAGAAAACAAAATAGCTTGTCTCAGTATCTATCATTTTGTTTACAAGTAATATGATAAAAAGAGTAAATTTTCAGATTTTTTCTTTCTTTTATCTGAAAGTCTATAGTATTGCAATTGAAAGTACTTCCTTTCTATGGTAGTCATAAGGGGTGTTTAAAATATTCCACTCTTCTTCCAGTGCACTTACATGATGTGTTGAAGTCACAGGTGTGTGACTTTCTCTGGCCAATGGAATGTGAGCTGAAGTGATATGAAGTGCTTCTAGCTATGGTGTTCTTTTCCATTCCTTCATAGTAATGGGCAGTATTCCCCATAGTATCCCCCATTTCATCAGTCTGTGTAACAGGAGGAGAATGAAGACAAGTGAACAGATGGCACAATATGCATGTAGAGTCAGAAGTAAAATATTATTGCTTTAAGTTGTTAAGGTTTTGAATTTATTGTTTACCACAAAATAATTTAGAAACCATTATAACCAAAGTTCTTTCAGTGCTTTTTATATCAGTCTGACATCATTCCATTGTTCTTTTTTTTTTTTTTCATTCAAATTGCTCTGGATAATGTCAGTAGTTGACAAGATTTATTCATGCAACTTTCCCCTCTGATTTGCTACATACTGAGTAGAGTTTCTCAGTGCCTTCTCTCAATCAGCTCAAAGCAATGATCAATATATGGCTTAGTTTCCTGCCTAAACATTAAGAAGCAAGAAGAAAAAATCAATAACTTCATTCATGTCACTACAGGTATGCAGTAGGAATTCTGCATGTTGATTCCATTGTCCCTCCTCATCTGGTAAAACATTTCTCTAACATATTAAGCAGTATTCACTTAAATTTCCATGTCCTTTTGAATGTCTCCTTTGGAGGTGGGCAATATATTATTGAATTTTCTTACTGAAACTCATACTTCAGAATTCACTGAAGTCCAGATATAGTAAAATGATCACTTCCAAAATATCTGAGAAATGCTTTGTGATCCCATATCATCTAAACCTGGTCTTTGCCAGTGAAGTTATTAGACATGACTAATATTTTTTCTAGATTTGGCCATCAATTTATTAGAGCAGGAAGCTAACACACAATATTCCATAAAGCTTATGGCTCTGAATAATCTTGCAGGAATCTGCCATATTATGGTCAATGCAGGGGGCACAGGTTTTACTTTGGGTCATCTTTAGGATCATCGTTTTTAAGTTATTTCACTTCTGCTATGACTAAAAGTCATATTTCTCTCTTAAAACTGCTCTTCAATGGAAGCAGTGGAATGATCAGCCCACAGTGTTTAATGAGTCCTAGTGAGTTTCTTAGAGAAGAACTGGCCCCTGGATATTTATTACCTCTCTTTATCAGCTTCCCATAGCCTGTCATAGATGGTTATTTGCTTAATGTAGGACACATAACGAGTACTAGAAGTGATGCTTTGCAGTCAGCTCAAAACTCAATTAAAATATCCTCTTACAAGTTTTTACCTACATTTGGAGTCCCAAATTCCCTTGATTGCTCCCATCAGAGTTGTATTTTCCTGTATGTGGGAAGGGTGAGAAAAGTCATTTTCATCTTTGTTCTTGATCTATAATTAACTCTCTATATTATATATATAATGGATAGTACTCTGTTGATACATAGTATCTAGAGACTATTGAACTGGATTATTGTAATTATCAATTTTAAAATGTAGTTAGTATATTTTTTCCTTTGTCAAAAAGGCTGATTTTGGATCCACAAATTATTTCTCTTTATAGTGAAATGAATTCCTTTTATATTATAATTTTATAAGTAATACCTATTTTTATAGATTATTTTTATATTTTATTTATATTTAGACAAATATAATGAAAAAGATGAAATTCTACCACTTAGAAATAAAATCCATTAGCATTTTTTTAAAGATTTTATTTATTGATTCATGAGACACACAGAGAGAGAGAGAGAGAGAGAGAGAGAGGCAGAGACACAGGCAGAGAGAGAAGCAGGCTCCATACAGGGAGCCTGACGTGGGTTCAATCCTGGCTCTCCAGGATCAGGAGCTGGGCTGAAGGCAGCGCTAAACCGCTCAGCCACTCAGGCTGTCTGAGCCACCCAGGCTGCCCCCATTAGCATTTTGATACATCTTCTATTGCATATTTGTTTTCAAATACATACAGTCTTCTACACATATGTATGCATACATAAATACAATTAGAGGGAGAGACAGAAACAAGTATTTTTGCTTATCTGTTTTATGAGAAGATAAGTCTTTTTGGTAATGACTGTGAGGTAGTCTATGGTCATGGTTTTGAATGCTTCTGCCAAAGATTGACAACATGTGCCAAGAACGGCATCCTCAGCAAATTCTTTTTACCATTTGGCTTTGATTGTCCATTGGCAAGCTTCTCTTGGTTCTGGCCTTTTCTCAGACACTAATTTTTTAAGCTCCCAAGGGATTCTATGAGCCTTAAATCTCTTTCCAATACAATAATGATGCATTTTTCTTCTTAAATTAATCAGATTGACTTTTTCTTGTTACCAATAAACTTATTTATAATTATTTACTTTATTCTGCTTGTACTTTTTAAATTGGCTTCTGTTCTATTCTGGCTTCTCAGTTTGGAGAACTTCCATCCCTCTAGAATGTAAATACATAAAATTTCTTTTTTCTCATACACACTTCATTTCTCTCTAATTACTATTATTTGCTATCACTAACAGAGCACATAGGTAGCAGCATCCCAAAAATCTATTTCATGTTCAACCCCTCATAAAGAAGTCATGTAGTTTTTATTACCCAAAACAGCCAAACCACAAAATATTTTCTATTATAAAAAAGCCCCAAAAATGAGATATGAAAAGTTATATAGCTACTACATAAGACTCACCATTCAAGATACTTTATATAAATGCCTCCTAATAAGTTTATGTGATAGAAATTATGTTATCTACTTTACAAATAGAACAGGAATGATTTGCTGAGATTCACAGATATATAACAATGCCAGAATATAAACTAGATTTTTTTTACCCTAATTCAATGAAATTTAAATTATATAACATTTTCCCTTAATTTTTTCAATCATATTTAAGTTTGTTTCATCTTACAAGGCACAAGTCAAAATTAAAATAGTATTTGTATAAAGATATAACAAATGGAAATCCTATAGCTCCCTTTCCAATTCACTATTATTATTAGCAGTAAAATCATCAGTGTATATATTACAGGACTAAATATTACATTGGGACCACTTTATTGGCCAAGAAATTTCAGTTCAGAGTTAATGGGGATCAAGACTGGCTGGAGAACTAGTTCTTTGCAACTGTTATGAATTTTAAGACAGTGATATCAAAGCATCAAATCAAGCATGGATCCCTTCAGAGCATAAGAACTTGTATGACTGCACAGGCTGCATATCCATGAAGCCAGCCCTGATTGATAAATTTGTTTCCAGATAAATGTAATTTGGGTTAGTAATTGTACAGATGGAAAATATAGGTCACGAGTTGATAATCAATAAATTTCAATAATAGAATAGGAATCATTATACAGTCCTTTCTACTTTGTATATGGTTGGAATTTTCCATAGAAAAAGAAAGGTTTTGAAAATATTGAACCAAGAGACATTCAGATATATGGAAGATTAACAATGTAGGCATGGATTAAACAGAAAATTTTAAAAGCAGTAATTAGAATATGATAAATATGAAAGATAGATGAAAAAGACCTGACATAAAATGTTCACAGGAATAGAACAAAACAAAATATATTTAACAATACAAGAATTATTATTCTTCCATAGGAATATAAAAGAAAGCTTGCCTCAATTATCCTGAAACAGAAATATTTGAAAATGTGGATCAAAAGAATATGTCCTCTGTATGAGGACAGAAAAATTTGCATTTAGGTACATACAGGTGAATCTGCTGAAATATACTAATGAAGAAACCCTAAAGAAATCCACATAGAAAAATTATCAAAGTAATCTAAATAAGAAAAACTGAGGCTGGTCTCACATTTCTTAATAAGGTTTTATGAAGGAAGATTAAATAGACACATCTTCAGCATTCTGGATCAAAGAGAATATTATCCAAGAATTTCTTTCAAGTAAAAGATGACAAGCAGCATTTAGACTTTAAAAATCAAAGGAATACAATACATTTTAGCCCTGCTTGAAAACAAACCTATCTTGATAATAAAAATCTAGCCAATCAAGAAATAAAGTAAAAAAAAAAAAAAAAAAAAAACTAGGGAATAGAAGAACTATGGTAAAAAAAAAAAAAGATTATGAGCATTGAATTTTTTTAAAGATTTTATTTATTTATTCATGACAGACACAGGGAATGAGAGAGGCAGAGACACAGGCAGAGGGAGAACCAGGCTCTATGCAGGGAGCCTGACATAGGTCTTGATCCTGGGACTCCAGGATCATACCTCATGCTGAAGGTGGCGCCAAACCGCTGGGCCATTGGGGCTGCCCATGAGCATTGAATTTTAAAATATAGAATAAAGGTTTTAAAAAACCTATACATTATACTTACAAATATAGTCAAAATCTTGGTAACACTGAAAATATTTTTATTTTTTTAATGTTCTTTATTGGAGTATAATTTGCCAACATATGGCATCACACCCAGTGCTCATCCCATCAAATGCCCCCTTCAGTGCCTGTTACCCAGTCACCCCCACCACCCGCCCACCTCCCTTTCCACCACCCCTTGTTCTTTCCCAGAGATAGGAGTCTCTCATGTTCTGTCTCCCTCTCTGATATTCCCCACTCATTTTCTCTCCTTTTCCCTTTATCCCCTTTCACTATTTTTTATATTCCCCAAATGAATGAGACCATATAATGTTTGCCCTTCTTCGATTGACTTATCTCCCTCAGCATAATACCCTCCGGTTCCATCCACATCGCAGCAAATGGTGGGTATTTGTCATTTCTAATGGCTGAGTAATATTCCATTGTATACATAGACCACAGCTTCTTTATCCCTTCATCTTTCAACGGACACCGAGGCTCCTTCCACAGTTTGGCTATTGTGGACATTGCTGCTATAAACATCGGGGTGCAGGTGTCCCGGCGTTTCATTGCATCTGTATCTTTGGGGTAAATCCTCAACAGTGCAATTGCTGGGTTATAGGGCAGTTCTATTTTTAACTCTTTGAAGAACCTCCACACAGTTTTCCAGAGTGTCTGCACCCGTTCACATTCCAACCAATAGTACAAGAAGGTTCCCCTTTCTCCACATCCTCTCCAACATGTGTTGTTTCCTGTCTTGTTAATTTTCCCCATTTTCACTGGTGTAAGGTAGTATCTCGCTGGGGTTTGGATTTGTATTTGCCTGACGGCAAGTGATGCAGAGCATTTTCTCATGTGCTTGTTGGCCATGTCTATGTCTTCCTCTGTGAGATTTCTATTCATGTCTTCTGCCCATTTCATGATTAGATTGTTTGTTTCTTTGCTGTTGAGTGTAATAAGTTCTTTATAGATCTTGGATACTAGCCCTTTATGTGATAGGTCATTTGCAAATATCTTCTCCCATTCTGTAGGTTGTCCTTTAGTTTTGTTGACTGTTTCTTTTGCTGTGCAAAGCTTCTTATCTTGATGATGTCCCAATTATTCATTTTTGCTTTTTTTTCTCTTGCCTTCATGGATGTATCTTGCAAGACGTTGCTGTGGCCAAGTTCAAAAAGGGTGTTGACTGAGTTCTCTTCTAGGATTTTGATGGAATATTGTCTCACATTAGGTCTTTCATCCATTTTGAGTTTATCTTTGTGTAAGGTGTAAGAAAATGATTGTTTCATTCTTCTGCATGTGGATGTTCAATTTTCCCAGCACCATTTATTGAAGAGACTGTCTTTTTTCCAGTGGATAGTCTTTCCTCCTTTGTTAAATATTAGTTGGCCATAAAGTTGAGGGTCCACTTCTGGATTCTCTATTCTGTTCCATTGATCTATGTGTCTGCTTTTGTGCCAGTACCACACTGTCTTGATGGCCACAGCTTTGTAGTACAACATGAAATCCGGCATTGTGATGCCCCCAGCTATGGTTTTCATTTTAATATTCCCCTGGCTATTCGGGTTCTTTTCTCTTTCCACACAAATCTTAAGATGATTTGTTCCAACTCTCTGAAGAAAGTCCATGGTATTTTGATAGGGATTGCATTAAATGTATAAATTGCCCTGGGTAGCATTGACATTTTCACGATATTAATTCTTCCAATCCATGAGCATTGAATGTTTTTCCATATCTTTGTGTCTTCTTCAATTTCTTTCAGAAGTGTTCTGTATTTTTTAGGGTATAGATCCTTTACCTCTTTGGTTAGGTTTATTCCTAGGTATCTTATGCTTTTGGGTGCAATTGTCAATGGGATTGACTCCTTAATTTCTCTTTCTTCAGTCTCATTGTTAGTGTATACAAATGCCACTGACTTCTGGGCATTGATTTTGTATCCTGCCACACTGCCACATGGCTGTATGAGTTCTAGCAATCTTGGGGTGGAGGCTTTTGGGTTTTCTATGTACAGTATCATGTCATAGGCAAAGAGGGAGAGTTTGACTTCTTCTTTGGCAATTTGAATGCCTTTTATTTCTTTTTGTTGCCTGATTGCTGAGGCTAGGACTTCTGGTACTATGTTGAATAGCAGAGGTGAGAGTGGACATCCTTGTCTTGTTCCTTATCTTAAGGGAAAGGCTCCCAGTATTTCCCCATTGAGAATGATATTTTCTGTGGGCTTTTCATAGATGGCTTTTCAGATGTTGAGGAATGTTCCCTCTATCCCTACACTCTAAAGAGTTTTGATCAGGAATGGATGCTGTATTTTGTAAAATGCTTTCTCTGCATTATTGAGAGGATCATATGGTGCTTGTTTTTTATCTTGCTGATATGATCAATCACACTGATTGCTTTACGAGTATTGAACCAGCCTTGCATCCCAGGGATAAATCCCACTTGGTCATGGTGAATAATCTTCCTAATGTATTATTGTATCCTATTGGCTAGCATCTTGTTGAGAATTTTTGCATCCATGTTCATCAGGGGTATTGGTCTATAATTCTCCTTTTTGGTGGGGTCTTTGTCTGGTTTTGGAATTAAGGTGATGCTGGCCTCATAGAACGAGTTTGGAAGTATTCCATCTCTCTCTATCTTTCCAAACAGCTTTAGTAGAATAGGTATGGTTTCTTCTTTAAACGTTTGATAGAGTTCCCCAGGGAAGCCATCTGGTCCTGGACTCTTGTGTTTTGGGAGATTTTTGATGACTGCTTCAATTTCCTCCCTGGTTATTGGCCTGTTCAGGTTTTCTATTTCTTCCTGTTCCAGTTTTGGTAGTTTGTGTCTTTCCAGAAATGTGTCCATTTCTTCTAGACTGCCTAATTTGTTGGCATATAGCTGCTCATAATAAGTTTTTAAGATTATTTTTATTTCCTTGGTATTGGTGGTGATCTCTCCTTTCTCATTTATGATTTTATTAATTTGAGTCTTCTCTCTCTTCTTTTTAATAAGGCTGGCTAATGGCTTATCTATCTTATTAATTCTTTCAAAGAACCAGCTCCGGGTTTTGTCAATCTGTTCCACAGTTTTTCTGGTCTGTATTTCATTGAGTTCTTCTCGAATCTTTATGAAGCCTCTTTTTCTGCTGGGTGTAGGATCTATTTGCTGTTTTTTTTCCAGCTCCTTTAGGTGCAAAGTTAGCTTTTGCATTTGAGTTCTTTACAAGTTTTGGATGGCTGCTTGTTTTGTGATGTATTTCCCCCTCAGGACTCCTTTTGCTGCATCCCAAATATTTTGAATGGTTGTATCTTCATTCTCATTAGTTTCCATGATTTTTTTTAATCTTCCCTAATTTCCTGGTTGACCCTTTAATCTTTTAGCAGGATGGTCGTTAACCTCCACGTGTTTGAAATCCTTCCAAACTACTTCTTGTGACTTAGTTCTTATTTCAAAGCATTATGGTCTGAAAATATGCAGGGTACGATCCCAATCTTTTGGTATCGGTTAAGACCTGATTTGTGACCCAGTATGTGGTCTATTCTGAAGAAAGTTCCATGAGCACTTGAGAAGAATGTGTATTCATTTGCATTCGGATGTAAAGTTCTGTAGATATCTGTGAAATCCATCTGGTTCAGTGTATCATTTAAAGCTCTTGTTTCTTTGGAGATGTTGTGCTTAGAATATCTGTCGATTATAGAAAGCGCTACATTCAAGTCACCTAGTATGAGTGTATTATTATCTAAGTATGTCTTAACTTTGGTTATTAATTGATTGATATACTTGTCGGCTCCCACATTCGGGGCATAAATATTGATGATTGTTTTTTTCTGTCTTCCTACCTTGATAGAAGCGTGAACTCTTCTTCTCAACAGCATTACAGCTGTTGTCTCTTTAAATCTCAGATGAATTCGTAGGTTTTTTCAGGATGATTTGAAAGTTATCTAGGTAATTTGGTGGGGACAGGTGACTTGGGGACACTACTTTTCCACCATCTTGCCCCCTCCTCCTGAAAATATTTTTAAATAAACAATCAGTACTTATAGTTTATGTGAGTTGGGCAAAATGCATATAAGACCATATTTCATTGCAGGAAGTGAATACCCTAAATGTGTAAAACTAAAATTTGTCACAGAAAAAAACTCATATGATAACACATTTTTTTCATGATTTCATGTTAAAGATATCTTTTTAAGGTAATATATTTGTTTTTGAAGGAACATTTATCTAAAACTCAGTAATTCCTCCAGATTTACTTTTATTTCTGCTGTTTCTGAGAAATTCAAATAGAAATGTATTTCATAGTTTAGTTGCAATAGGCATATTGAGAAATATTCCATTTGAGAACAACGATTCCTGCCAAACTTACTCTCTCTCCACTTTTCTATCAGTCTAACAACCATCTCTGCATACCTATAAAGAGTTGATTGGGATGATATTCACTAAATATTGTCAAAGGTTAGTTCTAGAAGGTGGAATATTCAATGTCAATGCTAGTTCATTTTCTGTATCTTTGGCTCTTTTAAAAGATTTATCTATCATTTACATTTTTTCTTAAAATTAAGATCCAGACATTTAAAATACTGTTACTGAAAATATATGTTTTGATTTGGCTGTTATTAATTTCAGATGCTGTTTTTATATATAAAAATTAGTATTATAATATTTAATATGTTTGATGTGTTGACTGAGCTGTTTTTCTTTCTTTTGTCTTTTTAATTTCACCTGTCTTTTAATGGTATATATCTGACATTCTTCATTGGTGCTTGTTACAAAGACATTTTATCATTTCTACCTTCTTCTTTCTAAACCTGGCCTTCTCATTCCTCATAGCCACTCACTGCTATTAATCAGTTGCATTTTATTATAAAGTTTGGAGTTTTCTGATTTCCATATTTTTAGTTTTTATTTAAATTGCCATCACCTATTTAACCCATTCCCCCAGCCCACCTCCTCTCAGGAAGTCATCAGTTTGTTCTCTACAGTTAAGAGTATGTTTCTTGGTTTGCCTCTTTCTTTTGTTTTCCCTTCAATGATCATTTGCTTTGTCACCTAAGTTCCACATATGAGTGAAATCATTGGTATTTTTTTTCTGACTTATTTTTCTTAGTATAATGCTCTCTAGAAAAAATAAATTCAAAATGTATTAAAGACCTACATGTTAGACAGATTACCATTAAAATCATAGAGGAGAACACAGGTAATAATCTCTTTAACATTGGCCATAGAAACTTTTTACTAGTTATGTCTCCTGAAGCAAGGAAGAAAAGTAAAACTGAACTATTTGGACTTCATCAAACTAAAAAGCTTCTGCCTAGCAAAGGAAGCAATCAACAAAACTTCAGGGAAGCTTTTGGAATGGGAGAAAATATTTGCAAATGATATATTTGATAAAGGGTTAGTATCCAAAATATATAAAGAAGTTAGTACCCAAAAAACTAATAATCCAGTTTTTAAAAATGGGTGAAAGACACAAATAAACATTTTTTTGTTTAAGAAGACATCCAGATGGCTAATAGTCACATGAAAAGATGCTCAACATTATTCATCATCAGGAAAAAAAAATCAAAACCAGGATGAGGTAGGTAGCACCTCACACTTATCAGAATGACTAAAATTAACAACACAGGAAACAACAGATTTTGGTGAGGATGTGGAGAAGGGGGATATCTCTTGCCCTGTTGGTGGGAAATGGTATGGAGGCTTTTCAGAAAGTAAAAAATAGAACCTCCCTATGATCCACCAATTGCACTACTAGATGTTTACCCAAAGGATTAAAAATACAGATTCAAAGAGGTACAGGCACCCCAATGTTCATAGCATCATTATCAACAATAGCCAAATTATGGGTAGAACCCAAAGGTCCATTGACTGTTGAGTGGATAAAGAAGGTGTGATACATATGTACAATGGAATATTACTCAGCTATAAAAAAATAAAATCTTTTGCCATTTGATTTATCTGAGCGTTGGTTTTCTCTCCTTTGTTGATAGATGTAGGTTGTCAGTCATGACTTGAATTCTGCCCCCTCTTCTAACTCTGGCATACATCTTTAACTCTAAAAGGAATGGAACAAACAATCCCTCAATTGCAATAAAAATTTAAATTTAAATTTAAATTGTGGATTTGTAGTGATACTATATATCACTACATATGATCATCACATATGATTCTGTTTTTAGAGACAGACAATAATATCAAATTTTCACAATCATTTTTATTCTTATAGATATATTCTCAGGACACATTATCATTAGATATGTTATAAAAAGACTGTAAAAATCTGCCATTATTTCCCATCCCAAACTCACATTTTATCACTTATCTTGTATTTGCAAGACCTACTAAATACGTGCTCTCTGGTAAGTCTCCAACCCAGGAACAAAATATATTTAAAAATATTATCAGAGTGTGACAAGTGTAGCACAGCAAAAACATCAAAACTAAAAACTGAGAGAGGAGACATTAAGTGCAGACTTTACTATTTCTAGTTTTGTGGAATTATCCAGTTATTTACCTGGCATTTATATTAATCCTAACTAAATTCTGTTAATGGTAAGACAATCTGTTGGGGAAAGAGGGGTTGGTGTATTTAAATTAGCCTTAAAGCCCATCTCCTGCTTCTGGTCTCCTGTTCTTCTGGTCTTCTTCTCATCATGTATGTGGCAATTGATACTCAGGTCCCTGAACATATTCTTTAGCTGTGCTATTCTGGATACATCATTCCCATATGCTCTTTGTTCTTTTTTCTATTCTAATTTAAAATACTTGAATGTGACTTTAATCCTATTCTTAATTCATAGGCACTTGTTCCTGATTCACGTGCTGAATTTAGTGTAATCCTTGGTCACTTCCTAATTTCTACTTTTGGCCATGATTTATGTTCTTAGTTTCACAATTATCTGTATCAATTATGGTCAATTGAAAGTTTGTCAGGAGAAAACTGACTTGCAAATTTCAATTATTATATTCTTGTATTGAAAAAAATTTTTCTCCCCTGTATATCCTGTTAGACCTCTTGATTGATGTTGATATTTAATATGAATTTGATATATTTGACATATTAAAAATGAATTAAACATACAGTTAATCAAAAGAGGCCAATAGACCAAAGGCAGGGAGAACTGCAAATACTTCTGTGTCCATTAATATTCAGGAAAGTGAAATGAGAACAGAGTCAACTTGAGGCCATATGCTGCTGCTGAGACACCACTTTGAATCCCTTGCAGAGACAAAACTGTATTGATGTCAGGCAAAATCTCTTTGCATGTATTTTCTCAGAGCACCGAGCCAAGAGAAATGAAAGTATTCTAATCCAAGGGCTCTATCAGGAATGAATTATTCATTGTACATACTGATTAATTTATGGTTATTATAAATCATAGGTACATGTTCTCATAGTAACATTTGATTGGTGTGATGATCTGCAAGATGGAGCTCCTCTAATTCATGTGTTTAATAACTGTCCTTGATTAAATGAAGATTAATTTTTATGAGGTAAAGGAAGTAAATATGATCAGAAGCAAACTCCCAAAACACTAAGGAAGCTTTATTTTTAAAAAGAAACATGAAGGTATTTGGAGAACTGAGACTCAACCCTATAAATTCATTCAGACATTATTACTGAATATATATGAGATTGTCTGAAGTCACAATAGCATATAGCACAAATTTTACAGGTAATTGTAATGTGCAGTTTGTTTTAGAAACCATAATATATTTGTTCAATCATTCTAATTAAAATTAATGAATTGATATGTTTCCACGCAATATTGGGTGGGATAATTCATGTGCAAAATCTATATGGTATAGATGGCTAAAGCAAAACTGATAAAAGGAAGTACATACCTTTAAGGTTACAGATAATTTTCCACTGCAAAATATTGACAAAATGAACAAAATCCATCATTTGGTCAGTGACCTATGGTAGTACTTTCATGCCTTAGCTTACTAGGCCTGTCTTAACAAAGTACCACACACTTAAAAACAGAAATTTATTTGTGTACAATTCTGGAGGCTCAAAATTTGAAATCAAGTTAGCAGTAGAATCTGAAGACTTTCTCCTTGTTTGTCAGTGAATATCTATTCCCCAAGTCTTCACATGGTCTTTCCTCAGTATGTGTATCTAAATGTTCTCTTCTTTTAAGGACAGAAGTCATATTAGATTGGGATCCACTCCAAGACCTCATTTTAACTTAATTACCTTTAAAAAAATTACGTTTTTAAAGACCCTATATTTATGTACAGTCCCATTCTGAGGTACTGGTGTTTAGAACTTCAACATATGAATTTTGAAGGAACACAATTCAGTCCCTCACACTCTTTTTACCAAAAGCCTTTATTTTCTTTTAATAATATCCTATTTATTTAGAAAGGACCTGGGTTTGCTTATATGAAAATAACTAAACTCTAGTTTGGAAAAAATGAAAAATCAATTGGATTCTGACTTTTTTTAAATAGTAGGATTACTTTGGAGTAAGAAAAATAGATGTGTGAATTACTAAGTCACGCTAATTTTAAAATATAAGATCATAAGAGGTAGAGACATTTTGCTAAGATTTTATTATTTTAAGAATAGACTTTTATAGGAGTGCATCATGTGTAAGTGATATTTACCAGATTTCTAAGAATTTTAGTATTTTTCTGGGTAGCTAAAGAAGAAGAACTTTGAAGACCAGGTAAACAAGCTGTGCAAATGAAGAAATAGTAGAGAAAGAGTTTTGACAAATTGCAATATACATTATGCAATTGGAGAAGTATCAACAAATGAGGCCAAGATAGCTTTACATGTAAAACATTTCAAAATAATTATGCTGAGTAAAAAATAAAAGCCAAACAACAAGAAAAATATCTATTCTATTATTTGATTTTATAAAATTCTAGAAAATGCAAACTTATTTATAAGTAATGAGGAAATTGGTGGAGGTTCACACACATAGTTTCTTGGTTATGATGAGGTTTCACAAATATTTACATATGTTAAAACTCATTAAACTGTTCACTTTAAGTAAGGGCAGTTTTGCACATGTTCAATATATACCAACAAAGCTGTTAAAAAATAATTATAATGACACGCAAATTCGTGAAGCGTTCCATATTTTTGAAAAAAAATAATAATAATTATAGAGGGAAGGTGGTTAGGGAGCTACCATTAAAAATGATATCATATGTATGATATTTACAGATGTGCCATTAAGTTGGGAAAGTTCTCTACTACTTTAGTTTGCTGAACTTTTTGCAAGAATTGATGTTAGATTTTGTTAAATTATTTTTCTGCACAAATTGAATGTTTTTATTAATTAGTATATTAATATGGGAATACACATTGATTAATCATTTACCTTTAGAGCAGTTTTAGCTTCATAGTAAAATTAAGGGGGAAGGTATTGCCAAATAACCTCTACCTCCACACAGACATAGCCTCCCTCATGCTCAATATCTTCATCAGAGTGCAACTGCTGAGTGTACATTGACATCATAATCGCCCAAAGTCCATAGCTTACATTATGGTTCACTCTTGGCATTTTATATTATATGGGTTTGGACAAATGCATGATAAAATGCACTTATCACTATACTATTATACAGAGTATTTTCACTTTCCTAAAATTTTTCTATGCTCCACCTACTAATTTCTCTATCCCAATTCCCAGTGCTGACAACCACTGGCCCTTTTTATTATCTCCATAGTTTGGCCTTTTCTAGAATGTCATATAGTTGGAATAATACAGTGTGTAGCCTTTTCAGAATGGCTTCTTTCAGTTAGTAATATATATTTAAGATTTTTCCATCTCTTTTCATAATTTGATAACTCACTTCTTTTTAGTGCTGAATAATATTCCATTGTCTAAATATACTACATTTATATAGCCATTCGCCTACTGAAGGACATTTTGGTTGCTACCAAGTTTGGCAATTATGAAGAAGGCTGCTATGAATATCTATGTAAAAGTTTTCTCTAAGCATCAATTCCTTTGGGTAAATTCCAAAAAGTGTGATTGCCAAAACATATGGTAGAAGTATGTTTAGTTTTGTAAGAAACTACAAAACTGCCTTTCAAACTTGGTTTCCCACTTTGGATTCCTGTCATAAATAACTGAGTGTTCCTGTTGCACATCCTTGCCAGCATTTGGTGTTGTCAGTGTTTCATATTTTGGCTACTCTAATAGGTGTGTAGATGTATCTTTGTTTTAATTTACATTTCCTGATCTGATGTATATGAATCATGCTCTTGATATTTTATCTGAAAAGTCATTACCATACCCATGATCATCTGAGTTTTTTTTTTCTTATGTTATTTTCTAGAATTTTTATGTTTTTACATTTTTATTTAAATCTAGGATGAGGACAGCCCCAGTGGCACAGCGGTTTGGTGCTTCCTGTAGCCTGGGGTGTGATCCTGGAGACCTGGGATCCAGTCCCACATTGGGCTCCCTGCATGGAGCCTGCTTCTCCCTCTGTGTCTCTGCTTCTCTCTCTGTGTGTGTCTATGAATAAATAAATAAAATCTTAAAAGAATAAATCTAGGACGATTAGAAGTTACTTTTGGGGGGTATCTGGATGGTTCAGTGGTTGAGCATCTGCCTTTGGCTCAAGTGATGAACCCAGGGTCCTGGGATCGAGTCTTGCATTGAGCTCCCCAAGGGGAGCCTGCTTCTCTCTCTGCCTCTCTCTCTGTGTCTCTAATGAAAAAATAAATAAAATCTTAAAAAAGAAATAAAGTTAAATTTTGAGGGTGCCTGGATGGCTCAGTTGGTTAAGGGTCTGACACTTGGTTTGGGTTCAGGTTATAATCTCAGGGTTGTGAAATCAAGCCCCACATTGGGATCCACACTTAAAGCAGAGTCTGGTTGAGATTATTCCTCCCTCTTGGCTCCTCCCCCTCACTCATGTGCACTCTCTCGAAAAAAAAATAAAATCTTTTAAAATAAATAAATAGTGTTAATTTTTTAAAAGTTATAAGCTTTATATCTGGATTATTATTATTTTTTTTACATGTGGACATCCAGTTGTTCCAGCACCATTTGTTGAAAAGACTATCAACATTGGGGAATCTTCTTTAAATATAGTAATTTTAGTATTTTAATTAATCATTTGTTATCTTTGTCAGGTTTTTAGTTTGTAGGTCATTGAAAGATTGCATATTACAAATAAGTTGCATTTGTATATATAAACCAAACCCTTGATAAAATGATATAATTGTTCAACTATAAATGAAAGTAACCTAAAGAATCATTTAAAAAAATGTAGAGGATGATGATTACAAATGATCACTAAACAGAGGGTGGTCTATGTGACAGTGAGGGGGTGGTGATCAAAGGGAGCTTAATATTAATATTATATTCACTTTCCAAGGCAATTGAAAGGTAACTGGAGGTAATCTAGAGAGTTTAATTTGCAGAAATTGGTACATACTGAGAAATTCAGAAATTGTTTATCATGACATTTCTGTATATTCATCCCACTAATTATTTCTTCATTCAAAAGTGTCTCTCTATCCAAATACTCTTGAGTTTCACTCCATGTTCTGCTTTATCTAAATAAAGCATTAATCTAAAAGAGTTGGAAAGTAATCTTTTACCCTTTTACTAGAATTATTTATTATGAAAACACAACTATTAGACAGAACAATTTTTTGTCAAATAAATGAAAAAGTTGAAATTTCAGAACTATTGAATGTGTGAGAAGAGAGACTTAGAGAACAGAAAAATGACAAGACAGAAGGCAAGACGCATGAATTAATAATAAAGATCTAGTCAATGCCTGGGCAAAAACAATAAAGCCACATCCTAAAAAGTCAATGATTTTTACCACTTATGTTTGGTCATACATATGAAACTGGGTAAGATAGCTTTAATTATAGACAATAGAATTTTGGGCATCATAATTCCTTTATAATTTTATTATTTGTGTCTTTTCTTCCTTTTGCCTTTCTAAGCCATTATCTATGTTACATAATTCATATGATGCATTCTGTAATTCCTTCAAAGAATTTCTAGGATAATGGCTTTGTTTTCAAAATGAGATTAATAAATTATTCATATTAGGTAATGCCTTTAAAATTAGAATTCAAGTTCAGCCCGGGTGGCTCAGCCGTTTAGCGACACATTCAGCCCAGGGCCTGATCCTGGGACACAGGATCGAGTCCCACATTGGGCTTCCTGCATGGAGCCTGCTTCTCCCTCTGCCTGTGTCTCTGCCATTCTCTCTCTCTCTCTCTCTCTCTCTCTCGTGAATAAATAAATAAAATCTTAAAAAAAAAAAAAAGCACTGAGTGTTATACACAACTAATAAATTACTGAACCCTGCATCTGAATCTAGGTATGTACTATATGTTGCCTAAATGAATTTAAGTAAATAATAATAATTAAAAAAAGAACATTATGGAGGGGTGCCTCAATCAGTTAAAGGCTCAGGTCATGATCTCAGGGTCCTTGGATTAAGCCACCTGTCAGGCTCCCTGCTCAGCAGGAAGTCTGCTTTTTTTCTCTCCCTCTGCACTCCCTCTCTCAACTTGTGCTCTCTCTTTTTCTCAAATAAATAAATAAAATCTTTTTAAAAAATGGAAGCAAACAAAGGAAAAATAGAAAGAAGGAAATTGAAAACAAACCAACACATCATTATTAAATTACTTTAAGCTAAGAAATTTATCAATTAATAGAAGTGCTCCAAATATAAGAAAACTTTATCAGAACTGGATTGACTTTATTTTTTCTTAAAGACAGAATTGAGTTTTAAGGATTCTATAAACATTAGACATTATATAAGAATATATTCATATATGATAATATATGTTGTAATTTTCTGCTATCAGTCCTAACATTTTTACAAGATTAATTTTAAGTACTTTCTTAATAAAATTTTGGTACTTTTTCTGTACTATTACATTTTCAACTGCTGAAACTTGCTTTACATTGATGTTTTTCCAGGAAAAGTTTTCCTTTTTCTCTGGTGGCATCTGAATTATTGAAAGATTGCATCTTAACTATAAAATTAACAGAATGTTGAAATGCATCTAAATCTTTTTGATTTAGCTCAAAATGTGATTTTCAAAATTAATTAATGAAAATGTTCCATAAATATTTATTGAACATTAAGGGCCTATTGCTAGGCTTCCATTTGTGTCCAAAAAAAATAAAATCAAAACAAAATAATTTTTAATTTCCTGGAATTTTGCTGTGTTAAGGTAATGAGGAAAATCTATTAAATATTATGTAAAATGGAAAGATATATTTTATAACATGTAGAGGCAACTAATTTGCTGAATGTAATAACATTTTTGAGGGAAGAGATATCATCATTGGCTGGAAATAACTTTTCCCAAAGTAGGTGGTAGCTTCATTGGCTTTGATGGCAAAAACTTTCACAGACTAATAATGGAGGTAAGTAAACTTAAGATCTGTTTAGGGAAGAATAAAAGAACAAAGCTAATAAAAATGAAGCATTTATATGAAGGAGTAATTTAAAATGAGAAAATGGTACATTTGTATTATAAAACTTCTTTAATTAAAATATCTCAATTATGTTATAATGCTGGGAACAATCCACTCTAGGTATTTTAAGCAGAAAAAGATTTGATGTGAGGCATTGATAATTATGAAATGTTTAGAACTGGAGAAGAATGATAGAGCATCCGCTAGCATTACTGAGCTAAAGAGCAAAATCTTTAGCTAGGATGCCAAACCAGAAAAATGAGAGTAACTCTACCAAGAATAAATGTTTGCTTTAGTATTTAAAAGAATTCATTTAGTCAACATGCCAACTAGATATGCCAGGTTGGTACATTCCAGAGCATGGTGCCATACCAGGGATCTCAGCATTTGTCTCCTCTGTTGGAAAATCAAGCAGAAAGCAACAGTAGGTTTGGTAAAGAGGAATCCATGATGCTGAGTTCATATGTAACCTGTGTTACTGCCACCATGGCCCATTCTATTCATATGCTCTTTGAGCTGACACTGATATGCTTTCAAAAATTGGCTAATGTAAATCCATGGCATAAGTTGCCCAATCTATTTTATTTTGGGGAGTTTTCTTTAAAAGGGGAGAGCTTTTGAGGACCCACATAGCTTAGAAATATTGTCAAAGTCTGGGTGCGTTCTGAGAGGACTTTTTTCTGAATTCCATGTAAGGGCTTCTGTGACCAACCTTCCGATCTCCTTTCTTTTAAGCTCCTCACCATCTTGCAACCAGACTTGTAACTGATCATGAAAAGTCTATAAATATACCTCTGTCTGTACACATTTCCAGGCAAAGTAAATAACTTGGTGGGTTATTTGAAATTCTACCTGCCAGGATGATTTTCCTTCCCTACTGGTCTTCAGAGCTTCTCTTAGATGGAAATGTTATGTTACAATACTTCACTTTTGACAAATAGCAAGATATATTGTATAACTACCTATAAACCAGATGTGAATACTTTCCTTTTGGACAACAATCATATGAAACACCATTTGATATTATAAGCAGAAATAGATATATTGTCAATATGAGCAGCTAATGCATCTTTCTTGTATTACTACACTGCTGTCAGGACATGCTGTGTAGCCTGCATTTAAATATACCATTTTCACTTAATGATATAATTCTGCTCCATGCACACAGCTGTATGACTTGAAAGATGAGATAATATTCACATGATTTTGGGATGGTCAGCTCAGTCATTACCTGGTGTCCCATCATCAGGTCTTGCTTGCTTGCTTATGGGATTCAAGAAGCTGCTGTTTCTCAAGGCTTGAATAATTATTTGCCAAAGGGAACATTGCTTTTCAACAAAACACTGCATGATGTTTCTTCCACAGGGACATATCACAGGCACTATTATATTTACAAACGTTCCACTGATAGTCTGAACTCCATTGTATCTGCTGAGACACGAAACTGAAGTTCAAGCGGTAGTTCAGCTTCCCTGGCTGTATGAGAAAGCCAGAATTCTTTTGTTCTGAGAAGCACTCGAAGCAGTCAGCCTGATATGTTCTTCAGTAGATAAAGGGAGCAACACAACCAAAATGGTAAATGTGGCATGAAAATCTAAAAAGCCCAGCAAGGGCAACTCGGGTGACTCGGGTGGCTCAGCGGTTTAGCGCTGCCTTTAGCCCAGGGTGTGATCCTGGAGACACAGGATGGAGTCCCACTTCGGGCTCCCTGCATGGAGCCTGCTTCTCCCTCTGCCTGTGTCTCTGCCTCTCTCTTTCTCTCTGTGTCTCTCATGAATAAATAAATACAATCTTTAAAATAAATAAAAATAAAAAGCCCAGCAATTTATGTGATGATTTCTTAGTGGTAGTTGGCGCAAAAAAAAGAACCTCACCTTTCATTTCTGGTAATAGCCTGACACTGGGTCTCCAGAAAATTTACTAAGATGGCAAACTCCTCAGTATTTCTGACCTTAATTTCCCACTTTTTGGTATTCATATTTCTTACTAGGTATGTAGGATACCTGCTATTTCCTGGATTGCTGAAGCTTCTGAGCAAACTGAATTCTCATGATGATTGTGGGATGGCCAAAGTTCATCAGAAGTAAGTTCTCAAAGAATTGTGAATTTTGACTTACCCTGAGAAACTACAGTGAAAGTTTATTATATCTATAGATTTTTAAAGTAATCATAATGGTCTTGCCTCTTTTAGTGCTTGCCACTGGCCCCTGCTATGTTTGAATTCTCTTTGTGGTGCATTATTATGGTAATAGCTACCAGTAAATAACAGCTCCTGTATCCAAACCCTTGTGTTATTCCTTTCCATATTGACTTTGGATTTGATCATTTGTGGCCATTGGGTTATTATTCTTTTTTTTTTAATTTTATTTTATTTATGATAGTCATACAGAGAGAGAGAGAGAGAGAGGCAGAGACATAGGCAGAGGGAGAAGCAGGCTCCATGTACCGGGAGCCCGATGTGGGATTCGATCCTGGGTCTCCAGGATTGCACCCTGGGCCAAAGGCAGGCGCCAAACCGCTGCGCCACCCAGGGATCCCCCATTGGGTTATTATTCTATATGACAAGCAGATACCTGAAAATCCTTTGTTTGTTAGATCTTGCTCTCTTATTTCTGGAAGCTTTTCTGACTTGTGAGAAAAAAGTGAGGTTAGACTCTGGGTAATGAAAACATATGGAAAAAGTACTAGTACTTCCAGCCAAATTGCCATGCCAGTGGAAGCCCAAATGCATGAAGAGCCCAGTTAACCATGTGGAAGAGAGGAAGCATCTCAGTCGAACATGGTCCAAAGTGTAAACCCTCAGAATTATAAAGTAAAAGATTGTTTAAAGTCCCTGAGCTTAAGGATAGTTTATTAAAGATAAAAGGTAATTAATAAAAAATTGGTGGTTGGAATAGGGAATGGAATAAACATCTAAAACATATAGCAAAGTCTATGGAACTGGGTGGGAGGTAGAGGCTGAAGAGGTACAAGGGAGTAGTTGACAAAGGCAGGAAAATGGCAAATAAATAGTCTATGTTGAAAAATACAGGAAGGGAACAATTATCGCAGGCTGGAAAATGATGACTTTTAGTTTGAAAACAATTGTCAATCCACATAAATACAGTCAACTGATCTTTGACAGAGATGCAAAGGCAACACGATGGAACCAATAAAGACAATTTTTTTTCAGTAAATATGCCAAACAGCTAGACATTCACGCACAAATATAACTGTAGATCCAATCTTACACTCTTTGTGAAAGTTAACAAAAACTAGATCATAAACCTAAATAAAAATGCAAAACTATAAAACTCCTAGAAAAGAACCATAGGGGAATACATTGATGATGTTATATATAACAATGATCTTTCAGTTACAACACCAAACAAAATATATTAAAGAATTAATGGATAAACTAGACTTCATTAAAATTAAAAATTTCTGCTCTGAAAACGATAATATGAAGAGAACTTTAAGACAAGCCTTAGACTGGGGAAAATACTTGCAAAAGACACATTAAAGACCCTTCATGAAAATATATAAAGAACTCTTAAAACTCAACAGTAGGAAAAACAACCCAATTAAAATATGGTCTAGAGACCTTAACAGATACGACATCAAAAAGATGCAAAACACGAGTGGGCATATGAAAAAATTCACATCATATGTCATAAAGGTCAGGGAAATGTAAAAAAGAACAATAATGGCATACCAGTACTTATTTATTAGAATGACCAAAATCTGAACACTGATAACATCCAATGTTGGCAAGGATGTCGAACAACAGGAACTCTCATACATGAAGGTGGGTAAGCAAATGGTATAGTCAGTTTCATGGTTTCTTAAAAACCTTAACATACGGGGCACCTGGGTAGCTCAGTGGTTGAGTGTCTGCCTTCGGTTCAGGTTGTGATCCCAGGATCCTAGGATCAAGTCCCACATCAGGTTCCCCGCAGGGAGTCTACTTCTCCCTCTTCCTATGTCTCTGCCTCTCTCTCTGTATCTCTTATGAATGAATAGATAAAATCCTAAAACAAAACACACACCTAAACATACTTTTATCATACAATCCAGCAAGTGATATTTAGGCTATTTATCCAAAGGACTTCAAAATTTATGTCCACACAAAAATCTACACATAGATGTTTATAGCAACTTTATCCACAGTTGCCAAAACTTGGAACTAATCAAGATGTCCTTGAGTAGGTGAATGGATACAAGAACTATGGTATACCTCAACAATGGAATATTATTCAGCACTAAAAAAAATTGAGCTATCAAGTCATGAAAAGACATGGAGGGATTTTAAATACATATTGACAAGTGAAAGAAATATGATAAGGCTACATATTATGTGATTCCAACTGTATAATATTCTGGAAAAGGCAAAACTATGGAGACAAAGAAAAGATTAGTGATTGCCAAGGGTTGAGAGGAGAGGGAAGATGAAGAGGCAGAGCACAGAGGATTTTTAGGGTAGTGAAAATATACTGTATGATACTATAATGGTAGACACATGTCATTATATATTTGTTCAAATCCTTAGAATGTATGATACCAAGAATGAACTCTAAGGTAAACTATGGACTCTGGATGATGATGATTTGTCAATGCAGGTCATTCACTCATTAACTAGTGTGCCACTCTGATAGGGAATGTTGACAATGGGAGGGTTTATGAATGGGGAGAGGCAGGAGGTTTATGGGAAATCTCTTTTTCTTCTCCTCAGTTTTGCTGCAAACCTAAAACTGCCCCAAAATTAAAGTCTTAAAGAGTATTCTTACAAGTTGCCTGCAATAACTGGGATAGTATAGAACATACCTAATGAACACACAGACCTTGGTTTCCAGGGAGAAATTCTCCAAATTGCTTCGAGCCATACAATAATGTTCAGGGAATCCATTTCTTTAACCCCCTCCTAAGACACATATTGCCATTAGTTACTAATTCTGGCAAAGTTGAACTATTCTGAGTTATATTTCTGAGGTTCAGGAATGATTCTTCCATTATATGGAGAAATTCTCTCAAGGAGTTATTTTGCAAGTTGAAAAATATTTTTGTTTTTTTATTTGTGCAGCTCATGGGTTTCAGTGGTTTTTCTCATTACTGCTGCTATTTTGGTAATCTGGTCAATACGTGCATGTACTTCATTCAACTTCCCCAACTGCCTCTTTTTCAGGTCATGTGGAGCTATTTAAATAACTTCAGATATGCAGAAAATCTATCAGATTTTTTTCCTGATAAAATTTCAACCTTGGAATACTGTTTCTTAACCTCCATTATTAGTCTTAGTGTTTTTGCTAAGCAGTAACAATCTAAAATTCAATCTCCTTGTTTGCCCATTTTAAGTTTTAAAGCATATATGTGTGTGCATTGTCAAAGCTCAGCATATAAACAATATTTTTCATTTAATTGTATGTAAATTTTAGATAAAAACTATAAACAGGGATCCCTGGGTGGCGCAGCGGTTTGGCGCCTGCCTTTGGCCCAGGGCGCGATCCTGGAGACCCGGGATCGAGTCCCACATCAGGCTCCCGGTGCATGGAGCCTGCTTCTCCCTCTACCTGTGTCTCTCTCTGCCTCTCTCTCTCTCTCTCCGTGTGACTATCATGAATAAATAAATTTAAAAAAAAAGAAAAAAAATCAAAAAAAAAAACTATAAACAAATATTAAACTATGTAATGACATGCATGCCAAAACATTCAGGGGAAATATACTGATATCTGAGATTTGAAATGCAACAGAAAATAAGATGGAATAATGCATAGATAGAGAGATGGGTAGTAAGTAGGTATGTATCCGATAAGCAGGCATAGTAAAACATGGTAGAACCTGGTTGGTGGATACAAAAAGTCTTCACTGCAAAAATTTTCCAAATTTTTCTCTATGTTTGAAAGTTTTCAGAGTAAAATTTTGAGGGAGAAGTTCCAGGGCATATTTTTTTAACCCTTTGAATGTATGGAAATTATTATTCTCTTACAGAAATTCTCTGACATGTCTCTTTTCTTGTTTAAACCTGTTACTAGGGTACCTGGGTAGCTCAGTGATTGAGAGTCTGCCTTTGGCTCAGGTCGTGATCCCGGGGTCCTGGAATCAAGTCCCACATTGGGCTTCCCACAGGGAGCCTGCTTCTCCCTCTGCCTGTGTCTCTGCCTCTCTTTCTCTGTCTCTCATGAATAAACAAATAAAATCTTTTAAAAAAATAAAGCTGTTACTAATGCAAACATTGACTAGTGTTTTGAGACTTATAAATTACTTTAAATTACTTCCTAAAAATACTTCCTTGTTTTCAATGTTTGTTTTATTTGGGTTGATGTCTGAACTCTGATTTGCTCAATAAAAGATTCTGATTCATTTTCATGTTCTCTAAATAATCAATTAGAACTTTATCATCAAAAAAAAGTGTTTTTAAAAAAAGAACTTTATCATCAGCAGTAGGATTACAAATATGAGTCATTTTTGTTCTTCTGTAGTAATTGGGAATTAGTGATCTTTATTTATTTTGAGGGATTGGCAGATTCAGTAAATAGGAAGCAATGTGACAAGTCATCTAGTTCAGACTGTCAGGTAACTAGATCGAGACAGATGGTTGCTATGCCAAACCCCAGAACCTACTGTCTTCAGATGGAACAGCCTTAACAATCTTCCTTCCTGAGCAAACAAACCTTTATTTTGGCCAATGAGAATACTGAGACTTTATTATGAGGCTCAGAGTTCATACGGTTAATTATAACAAAACAGAACTAGAATACAATTCTCCAGCTTTCTTTACAATGTAAATTACACTGAACACATTGAATATTTAAGGTCTAAATTCATTTGGCCAGTACCCCCATTCATTTGCTTACCTTTAAAGTCATTAAAATTAATTTCAATAAAGTGGGAAAATATAAATGTATTTTGTTATAAAAATTAAAAGTATAATTAAAAATACATAAAGGAAAAACTAACAAATGAGGTCATCCAACAAAGAAAATAGGAAATGTACTTCTAACGACATCTATTTTTATAACTATAAGACAAACATATTTAAGACAAAGCAGATTTTTTGGCAACTTGTATCAAAATACAATGGACATTTTACATTTTTAAATTGATATCAATGAATTCATTCACAAAATTTGTAACAATATCTACAATTAGTGCTACTGGATTCTGATTAATCTCTGTTAATCATATTTTGGTATCAATCTTGGTACAGAGATTGTTTTAAAAGCATAGTTCAATAGTTTATGATTAAGTAAGGGACCTGGGATTATCTGAACCTGAACTACAGAGGCTATTAGCAGTATTCTATTCTACATTAAAGTTAAAAGTCAGCTGATGCTCTCTCCATATCGCTTTTTTATAAATTCTGTGAGCTTTCAGTATTCCCTCAGATACCGACTCTAAGAATGGAAATTGTGGCATATAATTTTCTTTTTTTTTTAATAAAATAACTTTTATTGGTGTTCAATTTATCAACATACAGAATAACACCCAGTGCTCATCCTGTCAAGTGTCCCCCTCAGTGCCCGTCACCCACTCACCCCCACCCTCTGCCGACCTCCCCTTCCACCACCCCTAGTTCGTTTCCCAGAGTTAGGAGTCTTTATGTTCTGTCTCCCTTTCTGATATTTCCCACACATTTCCTCTCCCTTCCCCTCTATTCCCTTTCACTATTATTTATATTCCCCAAATGAATGAGAACATATAATGTTTGTCCTTCTCTGATTGACTTACTTCACTCAGCATAATACCCTCCAGTTCCATCCACGTTGAAGCAAATGGTGGGTATTTGTCGTTTCTAATGGCTGAGTAATATTCCATTGTATACATAAACCACATCTTCTTTATCCATTCATCTTTCGATGGACACCGAGGCTCCTTCCACAGTTTGGCTATTGTGGACATTGCTGCTAGAAACATCGGGCTGCAGGTGTCCTGGCGTTTCATTGCATCTGAATCATTGGGGTAAATCCCCAGTAGTGCAATTGCTGGGTCATAGGGCAGGTCTATTTTTCACTCTTTGAGGAACCTCCACACAGTTTTCCAGAGTGGCTGCACCAGTTCACATTCCCACCAACAGTGTAAGAGGGTTCCCTTTTCTCCGCATCCTCTCCAACATTTGTGGTTTCCTGCCTTGTTAATTTTCCCCATTCTCACTGGTGTGAGGTAGTATCTCATCGTGGTTTTGATTTGTATTTCCCTGATGGCAAGTGATGCAGAGCATTTTCTCATGTGCATGTTGGCCATGTCTATGTCTTCCTCTGTGAGATTTCTCTGCATGTCATTTGCCCATTTCATGATTGGATTGTTTGTTTCTTTGGTGTTGAGTTTAATAAGTTCTCTATAGATCTTGGAAACTAGCCCTTTATCTGATAGGTCATTTGCAAATATCTTCTCCCATTCTGTAGGTTGTCTTTTAGTTTTGTTGACTGTATCCTTTGCTGTGCAAAAGCTTCTTATCTTGATGAAGTCCCAATAGTTCATTTTTGCTTTTGTTTCTTTTGCCTTCGTGGATGTATCTTGCAAGAAGTTACTGTGGCCGAGTTCAAAAAGGGTGTTGCCTGTGTTCTCCTCTAGGATTTTGATGGAATCTTGTCTCACATTTAGATCTTTCATCCATTTTGAGTTTATCTTTGTGTATGGTGCAAGAGAGTGGTCTAGTTTCATTCTTCTGCATGTGGATGTCCAATTTTCCCAGCACCATTTATTGAAGAGACTGTCTTTCTTCCAATGGATAGTCTTTCCTCCTTTATCGAATATTAGTTGGCCATAAAGTTCAGGGTCCACTTCTGGATTCTCTATTCTGTTCCATTCTCTATGTGTCTGTTTTTGTGCCAGTACCACACTGTCTTGATGGCCACAGCTTTGTAGTACAACCTGAAATCTGGCATTGTGATGCCCCCAGATATGGTTTTCTTTTTTAAAATTCCCCTGGCTATTCGGGGTCTTTTCTGATTCCACACATATCTTAAAATAATTTGTTCTAACTCTCTGAAAAAAGTCCATGGTATTTTGATAGGGATTGCATTAAACGTGTAAATTGCCCTGGGTAACATTGACATTTTCACAATATTAATTCTGCCAATCCATGAGCATGGAATGTTTTTCCATCTCTTTGTATCTTCCTCAATTTCTCTCAGAAGTGTTCTATAGTTTTTAGGGTATAGATCCCTTACCTCTTTGGTGAGGTTTATTCCTAGGTATCTTATGCTTTTGGGTGCAATTGTCAATGGGATTGCCTCCTTAATTTCTCTTTCTTCAGTCTCATTGTTAGTGTATAGAAATGCCACTGACTTCTGGGCATTGATTTTGTATCCTGCCATGCTACCAAATTGCTGTATGAGTTCTAGCAATCTTGGGCTGTAAGCTTTTGGGTTTTCTATGTAGAGTATCATGTCATCGGCGAAGAGCGAGAGTTTGACTTCTTCTTTGCCAATGTGAATGCCTTTAATGTCTTTTTTTGTCTGATTGCTGAGGCTAGGACTTCTAGTACTATGTTGAATAGCAGTGGTGAGAGTGGACATCCCTGTCTTGTTCCTGATCTTAGGGGAAAGGCTCCTAGTGCTTCCCCATTGAGAATGATATTTGCTGTGGGCTTTTCATAGATGGCTTTTAAGATGTCGAGGAAAGTTCCCTCTATCCCTACACTCTGAAGAGTTTTGATCAGGAATGGGTGCTGTATTTTGTCAAATGCTTTCTCTGCATCTAATGAGAGGATGATATGGTTCTTGGTTTTTCTCTTGCTGATATGATCAATCACATTGATTGTTTTACGAGTGTTGAACCAGCCTTGTGTCCCGGGGATAAATCCTACTTGGTCGTGGTGAATAATATTTTTAATGTGCTGTTGTATCCTATTGGCTAGTATCTTGTTGAGAATTTTTGCATCCATGTTCATCAGGGATATTGGTCTGTAATTCTCCTTTTTGGTGGAGTCTTTGTCTGGTTTTGGAATTAAGGTGATGCTGGCCTCATAGAACGAATTTGGAAGTACTCCATCTCTTTCTATCTTTCCAAACAGCTTTAGTAGAATAGGTATGATTTCTTCTTTAAACGTTTGATAGGATTCCCCTGGGAAGCCATCTGGCCCTGGACTCTTGTGTCTTGGGAGGTTTTTGATGACTGCTTCAATTTCCTCCCTGGTTATTGGCCTGTTCAGGTTTTCTATTTCTTCCTGTTCCAGTTTTGGTAGTTTGTGGCTTTCCAGGAATGCGTCCATTTCTTCTAGATTGCCTAATTTATTGGTGTATAGCTGTTCATAATATGTTTTTAAAATCGTTTGTATTTCCTTGGTGTTGGTAGTGATCTCTCCTTTCTCATTCATGATTTTATTAATTTGAGTCTTCTCTCTCTTCTTTTTAATAAGGCTGGCTAATGGTTTATCTATCTTATTAATTCTTTCAAAGAACCAACTCCTGGTTCTGTTGATCTGTTCCACAGTTCTTCTGGTCTCGATTTCGTTGAGTTCTGCTCGAATCTTTATTAGCTCCCTTCTTCTCTTGGGTGTAGGATCTATTTGCTGTTTTTTCTCTAGCTCCTTTATGTGTAAGGTTAGCTTTTGTATTTGAGTTCTTTCCAGTTTTTGAATGGATGCTTGTATTGCGATGTATTTCCCCCTTAGGACTGCTTTTGCTGCATCCCAAAGATTTTGAACGGTTGTATCTTCATTCTCATTAGTTTCCATGAATCTTTTTAATTCTTCCTTAATTTCCTGGTTGACCCTTTCATCTTTTAGCAGGATGGTCCTTAACCTCCACGTGTTTGAGGTCCTTCCAAGCTTCTTGTTGTGATTTAGTTATAATTTCAAGGCATTATGGTCTGAGAATATGCAGGGGACGATCCCAATCTTTTGGTATCTGTTCAGACCCGATTTGTGACCCAGTATGTGGTCTATTCTGGAGAAAGTTCCATGTGCACTTGAGAAGAATGTGTATTCAGTTGAGTTTGGATGTAAAGTTCTGTAGATATCTGTGAAATCCATCTGGTCCAGTGTATCTTTTAAAGCTCTCGTTTCTTTGGAGATGTTGTGCTTAGAAGACCTATCGAGGGTAGAAAGAGCTAGATTGAAGTCACCAAGTATAAGTGTATTATCATCTAAGTATTTCTTCACTTTGGTTATTAATTGATTTATATATTTGGCAGCTCCCACATTCGGGGCATATATATTGAGGATTGTTAAGTCCTCTTGTTGGATAGATCCTTTAAGTATGATATAGTGTCCCTCTTCATCTCTCACTATGGTCTTCGGGGTAAATTTTAGTTTATCTGATTAAGGATGGCTACCCCTGCTTTCTTTTGAGGACCATTCGAATGGTACATGGTTCTCCAACCTTTTATTTTCAGGCTGTAGGTGTCCTTCTGTCTAAAATGAGTCTCTTGTAGACAGCAAATAGATGGGTCCTGCTTTTTTATCCAGTCTGAAACCCTGTGCCTTTTGATGGGGTCATTAAGCCCGTTCATGTTCAGAGTTACTATTGAGAGATATGAGTTTAGTGTCACCATGATATCTATTCAGTCCTTGTTTTTGTGGATTGTTCCACTGAACTTCTTCTTAAAGGGGAATTTTAAGAGTCCCCCTTAAAATTTCTTGCAGAGCTGGTTTGGAGGTCACATATTCTTTCAGTTCCTGCCTGTCTTGGAAGCTCTTTATCTCTCCTTCCATTTTGAATGAGAGCCTTGCTGGATAAAGTATTCTTGGTTGCATGTTCTTCTCATTTAGGACCCTGAATATATCCTGCCAGCCCTTTCTGGCCTGCCAGGTCTCTGTGGAGAGGTCTGCTGTTACCCTAATACTCCTCCCCATAAAAGTCAGGGATTTCTTTTCTCTTGCTGCTTTAAGGATCTTCTCTTTATCTTTGGAATTTGCAAGCTTCACTATTAAATGTTGAGGTGTTGAACGGTTTTTACTGATTTTGGGGGGGGATCTCTCTATTTCCTGGATCTGAATGCCTGTTTCCCTTCCCAGATTAGGAAAGTTTTCAGCTTTGATTTGTTCAAATACATATTCTGGCCCTCTGGCCCTTTCGGTGCCCTCGGGAACCCCAATTAAATGTAGGTTTTTCTTCCTCAGGCTGTCGTTTATTTCCCTTAATCTAAACTCATGGTCTTTTAATTGTTTGTCTCTTTTTTCCTCAGTTTCCCTCTTTGCCATCAACTTGTCTTCTAGGTCACTCACTCGTTCTTCCACCTCGTTAATCCTCGTCGTTAGGACTTCTAGTTTGGATTGCATCTCATTCAATTGATTTTTAATTTCTGCCTGATTAGATCTAAATTTTGCAGTCACGAAGTCTCTTGAGTCCTTTATGTTTTTTTCTAGAGCCATCAGTAGCTGTATAATAGTGCTTCTGAATTGACTTTCTGACATTGAATTGTAATCAGATTTTGTAACTGTATGGGAGAGAGGACTGTTTCTGATTCTTTCTTTTGAGGTGAGGTTTTCCTTCTAGTCATTTTGCTCAGTGCAGAGTAGCCAAAAACAAGTTGTATTGGGAAAAGGAGAAAAAGAGAAAGAAGTAAAGAAAAGAGAAAAAGAAAAAAGGAAGAAAAAAGAAAAAAAGAAGAGAAAGAGAAAGAAAAAGAATGAAAGGGAAAAAAAGGGTGGGGGAAGGAAACAGAAATCAAAAAAAAAAAAAAAAAAAAACACGGGGGAGTATCTTCTGATTCTGTGTACCTAAAGTCCCTTGACTTCCCCTGGAACTTGTCCGTCTAGCTGTTCTTCTGGGGGAGGGGCCTGTTGTGCTGATTTTCAGGTGTTAGCACTTGGGGGAGCGGCTCTGCCTCCGGCCTGGTGCAGGGCTCAGTGGGTGTTGTTTACCCCGTGAGGCCCCAGGAGGAACAACCACGGTGGCGGTGGCGGCGGTGGTTCTCTCTTTAAATCTCAGGCCGAATTCGTAGATTTTCAGGATGATTTGAAGGTTATCTAGGTAATTTGGTGGGGACCCTACTCTTCAGCCATCTTGCCCCTCCTCCCTCGGCATATAATTTTCAAAGGTGATGATTCACTGTCAGTACTAGAGATAATCACAAACATTTGTTTAGCACTAAGTGCAAGGAACTATGTAAATGCTTTGTATACCTTAAGTGAACTATTATCATTCTCATTTTGCAGATAAGAAATATGAGGCTCATAACATTAAAAATTGTCAAACGCTTTTTCCGCATCAATTGAAATGATGATGAAATTTTTATACTTTGTTTTGTTGATAGCCTATGATATTGATTGATTTATAATTATTGAAGCAACCTTGCATCCCAGGGATAAATTCCACCTGATTGTGGTGAAGGATCTTTTTAATGTATTGCTGTATGCTGTATGTTAATATTTTGTTGAGGATTTTTGCATCTATGTTCATTAGGGATATTGGTCTGTAGTTTTCCTTTTTTGTGGAATCTTTGTCTGGTTTTGCTATCAGGTTAATGCTGGCCTGGTAGATTATATTTGGGATGTTTCTTTCATTTTCTGTTTTTGAGAACAGTTTGAGGAAAATAAGTATTAACTCTTCTTTGAATTCACAAGTGAATTCATCTGGTATTTTTGGTAGTTTTTAAAAATTATTATTACCAATCCAATTTTGTTACTTGGAGTCAGTTTATTCAGATTAATTCTTCCTTGTTCAGTTTTGGGAGATTAATCTTTCTAGGAATTCCTCCATTTCTTCTAGGTTGTCCAGTTTGTTGGCATATAATTTCAATAATATTTTCTTAAAATCTTTTGTGTTTCTTTCATATCAGTTGTTGCTTCTCTTCCTTCTTTTCTCCTTTTACTTATTTAGATACTTTCTCCTTTTTTCTTTATGAGTGTGGCTAAGGGTTTGTCAATATTTTTTTTATATTTTCAAAGAATCATCTCTTGGTTTCATTAACTTTTTTATATTGTTATTTTAGTATCAATGTCATTTATTTCTGCTCTGATCTAAGTACTTCCTTTCTTCTACTTACCTTGGGCTTTTTTCTTTTTCTAGTTGCTTTAGGCATGAGCTTAGATTGTTTGAGTTTTTTCTTGTTTCCTGAGGTAGGCCTGTTTTGCCATATACTTCTGTGTTAGAGCTGCTTTTGCTATGTTCCCAAGATTTTGGTCTATTGTATTTTCATTTTCTTCTGTCTCCATGTATTATTTTTTAAATTTTTTCTTTGATTGCTTCATTCTTGGTTGTTTAGTATCATGTTGTTTAGTCTCCACAAGTTTGAGTTTTTTCCAGTTTCTTTTTTCTTGTGATTTGTTTCTACTTTCATACCATTGTGGTCAGAAAAGATGCATGGTGTGAGTTCAATCTTCTTAAATTTACTGAGGCTTGTTTAATGGCCTACTATGTGACTTATTCTGGAGAATGTTCCATGTGCGCTAAAAAGAATATGCATTCTGTTGTTTTTGGATGGAATGTTCTGTATGTATCTGTTATGTCCATCTGGTCCAATGTGTCCCTCTGGTGCAATTCAAAGACATTATTTCCTTATTGATTTTCTGTCTGGATGATCTATCCATTGATGTAAGTGGAGTATTAAAGTCCCCTACTCTTATTGTATTGCCATCAATCTTTCTCTTTATGTCTGTTAATATTTGCTTTATGTATTTAGATGCTTCAGTGTTGAATGCATAGATATTTACTATTATTGTATCCTCTTGTTTTATGATCCTTTTATCCTTTTGTCTCTTGTTACAGTCTTTGTTTTAAAGTCTATTTTTTCTGAAATAAGTATTACTACCTTGGCGTTTTTTTCACTCCCATATGCATGGTGAATATTTTTGCATCACTTCAATTTCAGTCCGTATGCATCTTTAGGTGTGAAGTCCTTTGTAAGTAGCATATATTTGGGTCTTTTTTTAAAAATCCATTCTACTTAACACTTTGTCTTTTGATTGGAGAACTTAAGCCACTTATATTTAAATTAATTATTTATAGGTATGTACTTACTGTCATTATAAAAATTTGTTTTCTGGTTATTTTTTTACTTCTTTGTTCTCTTCTTTTGCTCTCTTCCTTTGTGATTGATGAGTATAATATTTTGTTTGATTTTTGTTCTCCTTATTTTTTGTGTATTTGTCATAAATTTTGAGTTTGATGTTACATATGTAACATATGTATTCTATGGTCATTGGTATTCAAATACATTCTTAAAGAAAAAAAAATCTTTTGTCTTTTTCTCATTTCCCCTTCACCTCCTTTTTTATTCCCTTCACCACATTTTATGTAAATGGGTCTAATTTTTTTATCTTTTTAATTCCTATTTTTCTTATGTCTAATTTTGATTGTTTCTTTTCCACTTAAAGAAATCCCTTTAATATTTCTCTTAAGGCTGGTTTAGTGGTGATAACTTCTTCTTTTTTTTTTTTTTTTTTTCTGGGAAATTCCTATCTCTCATTCAAATTTGAATGATAACCTTGACAGTAGATTATTCTTGGTTGTAGGTATTTTCTTTTCAGCACTTTGAATATATCATGACACACCTTCCTGGCTTGTAAAGTTTCTGCTGACAAATCAGCTGCTGGCCTTATAGGTTTTCCCATGGAGATAACTTTTGTTTCTCCCCTGTTGCTTTTAGGATTCTCTATCTTTAACTTTTGACATTTTAATTATTATATACCATGGTGTGGATCTCTTTGGGTTCATCTTGTTTGGAACTCTGTGTTTCTTGAACTTAAATGTCTATTTCCTTCCTTAGGTTAGAGAAGTCTTTAGTTATTATTTCTTCAAATAAGTTTTCTACACTTTCTTCTCTCTCTTCTTCTGGGACCTCTATAATGCAAATGTTTCTTCACTAGATGTTGTCCAAGAGATCTATTAATCTATCTTCATTTTTTTAAATTATTTTCTCTTTTTGCTATTCAGTTTGTGTGCTTTCCATTACCCTGTCTTCCAGATTGCTGATTCATTTTTCTGCATCCTCAATCTGTTGATCCCCTCTAGTGTGTCTTTTTTATTTCAGTTATTGTATTCTTCAGCTTTAATTGGTTCTCTTTAATAGCTTCTTTCTCTCTATTGAAGGTCTCACTAAATTCTTTCATTATCTCTCCAACTGAGTATGTTTACAATCATTACTTTAAATCATTAGGTATTTAGCTTATCTCTGTTTCATTTAATTCTTTTGCTGAGGGCCTTTTGTTGTTGTTCTTTCTTTTGGACCATATTCCTCTATCTCCCCATTTTGCTTGAATTTTTGTGTTTGTTTCTAGGAATTAGGTGAAACAGCTACTTCTAAAGTTGAAGGGGTAGTCTTGTGTATAGTGACTCCTATCAGACTATGTGTGCTTGGTGACTTTCACATTTTGTTGCTTCCTTGTGTTATCTGCTTGAAACTGAATTATGTAGATTGACTTGTGTTGTCTGCTTATTCTCTAAATCTCAGGTGACTCTCTTCTGAATCATTATAGTCCTAGGGATTATTCTTTTGCACATTGTGTTAACAAAATAGAAAATAGGGGTTTGTTTTTTCAAATAAAGAGATTTGATATACACGTCAAGATATGAAAAGCAATAGAAGCATGAATCAGGTTTCTTGGTTTCTCAACTTTATTTTCCACTCACATAATAATATTTTCACCAAGTCTTAATTTTGAAGAGGTAATAAACAACAACAAAAAAACCTTTCCTCTAAACTCATTTTTAATAACTGGGACCTGCAAATCAAATTGGTCAAAACTGATTAATGAAAGAAAATTTTATTTTACATGCATACAAGGAACCTCACAGAAAACAAGTGAAAAAACCTCCAAAAATGGCTAAACCTGGGGCTTATATATCATTTTAACAAAAGGTAATAAATTGTGGAGAAGTTAGTAGACAAAGGAAATTAGGGTGTTCTAGGAGCAGTAAATTGGGAAAAGTAAATATACGAAGGGAAACTAAAGATAAGGGTTATTTAGGAAAGTTTGTTATGCAGACTCAACTTGATGTCTTCCCCATTGGTGAGCATTGTCTGTAGTGTTTTAAGGTTCATTCTCCTCTTTCTGATAGTAGAGAAGGAGACAACTTTAAAAATTGAATTTTATGTTACATTTACAAGGGAAATTTATGCTCTGTTTTTAGAAGGAAAGGGGGAAGGCAGAGAGCTAATTACTTTCAGTTCAAAACAATCCTTATGCCAAAATGAGATACTTTGGGGTGGCATATTTTGATCCCCTTTAACATTTAATAAGTATTATGAAGTTTTTTAGATGTGGCTATCCAAATTTAAGGCAGATGAAATTAATATGCTAATGTAACTATTTGAATTGCTAAGACAAAGTTTAAAAACATCTAATACTAACATATATTTATTTCTTTATTATAATCTCATGGTAATCCATTCAGAGAATTACCAGAAAAGGACAAGATGTACTTTGAAGAAAATGACATTATATGATTTATATAATTATATTGTCACTTAAAAGTAATTCAAATATTTTAAAGATTTTTAATTTAAATTAATTTCCAATATAAATGTTAAAACTATGCATTTGAGAGACTGTAGTACACAGTCTTGGTGACATTCTTAGAGTGTGTTTTCTAATTACAGATGACATTCTTAGAGTGTATTTTCTTTTTATAAATGGTACTATCCATATTTAATATATTATGTATTAACATATTTGAAAACTCATTAATAAATCACAGATAAAAGTAATATATTATTATGTAGTTAAAATCCCAAGCCTAGTTATACATCCATTGGGTAAAGAAAATTATTAAATTTTAAAAGAAACATTATTTAGCATATTATATTATAAAAAGTAGTTTCTAACAGATTTTCTTTATAATATTACAAAACAATAATATTATATATCTTTAATAAAGGATTGTAAACTTTTAAATTTAAAACTAAAGACAGATTTTGACTACTTTTTGTCCTAGAACTTCTCTTTTACAGTCTTATCATGCTTGTTAAAGTGAAATTTCTCAACAACCATCTGCTGTAAAGATGTTCTCTTGGGTTATAGTTCTTTTCTTATTGTATTATAACTAGGGACTTTCAAGCATTAAGAAAAATGCTTGCAATAAATACAAAATAAAATAAAACTTTCCAGTGCTCTTGGGAATTCCCATAACATCTGTTCTATAATAGTTATTCCACTCCTTTGATGCTTCACACTTCCTCCAAAAAGTATGCTGAGATATCAACATTCATAGCCATTATTTATAATAATCTTATCCAAGAAAATTCTAAATACTTTCTCAGATTCATATGTTTTCTTTACATTCTAAGCACATTTTAATTCTCAATCAAAATTATAAAATTCTTATCTTTTAATTTAGATTTTTCTTTTATATTTATTATATATTTCATGTAAGATATATGCATAAGATATAAAATATATATGCATGTAAGATATATATAGTATATCTACCCATTAAAAGTTTGAATTGCCAGTTAGGCAACTTTGTATTTATTCTCTTTTCACACCATTTTAGATACAACATACTTCTTTTCACCCAAAACTTTCAATTATAGATGGCACCTATAAAGAGCCTATTTTATTATTTTTGCCTAAAGCATCAACATGAAGTAATAAGAGTTATCAGGCATACGTGTTTCTATATCAACTACTCATTCTTTTTTAATTCTAGAGTGACTATCAGTTGCCCCTGAAAAATCTTAATCCATAACTTCATTTCTTCTTAGCTTGCTTTTTTTTAAAACCTATGTTGTCCTACCACTCCAACAGACATTGAATTTTAAGCAGAGAAAATTCTCTTTGTCCCTTACTATGATCTAAATATGATCATTATTATTTTTCCCAAGTGGACAATTTTGTCTCAAATAATTTCCCTGCTCTTTTTGAAATGTTTCCATGTTGCCATGTAACCATTCAGATAAGTTCCAGCAGAAAATAGTTTCTTTGACTGATATAGAAATATTCCTACCCAATTATTCTTTTTGTTTTCTAAATTGTATTACATATATTATTTACTTATTTATTTTTAAAGATTTTATTTATTTGAGAGAGTGCAAGTGAGCACAAGGGGGGAATGGGCAGAAGGAGAGGGAGACACAGACTTCCCACTGAGCAAGGAACTCAACACAGGGCTCAATCCCAGGACCCTGGGATCTTGACCTGAGCTGAAAGCACTTAACCCACCGAACCCAGGCACCCCTAAATTGCATCACATTTAAATCTATATGCTAATTTGTTTGCTTTCATCTGTTTGTATTTTGGGTTCATATATAAGCTTTTTTCTACGTCCCAAGGTTCTCAAGTAGAGAGATATGTCATCTCATTCTATAGAAATTCCTATAAGAATGAACACTGAAAGAAATAATTTTTTATCAAATACTACTTACATTACTGAGAATGGTGTTAACAACTTAAATAATTTATTCATTAAATGCTTGGAATCATACTAGATCATGTTTTGAATAGCTAATAAATAATCTAATCCATTAGAGAGTGATCACCTCTTTTTATTTATATTTTTGCCTTCTCACATCAAATAATTTTTTTTTTTCCTTAGGACACTTCTGTCTATCTAGTTAAATTTACATCTCTTCACAGTCCATGATAAATTGTGTTCTCATCTTGGAGTAAACTAAGGAACCCCTTGTGAGCACATGATAATATCCTTAGAGTTCCAGTTCCAGTAACTACTATACAGAATTTTCCAAAAATAAAATAAAGAGCTTTCATTTTGAGTTATTATTTTGTCTGATATGCTGGAGTTTATAAAGGCATCTTACTACAAACCCTGAATGTAAGAAACTTATGATTTGGTGGTAAATCCACAGTAACACATAAGACAACTCTTTTTACTAGACTAAATCCTATCTGCTCAAAGTGAAATATGTATTGGTAGAGTGGACTAAAGAAAAGAAAAAGGTGCTAGGTCATTTGTTAGATCTATTTAAATCCCTCTTCAAATATTGTCTAATAAAGAATGTAAATTAAAACATCTCTCTCAGGGAGATACAAACTAATAATATTGCTTTGAATTCCTTTTTCCCCAATAAAGTAAATATTTATGTCATTAAGATTGGCTTGACAGTGTTCAAGAAATAAAAATATCATGAACTATGTGACGGTCTTATAATATGCTAAATTAACCTCTTGACTTGTACTTAGAAAAGGATGAATCTGAGGATTTCAGAATTTTCTCAAGGATATAGTTAATTAGATTTTTTTAAAAAGCCTTGAATTAGGAATATGACAAAAGGCAGTTCAATGTAATGATAGAATTTAGTAATTCAGTGTTACCTTAATGCCTCAGTGACAATGGAAAATGCCTAACTGCTGTGAAATTATTACTGCTTTTGTACAATAAATTTTGATGTCTGAATCATAGCTAAGATTAATATGTAGTCTGGTCCAAAGCACACAGTTTTTTGTATTCCAACAACCTCAATATGCCTGGTATAAGAAAAAAAGATATAAAGGGATAGTCAAAGACATGTTGGCAATATAAAAACTAAGTTATATGAGAATTTTTGTTCCTTTTCCAAAGTAAATGTTTAAGTAATAAACTGTTAATGCCTTTCACTACAAACAAAACCTGCCTAGTGTTTGTATATTTAGAAATACTAAATTAATGAAAAATTGATTTGAAGTTACAATTTAATCCAACTTCAGTACAGAATAAATATCAGGGTCAGAAATTTAGGTATGAGAATGGTATGCACTTAGGCTTCCACACTTACCCTTTCTTTCCCTTCTTACTTCCCCACCCTCTGAGCTGAAAGATTCAGATATATTGAAAACCTGAGTTTCCCATTATTGAGCTAAAGTGCCTGGGTGAGTTTCGTTGTGCTCCCTTTCACTGTGAATGTCCTGTGGTTTTATTTGTGCATGGCAGGGACTGTTCCAGATTTTCCTACCTTTTTATTCTTATTTTTCAGCCATTTCTCATCCTTTTATTCAAGGTCAGTAAATGCCAGGTGGATCAACAGGAGAAAGAGGATAGTTTTTTTAATGTACTTTTTAATTCTTAACCTAAATGGTTGGTACTAGCTGGGATTGTTACAGAGCTGTACATTAAAGCTCTTCTCTTTCCATTGTTGTGTCTGTAATATTGTCCCATAACCTTGCTCAAAGTTGCCCTTCAGTAATTGCTGAAACTTTACCCCCCGTATTGGTGTCTGCAGGGACATTTTAACATTTTACATGCAGACCACCTCCAATATAGAACTCAATTTTCTTTTGTTAGAGACTCTCCTTGGGTGGTCTTAATCATGAAGCCCCGCTCCTTAGAGCTTTCTTGTTTTTTGAGTTGTTTTTTTTTTTTTTTCTGTGTAAGAACACTTTTACAAGGGTCATGATGGCAATGGTCTGTAAAATTTCTTTCAGATTTCCCTGCTCTGTAGTGCTAATTTGGCACTTTCTCCCCTTTCATAATAGACTACTGTGGTCCTGTTTTTCAATTAGAATTTTCTGATTAATTCTTCATGATTTAGAACATCTTTATCTCTTCAAGGAATCTGATTCAGTTAACCTAGAGTAACCTCAATTTTGTACACAACATAAGTAATGTTTTATTTACTTCTACCTTTTAATACAGTCATGCTTAGATGATCTTTTTCTAGTAACCTTAGGGGAACTTTAAAGGAAGATTTAGGTAAAACATTGTAAGAGCAGAAAGCTAATTGGAATCTCAATAAAAAAATTAATTGCCATATCCTACAACAATAAAGAGGTCAAACAAATCTCCAAAGTATTTTGCAAGCAATACATTTGCATTAGAATAGATCAATAGAAGGTAATATAACAAATTAATTTAGAAAGGTTAAATTGATTTGTTAACCCTTATATTACCATTAGGATGGATGCTGCTGGCAGAAATAAAATTAGTTTTACCAGAAAATTGGTCTTATTCCTGCTTTGTACTGAAGTTTTGCAGCCTTTATTATGTATTCTTTGTTTCGTTTTTTTTGTTTACATTGGTTCAAAACCCCAGGAGTTTCCCAGGAGAAATCTGTAACTGGTTCCTGTATATAGAGGTCAGGGAGAGAAGAAAGAGGCCACTCCAGATTAGTGGGTGGTAGGTTTAATAAGCAAGGGAACTACATATAGGGCTTGTAACAGGTGCTACAAGATGAGTAGAGTTTAGCACCAGACTCTTTTTTAAGTTTTTATTTAAATTCCAACTAGTCAAACACACAGTGTAATATTATTAGTTTCAGGTGTATGAGATCGTGGTTCAACATTTAACATACAACAGCCAGTACCCATCACAAATGTATTTCTTAATCCCAGTCACCTATTTCATCCATCCAATCCCCCACCTCCCTTCTGGTAATCATCAGTTTGCTTTCTACGGTTGGCTTGCCTCCCTTTCTTTTTTCCCCCCCTTTGCTCTTTTGTTTCTTAAGTTCCACATATGAGTGAAATCATATGGTATTTGTCTTTCGCTGACTTATTTTGCTCAGCACCAGATTCTTAAAACTTTATATAGAGGCCTTAACTAGTTTCAGTCACATGTTCAATGTCGATAGTCTCAACTACACCTTACTCTCAAGGCTCTGTCCTTGAAACCACTCCTAGTGTGGGAATCATGAGTGGAATGTACATCCAAGGATAAGGAAGGGGTGAGGAGCTTATGATTGCTTGGGTCCAGTTCACAATTCAACCTGCAGTAATGTCCTCTGGATGGCCAACTCCAGCAGTTTAAAACCCTTTAAATATGTTAAAACAATATGTAGCTCATGGGTCCTAGAAAAATATTCCACATACCAAATATGGTCTAAAGACAGTAGGTTATTTGTTTCCAGTCTACAAAAATCTGATTTTTATTTAATTATTTTGATAAATATACAAATCTTTTGTTACACTACATAACTGAGATATTAAAATAACATTTGCCATGCCATACATCAGTATAATTAAAGTATCTTTTTTCCATTCCTTTCCAACAGAAGCAAACTTTCACACATACTGCATTTTCCCAGTGACTACAATGGTGACAAGAAGTTGTTATTTTGTCATTTTACAGTTCATCTGGTTTGTGAGTATAACTATACCTTATAAAATAAGTTTTGACAATCAGGAACTTCCAGTTCTCATTAAGTAAAAACACCAACCATTTACCTCCTTTAATTAATATCTCTAAGGGATTTTTTTTCCTTTATTGAGTCACAACCAGTTGTGCTATATGTGTAAGGCAAATTTTATTTTCAATGAAAGGACAACAAAACTGCACTGTCCAGTGACAACTTGCCATAATGTGGGTTCACCACTGACTTCTCATGTTTGGTTGGTATTCCTTAGCTTGGCTTTTTATTTTTATTTTTTAAAGATTTTACTTATTTATTCATGAAGGACACAGAGAGAGAAAGAGAGGCAGAGACGAGGGAGAAGCAGGCTCCATGCAGGGAGCCTGATGCGGGACTGGATCCCAGGTCTCCAGGATCACACCCTGGGCTCAAGGCAGCACTAAACCGCTGAGCCACCAGGGCTGCCCGGCTTTTTAAAACTCCCAGTCACTTTAAATACATTCCACCCCATTGCGATTAGAATACCCAGTAGTGCTTCCCCAGGTGAGATTACAAACTTGCTTTCAGCTTTTCTGATAGATGTGATGATCCATTCATCCTTATCTTGTTTCTCCATTCAATTAGATCTTTGTCATTCCTCCAGATCAATTTCCAGCTGTGGTCTGTCTCCTAGAAGAAACCTCCCTCTTGTGTTGTTATGAGAATTTGCAAATCTTTTATGTCATGATGATAAACCTAAAATAATGGCTTAGTACTCTAAGACCAGCTCCTACCATACCTGTGTCACAGGGGGACCAGTAGTGATCAAGCCATCACCTATGCCATCACCACAGCACACTAATAGATTTCATACTGTTTGAAATAATGGTGTACACTGAAAAATATTGTATGTCCCATGTGACTGTCACTTGAGTGTATCTTAACCCCTGTAACAGCTCTAGTGGGGAGGAACATAAATCTTTCCATAATGTTCTTTGCATCCTTATGGAGTGGAGTTACCTGTAATTTTTGTCACCAAATCACACCCAAAGGAGTCCCCTTTGAAACTATCTTTAATGTTTCATTTCTACTGTCTTTACATAAATGTTGTTCACTTTTACAGAACAATGGTGACATACTGGTTGGGCAGCTTCGTTCTACTTTTTGAGACTCCTGTCTCAGCAATGTTTCTTCTTTATTTGTGGCCACCCAGAGTGTAGAATCTTTGTTGTTCTGTCTCTTGTCTGTTCAATATTCTTTCAGACCAGACTAATAAGTATGGCTTCCAAACTGTGAACAAGCTGATAGCTGTGTTTGAGTCTTGGAAGTTGTAGTTAATTAACCAGACTAATAAGTATGGCTTCTAAACTGTGAACCAGCTGATAGCTGTATTTGAGTCTTGCAAGTTGTAGCATCGGAGGGTGCTTTGTTATTCCTTTACTAAAAATTATTTGAATGAACTCTTTAGGCAGAACTTGAAATTCAGCAGTAGTCTATTTTCCCCTCTTGAGAGAGAATAGTTCCAGAAATTTTTCCCACCACTGGTCATTAGTCAGTACCAGATCTGAGACAGGTAGGAGTATTATTATAGTGTTTCATGCACTTGGTGGAAATGGAATGATTGCCTCCCTCTGTGATTGTAATAGACTTCTAAGAGCCTCTTTTCCCTATGCTATGACCTCCTACTTTTTCCATTTATTACCTCTTTTAGCCTTTACCCTTCTGATGGTTGGGCTTTCTGGCTCAGCAGAAATACTATTTACGTCCAAAAATTATAATAACGGTGGACTAGCTCATACTTTTTCCCAGCCCCACTTTAAGGCAGTATCATACATTTTGACATGAAAGGAATTAGGTTTTCCTTTGCACTGAGTAATGAAGCCACGTTCAGAGCTAACGAAATTTAGCTACAGAGGAAGAAGTTACTATTACCCCTGAAGAACTCTTACAAATAAACCATTTCAATTGTTTAAATGTCATTTATTGGGCATTTGTGTCACGTCTTTTGCATAAACATATATTAGAACCTTGGCCTTATGCAATGGACCAGGCAAAATCAAAGAAAAATTATATGAGATAATGAAGGACAGCTGGACTGTGATCCATTCACTCAGCTTACTGGAGGATATGTCCCTGCCAAAAAACAAAAAAACAAAAACAAAACAAAACAAACAAACAAACAAAAAAACATTGCATGTGATCACTTTGTGACCTGATCTTCCAGGTAAATAGACTAGTGGTATTTCTCAGGTGAAAGAGATCTTATCCATTAAATGTCTTTCTCAAGATGTCCTCTGTTAAAGATTATTTTTAGTAAAAAAGAAAAGAATTTATGAGGGATGTTTCTCTAGAAAATAACATGTGAGTAAGCAAATCTTGGGGATAAAAAATATTGAGATGTTTCCTAACTGGAATATTTCTGAAGAACTTCTAAAATCCTTGCATTCAAACCTCATGTATTGCTCTAATTCAGGTAGCGTAGGTCTGATGTGACAAAGAAGAGAATTACAAGATGTCTCAGACCATTTTGCTTTGTCTCATTTGCTTGACTGCTTATGTTCTTGAAATTATTAGTAATGTTTGTAACATTTGATATTAGGTAAGATTGCTGATTTTTGTCAATCTAATTTTTTTTATTTTCCCATATTTAAAAAAATAAATGCACATATTTAAAGTATACAATATAATGTTTGATATACACATAGTATGTATGTGTATATCAAAACACATACTTAAACATAGTTAAGTTAGTTAACATTTCTATCGACTCTTGTTACCTTTTTGTGTGAGTGTGGTGGGAGCACTTGAAATCTACTCACTTAACTGTCACCTCTGTTGAGAAAAATATAAATTATAATTGTATCCTCTCTAGCCTCAAAGAGTGGTGTTCTGAGTTATCTATTTAATCTGAGGCCCATGTGCTTGACCACAATAGCAAAGTCATTGTCTCCATCTCCAGGAGCTTATGAATGTCTAAATGTTTTCCTGAGAGTTGAGAGTTGATACCTAATTCATCATTAACTTAAGCAATCCAGACTTTACCCACTCTTCAGATTTGCTCTTGTCTTCTAAGTCAAGTTTTTAACATTTGCTAAAATTTGCATGATCTATTGCTGATTTTTAAATGACAGGGACCTCAATCCATGAATTCTATCTGTGAATCAGGCAACTTACTTTGGCACACCTGGAAGAGACATATAGGGTTCTGATTGACTATTCAGCAAGACAAGTGGAAAAAGGTCCTCAGTGCTCTAGTGTTGGTCTAATGTGCAATGAAACAACCATCTCTATATAAGATGAAACTGTTTCCCGCAACTTATGCCTTATGATGAGTTCTTGAACACACCACTTCCAGTTCACAATGAAACTGTCACATTGCTCCTTCCATATTGTAATGATTCATTGACATCATCTCAGACATGATGGAATCTTCTGATCTAGAATTATTTAACGCCCTTTCAGAATGAAAGGAATCTTGACTAATGTCAAGTAATATGCCAACAATTTCCTTTCAAATGAGGTATAATGAATAGCTTTCTAATATAGCTTAGAGTCCCAAATACAAAGAGTCTCTACCTGAATTGCTTGAGTTTTTCTCAATAATAAACATGGAGTCATAAAGAATTCTAGGGGGAGGGATGCCTGGGTGGCTTAGCGGTTTAGCGCCTGCCTTCGGCCCAGGGCGTGATCCTAGAGTCCCAGGATCGAGTCCTACATCGGGCTCCCTGCATGGAGCCTGCTTCTCCCTCTGCCTGTGTCTCTGCCTCTCTCTCTCTCTCTCATCGTCTGAGCATAAGAACCTACTTGTACTGCCTGTACCTTTTACCTCAGTTGAATATTAAGCTGTTTCTGCTTAGGACCAAATGTAAATTCAGATGTCCTTATGTTGATTTGGGGGGAGAAAAGACAGTAAGATTCCTAGGTGAGGGTGATAATTTTGCCAAAAGCAACTAGATTTGCCACTTTCTTAAATTCTTCATTAGCAGGGTCTTGAGAAATAATTATTAATTTCTCATAAGTTGATTGTTATATTTAGTTGACAGCCCTTTTAATTCTCTGGAAATTTACAGATTCACTTGGTCCTCTAATTTCCACAGTATTTATAACTAGACACCATTTTTTACAAGGATGACAATGGTTCTTGCCTCCTCCTAAAATTCCTCCTCTGAGAAGCACTTACCATGATATAATCTATGCTGTATACTGACTTGCTCTCAAGGACTTTCATTTCCAACTCAAGTCAAATCCTGCTCCACTAGATTGTGCTAACATACCATGGAATTTAGATATACCTTTGTCATTTATTAAATGTATACTGGGATTTCCATTTCATAAGAATACAAATTTAGCCTGACTGGCTTTCAAAATTATGATCACAAATAAGTAGTAGCTAAGTCTGTAATGTTATCCAAGCTCTCCTTCACCTAGCATACTTCCTATATGATCTTTATCAACCTATAGTTACAACTGAATATCTGGAGGAAACACTTTGGTTAATACTTTATAATTTATAGTTAACTTCTACAGAAACATCTTTGTACACTGGCTAAGTAAGAATATTAAAATGTGAGTATCAAAATTCTCACCCAATTATTTTACTAATCAGAGCAATGATCTTATGTTATCCCCCTAGAATTCTTTTTTTTTAAAGATTTATTTATTTATTTATTCATGAGAGACACAGAGAGAGAGAGAGAGAGAGAGAGGCAGAGACACAGGCAGAGGGAGAAGCAGGCTCCATGCAGGGACCCCGATGTAGGACTCGATCCTGGGACTACAGGATCACGCCCTGGGCCGAAGGCAGGCGCTAAACCGCTAAGCCACCCAGGCATCCCTCCCCCTAGAATTCTTTATGACTCCATGTTTATTATTGAGAAAAACTCAAGCAATTCTGTAGACTTCCATTTAATAGGATCATTTGAAAATGAAGTGTGAAGGGGCACCTGAGTGGATCAGTCAGTTAAGCATACAACTCTTTTTTTAAAAAAAGATTTATTCATGAGAGACAGAAAGAGAGAGAAGCAGAGACACAGGCAGAGAGAGAAGCAGGCTCCATGTAGGGAGCCCACTGTGGGATTTGATCCCAGGACTCCAAGATCATGCCCTGGGCGGAAGACAGATGCTCAACCCCTGAGCCACCCAGGTGTCCCAGCATCCAACTCTTGATTTCAACTCTGGTCATGATCTGAGGTTTTTGAGATCAAGCCCCATGTTGGCCTCAGCAATGGGCATTAAGCCTGCTTAAGATTCTCATTCTCCCTCTGCCCCTTCCCCTATTCTCTCTTTCTCTCAAAAAACAAAACAAAAGAAAACAAAACAAAACATGAAAGAAAGTGTAAAGTGTGGTTTTTAGCAATATCACTTGTAAGACAGATAAAGACGGCACCCTATTCACATATCTAGACCATGTATGCATCATCATGCAGATTAAGGTGACTTAACCACCAAATGGTGTCTCCAGCTACATTTCATGAATAACTTCATCCCTATGTTAGTGCTTCCCACAGTAGCATATCTATATTCATTCCAGTTTCATCTCTTTAAAGTACATTCCCTATCTCTTATAAAGATTACTGTATTTTGAATTACCATATGTAAAAATGAAGGAGTTTTACATGCACTCATTAGGGTTGTTTCAACCAAATTTTTCACATAGCCTGAGTTAAGTGAGCAGTTAAGTGAGCAGATCTCAATATCAAACTCAATAGTTTGCAGAGTCTGTGATGTTAGTTGAGGGCCTAAATTCAGTCTCCTCTTCAAGAACTCTTAAATCAAATCCTAATTGTTGGATTTGAATTCTTCCACACTAGAATAGGTATAAAATATTTGACCTGCTGCTTTAAGAGCTTAGTATGGAGTTGGAACTGTTTCCTAATTTCCAAATATTGATAATATACTAGCAATTATTTAATTAATGCCCCACCAATTCTCCATTTTTTATCCCTTTCTTTAAAAGACACTTCTACGATTCAACATCTAAGGTCACTTGTACTTACAGTATTTCTTTTTTTTTTTTTTAACATTTTATTTATTTATGCATGAAAGACATACAGAGAGAGAGGCAGAGACCTAGACAGAGGAGAAGCAGGCTCCCTGCAGGAAGCCTATGTGGGATTCATTCCTTGAACTCGGGAATCATGCCCTGAGCCAAAGGCAGACACTCAACCTGCTGAGCCACCCAGGTGTCCCTACTTATAGTATTTTAACCATATTGAAGGAGTGCTCCTTTTTTGGTTAGAGTTAAGTTACCCTTCTCAGAATAAGGTTGCTAGCTATGGCTTCTCCATTGCACAATCCTGAAGCATTTGCTTGCAACAATGTGCAGGCCAGCTGAGGACCAATGAGCAACCCAAAGTTACCCATTTATTTAGTAAGATCTAAACTTTGTAATATAGCCCCAATCATTAACTCTAGGAATCTAAGTCAATAATGATTTATCAGGCTTCTGCTGGCATTTCTCAGTAAAATGTCCTAATTTTTCAACAGAATACATAGGAGATTCTAAGACACCCGGACTTGGTCTCAGTTTTTAGTTTATAGTTTTAGCCTATAATTTTACAGTCTAGTTTGGAATTTGTAGTTCATAGTTCCACTTTTAGTTAATAGTCTAGAGTTTCAATCTATAGGTCTTCAGATAATCTAATGCCTTAATGGAGTTACACTGCTAGAGAAGATGCTATCCCTTTGAGTGGTACCAGAGGAGTGAGAAGTTCTTCTAGTGTCCAGAAAAAAATAATAAGCTTATTGTTTTTTATTTTGCTAACCCTACAACTTTAGGATCCTGGCTTTTACCAGAGCTTCTAATAACAGCCAGAAAATATTACTATTTTAAAAAATTAATTTCCCTTTGGACTGACATTCTCACTCTACCCATTTAGACAGATCTAATGGGTCTAAGTCTGTCTTCAGACTTTATCTCAGTATGGCTACTTCCAAAATTTAGCCACTTCATACCACGGATGGATGAGCAGAAATCCTAGCATCTAGTTCTGATCCCATTTGTGAAGTTCCTTCCTTTTTTCTTATGGTAACAGGTCTTAGCTATTATGCTTTAAAAGTCTGAAAGACAATTTTTCATATAGTTTCAAACTGATATAACACAAAGGATCAAAATGTCAAATCAGATTCACACCAATTGTATGATCTTTTCTAATATCCAGCTCTGTTAAGAATTTCAAGGGTACTAGTAATCAAGATGTACATATGAAGCAGCTTACCTCATAAGCTTCTTTTCATATCATACATCTTCTAGGCAAGTACATGGAAGATGCTGTATCAGTTATAAATCATCTCAATACTTCTAGATATAACAAAGGTCACAGAACATTTTCCAGTGAGAGATATAACTCATAGATTTCTATTATTAAAATTATATATGTGTATATATATATATATATATACACACACACATACACACATATACATGTTTACCATAAGGAAGACACATTCTGCTATAAGCATTTAATAGAAACATATTCTCCTCTAACATTTAGTTTGTTTCCAAAGAAGCCTGCCATTAGCATGGTCATAGGAAGGGTAAACCAGGTCACCTGGCCTTTTTTTGCCCAGAGCATCTTCTTCCTTTTCCCTCAACCCCTAGCCTGGTAAAGTGAGAGCAGAACTTAACAATTGCTTCTTTTTCCTATGGTAGCAGCAATTTCTGTCTTTATAAGTGATTCTTGGAGCTAGAAAAATGAAAAAGCCTTTGATATCTTCCTAAAATAGTGATCAGTTTTTAATATAGTTTTTGCTTTTGTAGTTGATTATCACGTTAAGCAACAGCCAATTCCATCTATACTTTTAAAAATGGGTTTTAATTAATAATTAGGTATTTTAGGAGAATAGGATAAATTCAATATATTTCAAACTTTTAACCCACAGTGTTTGTGAAATCTTATTTTTAAAAAATATCAATGTTGGCAAACTTTTTACTTTGAGGTTTGACTACATTTTTCAAAACAAGCAAATATCTTAAAATTGTTTTATGATTTTGGTTAATCAAACTGATTTTTAGAATGTTGAGTCTTAATTAAGAGAGCAAGATGATGAAGACAATTTTTCTGCAGTCCTTGGAAATTTTCATTCAAGTTTAATTTATGAAATAGTTAAAAAAGATATGAGATACAAAAACCTGAAGTACAATATGTTTTTCTAAAAATAATTTTCTAACATATAACTATTATATCCTTGTGAAATCTATTGGAGAAATCACAGCTTAAGTAGATAAAGTGATTTATCAATCTCCCAATTAGAATAGAAGAGAATAGAATAGAGTAAAAGAGAATAAAATAGAATAGAATAGAAATGCATTATTGCCTAAGTAAGTTAAATTTATATTGTTAAATATATAGTTTTGAGTGGCATTTTTTTATTGTAAAAATTTGCCAAATATCTCAGAATAATGAAATATAATTTTATCTATTTAAGTTATAAATGAATAAAAATTATTCTATTCCTATGAGAAAGAAGGGCCAAAATCAATGTTAGGATAAATTCAGACAAGACAAGCTATAGGAATTTCTATATAATAATAACTATTACTTGATCTTTTGGCCTTTTAGAAAATACATACATAATCTTGTCTCTTTTTTAAAAAAGCTTTATTTACTTATTTTAGAGAGTGAGAGATTGGGGAGGGAGCAGAGGGAGAAGGAGAGTCTCAAACAGACTCCACACTGAGTGTGGAGCCTCACACTGGACTAAGTCTCACAACTCTGAGATCAGAACCTGAGCCAAAACCAAGATTTGCACAATTAACCAACTACACCACTCCAGCAGCCCCATAATACTGTCTTATGTATATTATGTTTTGTGTTACATGTTTCTGCAATGAAAACCTAAAGATAACAATTACTAAAAAAAAAAAAAAAAATCAGATTAATTTAAGAATACGGCTACATGTTTTATTTTTATTTTATTTATTTATTCATCAGGGACACAGACACACACAGAGGGGGAGAGAGAGAGAGAGAGGCACAGACACAGGCAGAAGGAGAAGCAGGCTCCATGCAGGGAGCCCGATGTGGGACTCGATCCTGGGTCTCCAGGATCATGCCCTGGGCTGAAGGTGGCGCTAAACCGCTGGAGCCACCCGGGCTGCCCTGTTACGTGTTTTAAAATATAACTGGGCATTTCAATTAAAAATATTTATAATAGAGATAAATAGTTCATGTGGAAAATATTCTATGTTATGTTCAAAATAAACTGCCTATACATCTTCCTTTGGGTAAATTTAGCAAGGATATTTAAGAAACCAATGAAGTGACAATGTATTTTAAATTGCCCTCAGTTCAAATTTTCACTCCCAGGTGGAAAGATATAAATGACAAGGAAGCAAATTTACCTTCCTTTATTTGCTCTCTAAAATGTCTGCGCTGCAGTCTGCACGTGTGCAGATGTTAGGTATAGAAATAAAGTTTTTCCCTGTAGTTTAGAAAGTACAAAGTCTGGATTTCGTCCAGTGAAAGCAGGAGTTTTAGGAAGATCACTTTTTGGTTTAATTTAATGCAATTGTAATTTAGCAAACAGTATACTTATTGCTCAACAATCTTAATTTAGTTTTAAATAAAATAGTTCTAAACAATGAATAGCATTTCTAACAAAAATTCACTAAACAGCTGCCTTTGCATTCTTCAGACGAATGTCATTAAAAGCAATGTAAGCCTAGTACTTAAAAAATATATTTTTTTTACATAGAAAAGTACTATTAAAAAAAACCCAAGAGGCAGCCCGCAGGGCTTAGCGGTTTAGCAGCCGCCTTTGGCCCAGGGCCTGATCCTGGAGACCTGGGATCGAGTCCCACATCAGGCTCCCTGCATGGAGCCTGCTTCTCCCTCTGCCTGTGTTTCTGACTCTCTCTCTCTCTCTCTCTCTCTCTCTCTCTTGCTCTCGCTCTCACTCTCTCTCATTAATTAATAAAATCTTAAAAAAAAAAAAAAAAAAACACCCACCACCAGGTACTTGGTTGGCTCAGTTGGTCAAGTGTGTGCCTTCACCCTGGTTGTGATCTCAGGATTGTGATTTCTGGGTCCTGGGATCAAGCCCCAAGGTAGGCCACCCCAGAAGCAGGGAACCTGCTTCTCCCTCTCTCTCTGCCCCCCCATCTCATGTGCTATTTCTAAAATAAATGAGTAAATAAATAATCGTTTTAAAAAAAACCACCAAATTGAATCCTATCTAGAGTAATCTCTTAGAAATTTCAATTTTATATAAAAATATCAATGCTTTTATTAAGATTGTATTTTCTGAAGAAAAAAAAATTTGTCTTTTCCTTATGTGAAAAATGAGTAGAATCGAAGTAAATGATCTTTTGGCTCATTTCCAGTTTACCAAAAAAAAAAAAAAAAAAAAATCTAAGAATAGAATGAATAAAATACTTAATGATAGATCTGTAATGTGCTATATATTTTTGACAATATATTTGTAGTTATAAAATGTTTTCTTCCACTCAGTTCTCCAGGGCTAAGCAGTAAGGAGATGCTAATCACTATACTATCATATGGCATTTGGGAATGTGATTTGAAAGTCAATTTAGGGGTGCCTGTGCAGCTCAGTCAGTTGAGTGTTCGACTCTTGATTTCAGCTCAGGTCTTGATCTCAGGAACATGAGTTCAAGCCCCACATTGCCCTCTATGAGGGTGTGGAGCCTACTTAAAGAAAAAGAGAAGAAAGTAGATTTAACACAAAAAAATTTTATATGCTAAATAATTATCAATCAGCAGGTAATCATTTTGTGCCTACTCAGCTCACTTAGTTCTTCACACATGCAAGTCAAAATCTAAGAGAATATAGAAATATTTTAGAAAACCAGGCAAGTTGAAGAACCATTTTGCTTTTGTTATGCTGATATCAAATTTCAAATCAGGAGAGTGGAATTCAAGAGGCAAGAAACTGAAAGATGTATTGTCACCCAAGCAAATTTTCATGAATAAAAGCAATATACTAGAATGCATGATTTCATTGATTTATTTGTTAAAGATATATTAATAATCTATTCTATGTCTAGCTCTGGGCATATTACTTGAAAACATGATTTCTTGTCCAAAGGATTTTATGACATTTTTGAAAAGACAAAGAACAGATATAAAAATCCAGTTGTAGTTTGTAAAAAAAAGGCAAAGTAAATTGTAAAATTTATAACAATGTCATCTTCACACCTATATTTTGTTTGGCTTTGAGAAATACTCTTCTATTCTTTGAAAATGACTTATGGTAGCATTTATGGGTTTATTAATGCTATTATAAATAAATAAGGGGCTTTTCAGTGGCTTGGTCAGTTAAGTGTCTGCCTTTGGCTTAGGTCATGTGGCTCCATGCTCAGCAGGGAGTCTGCCTCTGCCTTTTTTTTTTTTTTTAATTTATTTATGATAGGCACACAGTGAGAGAGAGTGAGGCAGAGACACAGGCAGAGGGAGAAGCAGGCTCCATGCACCGGGACCCCGACGTGGGATTCGATCTCGGGTCTCCAGGATTGCGTCCTGGGCCAAAGGCAGGCGCTAAACTACTGCACCACCCAGGGATCCCCTGCCTCTGCCTTTGCCACTGCTCCTCCCCACCACTTGTGCATGCTCTCTCTCACCCACTCTCTGAAATAAATAAAATCTTTTTAAAAATAAATAAATGAATATTAAAATTATCATTTTTAATCACAAAAATGGTAAATATCTGTAGATATAACTCATATAAACAAATCTCCATGGGACACTCAATGAATATTAGGAATTTAAAGGATTCCTTGGGCCTAAAATTTTGAGAACCTCTGTTTTAGATCAATGGTTCCTTCTCAAGCAATGGGATTAGTAAACTATCTTGCCAAAGGATAATTTTTTCACCTGTTTGTATATATGCATTGTTTTCTCATTTGCTTTTCAGATCCTGTTTACACCTTTTTTTTTTTTTTAGATTCACACAGTTTGTCTTCAACTGCTAATTTCATGGACTATTTATAGACATCAGTGAATAGTACTTATTTTTCCAATTTCTGAAAATACTATAAAGTAATGAATTTGTTATGCAAATTCAGTGGTGATTGAAACAAACATCATTCATCCTAAAAAGTAATCTAATTTTTTAAGAAATAAGTGCTCTCCTTTTGAGATATTCTTAAAGCACAAAAAAGGCTTTGAAATATGACAAGTACATAAAAGTGAGAGAAATAATCCTCAATCTCTCTTAACAGTAATATTTGCAAGGTGATTACATGCTCAAAAAAGGTTTTCAAACCTTCTAGGAAAAACCTCCTTTCAGCTGGAATTATAACTTACAGGTATATCAATCCACAGGTTTTTCACATTTCAAAATTTAGTAAATAGCCTTTGAGTCGAAATAAAAGTAGTATTATTTACCATTAGTGTGTTTTTTTTGCTCATGTGTATATACTAAAATTTATATCCAAACACTTTTATTTAAAAATGTGATGAGGCAGTAGAGTTTCAGCCATTTAGCACATTTATTACATCGTCTGACCAGTAAGCTTGCAGCCTCCTCCTTACGTAACTTTTGAACAGGAATGAGATAATGAAAAATACATGCATGACAACATCTAAGCATTTGCAACTAAGCAATATAATCTGTTTTTTTTGTGAATTTGAATTATTAAGGAAAATCAGGATATAGATTGTTATCCTAAAGCAACGGGGTACCTAGCTTGTTTATATTCTAAAAAATATTCGTTACTCAATTAAATAAGTGACTTGCACTAGAATATCAAATTACACACATTTTTCTATAGAAAGCAACAAACGCTTCTTTGAAAAATGTTAGAGTAATGAGGTGAGCTATGCTTCTTCAAGATCACTTGAGCTACATAGAAACTAGTGATAAAGAAAACAAGATGAATATAGAGAATCAAGGGAAGACAAATTGTCAAATACTAGGTTAACAAACACACATCCTCCATTTCCTTCAATTTGTGAAGATTTTATCTTATGTCTCTACATAAATATACGATGACAGTATATTTCATATAGGAAAATATTCAGTCTCTGTTTTAGGTTCAATACACTAATATAAGTCCATAACAATAATAAAGCATGTTTAAATATCATTACCTTAGATAATAAGTTGACTTATTTCATACCAACTTCCAAAATATATCTGCTATTGGAAGAATTGCTATGTGATAATTCTTCCCTTTAGATATGATTTAAGGATAAAATATATCACCAGAATCCTCCTCCTGTCCCATTTTTATCTAATAGCCTCTAAATATGATTGTGCAATCCCATGCTAATTTTTGGACCATGTTGTGTATCCTGCCATAATACTCATATGTATTTTTCTCAATTTAGTGAATGTTAAGCTTGACAGCCAGAACTGTATACAAAGAAGTTGGTTCTTTGAATGAGCATTTTAATATTAGTTTTACTCTGTACACATCCATGAAGTTAATAAAGTACTCTACTTGCCATCAAGTCTGCTTTAAGAGACAATGACAAAGATATTTCATTTTTGTAATTAACTAACAGCTCACTTCCCTGTGTCCCACAGATATATTTTAATTTTGTTATGTATCAATTATAGTATGTCAGAGATGAGAATAAAGTAAGCCAGTATCCCAATTAAGAATGTGATTTTGAAGATTTAAAAATCATGGCTTCATTTATGTTTAATTGACGGCAACTAAAATAATGCAATGCATCTCTCTTAATCAAGCAAGAAAAACTGTCCCTTTTCCCCTAAAACTGCAGTAGTAATTTAAAATTCTGAACACCTAACAGGATAAAACCCAGAAGATGCCATCATCAGTTGAGGTATAAATACTTAACAGCCACCTGCTCTGTAGCTCAGATTACAGAGCATTAATGAAGACAGTCCACCATAGTGCAGGTATGTTTAGATTTTCCACAGTGCTGTGCCCCGCCTGACTTAAATTGTTTATTCTGATGTTGTTTTTCTCCTATTTGCAATTGTTTAAGATTTTTATGAGTTAGGTATCAGAAAGTCTCAGCTTAACACTCCATCCTCTATCTTAATACCTATGTAACACTAGGTAATTTACAAAACCATTGAGGGACTCAGCTTCCTCACTTTCAAATGCAGTATAATAATAGTACCCACCTCATAAGTTTATTTGTGAATTAAATAAGATAATGAACATTAAACATTTTGTCTAGTATTTTCTATCTAGTCAATGCTCAGCAATATTGAGTTTCTTCCCCTTGTTCAATTTCCCTCATTTCACTGATTGGAGTGAGAACCACCATTCCACCATGGCGTCTCTTTTGCCATCTCTCTCTTTGGTTTTTGAAACAATGATAGTTTTAATAAGTTTACTGAAAAGTACTTGCAACTTAAGTATTTGCAACTTTGTCTAGAGTTCTTTGGAGATAGAAATAATGTAATAATCTATCTTTCATCACATCCTACCTGCATTTGAGCCAGTCAGCCATCTTTGTATTCCATCAGGGGTGTCTTATGCAGCAGGCAGTGCGCTAAGTATAACATGGGTTTAATCTAATTATTTTAAAATGACTTGGGAAAATGACATATTATATAAAAGACACTTTGGTGTCATTGCTGTTTCACTGTCTTAACCTTCCAATCTGTTATTAGGGGCTAATAGTCTTTAAATCTTTTGACACTAGTCACCTTCCTTGTCTTTTTCTCCACAATCTAAATCAAAGTGTGATTTACTTTACTAAAATAAAATCTCCTCCAGCATTTACAGCTACTGATTTTATTGAAAAAATTAAAACCATACGAAAAGGGGTGTTTGAGTGGCTCAGTCAGTTAAGCATCTGCCTTTGGTTCCCGTCATGATCTCTGGATCCTGGAATGGAGACCCACAGTTAGGCTTCCTGCTCATAAGGAGTCTGCTTCTCCCTTACTCTCTCCTCACTGCTTGTGCTCTGTCTCTCAAATAAATGAATAAAATCTTTAAAAAAAAAAACAAAAACAAAACCCTAAGACAAAACTTAAAAGTTTTTTTCTTCCTTTGCTCATCTACCATTGCTTCATTTTGCACCTACCCAATTCCCTTCTTCCCCTTCATATATATGCAAGATATTTGTGCCCTGTTCATATCCAGCTACTTTGGTAAGACTTTATATCAGTAGTCCTGAAAAGATTATTTTGTGTACCCAATTAAAAAAAAAAAAACAATGCTCTTTTTAAAAACATTGCATTCTTTCACACATTTTTAAGTCTAATTCAAAATATTTTATGTGTTTAAATGATTGCAATAAACTAAATTTCCAATGTAGTGCAAATATTGATAGTTTAAAATATATATGGGGGCACCTGGATGGCTTTGTCAGTTAAGCCTGCCTTTGGGTCAGGTCAGCGTCTTGGGATCCTGGGATGGAGCCCCACAAGTGTGGGGATCCATGCTCAGCAGAGAGAAGTAGACTCCTCTCCCCTTCCTCTCCCCCTGCCTCTGGTCCTTTCTCCCTGCCAAACAAATAAATCTAAATCTAAATCTATCTATATCTATATCTATATCTATCTATATCTATATCTATATCTATATCATCTATATCTATATCTATCTATATATCTATATCTATCATCACATTAATCTTTTAATCATATTTAACAAAATAAAAATGCATCCAATCAACATGCCAGTTGCTATAAAAGAAAGTTGATGATGTCTCTTCTATCATCATGAACTTGTACTTCCAATATATTGTGCTCAAAGAAGTTTACCTTAGGGTAATGTATTTTATTCTTAAAGTATTAATTGGCAATAAACACATACTCATATACAAAGACTTGTCACTCTTTTCTTAAAATTTTTCTATTGCATAATTGTATAGATATAAAATTCTTCTTCTGATTTGAATTATCATTGCTATTATAATCACAATTTTTAAAAAATATTTTATTCATTCATGAGAGACACAGAGGGGTGGAGACATAGGCAGAGGGAGAAGCAGGCCCCTGTGGGGAGCCTGATGTGGGACTCAATCCCAGGACCCTGGGATCACGCCCTGAGCCCAAGGAAGATGTTCAACCACTGAGCAAACCAGGCGTCCCTATCTTTTTTATAAATTTATTTTTTACTGGTGTTTAATTTGCCAACATATAGAATAACACCCAGTGCTCATCCCATTAAGTGCCCCCCTCAGTGCCCGTCACCCAGTCACCCCCATCCCCCACCCACCTCCCCTTCCACCACCCCTAGTTCGTTTCCCAGTGTTAGGAGTCTCTCATGTTCTGTCTCCCTCTTTGACATATCCCATTCATTTTTTCTCCTTTCCCCTTTATTCCCTTTCACTATTTTTTATATTGCCCGAATGAATGTGATCATATAATGTTTGTCCTTCTCTGATTGACTTATTTCACTCAGCATAATACCCTCCAGTTCCAACCACGTTGAAGCAAATGGTGAGTATTTGTCGTTTCTAATAGCTGAGTAATATTCCATTGTATACATAGCCCACATCTTCTTTATCCACTCATCTTTTGATGGACACCGAGACTCCTTCCACAGTTTGGCTATTGTGGACATTGCTGCTAGAAACATCGGGGTGCAGGTGTCCCGGCGTTTCATTGCATCTGTATCTTTGGGGTAAATCCCCAACAGTGCAATTGCTGGGTCGTAATGTAGGACAGATCTAATTTTAACTCTTTGAGGAACCTCCACACAGTTTTCCAGAGTGGCTGCACCAGTTCACATTCCCACCAACAGCCCAAGAGGGTTCCCCTTTCTCCACATCCTCTCCAACATTTGTGGTTTCCGGCCTTGTTAATTTTCCCCATTCTCACTGGTGTGAGGTGGTATCTCATTGTGGTTTTGATTTGTATTTCCCTGATGGCAAGTGATGCAGAGCATTTTCTCATGTGCCTGTTGGCCATGCCTGTGTCTTCCTCTGTGAGATTTCTGTTCATGTCTTTTGCCCATTTCATGATTGGATTGTTTGTTTCTTTGCTGTTGAGTGTAATAAGTTCTTTATAGATCTTGGGAACTAGCCCTTTATCTGATAGGTCATTTGCAAATATCTTCTCCCATTCTGTAGGCTGTCTTTTAGTTTTGTTGAGTGTTTCTTTTGCTGTGCAGAAGCTTCTTATCTTGATGAAGTCCCAATAGTTCATTTTTGCTTTTGTTTCTTTTGCCTTTGTAGATATATCTTGCAAGAAGTTACCGTGGCAAAGTTCAAAAAGGGTGTTGCCTGTGTTCTCCTCTAGGAATTTGATGGAATCTTGTCTCACATTTAGATCTTTCATCCATTTTGAGTTTTTCTGTGTGTATGGTGCAAGAGAATGGTCTAGTTTCATTCTTCTGCATGTGGATGTCCAATTTTCCCAGCACCATTTATTGAAGAGACTGTCTTTCTTCCAATGGATAGTCTTTCCTCCTTTGTTGAATATTAGATGACCATAAAGTTAAGGGTCCACTTCTGGATTTTCTATTCTGTTCCATTGATCTATGTGTCTGTTTTTGTGACAGTACTACCCTGTCTCGATGACCACAGCTTTGTAGTACAACCTGAAATCTGGCATTGTGATGCCCCCAGATATGGTTTTCTTTTTTAAAATTTCCCTGGCTATTCGGGGTCTTTTCTGATTCCACACAAATCTTAAAATAATTTGTTCTAACTCTCTGAAGAAAGTCCATGGTATTTTGATAGGGATTGCATTTAACGTGTAAATTGCCCTGGGTAACGTTGACATTTTCACAATATTAATTCTTCCAATCCATGAACATGGAATGTTTTTCCATCTCTTTGTGTCTTCCCCAATTTTTTCAGAAGTGCTCTGTATTTCTTAGGGTATAGATCCTTTACCTCTTTGGTTAGGTTTATTCCTAGGTATCTTATGCTTTCAGGTACACTTGTAAATGGGATTGACTCTTTAATTTCTCTTTTTTTTCAGTCCCATTATTAGTGTATACAAATGCCACTGACTTCTGGGCATTGATTTTGTATCCCGCCACACTGCCAAATTGCTATATGAGTTCTAGAAATCTTGGGGTGGAGTCTTTTGGGTTTTCTATGTAGAGTATCATGTCATCGGCAAAGAGGGAGAGTTTGACTTCTTCTTTGCCGAATTGAATGCCTTTTATTTCTTTTTGTTGCCTGATTGCTGAGGCTAGGACATCTAGTACTATGTTGAATAGCAGTGGTGAGAGTGGACATCCCTGTCGTGTTCCTGATCTTAGGGGAAAGGCTCCCAGTGCTTCCCCATTGAGAATTATAATTGCTGTGGACTTTTCGTAGATGGCATTTAAGATGTTGAGGAATGTTCCCTCTATCCCTACACTCTGAAGAGTTTTGATCAGGAATGGGTGCTGTATTTTGTCAAATGTTTTCTCTGCATCTATTGAGAGGATCATATGGTTCTTGTTTTTTTCTCTTGCTGATAAAATGAATCGCATTGATTGTTTTACGAGTGTTGAACCAGCCTTGCATCCCAGGGAAAAATCCCACTTGGTCATGGTGAATAATCTTCCTAATGTATTGTTGTATCCTATTGGCTAGTATCTTGTTGAGAATTTTTGCGTCCATGTTCATCAAGGATATTGGTCTATAATTCTCCTTTTTGGTGAGGTCTTTTCTGGTTTTGGAATTAAGGTGATGCCAGCCTCATAGAATGAGTTTGGAAGTATTCCATCACTTTCTATCTTTCTGAAGAGCTTTAGTAGAATAGGTATGGTTTCTTCTTTAAACGTGTCATAGAATTGCCCAGGGAAGCCACCTGGCCCTGGACTTTTGTGTCTTGGTAGGTTTTTGATGACTGCTTCAATTTCCTCCCTGGTTATTGGCCTGTTCAGGTTTTCTATTTCTTCCAGTTCCAGTTTTGTTAGTTTGTGGCTTTCCAGAAATGTGTCCATTTCTTCTAGATTGCCTAATTTATTGGCATACAGCTGCTCATAATATGTTTAAAATCGCTTGTATTTCCTTGGTATTGGTAGGGATCTCTCCTTTCTCATTCATGATATTATTAATTTGAGTCTTCTCTCTCTTCTTTTTAATAAGGCTGGCTAATGGTTTATCTATTTGATGAATTCTTTCAAAGAACCAACTCCTGGTTTTGTTGATCTGGTCCAGTATTCTGGTCTCTATTTCATTGAGTTCTGCTCAAATCTTTATTAACTCTCCTCTTCTGCTGGGTGTAGGATCTATTTGCTGGTTTTTCTCTAGCTCCTTTAGGTGTAAGGTTAGCTTTTGTATTTGAGTTCTTTCCAGTTTTTGGATGGATGCTTGTATTGTGATGTATTTCCCCCTCAGGACTCCTTTTGTTGTATCCCAAAGATTTTGAATGATTGTATCTTCATTCTCATTAGTTTCCATGAATCTTTTTATTCTTCCCTAATTTCCTGGTTGACCCTTTCATCTTTTAGCAGGATGGTCCTTAACCTCCACGTGTTTGAAATCCTTCCAAACTTCTTCTTGTGATTTAGCTCTAATTTCAAGGCATTACGATCTGAGAATATGCAGGGGATGATCCCAATCTTTTGGTATTGATTAAGACCTGATTTGTGACCCAGTATGTGGTCTATTCTGAAGAAAGTTCCATGTGCGCTTGAGAAGAATGTGTATTCAATTGCGTTTAGATGTAAAGTTCTGTCAATATCTGTGAAATCCATCTCGCCCAGTGTATCATTTAAAGCTCTTGTTTCTTTGGAGATGTGCTTAGAAGACCTATCAAGCGTAGAAAGCGCTAGATTGAAATCACCAAGTATAAGTGTATTATTATCTAAGTATGTCTTAACTCTGGTTATTAATTGATTTATATATTTGGCAGCTCCCACATTGGGGCATATATATTGATGATTGTTAAGTCCTCTTCTTGGATAGATCCTTTCAATATGATATATATAGTGTCCCTCTTCATCTCTCACTACCATCTTCGGGTTAAACTTTAGTTTATCTGATATAAGGATGGCTACCCCTGCTTTCTTTTGAGGACCATTTGAATGGTATATGGTTCTCCAACTTTTTATTTTCAGGCTGTAGGTGTCCTTATGTCTAAAATGAGTCTCTTATAGATAGCAAATAGATGGGTCCTGTTTTTTTTATCCAGTCTGAAACCCTGCGCCTTTGGTGGGGTCATTAAGCCCATTCATATTCAGAGTTACTACTGAAAGATATGAGTTTAGTGTCTTCATGATACCTATTTAGTCTCTGTTTTTGTGGATTGTTCCATTGGACTTCCTCTTAAAGAGGAATTTTAAGAGTCCCCCTTAAAATTTCTTGCAGAGCTGCTTTGGAGGTCACATATTCTTTCAGTTTCTGCCTATCTTGGAAGCTCTTTACCTCTCCTTCTATTCTGAATGAGAGCCTTGCTGGATAAAGTATTCTTGGTTGCATGTTCTTCTCATTTAGGACCCTGAATATATCCTGCCAACCCTTTCCGGCCTGCCAGGTCTCTCTGGAGAGGTCTGCTGTTAATCTGATATTTCTCCCCATATAAGTTAGGGATCTGTTGTCTCTTGCTGCTTTAAGGATCTTCTCTTTATCTTTAGAATTTGCAAGCTTCACTATTAAATGCCGAGGTGTTGAACGCTTTTACTTGATTTTAGGGGGGGATCTGTCTATTTCCTGGACCTGAATGCCTGTTTCTCTTCCCAGATTAGGAAAGTTTTCAGCTTTGATTTGTTCAAATACATATTCTGGACCTCTGTCCCTTTTGGTGCCCTTGGGAACCCCAATTAAACATAGATTTTTCTTCCTCAGGCTGTCACTTATTTCCCTTAATCTATCCTCATGATCTTTTAATTGTTTGTCTCTTTTTTCCTCAGGTTCCCTCTTTGCCATCAACTTGTCTTCTATGTCACTCACTCGTTCTTCCACCTCGTTAACCCTCATTGTTAGGACCTCGAGTTTGGATTGCATCTCATTCAATTGATTTTTAATTTCTGCCTGATTAGATCTAAATTCTGCAGTCATGAAGTCTCTTGAGTCCTTTATGCTTTTTTCTAGAGCCATCAGTAGCTTTATAATTGTGCTTCTGAATTGGCTTTCTGACATTGAATTGTAATCCAAATTTTGTAACTCTGTGGGCGAAAGGACTGTTTCTGATTCTTTCTTTTGAGGTGGGTTTTTTCTCTAGCCATTTTGCTCAGTGCAGAGTGGCCAAAAACAGGTTGTATTGGGAAAAGGAGAAAATGAGAGAAGAGAAAGAAGAAAAGAAAAAAGAAAAAGAAAAAGAAGGAAAAAAGAAAAGAAAAAAAAAGTGGGGGAGGGAAGCAAACAAACAAAAAACAAGAGGGAGTATCCTCTGATTCTGTATACTATAAATCCCTAGACTTCCCCCTGGAACTTTCCAGTGCTGCTTGGTCAAGAATTTTTTTTTTCCCTCGTCGGTCTAGCTGGTCTTCTGGGGGAGGGGCCTGTTGTACTGATTTTCAGGTGTTAGCACTTGGGGGAGCTGCTCGGCCCCCTAACTGGTGCAGGGCTCAGTGAGTGATGTTTAAGCTGTTTATCCGGTGAGGCCACTGTGAGGCTCAGCGGGGGTTGTTTATCTTGTGAGGCCCCAGGAGGAACAATCCCAGTGGCGGCGGCCAGCTCTGGAGCCCTGGAGTCAGCTGCCGCAGTAACTACAGAGCTCTGGGTCTGCAGGGGCCTGGATGCTCCGGGGGCGGGGCCGCTGATCTGCTCAGCTCAGGGCCCCCCGGAGGCTGGAGCGTCCTTGCTATCCTGGGCCCTCCAGGCCTCTGCCTGTCCCTGGGGGAGACCGGATCCTGGGCTGTGTCCCTGGCGCCCTATACTCCCCGGCCTGCGCTGTTGGATTCCTGCTCCCGGCCATGCAGGCCCCTCCCCACGAAGCCTCTGCCTGAGCTGCTCCCGGGGCCGCGCAGCCCCCTCTGCGTGGAGCCTCTGCTGGAGCTGCCTCCGAGCTGCTCCGGATCCAGCCATGGGCCTGCAGTGCTTTAGGGAGCTCGGCGCAGGGTGTGGTGTGCTCTCCCCATGGCTCAGGTGTCTGTTAGTGTCCCCGGGAGCCTGAGGGCATCCCCGCCCTCCTGGGGTCCTGCTCTAACTCTGTGCGAGCGCCTTTCCCACCGGGAAGATGGGTGAAGCTCCTGCTTCTCTGGGGTGGAGCTCTCCTGTCCTGGGGACACTCGCCCCGGCCTCAGCCCGGCTCCTCGCGGGGCCCTCCCCCTTGGAGGCCTTTTGTTTCTTTATTTCTTTTTCCCCGTCTTCCTACCTTGATAGAAGCCGAACTCTTCTCACTGTAGCATTCCAGCTGTTCTCTCTTTAAATCTCAAGCTGAATTCGTAGGTTTTCAGGATGATTTAAAAGTTATCTAGGTAATTTGGTGGGGCCAGGTGACTTGGGGACCCTACCCTTCTGCCTTCTTGCCCCGCCTTCTCCCAGGCATCCCTATCATCACCACAAATTAATCAAACTGATAAATTTAAAATTTAATATAAATTATGCTGAAAATTTTATTTGGAAATTTACCATGTAATTGGAAAAATGGAGAATTATTTACTTATTTAAAGATTTAATTTTTTTTTAAGAGAGAGAGAGAGCTCATGAGTGAGAAAGAGAGCAGTGTCACATCCCCACTTTTGTACTTCACATTCCAACAAACAACCAGGTATGATGGGCCTCTGGCTCAGTAGCTCTGATTATCCTCACTCTAACTCCACGGTTTAGCGATGGTTTAGCAGATGCTTAACTGACTAATCCACCCAGGTGCCTCTCAGTTTTCATTTGAAATTGAATAGAATTGTTCTGACATTTTGAAACTTACTCTTTACTTCAAATTTCAATATATTTTAGGTTTTAAATACAGTAGTGAAGCACTTACTCAAAATGAATTTACCAACGTTATGCTCTTGCTTTAATTTCTCTTTCTACCTCTTCAATATACTTTGGAATACTTTTCCATAATCTTTTTTTTTCCTAATCTTACTTTCTGTATCTTGTTTTGAAATTATAATGGGACAAGAGTCAGAGAGTATCTACCTAGAAGTTGTACTGAAGCAGCTGGTAAGCAAGACAGTACATTGACCCACTGCCCATCTTTGTATAAGTGATGATTACTCCCTTGAAAAGTGAAATGCAATTGTGGAGGAGAGGAAGTTAAATAGAATGAGGCATTTCAAGCAGTGAAGCTGCTGATCACAGATGGGCCAAACCCTTTTAATATTTTATAAAAATCACTCTTATCTTTATCCTTCTATGTTGGCTCTTCTCAGAAGCTACTTATTATTTTAAACATAAATCTAGGGTTATTTGGCACTCTCTTTGATGTTCATCAGCTTATGAATGCAAACATACATTCACACATCATTTCTTATTTGCCTATTTTGTTTTCATTTTTTTTTTCCTATTTTGTTTTCTAAGCTGAGTCTGATCTCTCTTATACTGACTCCCTCTATGTATTACCTTCTCTGTTTTATGCTAGGACAAATTCCAAATTTTACATAATACTGTTTCTGATTCATTTTCTTTTTTTTTTTTAATTTATTTTTTATTGGTGTTCAATTTACTAACATACAGAATAACCCCCGTGCCCGTCACCCATTCACTCCCACATCTGATTCATTTTCTTAAATATATGTATGCATGTGTGTGAATGTGTGTGTATATATATCCACTTTTAAAATATTACTACATGTTCACACTATTGGCTCTTACCAGGAAAGAAAACATTCCATGCATAATATGAGGAAATAAAACATAATAATAACAATATGACAAGATAGATGAATCTTCATATGGCAAAATTAAACTAAGTTGTGATTATTCCAAATGTTATAACAATGTCAGTTCACATCATATATCTTTTCCAACACATATATACACTTTAAATTCTTAACTCTGAAATTTACCCTTTTGGTTGGTTTGAATGTTCACTCTTCACAGCATGGTTTAATCATCCTTATGCAATCTTAATTTCTGGATATAAGAGTATTTCAATGAAAGATAGTTATTAAAAAACTGCTCTGAGCAGAAAATGAATTAATTAATACTCCCAGAAGTGGGTTGGAATGCTTAATTCACTCCTGAACATGAAAGAAAGCAGTCCTTGACATGGTATTTAGAACTATTACATATGTAAAGCTATATCGGCACGGATATTCTGAGAACAAAAATATAGCAGTTTGTCCACAACTAATAAGTAAAGGTAAAGGTATTTTTTGTGTTACTTATCATCTATAGTCACATCACTAATACATAACTAATATATCTTTTTATTCTGGAACAGATTTATTGCTTGATGATAGTTTACATGGCTAAAGATAATTCAATCTGACAACAATAAAGACCAAAGGAAGTAATTCAGAAATATTCACGAGAGAATTTAAATAAACATCAGAAGCTATCATAAAACTTTTTGATAAGCAGGAGTTTAGAAGTCCTAGAAAGGTGTTTGATTCAACTATAGATACATTTGATGTATAAAGGTGTTCTTGAAACTATTGGGAGCATGAAAGTGAGTTTAAAATAAGGGAAGGCTGGGGTTATTGAAGAAGGAGGCACTTCAGGCAATACTCAATCAACAAGTACACATGTAGCACTTACTATTCAATCAACAATTCTGTACAAATATTATGTGGCAATCAGTTATTTTAAGTACTGGTAATAAGATAGTGAACAAACAGATACCATTTTCTCTCAAGAAGCCCACTTTTTACTAGGGAGAAGTAAACAGTATATACACAGTCAAAAAATTTCATAGAACAGCAAGTGCTATTCATGTATTTAAAATAATGAGACTGTAAGCTACTTGAGACCCATTTTAGATATAGTTTAGAAATTGTGCTCACCAGATGCTGACAGGAAATAAACGGCCCATTTAAGGCAGTTGAGCGAAGTTTAAGAGAGGGAGCGTTTATAAAGGAAGATGTGGGCAAGGGTGAAAAAAAAACTAGCAGAATTGTTGATTTCCTTGGAGCTAAGATCAAGTCATTATAACCCCAAGTTTGAAGAGGCCTGTAGAAGGGACAGTCAGAGAACCCCAGATCAAGTAGTTGTGGGAGATAAGTGTCAGAGAGGAACAGAAGATCACTGGGAAAGAGAATGCCTGAGAATGGGCAAGGAGGGATATGGGAGATGAATAATCCAAGATCAGCCTTTTGTTATTCTCCCAAATCTCTCATTGACAAAAAAATGAAAAAGCAAGGAATCCAATTGAAGCAATCCACAAAAGTCAGTCTCTTAGGGATGTAGCAAGGTAAAGAATGGTATAGAGTGTCACATGGAATATATGAAGGAGAGAAGGCCTTTTAGAAGAGGTGACATTTGATCCAAAATTTAATGGTTAGCAGAAAATATGGTTGTAACATCTGGGATTTGGAAAGTAATGTGAATTGATAACCCCAAACCTATTTACAACACTTCTTGTGCCTGCTTCTACTGTTGCAAAAGCTAAAATGTCCAACCTTCTTTTCAGCTAGAGATGTCAATGTGACATATTTATGGCCAATGTGATGAAGTAGGAACATATAATAGGGGGGTTTTCCTACCAGAACATAGGGAGAATTGCTTATAAGGAAAAGACTTTGGGCCTTTTCACTTATTCCCCCCTGTACATGGGTGTGATGCCTGAAGGTAAAGAAACTATATTTCTTTCATAAGGACAAAAGACAAAATATGGTTGGGCAGAAGTATAAGGATCTTGAATCTTTTAGGATATGGTTGAGCTATGATCTTTCCTAGCCACCTACCCTTACATTTTTGCTGAATAAGACAAACTCCTCTTTCCTTGATACCATTATGATAGAAATTCTGGTTACACATTGCTGAACATAATTATAACACTTACAACAATTATAACAGATGGATGGAGAAAACTGCAATGAGAACCAACTAGTTTAGTATAAGGTGTAGAGAAGGCCAGTGTCATTGGAGCATAATGTATGGGGGTGTTGGTCAAGACTGATCTAGGGTCTTATAGTCTGTATGCCTTATCAATATTGTGCAACTATGGATCCTTATCCCCATGTGTCTTACTCTATGCTTATTCCTCCACTCTGGCTATCTGGGATGGTAATGACCAAGGGGTCCTTAGGATTTATAAACTGAGGTGCAGAGCCACCTTTGGCCTGGGTTAAATGAAGAATAGTAGTTAAACTAGGAATCAAGAAACAAACAAAAAAAACCCACACTTCTATTTTTGCTGATCCCATTTTTGGTGCATTTGTTAAGCTGCTTTAATATACTATCAGCTAGGTACAATATTAGATATCATAGGGGAAGCTGGATAATGAAGGAAAATGTTTTACATTGATCAAGTAAACAACTTGATTAGCCTACTATAATGATTTGTCAAGTTCATATTTTTAGAGAAGTTCATTTCAATTGAATAAAGATTTGAAAGTACACATTAAAAGATGCAAATAGAGGATTGACTGGGGAAAAGTGTAAGAGAGGGTTGTTCTCAGGAGGTATTTTCTGATAATGAGGAATAGGGATTAAGAGTTAGTAAATACGTACAAGATGGTTATGTGAATTGCATTAAGTTGGCTGAGGAACATGCCAAGCTAACTATTTGTCAGTCCAACTGGGGTTTTGCTTCCTCCTATGGCTAATTAATTCTAATGTCAGCATATTATTTATCTGTCTTACTAGGACACTTTGAGAGTGAAAGGGGGTTAAAATTAACTAATACATCATGAAAATACACATAATAGGAGACAAAATATTGGCCAAATGGAAATAAAAGATAAAAATGTCCACTGTAGTTAATGCAGAATTGATGCAAAGAGTCCTTCTCAGCAAATCTCCATTCTATTTTTTTTCAAATCTCCATTGTAGATGGCTAACTGCCTGAATCAGAGGCTGTTAATGCTAAAACTCTAGTAGAACATTGATGTTCTTATCCAATTTGTACGTTATCTTTTTGTTAAGGTATGATTTATATATATTATTATGTACTGGCCATAAATCTAATCAGTTTTGACAAATGCAAACACTCTTGTAACCTATACTTCTATCAAAATATAGAACATTTTGATCTCCCCAGAGAACTGCCTCATGCCTCTTCTCAGTGTTCCTCCCCAAGTAACCTCTGTTCTAATATCAATCACCTTAAATTAGTTTACTCATTGTTTGACTTCATATAAATTGTTTAATATAGTTTTACTTATTTTGTGTTTGATTTCCCTCATAAAGTACTATGTATGTAAAATCCAACCTTGTTGTTTTATGTGTCAATACTATGTTCCTTTTAATTGCTGAATTGGGTCTACCCAATGTTGTTAATTTTCTCAAAACAAATTTTATTCTCACAAACTCATTTCTTATGCCCAAAAATAATATCTAAAACAATGAGAAACTTAAGAGATATGGAGAATATCAGATGCCAAACTCTTTTTAATCATTATATCTATATCTGATTACAAATCAGTCTATATGAGTAATTCCTATATTCTGTATCAAAAAGTGGAAGAGATTTATCAAGAATAAATTTAAGCAGGACTCAAGGGTTAATTATTGCTTTTATTTGGTGAGTTTTATGCCTTCTCCAGCCTATTTATAACCTATTCTTCAGGAAAAACTTTAGAGAGAAGTACCAGAGGTAGATACAATATATTTACATTCATTTGATGAGAGAAATAAGATCATCTTAAGCAGCCTATCTCAAAAAGGCCAAATATATGAATATCTGGTATCTATCATCTCATTATTGATTTAACTCTCATGCTTATGTATTTATTCTATTACAGTGGGCCTACCAGGAGAACATAGGTCAATGACAAGTGTATGATTATCTTTTAAATGTACAAGATGTGCTGAATTAACAAATGCTTATTGGACTTACTTTCAGATATATTTTATTTTTAGTAGTTCTATTTAATTAAACAATAAAGCTAGAAACTTAACTGAACATCAAGCTTACATGAATTTTGGTTTTTCCTCTACTCATTAAGCCCATATCCTATTATTTTTGAACTTGCAGTCACCCTTCTTGTAATTAAATAAATGAATTTTTCTGATGGTAAGCAATCATAGTGTGACATTAATTTTCTTTGGGAAGAATTGAAAAGAAACACAGTATTACTCTCCACTGAGATATATTTTCCAGTCTTCATTCTCTGTGGAGATAATTGTCGAGATGAGACTTAAAGAATTAGAAGTAGTTGGGCTTGCAATGAAGTAGGGAAGAGAAGTTCAGGCAGAAGAAGCATGGATGTGCATGTGCAAAATCTCTAATTTAGAAAAGAACTTGGCAAGTATAAAAATTGATCTTTAGTAACTAGGAAAAAAGTGGCATAAAACAAATTCAGAAATACAAGTAAAAATTATTATTGTATATAGTGATAGGGTCATTATAAAAGCATGTACATTAAGACTGCAGAAGGATTCTTCCCAGCACTAAAGAAAGCTATACCTCTATACACAACTACACCCATTACATTATTAGGGTTGATCCAGGAAACTTTAAACAGCTTCCTTTAATCCTAAAGTACATCAGTAATGTTTACCTGAGATAGAAGGGTTAAATGACAATTATATGATAAATATATTAGTACCTTAGCCAGGAATTGCAATAAGCCAAAGAGGAGAGGTTTGTATAGATACAAAAAATGTCTCTAGTACTCTTTCAGACTATGATAATTAGATGAAGAGTTAAAGAACAGATGTACATAACTTTTGGGCAAAATATGTAACCTTCAGTCTCTCTTGGTTCTCATTTTTAAAACAGGTGAAAAATATACCTATGTTATGGGATTATTATGAGGATAAAAATCACTAATACCTGCAAAAAACTTAGGAAGATGCCCACTATATAGAAATTTGTTAATACATATTAGTTGGTGTTGTTCCTTTTGTTATAATCTGTGTAAAATGGTATGTTGGTTATTGTGAAAAGCACCATTACCAACAGACACCTTAACTCCAACTACTGAAGGATGAGAATCCTTGTTTCTTGTTTCACTCGAAGGAGGAAATGGATCTGGATAGATTAGCAGAGTGGCATGTGAAGAAGTTTTCTTTATCCTGTATTCCATGAAAATGAACATTTCTCAGAGTCAAGGGATAATTAAAGATTACTTAAGTTTCAGCTATAAAGTTTATATACTGACCTTAAATAATAGAAATTGCCTTTCATCTTTTTTTGAAAAGAAAGAGCTGTCTAGCAAAAATTACATTTTTAAAGTATAAAATCATCAGCAGAGATCATTCCAATAACATGAGTTTCTAGTATCCCTGAAATAATTCATTGTTGCCTCGTTCTAAAAAAAAATAAAAAAACTTCAGATGAAAAATATTCATGTAATAAAAAATGGACCTACGATTGAGTTACACTAAGAAACTAACTGTAATCACTACCACCCCTATACACACACACACACACACACACACACACACACACATACACACACCTGTACTTCCTAGCTCTTAAAATAAATTATTGTTGTTTGGAACTAGTGGTTTCTCCAATTCTTTGTTAAGTCCTATAGCATATTCCTTACTGCCACTAATCTTCCTATCTAGGAAAATGCTGTGTTGTTATACTCTCCCTTTTAAACAACAGGTGTTTTGGTAATTTTCTTTATTCAACTAAATGATTTTTGCAATTATGTTATATGTATACATGTTACAGGCTAATGGGAGAAAAATAATTTAAAAGTTTCAACAAACACTGTTTAAATACTTATTATTTTTTGCAAATAAGACAGATTTGAGGTTAACTTTTCTATTGATCAATTTCAGTTATATCATTGCATGTTATGGACTACTCAAATCCCATTTCCTCTAAAGAGAGAGAAAGAGAGACTGAGAGAGAAAGGGAAAGTATCTTAGAGCTCTTTAAATAGATGAGTACTCCAAACACCATATGATAGACAACTGAAATAATGACCTTTAATTTGACCATGTTTTGCTTGTCTTCCCCTCTGACTCTTGGCTTGGCTATGTGACTTGCTTTGCCCAGTGGAATAACAAAGGTCATGCAAATAGACTCTTGAGAAGTATTTGGACATTGGTTCTTTTTTCATTTGTTGCACTCAAGACTATCTTCATCCTCTCATAGTCAGTTAGACTATACAGGGATACCACAGACTGAATGGTTTAAAAAACAAACACTTATTTCTCACAGTTCTGGAAGTCGTGATGTCCAACATTAAAGTGCTGACAGATCTGGTGTCAGGTGAGGTCCTACCTCCTGGTTTGCAAATGTTTATCTTCTCATTATGTCCTTATATTCTGGGATGGAAGTAGGGAGGGAAAGAATTTAGTCTCTGGTCCTTTTATTTTATTATAAGGGCATCAATTTCTTTTTAGGGATCTAATGACCTAATCTAACACTAATAACCTTGCGAAGGTCCTACCTTCTAATATCTTGTTGGAGGTTAGGGTTTCAACATATGAGTTTGGATGGTGGGGGACACAAAGATCCACTCCATAACATACCCCTTTCACATGAAGAAGCTTGAACTAGACTGCTACATAACGAAAAATGAGAGTTCACTTCCCTTCATTGTCCCATTTCATAGACAATTGCACTCCAGAAATACAGCCACATAGTGACCATTGGCATCCCGAACATGCATGTGTGAGCCCAGTCAAAACCAATGGAAGACATGCTTACCTGAACCAATCCCAAATTACCAATCCACAGAATTATGAGTTAAATAAATAGTGGTTTCTTTAAACCACTAAATTCTGGAGTGTTTTGTTTCAAAAATTATATGGTATACCCATAATCTCATTTTAAGCACATGCTTTTTGAGTTTTTAATTGATATAAATTATTGCAACTTGAATTTACCAGAAGATAAAATATGGGAAACTCAAATGGAGATCATTTAAGAAGGGTTTAATGGAAGACACATACCTAGTATAACATAAGAATAGATAAATGCAAAGAAAACACAAACTGTGTTTGTATAGTATCTATTTGCATAGTATCCAGGATTTGTAATAGAAGGGCCATTTTATCACCCAAAAGGCTGCAAGACTGATATTGGAAAGCTGTTTCTGAAAGTCAGTGATTGAAAGAGATGAGATCTTTTGTTCAAGAAATGCAACCAATTTACGGGAAATTTACTTAGTGTCCTAGTCTAACATCACTTTCCTCTATAATTCCAATTACATAATGCAATTGCTATTGGGTCACACAAGTGTATTTATTTAACAGAACTCATAACTTGAAAATGTTAGGAAAAAGTAATGGGATAGAGAAAAATAGACGTATCTGTAGGAACCATGAAATAATTCTAATATCAGAGAAAGTAAATTTCTAATATCAGAGATATGCTAATATCAGAGAAAGTAAACTTTTAGAGCAAGAACAGTTGCAAGAAATAGAGACATTGTTTAACAATGATCTATTGACTAGGAAAATATTGCAGTTTTAATTTATATGTACATACTACTTTAGCTTCAGAGTATATAAAGCAAACTTTGCCACACCTAAATGGAAAGATAGTAACTCCCCAAGCAAAATTAAAGATTTTAATACATATATTTCAGTAAACACCAGAAAAAAGCAGACAAAAAAGTCACCAAGAGTACAGAAAACATCAACTGCAGCCTCAAACCTGACTTTGTTGAGATGCTCATACATGTGTATACAAACACAGCAGTATGGATAAAGTACCTTATAAAACAGAGACAAAATATACATGATTTAAGTGAATATAGACTATTTAAAATGTCTATATTCTGGGCCAATAATATAAGCTTTGACAAATTTTAAGTAATCAAATTCATTCAAATTATGTTCTTGAACAAAAGTGGGATTTAACTAGAAATTAATAAAAAGGTAATTTAAAAATCTCTAAATTGGGGTAAATCACAATTTAGAATTTTAATAAACATATTGGCCAAAAGAAATCACAATGTAAATTAAAAATAATTTGTTTTCAGCTTAATGATAACACAGTGATTTTATACTTGTGACATGCTAAACTATGTTTAAAGAAAAATAATATTAAATGCATACATTTGAATGAAGAAAATCTGGAAATCAGTGATCTAAATGACTAACTCAAAAAGGTTAAGAGAAGTACCTGGGTGGCTTAGTTGGTTACGTGACTGCCATTGGCTCTGTTCATGATCCCAGGGTCCTGAGATGGAGCTCAGTGTCAGGCTCCTCACTGAGCAGGGAGCCTGCTTATCACTCTCATTCTACTCCCAGCCCTACTCGTGCTCTCTCTCTTGCTATATCTCTTTCTTAAATAAATAAATTTTTAAAAATCTTCAAAAGAAAAGATAGAGCAATGTAAACTGAAAAAAATAAAGTGAAAGAAATAATAACCTGCAGAAATTCGTGAAGTAGAAAGATACTTAAAATAGAAAACTATTAACAAAGCCAAACTGGATTTTTAATACAGTTGAATAGCGTTGATAGATCTATAACAAGACCAATTATGAATAAAAGAGAAAAGGCATAAATTATTAATATCTGATATTAAAGATGACATCACCACATTCTATAAAGATAATATTATAGATATTATAAGGATATTATTATCAGTAGTATAAAGATAATGAACAAATTTATGCCAATAATTTAAAATACCAAATAAGATAGACAATTTTCTTGAAATAAGCAATTTAACAAAATTGTCAAAAGAAAGAATAATCTGAATATGTATTACAGAATTGTAAATAGTTCAGAGAAACAGAAAAGAGATGACATAAATAAACCCTTGCATAAACTGTGATTCATTTATAACAAAGTAGACATTAATAGTGTACTAAAGATGGTGATTTTTAATAAATGATACTGGGTAATTTGGATATCCACATGGAAAAAATGAATCATTAACCATATATTGTACATAATTTTTTTTAGGATACATCCATGTTCATCCATTAATAAGAACTCACTATGGAATCTAATTTCCTCATATATTATTATCAACTATGAAAATGGATAAAGAATATGAAAAAAAAATGTTTTCAGACATTGGGCAAAATGCAGCAGAACTATGAGCTGGGAGAAAAGAGAGAGAAAGCCCTATGAGTTCTCTGGTTTTCTGTCTGAAGGTAATTTCTGAACCTCAGTAAAGCAAAAGGAAAACAAAGCAGACCCTGATGATTTCATTGAATTGAGGAAACAGGGATCAGTATTTGGGGAATGTACTAGAGAAAAAGGAATAACACAGGAAAAGAAATCCCAAAGTATGCATAAAAGCACTTGTAAGTCTCTCTGTAGGGAGAAACTGTATGAGACCTGGCAAAGAAGAACTGTGAGGGAATGAAAAATTCTCTAAAACAAACAATTTCTAGGAGCTCATAGAGGGTTGAAATAATTAACATGCCCAGGAGGTAGACTGGAGAATCTTAGAAAGTACATCAGATTGATTATATCCTAATAGTAAGCTTAAACTAGTTCAACAGTACAGCTTCCTTAGATTTGCCATAGAAATATTAAGGAAGATAGAAAGAGAAGAGAGAGAGAGAGGTGGAGGAGAACATGAGAGAGGGAAGGAAAGGAAGAAAGAAAGGAAAAAAGGAAGAAAGATGGAAAAAAGAATAAGGAAAAAAGAAAGAAAGAAAGAAAGGATCAAGCTAATCCACAAATCTCTTATTTTATTGAAGAACAAAATCCAACACTCTTTAGAGGAGTATACTACATTCTAGTTCTCATCAACATATATATATATATATATATATATATATATATATGTTGATATATATATGTTGATATATATATGTGTGTGTGAATATATATACATGTATATATATCATATTATTCCGTGACTAATAGTTTAAAAAGATAAATTAGACATTATAAAAAGCCAGAAAATATGACTAATAACTAGGAAAATAATGCTACTAAAATTATGTATGAAAATAAAATAAATGATAGAAGTAGAAGAGATAATCATTAAAATAACAATTTTTAACATATTTAAATATTTAAAGAAAAATTAGAATCTAATAAGAAGGGAAGTTGAAAATAGAAAAATGAACCAAATGGAATGAAATGTATAATGAAAATGTATATGCATAATGAGTGAAATGAAACATCCAGTGGAGGTAATGGAGTAGATTAAACATGGAAGAAGAAAAGATCAATTAATTTGAAGACACAGAAATTTTTCAGAAACTATCCAAGTTGAAGTAGCTAAACAAAAAAAAAAAAAAAAAAAGTTTTTTTAAAAAAGGAAAAACAGAACAAAATTAAGACACTCAGTGATATATGGACCAGTGCTAAGTGGTCTACAATATGTATAATTGGAGTCTCAAAAGGAGAGAAGAACACAATTCTATTAAAAAAAAAATTACTGAAAATTCTCCAGAGTGTATGAAAACTCTAAGAATGCAAATCCAAAAAAATTAAGCAATTCCAAATAGGAAAAACACTAAGAAAACTACACCAAGATATAGTATAATTGAATTGATGAAAACTAATGTTAATGAAAAAAATCATATAAGCAACCAGAGACAAAATACACATAGGAAAATTTAGAGGAAAAACGACAAGAATGACAACAAATCTCATCGGAAACTAAAACTGGAAAACAACACAATATATCTTTAAGGTGCTGAGAAAAAGATTTAAAAAATTTATGACCAATACATTTATACACAGGAAAAACACTTTGCAAAAATGAAGGCAAAATAAAAACTTTTAAAAACAAAGTGAAGTTGAGAATTTCTCAGTGAAAGTTTTGAACTACAAATGGGAAGTTAGACTTATACAAATGGATTGTTTCTGTAATTGACTCTTTACTCACCACATAGAATCAGAATGTCAAATAAGACTCACACAAAATCAGAGATCTTACCCAGTATCAAATCACTAAATAATTTTAGACTTAAAAGCAATTTAAAGAAAACTCAGATGAAGAAGATAAATATGAGATTAGGGTGAGGTGTCCTTTCTTACCAGTTAGACATGCCTCTTTGGCGTTGAATATTGGAAGATGCTAAGTGAAGTTCATAGGCTTCCCCACAAAGTGGGGAGTACTTATGTTATGAAACAGCTCAGGGGATTTTATAACCTAAGTAACATCTTTGGGGACTATTTCTCATATAAACTAAGTTCTATTTACTATGGGATCCCCAACAATATTTCAAAATTAGGTCCCTTGTTTGTAATAATATCATTGATCTATTTGAGGTCCACTTAGCAAAGAGACTTTTCAGGCACTTGACAGTATTTTCTTCTCTGAGGGATTGCTCCCAGGTAAAAGGAATAAATAGATGACAGACAAGTTGTTTTAATTCCTTTCTTCCAACTTTTCAAAGCAAAAATTAATAACTATTTATTTTGAATTTAAAACATAAATAGCAGTGTAATGTGTAACAAATACAGCACAAAATTGAGTAATGGGGAAATGGTGTATACCATTATAAATTCTTATATTATACTTGAAGTAGTATACTCTAATTTGGAATTTGTCTATAACAATTTAAAGATAATGCATATTTCGAACTCAAGCAGGAATTCAAACAATAAAAAAGATACATATAGGAAACCAGTAGTAGAGATAAATGGAATCTAAAAGTACATGTGAATCCAAAATGAGTCAGAAAAAGAAAGGTGGAAAAATAATAAAGAAAATATGAGAAAATAGAAATAAATATCAAGATGATTGATACAAACCCAATCAAAGAAATAATTAGAGTAAATATAAATGATTAAATAACTCTTTTAAAAGGCAGAGGTTTTCACAGGGAATAGAAAACCAAGGCCCAATTGTATATGCCTCTGGAAAACACAAATACAAAGACACATGGGTTCAAAGTAAAGGTAACAATAAATACACATGTACATTTTAAGCATAAGAAACGTGAGTGATTATATTAAATCAGAAAAAGTGGACTTCAGAACAAGAAATATTGCCAGGGATATAAAAAGGCATTTCTCTGATAAAGGAAACAATTTACAGGACCTAAAAATCCTGTAAATGCACTTAATATCAGAACTTCAAAGTAAGAAGCAAAAGCTGAAAGAACTGAAAATTTGGAAAGGACAATCGGTTACTATTAGAAATTTGACACTCTTCTTAGATGATGGAATAATTAACTTCTAGATAACAATAATCAAAATGATGAAAGTGTGCTGCAAACTGTACTACTAAATGGAGTGTAATCTTATACAACCAAATTGGAACACTGGCACCATCTAGTAATAATCCAAATCTCATTCCTTGGAATATACTGAGTAAACATATGTGTGTAAATGTATGTATAACAAAAGGCAGAAAAACAATCTCAGAAGTAGTTTAACAATCAAACACTAGAATCAACTCAAATACCCATCACACATAGAGTGGATAAATAAATAGTGATATTTTCTTAAATAAAATAGTATATAGAATTTAAAATGAATTGTCTATAATTACACACTGTAATATGCTTGAAACTCACATGTAATGTTTAACAAATATAACACAAAATTGAGTTATGGGGAAATGGTATATACTATTATAAATTCTTACATTATACTTGAAGTAATATACTCTAATTTGAAATCTGTCTATAATAATTTAAAGATAATGTATATTTCAAACCCAAGCAAAAATTAAAACAATAAAAAAGATGTACATAAGAAACCAATAGTAAAGGTAAAATGGAACCTAAAAGCACACATGAATCCAAAATGAGGCAAGAAGAGGAAGGTAGAAAAAGAATAAAATATGTTGTGTTAAAGAAGACTGTTACAAAAGAGTATATACTAAATTATGCCATTTGCATGAAACTCAAAAACATAAAAAAATAATTTATGTTATTAGTCCTCAGGTCAGTGAATTACCATAGGGTTTTAATGACTAGGGGACAAAAACAAGGCTCTTCTTAATTATTAGTAATATTTAATTTTTTTTATTTATTTATTTATTTTTTTTAATATTTTATTTATTTATTCATGAGAGACACAGAAAGAGAGAGAGAGAGAGAGAGAGAGAGAGAGGCAGAGACACAGGCAGAGGGAGAAACAGGCTCCATGCAGGGAGCCGGACATGGGACTTGATCCTGGGTCTCCAGGATCACACCCTTGGCTGAAGGTGGCGCTAAACCACTGAGCCACCCGGGCTGCCCTTAATATTTAATTTTTTAATGTGGTTGCTGTTTAACAGGTATATTTACTTCATGAAAATGTTTTGATATGTATACTTCTAATTTCTCTATGTACATTAAACTTCAATAATCTCTAGTACAGAAAAAAGAGAAAACTAGACTGCTGGAACATGTGAAAAAAGCTATTGAGAAAAGAGACATTGATGTGTACATACATATTTTTAAAAAAGTAATACTGTGATAGCAGAAAGAAACCTGGTGTGAGTTGCAGCTATACCTTTAATTGACTTTGAGACTTTAGGGCAATCACTTCCTTTCTCTTGGTTTAAACTTTCCTCTTATCAGAGTCTGGCTTGTTAACATGTAAACTATTATTCAATTTAATTGCTATGTATTATGATATAAGACACTGCCATGTCATAAATACAGTGGCAAACTGTTGACATGATGTGGAACTAGAAAGTGTATAGACAATTAGATTGGATACCTATTTAAGTAAAAGTTTGAAATAAAGGAGAAACAAAACGCCAGAAATGCTTTTTACTTTTCTGTATCCATTTATATGTAATTTAAAATCTTTAACACATTTCTTTTTCAGGATTAAAAATGTGTTTGCAGACAGATTGGCAATGTATCTGGCTTGAAGAATTAAAATCACATATGTTATACAATATGTATAAAATTATCCTTCTGTTTTTCAAACAGATATGCTACAAATGCCAGGAACAGAAGTTATATTTCCTCTATTATTTGAATTTGCATTATTTTCTTCACAGAAATAAAAGCATACTCTTTTAATCTATTTTTTAAATAGTCATCTATCAAAGTACTGAAAAATTAAATTGTTTGGTATATAAACAATAAAGAATGCATCTACTTTGAAAATATTGCAATCTCAATAATCTGGTATTTACTTTATGTTAATTCTCTACTACCCTCAGGATTTGATGCTGGAAAAATATAAAATTTCTCTGGCTTCTCAAACATGTAGTATATGTGTAATTAAGCTTTATCATTAACAAATTCAATGGATATTTTATAGGCTTACCCTAAATATGTATAACTTTTATTCCATGAGTGACGGAGAATTATCCAGTTTCTTTTCTATTTCACTGAATCTCAATATACCCAAAAAGAATGTCTTCTATCTTCCTCTCCTTTTTCATTTTTAAAAACATTTGTTAGTTTTCTCCTTTAACTCAGAAATGCAAAATCAGAAAATATTCCCCAAATGGACCACAAATATCTCAACCTCTTAACCCTTGAAAAATTTGTGTGTATACACATATATGCTCACATACACACATGCACTATATGTATATTTATGTATACACACTATGCACATACACAAAATGTATATGCATAAATATATATGTATAATATACAAATATGGTATGCACATATATACAAATATAGTAAAAAATCACATTACACAATTGAGCAAAACAATGCCATAATATCTCAAAACAACAGATTTGAAAAGTTTTTTATGATTATTGCAGAAAAAATTAAACACTTAAGTATGTATATATGAATGTATCATATATGTATCATATATTAAAAATAGTATATATAATATATCTATTAAACGAGAGAATAAAGAATCAGTAAGACTCCTAGGTACAATCATTAAGCCCCTTTATTTCTCTTCTTCCAATGTCCTTCTAAACACTATCTGTGAAACTAAACATTCTCTCTTCACTGGAACCTTATGCACACCCTAAGAATTTTCTAATCACACTCAAGTAAAGTCTGCCAGTAATTTCCAGTCTCAAAAGGTTCATTTCAGTAATATTTCATCCATCCATTGAAAACTTCTCTTTCCCCTGGTTTGGACTGGCTATAGATTGATTGCTAACAGTGGGAAAGGGGGTAGTCATCCTCTGTGTTTTCTATCTTTTACCTTGTCTCCTTTTTCTCCTTCTCTCCCAGCTTGTGAAGTGTGGTTTCTGAACCCCACATGGTCAGAATAGTATAGGATGTGGACGGCTTAAGGCTGGAAAGGTCTTACTTAAATGACACTTTCATAAATTAGCATCTGTGTACTGTAAACTTACAGTACTTAGCAGATTAACTCTGAAATTAACTCTGGTAAGAGAGTTTTTTTTCTACAAAGACCTCTACATGGCTAGATATTTCTTCCCTGCATTCCTCTTGAATTGCATGCATTTCTCTAGCTAGTTGCTATCCTCATGACCATCTGCCTATAAACAAACCTCCAGCCTTCTTCAGCTGAGGCCTCCTCTTTCCAGGTAAAACTCAAGACAGCAATCCCTTGCCAACACTCATGTGGCAGAAGTGATTTGTCTTTGATCCATGGACTTTCAGAGCCCTCTACTCTTCCACTCTTTGGAGCCTCAGGCCATTTCATGCAGGCTTTCCTCTGTTTAATGCAAGTCATCAGTTCATTCATTTCAATATCTGATAGCAGCTCATAAAATCATTTGTTATTCCCTATTTGTTACTACTGCCAACAATTAACTTTATTTCTCATAACATTTGCTATCTTTTCAGTTTTTAGAAATGGTAGTAAATCTTCTGAGATTTTATACTCCTGGTAACAAAGGATGAGAATGGTTATTTCTCTCCACCATACCTGACACTGTTGTGATAGATACTGTTGTTTGCCTTATTGTTCTAAAGGTGTTTCCTATTTTTTCCTTAGTTTATAGAGTCTCAATGTGCCCAGGTCAAGGCGATGAATCATGACTAGCCTACAGTGTTAATTGCAATTTTGTTCTCTTTTACCATTTACTGATTTTGTGACTTATTCAAAGGAGGTGTTTGTCTGCCACAAAGTCCCAGGGAAAGATTTTGCTCTCTTCATCAGGTATAAAAATGTGATCATTAGATCTGAAGCATTCATGTTACTACTGTATGTTGACAAGCTTAAGGATGAAAATCTCACAACTTAGAGATGGTAGAGCAAAGATTAGAAAGTCTGTGGATTCTGGAGGACTTTGCTGAACTGTCATATTAATCATAGATCTACCTAGATGGATTCTTATTATATAAGTTGATGAAAAACTTTACTGCTTAAGCCTCTTAGGACAGGTAATCTGTTCCTTGCAGTCAAAAGCATCTTAGTTGGGATCCCTGGGTGGTGCCGCGGTTTGGCGCCTGCCTTTGGCCCAGGGCGCGATCCTGGAGACCCCGGATCGAATCCCATGTCGGGCTCTCGGTGCATGGAGCCTGCTTCTCCCTCTGCCTGTGTCTCTGCCTCTCTCTCTCTCTCCCTCTGTTACTATCATAAATAAATAAAAATTTTTAAAAAAAAAGCATCTTAGTTGATTAAACTTGGAATCATCAAACTTTACTTTTTAGAAACTGATTGGACAAAATTACCTTTATTCCTTTCACAAGCCAGAAATGGAATATGAAAAACAAAGATTATTTCTTGATGTTTAAAAATTAATCTAAAAAATGAATCTGAATTAATACATTATTTTGATAATATGAAAATACAGCCACAAGATATCTAATTATCGTTGTAGAAAATTAAAGGTGTTTGTTTTTGAGCTGGCACTAGATTAAGTTTCATTGTGGGTAAACTCACTGATTTCAAATCCCCACACTTTGGAAACATAGAACCTCCCTGGATTTTTTAGTACTTCTTTGTCGTGGAAAATTATACCACGTATCAATAGGGAATTTTTGCTTTCACTCCCCCTGGAAATATTTCAGTATTCATGTATTGTGAAAGTTAATTCCTTATTCATTTGTCTAATAAACTACTATGACATGAAAGGATAATAAAGTTTATCTTAATTTCCAATAGGGCTAATGATTGCAGTCAGAGTAATTCCTAGGGGTAAAGACCCTCTTTAACCAGATTTTAGTCAGCTTCCTCTGAGCCCTCTTCTTGATGAACCTCCATCTTGACTCATGGCCCTGCACTTAGCTTGCCCAGTTTTAGCAAAGAATTCTGCTAAGCCAGATTAGCAAAAACATTCCTACCTTTGTTACCTGATCAAGTTCCTCATCCCCATCCTTGATATCTAAATTCTTGGACTGCTCTTATCAAGAATCCTGTTATTTTAGCAAGAATTTCCTTACCCTTGGTAGCTGATCAAGTTCCTGTTAGTTAACTTCACATCCAGTGACCGCCTCACTCTGCTTGTTGGCTTGCTGTCTTTGCTAAATTCAGAGTTAAGCTCAGTTATTTGCTGAAGTTTCTTTCCCCTAATGAAGTAGCTTTAAATAAGTCTGTTTTGCTATTTTTAATAAGCATTTGGTGCAAAAAAATTTTTACACTAGCTTATTCTACTGAGGCATTAGGAAGAATGGAGTGCTATCCTCCTTGAAATTTATATTTCAAAAGAGATAAAGCCCAGACTTGGATACATCTCCAGCTCAAAGAAGTGAAAGACACCTAGAGTTTATATAGGTCTTAAAAAGACACATTTGTAAAAAAAAAAAAAAAAAAAGGCATATTTGCATCCCCAAAATTTAGGAGGAAACCCAGAATTTTTCCATCCCATGTTACAGAAGCAGTTTTTTCACCTTTCTCTCCAGAAGAAAAGGAGAGGCAGTGCTTCACTCCTGTATATAAATGGGAGTTTGGTATTCCTGAAAAGAAGAAAAACAAAAACAAAAAAAAAAACTAAGGAACCTTCTGCTGCCACTTTAGACCATATATTTTTGAAATAGTTCAGGAGAAGGTCAACCAACCGATTGGCTATTCAGAACCTAATCAAGCCGAACAGATTTGTTCCTTAATAATTTGACCGGATATCCAGTGGTAAATTAGAGATAGGTCCTGTTCAAGAAAATAATTAAGAAATAATCAAGAGGGGAGGAAAGGGGGATCAAAAAGTGGAGGGGGTAGAAAATCGAAGAGATTCCAGAGGGCTCAGACATTAAACTCAATGCTTGCCTTTCCATTTGTAACCTCCTTTTGGTTTGACCCTCTTTTGTTTCTGTAACGGTCGTCTCATTTGTTTTTAAGAATCATCATTGCCAGGCAGCCCTGGTGGCCCAGTGGTTTAGCACCGCCTTTGGTCTAGGGTGTGATCCTGGAGTCCAGGGATTGAGTCCTGCATAGGGCTCCTTGCATGGAGCCTACTTCTCCCTCTGCCTCTCTCTCTCCTCTCTGTGTTTCTCATGAATAAATAAATAAAATCTTTAAAAAAAAGGAATCATCATTGCCTCCTACCCCATGTTCAACCTAGGTTACTTTGTGTATATTTTTGTTTCTTAGAACAAATGACTCTTGGGTAAAACATTTTGTTCACCTTAAACTAATATTTTAATGATATATACATTTTAAAATAATGTCAAATCAAGTGCTAGAACTTCTAAAACTATCAGTCTATATTTCCTTTTTTGTATATAATAAGTTGCTAGTATATATAACCAAAGATAATAAAGAATATCTTCAATAAATATATTTTTGAGGAAAAATTCTTAAAATCTTTCTGACTCAAATTAGTTTCTTCACTTACTTTTAACTTTAGAAAACTGATCTTTGAATTTATAAAATGGTAAGAAGAAATACCTTTGATAAAGTATGTGTTTCTTTTAGCAGAGTTTTCAGTCCCTATGCTATAAATTCTGTTTTTACCTTTTCAGGATGATGGATTCTGGGGATTTTATTGATAAAATTTAACACTGGATCTATTTTTATAGATTAGTGTTTCATAAATCTCCCTCAATAACAAAATTACTAAGGCAGCTTTTAAAATACATATTATTAAGTCTCATTCCAGTCCAACTAAATCAGTAACTCCAGGGATGGGTCTGGAAATTTTCTATTTTATTTTAAGTGACTCCAAAATATTCTAATGACAAGTCACATTTGTAGCCACTGTTATACTTTTCATAATTGGACACATGGTAGTATTACTTGAAAACATTAAAAGCGGCAAACTAAATCTGATGGCCAAATACCCCCTGGTATTTTGAATTAAATTGTCTGGAGTGGAGCCTGGGTACTGGTATTTTTTCAAGGCTCCCCAGGTGATTCTAATGTGCAGCCTGATTTAAAAATCTTTACTCAGGTATGCCGCAGGAGCTCTCATGCTTAGAATGAGCCTTTCTTTGAATTGTCCCTGGAGGATTTAGTTCCATTATTATCATCAGAGCTCTATCTATGTTGTGATCTTTGCACCATTCAGAAACTTCTGGCACAGGGAAATATCTCAATCAAAATCTCACAGCATCCAGTTACAGAGTCACACAACTTGGTCCCTGAAAAAAGGAAAAGACTTGGGTGGTGCAGGAATAAATGGACCTTTTTAACAACCATGAGGGTTCAGTATGTGTCTAGCAAATTTATTTGTTTATCAATTAATTCATCCCATAACTATTTGTTGAGCATCTATTATATAGCAGATACTGTAATAGATAGTGAGTATATTTGAATCTGAGTGGAAAAAAATAGTCATCAAACAATTATAGTAAAAGCTACAAATGTTGAAGGGCAGATTGACATGAGAGTCTACATTGAGTATAAATAGCTAAAATTAAGGGATTGAGGAAGATTTCCTTGAGTGACATATAAGGATTTGAAGAATGAGTTTTCCAGATATAGATAGAAAGACCATTTCTGATGGCCCAGAGCCAAGGAAAAGAGAATTTATCCTTAGGATTGAATTAAATGCTATCTCATATATACTATTTGTCAACAAAATGAGTAAAGGAGAAAAATATATGATTAGGCAAGAGAGATGGACAGTGTCATATTGCAGACCTGGATAAGTCCTTTTAATTAATTATTTTTTTTTACTTTATTCTAAGTTTATTTTGAATCAATTGATTAGCATAAAAAAAGGAAGTGAGAACCTATGGTACTTAGAACCACCATGGTGGCTGTTGAAATGGAAACTGTTGATAATTTCAAGATATATTTGATAGAATTGGCAAAACCAGATGATGTGATGAGATATAGAGAATATAAGTGATAGAGGTGCCACCTGCAAAACCTCACTATTGTATGTGGCTAATGGGGCATCTCTGTTGACTTATGGAGGACTTTAACTTTGGGGAAGGATCATGAGTTCCATTCTGGTTAAGATTCTATATAAATGCATGTGAGAAATTCACATGGAGATGTTCAGTGGGTTATTTGATGTGCTACCCTAGATATCGGAAGAGTAATAGTAGTCTAGATACATATTAAGAAGAGAGACAATTGAATCCCTGGAAGTGGATGATGTATCAAAGGTAAAAGACATTATAATAAGAGATAAACCTCTGAGAAACTCCAACATTGAATGATCAAGAGAAAGAGAAACCCCTGGAGACATACAAAGAAAATGTCAAACTGCGGGCTTATGGCACTCAAGGGAAGAGTGTGTTCTAAGGAGGAAGGGGTAGGTAAAGGTAGAAAATTGTCATACATGGATTTTCCAAAAAAGCTGGGCATCTAGATATGATAGAAGCAATTGGGGAAATCATTTGACATTCTCATGTTCCTGTGTGAAAAGTGAGAAAAAAAATTTTTGTTGTTTTTAATATCTCGAACAAACTCTTCTTATAAGAAGGAAGGCAGTTTTGAAACAGTGGGTTGAACATAGTATCCAGTTTGTTACAGATTGGCATTTTTATACTCTCTCCCACTAGTATAACTTGAGAAATCACCAATCACTGACCTACTTTACATTGTGCCAGTAACTAACAATATTGTATCATACACTTAAAAATCTGTTAAGAGATAGATCTCATGTTGTATTCCTAACACAAGAAAATAAAAAGAAAATAAAACAAAATAAAAATATTCTTTGATCATTGCATATGTGTTCTATAAGCCTTATTTCATATATAAATGTGACCAAAATTAATTTTTAAAAGTGCTACAGAGTGGTTATTCCTTTGACCAACATGGTCAAATTTTTGTAAACGTTGCTAAGTAAAATGGAAAATGATTAATTTTTAAATGGATGAATTGGTTGGCAAGTGTACTAAGAAGAAGTAAAGTCTAAGTTGAATTTTAAAGAAAATGATGTTTTTAAAAATGTTTTTATGTTTAAATTTTTTTGTTTTAAAAAATATTTTGTCTTAAAAAGTATTTTGAGCTAAAAATCTAACTGCTATATATAAAGTATGTCCAAAAGATTAACTGTATAATTACTAATGAATTCACTGATCAGTGAATTAAGTCACTCGACATCCTAAAATAAAAATAAACTTCATGAGTCACAGTTTCAAGAAACTATGTGAGTTAAATTATAGGTATCCAAAATAATCTTGCTAATGTAAACAACCAAAAGCATACAGTCAAGTATTTGTTCATTTTTTCATAGTTTCCCATTTTTAAAAAGCAAAATAGATAATCTTAAAATGTTTAGTATTTTCATCCCTAACACCACCACCAAAACTCACTCAAATTAATGAAGCTTTATTTCAAGTATTATATTCTTTATTGATGATTGAAATAGTAGGTTGGGATTAAATTATTTTTTTTTCTGCAATAGAAACAAAGAATAACATAAATGTTATGGTATTTGCCATTGCTTTTTCTTGAATACATTTGGGATATTGTAACCTCTATTTTACTGTCTTCTATTCTAGCATGCTTTAGAGTTATGTGTTGGAACTGAACGTTTTTTACTACCACTGGTTCAACATTTTCTGGGGAAAAAAAAGATAATAAATCCGGAAACTACATTTGATCTCAGTGAAATATAAGTATTAACTAGGTTTTCTTTTTAATGGAGCTCTCTAAAAAATCCTGTTCCATTTTTAATACTCAGATAAACCCCTATTAGCTTCCCTGAGTAACTCCTTTGTTTTTGATAATTGAGTCCACTCTTTACATTTTATTTGACATTTACCGCTATTTGTTTGAATTTAATAGTAGTTGCCCTTTTTCTTTTTCTGATAACTGTGATGGTTTTCCCTGTGAAAGCCCTAATTTTGACTAAATTCCATTTCCTTTCTAATGAAGTCATCAAATGTGAGTTTTAATGCCATCTTGTGACTAAAACAGAGAAATGTTCATCATATTGTTGGAAGCCAAGAAAAGTCAGAGAAAGGAGAGTTTGAACAATGGAAAGAAATATTCACCTAAATGAAAAGCTCATGATTCTATCACCAACTTAATGTTATATTCCTATTTTTTTAATAAAATAGTATTATTATTGAAAAATGTCAATTCTTCATACAACATATTCTCTAAAATATGTTGTATCAGTTCTTAGAAATTTCGAATCACAACATTGCTCTAGCTTTGCTCAGAGTTAAAAGTTAATGAACTATAAAAATGCTGTCATATACCTTAAGATGGCCATGGAGAATTGTTTTATATTTAGACAATCTCTTTGTCCTATGATAAATTTAATCTTACAAAACTAATTACATGAAAACCTGGGTTGAATTTTAATTTTACTGAGCAAGATTTGTGGCAGAGATTGACTTCCTGGTGATCTATTTTCTTGGATAGCATTTCTTCCCTACCTTTTAGTTAAATTTGGCTCAACTAGCTGTTGAGCTTAGTATCTGTGGAACATAAATTCTAGACTCAGGTCTGACCACTAAAATTCACCCATGCACAAACCTTTCTGATGTTTCCTCCTCTGCATGGCAAACTTGAGAGCCACATCCTGGAAATGACAATTGTATAAGATAAAAAAAAGGAGTCTGGGTTCACTAAATCATTCCTAGAGAAGACTTGCTATTGTCAGAATATCTCATTCCAGTTTTTCTATTAAATTAAAATTTTATTTAATAATAATTTGACAATGATTTGATAATGATTAAAAATAATTAAATTTTCTGTTAAAAATTTTGACAAGCCATGAAATTTTCGTCTTTATTTGTAAGAGTAATCAGTACTATCTTTTAAAACATTATCTTATTTTATTACGGTAAGAAAATTCAGCATGAAATCTACTCTCTTAACAGATTTTTAAGTGTACAGTAGACACAATATTGTACAGGAGATCTTTATATCTTGTGTGTTTAATTTTATGTGTAAACTTGATGAGGCTAAGGGATGCACTGATAGCTGGTAAATGTTATTTTGGGGTGTGTCTGTGAAGGTGTCTCTGGGGAAGATTAGCATTTGAGTTAGTAGGCTGATGACCTTCAGCAATGCAGGTAGGCATCTCCAATCTACTGAAGGTCTGAACAGAACAAGAGTTGGAGGAAGGGAGAATTCACTCTGCTTGAACAGAGGCATCTAGCTTATGTCCTCAGATATCAATGTTCCTGATTCTTGGGCTTTTGGACTCAAACGAGAACTATATTGGCCCTCAGATTCTCAGGCCCTCAGACTCAGGCTGAATTTACTTCCAGCTTGTATAAGCTCTCCAGTTTGAAGATGGCAGACTGTGGGACTTCTCTGCCTCTATAAACATGTGAGCTAATTCTTATGATAAATCTATAACTACACATCTATATATCAATTGTGTATATATATGTTTTATAGATCTATATTTTTCTATCATCTATCTATCTATTTATCTATCTATCTATCATCTATCTATCTACCTATTTATCATCTATCTATCTACTATTGGTTCTAATTTCTCTGGCAAACCCTAATACATTTTGTATAACTAAAATTTTATGCCCATTGATTAGCAAATTTCCATTTCCTTTTCCTATCCTCCCCTTGTAACCACCTTTATATTCACTGAATCTATGAATTTGGCTACTTTAGGTACCTTAGATAATTAGAATCAGGCAGTATTTGTACTTCAGAACTGGTTTATTTTACTGAGCATAATATCCTCAGGTATATTCATGTTGTGGCATATTGCAGAATTCCATTCTTTTTTAAAGCTGAATAAAATTTCACAGTATGCTTATATCATGTTTTATTTACTCATTCATCTATTAAAGGATATTTGGGTATTTCCATGCCTTGGCTAGTGTGAATAGTGCTGTAATGAATATAGGCATGCTTTATTTCTTTGGGACTCTGATTTAAATTCTTCTGGATAAATGTCCACAAATGGGATTGCTGAATCATATGGTAGATGTATTTTTAATTAAAAAAACCCTCCATACTATTTTCTATAGTGTCTGTACCATTTTGCATTGCTACCAACAGTGTACAAGGGTCCCATTTTCTCCACATCCTTGACAACACTTTTTGTCTTTTGTTTTTTTAATGATAGTCTTTCTAGATTTTTAGAAACTTTCTCATAAGTCTTTGTCTTTTTAAAGAACATTGTGATTTTCTTGAATTGTAGAACATAATTTAATATGACCAAAAGTGAATAAATGTCCAAATAATGTAGAAAATACCAGATAAAATTCTGTATCATATTTCCTATGTAATTAATTTCAAGTCACATTTACTTCAAAATCTGAAAGTGTTCTCAAAAAAAGCAGACAGTTAATTTGTGCTTTTATTTATATATTTTATATATTTATTTTGTTGGTAAAGCCATTAACAACTCACCTCTGGTTACTGACCACTTCTCTGATTTGCTAAAATTTTAATGATGGTAAATTTGACTTCTTAGTTTCCAAGCTTATATTTCTTATATATTGGCATTAAAAGTAAATAATACTATTCATAAATACTTTTTAAGTGATATTTATATTGTTTTATAAATGCCGTCATTTTATTCATCATATTCTATTGCCTCCTTACTTAGCCTATAAACTCACTGAAAATAGTGAGGCTTAATCATCCTAATTACCAGCAGCTGGTATATTTAATGAATGAATGAATTTCACAACCTAATGATTTTTGGTGAAAAATGTGAAATAGGCTTTATATAAAAATTTCTAAAGAGGCAGTATTATGCTCTTTTAACCCTCATGTTTTATAGTGAATGTAGTAAGAACATTCTAAAACATTCATATGAAGCTTTAAAAACCTGATTTTCCTGATGTGGCAATATTTCTGGGTAGACTGTGTATCATCTACAGATTGCTACTTCATTATTTTGATGAGCCACTGCATTTTTTTCTCTCTATGGTCTCTATGGATTCTTTATTTTTTACTTTTACAAAAGCCTGTGCCCAGAAACAAGAGCATATACATGATAATAGAAACTCAGAAAGGACTTCGGAATAAAAAAACTAATGAATATCTATAACATATGGTAATTGTCAACAATTCCCACTTTGTTAGTCTGCAAACCTGTTTGATAGTGTACTCCATCAAGAAACAACATACACTACCATATGAGATGTTTTCATTTATAAACTATATACATATAGTAGTGTATTAATATAACATGTAATGATAAGTACCTCAAAATGTAAGTTCAAATGAAATAAGACATTTACTAATACTCTCTTTATGCATCCATAAGAGAACTTTATGGTGCATTTTCCGGAGTATTCAAACCTCACTTTAAATCTCACCACAAAACTGATTTTATGTTAGTTTTACTTTTAGATGAATCCTAAATAGCTAGCAGAAAGGAGAGAGAGAGATTAGGAACTAGATTAAGAGACTGATTTTCAGTGTGGGATGATTCCTCTAAAGCATTAGATAACTTTTCTTTTGTTAGCCAAACTTTCAGCCCTATAATTCTTCAGAATAGACAATATAGTGCCTATCTCTTGATGAGTTATTATTAGTAAATAAAAAGAATGTATCAAATATATTATGATGTTTATATTATCCAAATTTGTTATGCTGGGCTTTGGACTTTTATGTACTGCTTATTCATTAATTCTATTATGTTTTAATGACATCAAATGCACTCAGTCAGGACCAGTTCCAGCTTCCTGCAATGGCAGCCATAAAAAATGCATTAAGAAATAAATTGGTATGTCTGCATGCACCATCTTAAGATTCATTACAATGTCTGATTGTTAAAATATAGAGAAACCATTTAATTATGTGATATGGTGGTAGCCTGGTGTTAGCCCACAGTAAGATAGCTCTATAAAGATTTACCAGTTCATCTAACTAAAGACAGGAGCCATCATCTAAAATCCCCAAAGGACTTAAGTATAGGAAGACCTCAATTATCTGGAGACTGACTTTCTGGCAATATGCTGCATTTAGAGTGCATAGGACTGACATATAATAGTGATAAAAATATCAGGAAGAGAGATGAATGAGAAGAAAAGGCAAACAACAAAACATAGGAGCTCAAGAGGAACACAGTCCAGAAGGATAGAAAAACTGTTCAGGCCAGTTAGCAAGAAGGATCATCAGAGCAGAATATAGAAAGGGCGAAAGTGAGTGTAAAGAAGATAAATGTCTTCACAGTACTGTGATGCTAACAACTCTAACCATCTATCCATGATAAACAATCCCCAAAGTACATTAGTGGTAGAAGAGCGATGCGTTCTGTTTTCTGCTGGGGGATTTAAGAGAACAACCTAAGCTATTCAGCAATAATGAATACATATTTAATAATTTTAACACTTCCTATCTGCAACATATTATTCTAATGTATGAATGTGGAATACAATAATTCCTCTCAATAACTCTGTGAGATAGGAACTCATCACTTTAGTGATAAGGAAAGAGGTTAAATACCTGACTCATAGACATTCATGCTACAAAATAGCAGAGCAAAATTTTGAACCTAAAAGCTAAGCTCCAGAGGCATTGGCCCCCCAAAATACTTGAGCAACTTTAATCATGTGCTAGGCACTATGCTATTCATTTTAGATTCATAAATGAACAAAAGATCCTTGCCATCCAGGTCTCTTTCATGCCTCTAAGTCCATAGAAGTCATTACTATATTCTAGAATGACATGTGATAATCTCATCAATCATTAGTGCCTAGCAGAAATTAGCAATATTCAATTTTGTCTCTAACTCAATAGTTACATTCCTACAATAGTTTTCAGAGAGAAATATTATTACACCAATATGTAACAAGTAATTATTAGTAGTAATTTTTAACTAATTATAACATCAATGTAATGTATAATGAGCAGAGTCTTAATATCTCACAAATAATTTTTAATCTCAAAGAAGTAACATTTCATATTATCTCCTCGAACTATAGGTAACATTCACCTTTGTATCTTAGCATCAACATCTACTGACTTCTAGTAAGCAAAATACTGAACTGATTTTCAAATTTATGACCTTGAGGACTGACATTTTAGTAGATTTCAGTTATATTTTACTTTATTTTATTTTTTTCAGCTATATTTTATTAAGAAACTTCAAAATTCATTATATTTAATAACATCAAGATGCAGTAAAATGTTAGACTTCAGTTAACAGGAAAAACTAATTATCTGGGAAAGGTCATTCTCCAGTGATATTAAGAGAAATCAGAAATAAGGCCCATTTCCTGAGAGAGGTAAGCATTTTTCCTGACTTCACATATTCACATTGAAGGAAATAAGAAAATCAATCTTCGGAATTAAAATCTCGTCTGACACATAGGCCTTAAATAACTGGGCTTAATGGATCTATACGTTAGAACTGAACTTTGAATCTTCCCATTTGTTGCTTCTTCTTTAAGCTTACTACCTTAGTCATTATTCATTAAAGAGAAGTGTCTTAACATGTTCTTTCTTCAAATTCTTAAAATATTCAATTGGGGGAAGTGTTGGCAATATCTGCATTGAGGTTTTCTCTAAATGAGCTTCAATTCCTTGTGTTTTATCCATTGTATTAAATGAAGTTGTAATTTTCCATGTGTAACCTAAGTAATTTATTAGTAAAATAATAAATAGGAAGCTGGAAAAGTAATCCTCAAGTAATGGGTATTTTGCTTTCATTCCTTCTTTGCAAAAAATATTTCACAAACATATCTTGTCAAAAACAGAGACATGCGGCAAATTTTGTGACATGAAAGTAATTTTAAAACAGTCAAGGAAAGCAAACAACAGATGAAGCAAGCTTTGGAATATTTATTCAGTTGACAGTAAGATTATCATTTTGCCAAAGAGCTTATAGTCAACTTCTCTATGAAGTAAAATATCTTGTTTTATTTCAAAGTATATTAAAGTATTAACACCAAAAAAAGCACTAACAATTTTATAATATATAGTAACAAAAGGCAGTTCATGTTGTTTTGAGAAGCACATTTTATTATAGCCAAGAAATACATAAATAGCTCCATCCCTATATTCCAGCTTTCAAGCTTAGATACAGATAAAACAGATATGATTTTTAAAAACTGCTGATAACTCAAAGCAATAAAGAAATAACAGTTATACAGAAAATCTTAATCTCTTTGTATCAAGCAGAAATATTTGTATGCCTTTGAACAGTTTCTAAGGAGTTACCAATTTCCAACACTTAAATAAATCAACTAAGTAATAAAAGTCTAGATACAATCCAGGTGTTCTAACTCCTGGTCCAGTATTCTTTACTTTCAGCCATGCATTGAATCTTTTTTTTTTTTTAATTTTTATTTATTTATGATAGTGAGAGAGAGAGAGAGAGGCAGAGACACAGGCAGAGGGAGAAGCAGGCTCCATGCAGGGAGCCCGACGTGGGATTCGATCCCGGGTCTCCAGGATCGCGCCCTGGGCCAAAGGCAGGCGCCAAACCACTGCGCCACCCAGGGATCCCAACTTTCAGCCATGCATTGAATCTGATGAGAGATTTGTATAAGTGAGCTCTGTTGGAAGATTATGAATATCAAATGGGGAGCCACTTTTGAGAACTGAGATGGCCTCTGTGAAGGTTTAATTAAAAATCAAGTTTCATGGCCAAACACAAAGACACACCCAACAACAGTATGATAATCTCAGCAAATGTGTATTTTCCTTTCAACTATTAATTGTTTCAATGAAGTCTAATTGTATTGTTGCATTTATCCTTTGTTCCAATCTCAGGAAGAATTTAGCACCTTTCCTTTTCCTAGAATAACTCAAGTTCTTCTGTTCCATTTACTCTGAAGTACTTACTGCTATATACTGACATTAATTATCCACCTGGTTTCTTTATTTTTAATGGCTCGTTTGTTCATAAGTAATTGTATTAGTTTGCTAGGACTACCGTAACAAAATATCTCAAAATGAGGTCATACTGGAGTACGATGGCCCTATTTATTTATTTACTTACTTATTTGAGAGAGAGTAAACAAGCATGACCGGGGTGGGGGGGGGAGGTGCAGAGGGAGAGGGAGAAGCAGATACCCTGTGAGCTGGGAGCCCAATATAGGGCTCCATCTCAGGACCATGACCTGAGCCAAAAGCATATGCTTAACTGACTGATCCACCCAGGTCCCCAGAATGGCCTCTATTCTAATATTAATTATATCCTTATAAAAAAAAAAGAGGAAATTTAGACATAGATACACATATATCTGCAACTACCTTATCTGCAAATAAGATCACATTCTGAGGTACTGGGGGCTAGGAATTCAATATATGAATTTTGGAGGGACACGATCCAACCCATAATAGTAATATATACTTGAGAAAAAATTCAAACCATTAAAAATAGTATTCAGTATAAAGGAAATATTTCCTCCCCACCAACCTTACACCAGTTGTTCCTTCTCTAAAGACTACTAGTAACACTTTCTTTTCTTTCCAGAGATAGTCTACATAAATATAAGTATGATTATATAAATATTTATATTTTTTCACTTTTGTAGTTAGCGTGATGTAAAGTTACTGTTCTTTACTCTCCTCATTTTAAAGTAATTAAGATTTATTTTGAGAAGGAATAATATATGCAACTTTGTGGGAAGTGAAAACATTGAATCACCCACATTGTCACATCTAATGCTACCACCTCCTTCTTACATATACTGCCTTCTGCATTCTGCACACCATATTGGTCATGGAATAATAAACCATTGCACATGTAACTAAATGTTTTATTGTTGTTTTCTTAACCTACTTTAGCTATTGGCTACCTTGAACAAATCATTGCATGTGGAAGAGCTGAGTCATTTCAGGGCTTAGTATGTAATTCCGTGTGAGACACTACAATTTTTTCTTTCTGCAATAACTTCCAACAATGCCTGGGATTATGGCCACATTATCAGTCCTCATCTAATACACATGACATGTTAAGTTTGAACAAAAGTAAACCATATTATTTAAGCTGCTGAAATTTGGGTATTGTTTTGCACACAGCAAAGCACACAGTCTAGCCCATTTGGGCTAACATACATATTGTTATCTTTTTTTTTTTTTTTAATTTTAAAAAATCCAATTAGCTGGATGGCACTCTTTTCAAGTCTATTCTCTCCAACTTTCTTTTGATTCAAGTTAACATGATGTTTCTTTTCCCACTTTCTTACTTTTCACCTAATTTGTTTAGATTTATTTCTTTATTTTAGAGAGTGGGGTGCACGTGTACACATGTGAGTTGGGGGAGGGGCAGAGAAAGAGAATCTTCAAGCATACTCCCCACTGAGCACTGAGCCCAGTGGACCCAGTGGAGGGCTCCCACTCTTGACCCTTGAGATCTTGACCTAAGCCTAAACTGAGAGTCAGATGTTCAATGGGTAAGCCACCCAGGTGCCCCTTTGCCTATTTTTAAAAAATATTTTATGTGATTTTCTCACAGGGAGTACAGGCTGAGTTTTGATTTTTTTTTTTTATCTCCAAGCTAAAAATCCCAGTTTTTAATTTAGACAATTACATTTATATTTAGTTGGTTATTGATGTTTTCCAGTTTAAATCTATCGTTTTCCATTTGTTTTCTACCTACTACATATATTTTATCATTCCGGTATACTTCTTTTGGGAGCTTAGTAGTTTCAACTCTTTTATTTCTCTTGTTTTAGGATTTATAAGATCCCATAGTATAGCATAGTATCCTTTGATTTATTACATTCTACTTTCAGGTAATATTATGTTATCTCACATATAGTGTAAGAACCTTACAGTAGTATATTTCCGTTTCTTCCATTTCGACCCTTTTGTTATTATTGCCATGCTTTTGCATGTAATTACTTTTATATATGTTATATATCCCACATCACATTATTGCTTTTTTACAGGATCAATTATTTTTAAAATATTAATAACATTTTATTTTTACTATTTCTAGGTATCTTCATTCCATTGATCATATTTAGATTTCCTTTGGGTATAATTTCCTTTTCTCTGAAGAACTTATATTTTTTATATGGCAGGACTGGTTGTAATAAATTTCAAATTTTACATTGCTGGAAGAATTTTTATTTTGCTTTCATATTTGAAATATTTGCAACAGATATCTATTTTAGGGGATGTTTTTTCTTTCATTACTTTAGAAATGTTGCTCCACTGTCTTCTGACATGTGAGGTTTATAAGAGGTCAGCTATTAGCATTTTCTTTGCTCCTACTCAGTATGCATTTTTTTACCATGTTTGTGACTTATCACTGATTGTAAACAATTTGATTATAGCGTGAATTTTTATCGTTTTCTTCATGTTTCATACATTGGGTTTCACTGAACTTCTTGGATCTGTGAATTTATAGTTTTCATCAAATGTGATATGTTTGCCATTATTTTTCAAAAATTTTAAAATCTACCTACCTATTCTCTATTTTCCTTTGGGGACTCAAATGATCATATTTTAGGCCACCTGGAGCAGTTCCACAACTCATTTCTGCTTTATTTTTACTTTATTATTTTCTCATTGTGTTTTATTTTGTGTAGCATCTATTCCCAAGCCTTCAAATTTTTACATCTTTACTTCTGCTTATTATTAAACTGCCATTAATCTTATACATACCCCTGACAAGGATTCTGACTAAACTCTAGTTGCACTTCTCTCAACCCTCTTCTCAACTGGGCCTCCACCTTGACCTATAGAAACTGCAGACTCTCAGGACAAATGATTTTGTCCATCTTTCTCCCCACCCACACACGTGTGCACACATCTTAAAAGACTTGAATAAATTCTAACATAGTTTCTAACACACGAAGGCTGCATTCCTAGGATGATCCTTCCCCACCTTAAGGTGCCTGCTTGAGAAAACTCAAGACTGCCAAAGAAATTTACTGTTTGCTCCAGCCAAGACCTGAAGATAGGGCCCTGTCTTCCATTCTTTGTGGGAGAGGGGGGGCCTAACTTCAATAAGCACCAGTTAGCAAGCCCAAATGGATTTCACATGAACCAACACTCCCCTCCCCCCCATTTTTAGAAATTTCCTGACTCTGCTTAAGCCACCACAGGTACCATTTTCTCTTTAAAATGCCTAGTCACTTTGGTACAAATCCAAGCTTAGTTCAGTCCATGCTGAACCCTTTTATGTATTGGAATAGTAAATTGCTATATATTACTATACTACTAAAAATCTGTTTTAACTGCTTTAATTAGTGTCCAGCTTTATCGTTGACACCATGGTTCAGTATTTCCTCTAGTTTTGTAAACATATGGAATACAGTTAAAATAACTGTTTTGTTGTCCTCTTTACTAATTCTTGCTTTAGAATTTACTGTGTAGACTAGAACAGTCTCAAGATAGAGCTAGCTTTTGGACCACTACTTAGGCAATGACATTCTCTTTTCTCTGATATATGCCTTTTGATTTACGGGTGTTTCCACTCTATCTGAAACACAAACTATTCCCAGCTATGTTTTAGCTCAGAGGCTTTTTGCCTCCGCTTACTTTCCCAAGTGGTGCTCTCCCTAGCCTTGGGTGGTTTCCTCCCAGGGATCCACTGCTTCCTTATTCAACTGGAGTCTTGGGAAAGGACTTGTGCAAAACTACAGAGCTCTTCCCCTCTTCAGTTTTGTTCTACATGACACCCTGCCTAGTGAGTTCCTGCTGCCCTGGCATCTGTGGAATCCAATTTTATCTCTTCAACTTTGGGAGAACTTCAGGCTCCACCTGCAGACACCAGCTCGAGAAGGTAAGCTGGGAGCAATTATAAGCTTTCCTTCATTTATTTCCCCTATTTCATGGATCACTGTCCTTCACTGCAATTTTTCTAAGTCTGGTATTGTTAAATCATCTTTTCTAGTTATTTTTGTATATGCCAGAGAGTAAGTCTAGTACTAGTTTTTCTAACTTATCTCAAAGCAAAAGTACCCCCTCAATCCAATTTGAATTGAAATTGAGCTTGTTATCTGCCTTTGTAATATCCCCAGACTCCAAGATAATATTTGACATTTAATAGGCCCTCTAAAATACTTATTGAATCATTCAATAAATGAATCAGAGAATGAATGTCTCATATAGAGAAAGATGAGATCATATTTCCTTCAAGATTGAACAAATGTAAATGTGCTTCCCTGCTAGAATCTTCAGTCTCCAAAGATGCTCACATTGTCACACACACCCATATAATTTCTAATTTATACACATTGTTCTTTTTCTTTAGTGAGGAAGTTTTGCGATCATAAATTACATTCATGTCTCTCATAACTGACACATTCTATGGTAGACAGGATTCTGGTTGGTTTCTGTCCTGATCATTTGGCTGATTTTATTCCATTTTATATAAGACATGACTTCCTAATTGCTGAATCAAATGCCTGTTTTAACACTTATTCTTGTTGACACTTCTTGAGGATCTGACACTAAATTATCACTTTTTAAAAAGTTTTTATTTTAATCACCTGGTGCTCATCACAACTGTTTTTCTTAATCCCCATCACCCATTTCATCCATTCCCAGATCTGCTTTTTTTTAATTCCATATATGAGTGAAATCATGTGGTATTTGTCTTTCTCTGAATGATTTATTTCACTTAGCATTATACTTTCTAGATCCCTCCATGAATCATTACCTGCCTGATAAAAAATTGTTTCTCTTTCTCTTACTTTTTCACTGCTACCCTTTGTAAGATGCTGACACATTACTCATTGGAATTGACTTTGCATCCCAATATGCTAAAAAAGCGAAAACATGGGGGCACCTGGGTGATGCAGTCATATAAGTGTCTGACTCTTGGTTTTGGCTCAGGTTGTGATCTCAGGGTCCTGAGATCAAGCCCCGCAATGGGCTACACACTCACTATAGAGTCTACTTAAGACTCTCTCTGCCCCTCCCACTTGTGCTCTCTTTCTCTCAAATAAAATAAATAAATCTTAAAAAAAAAGCTAGAGCATTACCTTATTCTCAATTTTCTTTATTCTAGCCTCTATACCAATCTTTATGTTTTGTAGTGCTCTTAGATGTATTGCATAGCCCTTGCTTTCTCATATTTTTCTGTCTATAATTACTCTTTAGGTAATTCCATATAAATGTAATGACTTTTAAAAGTCTAAATAAAATGATGACTCTGAAATTTAGATCTATAGCTTAGACCTTGTCACTGAGTTCTAGACTTTATCTGATTGCCCACTTGACATTTCTAATTGGCCATCTAGTATACATTAAAAGATATAATGTTGAAAATAATTTTTTGTCCCATCCATCTGTAAATTCAAAAACTTTCCTAAACCAGTAACATTTTTCAACAAAATATAGCTCTTATCTTTTGAATCCTTACTTTATTTCACAGCCCATATTCTATTAATCAACAACCTTTAAAGATAAATTTCCAATTTGTCCTCTTCTCAAATTCTCAAGTCTACCAGTCTTCCAATTCATGATTTTCCACCTGGATTATCACAGTTCCTCTCTAATCATCCCCTTCCTTTGATTCCTGATTTCTGTTTTTGAAAAAAAATCCTCCATATAGCAAACAGAAATGACCTTTATATTTAACTTATAATTGGATTATATATAAAATTCTCCTTCTCAAAATTATCCAATAGCTTTTTGTTGCATATCTAATAAATAGAAGTTTTTACATAGTGTATTAGTTTCTAGGGCTGTGACAACAAAGTATCATAAGCTCCATACCTTAAACAACAGAAATGTATTGCCTCACAGTTCTGGAAGCTAGAAGTCTGAAAGTAAGGTGTTAGCAGGGTTGGTTCCATCTGAGAGCTATAAGAGAATATGTTCTGGGGACGTCTTTCCTTGGTTTATTGATGACTATCTTCTCCCTTTCCTTCATGTCATTTTCCCTTGATGTGTGTGTCTCTGTGTACAAATACTTTTTTTTTTTTTTAATAAGGACATAAGTCATGTTGGATTAATTAGGGCCCTACTTACTGACCCAACTTCAGCTCGATTATCTTTGTAAAGACCCCATCTCCAAATAAGGTCACCTTCTGAAGTACTGGGGGCTAAGTCTCCAATATATCATTTTGGGGAAGATAAAATTCAACCCATAACATGTGGTATATAAGGATTTATAAATATGATCCTTACCAAATCTGTTTCCTTGCATTCTGTCCCCTTATCACTCTGAGACACAACAAGTTTTGTTGCTGTGGCCTCTATTTTTTCCTCCTACCAGGGAGTTCATTTCTATCTCATTATCTTACAGAGGATGCTTATTTTGCCAGGAATACTTGATTCTCATATTTTCACTTTGTTTGCTCCTTCATTGCATTTAGGTCCCTGACCAAATATCACTTCTTCAGATATACCTCCTGTGATCACTGTACTTACATGGTTCCCTAATCATTTTTTATCTCCCTCCACTACTTTATTCATTGATAGAGTTGTTATGTCTATCTGATGTGTGATGTGTTGTTTATGTTTCTTTTTTCCCACTAAAATATAACTGCATGATGAAAGGATTGGGTTTCTATTGTATATTTTATAACCCCGAAGATCAAGATAGTTTTTGTCACATGTATGTGGCATTCATTTCTTCATTCATTCATTCTCAAAAATTTTAAAACACAAAAAACTTTGTTCTTAATTTCAGTAATAAGCAGGCTTTCAAATTAGAAATTTTGATATATTTTTATTCTATTAAATTGGCAATATGATTGGTAATAGTGCTGGCAAAAGTTTTGTGAGATGGGAAATCTAATGGAGTTTAGGATGTGGCATACATTACTAAAGTGGACATTTTGTCAGTACAGTAGCCCCCCTTATTCATGGGGGATGTTCTGAGACCCGCAATGGATTCTGAAACTGCATATAATACCAAACCCTATTTATGCTGTGTTTTTTTCCCATACATACCTATGATAAAATTTAATTTATAAATTAGGTATACTAAGAGATGAACAATAGCTAATTATAAAATAGTACGATTATAACAATATTCTATAATAAAAGTTAAATAAATGTGATCTTTCTCTCAAATATATAAATAAATATAATCTTATTACACTTACCCTTCTTCCTGTGATGATGTGAAATGATAAAATACCTACCTGATGAGATGAAGTGACGTGAATGATATAGGCATTGTGATATAGCATTAGGCTATTATTGATCTTTTGACCATGCATCAGAGGAAGGAGGGTCACCTGCTTCCAGACTGCAGTTGACTGTGGGCAACTGAAACTGCAGAAAGCAAACCTGCAGATGAGGAGGACTACTGTACCTATCTAGAAACATTAAAATGTTTATATCTTTACACTTAGTCATTTTATACTTAACAGTGTATCTTCAGGAAGTAATGAAGTTTGAAGAAACAGGTCCATAATTAATTCAACACTTTTAATTCTGGTTATGAGAAAGCTTACATCAAATATCTAAAAAACTAAAGGATTTCAATTATAATTGGATACAGCTGTATGCAACAAATACCCCTCCTGCATTGCCTTAAGCAAATGGAAACATTTTTTCTAACTTAACTAGATGTCTAAAGGTAAGCATTTCAACAATCTTATAAGAGACCAAGCTATTTGTGTATTCCTGATTCCTACCCTTAGCATCTTGACTATCATTATGTTGTCACATGATTGCTAATGGCTCTCTCCTCCAGGGGTTTAATCACTGTTACAGGAAAGAAAGGAAAAACAAGAAAAATAAAGCTTTTTTTTTCTATCAGGAAAGTAAAAGTTTTCTCAGAAACTTTGTTTACTCAGGATTTCCACACCTATAATGTCTGGGAGACACTAGAGGCACTCAACTTTGAGAGATTCATAGGGTGCATGTATATATACTAGGTTGCCAGCTCTTAATGCCTACTCTATAGGTAAGGGTCATTTTCTTTGGTTGAGACTGAAAAACATTTTGAAAGGTGTAATTGTGTACAAGAAACTCATTGGATACTGCCTTCAGATTCAATATCTGCCATGTGGGTAGAGTGGTGAGGAAAGCATAATTTAGAGGTTTTTTTGAACTGCATTGGCAGTTCAAAACAGAGGTATATGCTTATTCACAACAGAGGTATAAGCTTATTCTACATTCAACTCTGGAGCTGGCATGATCCCTTTGAATTGTCCCAAATCAAGGGGCTGGTACTTTATACTCCATATTAAATAGTCATTAGATGAAGACTTACCCCACGGAAAGTTGAAATTTGATGAAGTAAGTCTCTTGGGTTGAAGGTACCATCCAGACAAGAACACAGCTGCCAGCCATCAGTCACACCACAGGATCCACTACTTTGCTAAATAAATTATGAATATTCAAGTAAGAAAATTCAGACTTTAATGCAATATTTTTGAAGATTTTTAAGTGGTATAGATAAATGCACATGAAAAGTAAGGAAATTTCTTATAAAACTATATGTGGTATGACTACAAATGTGCCTTGTGTGTGTCTGCGCTTGAGAATGAGAGATTGAACATTGCCAATATCCATGCTCTGGAATCTCTACCATTATGCACAGTTTGTCCACATTTAGAGCAGTGATTTGGAATTTACATATATAAATACTTTGGTTATCATAAAATGGAATTTCATTGGCTCCAGAAGAGACTTGTACATATTTGATATAATTTATAACTTCACTGATCTTTGGATTCAGTGTCTTTATAACTGCAATGATCTATGGTTCTTGGTTTAAAAAAATCATTATCTTTCACAGAGAAGAAAGAAACAAAGTAATTGTCTAATATTTTATTATTTAAAAATATATGACATTATGTAATATATTACTCAATTATTTTAGCCCATTCCTTTCTTATTCTATACTTCTAGTCGAGAATACCTAAAAATATTTCTGTGGTATAGTATTTTGTAAGCCTCAAATAAATATATACTTATTTCAGCAGCCTGGCCTTCTTCTTGTGTGTCTGTTCAATTCTTCATTGTTTGTTCATGGTGGTGAGATCCTTTTTAATCTCCTATAAACATTTAGCAAGCAAACAAAAAGCCCATCGCAGAACTTTCTGGAGTAGCCATATCGATTTATTCTTCTCATTGGGACCAATTATGACTGCATTACCAGAATAAATTTTGAGATCTTCCTAGCTCTACTAAACTGTTTTATATATTTATTTTTGTAATCTCTGATCATATAGATGTTCTAAATGTTAGTACATGCCCGTAACATTATCATTGCTGCATATTTTTCATTGTCTCTGGAGAAAAAGACCCATCTTCCTGGTTCTACTCTCAAAGACATGCATTTTGAATAATGGATAACAATGTTATTCTTCCTATCTTCCCTACTCTACTGATCAAAATGTATCCTTTCTTTAAGCTATGTATTTCTAAATGTCTTTTCAGCAAACATTGGAGAGAGATCTGTTGTATTGAATTGTGTCATTTATTGCTCAATAATTCATATTTGTGAATTACAGGAAGCTAGGAAGGCTTTAAAGAGGTCTTATACTCTTCCCACTTAAATTGTTTTTTAAACTACAAGAAACTTCAATTATTTAATTTTTGTCAAAGAAATTGAGTTAGTTGGAATTAGGCTTGCCTTTGGTGATTAGAAAACTGGAGTAACAGTGGCTCAAATAAGATATACGTTTAATTCTGTCTTAAAAGAATCATAAAGTAAGCAATAAGGAATGCAGTTATCTTGCCATTGTTCTAGCCTTGCTAACTATAGCAAGATTGTGGTCCTATATGATTGCTCAAGTAAGTCATCTCCACTTTCCAGATAGATGACCTGAAGGAGTAAGGATGAAGAAAATCTATCTTCTCTTTTAAATTATATTTTAAATTAATATGGTACAGACACAGAAAGCTACACCAATCAAATATACCATTAATGAACTTCCATAGAACATTGTAACTATTACCCAAATTAAGAGAAACAGTCTTGGGGATCCCTGGGTGGCGCAGCGGTTTGGAGCCTGCCTTTGGCCCAGGGCGGGATCCCGGAGACCCGGGATCGAATCCCACATCGGGCTCCCGGTGCATGGAGCCTGCTTCTCCCTCTGCCTGTGTCTCTGCCTCTCTCTCTCTCTCCCCGTGTGTGACTATCATAAATGAATTTAAAAAAAAAAAAAAAGAGAGAGAAACAGTCTTGCCATACCCCACAGAAGACCTCCACTTGAAACCTCAAAGTCACAACCCTCTCTCTCTAAGAGTGATCACATCTGACTTTTACTATAAAACTTCCTTATTTTTCTATACAGATTTTAAAAAAGATTTTATTTATTTATTCATGAGAGACACAGAGAGAGAGGCAAAGACATAGGCAGAGGGAGAAGCAGGCTCCATGCAGGGAGCCCGATGTGGTACTCGATCCCAGTACTCCAGGATCATGCCCTGAGCCAAATGCAGACAGTCAACCACTCAGCAACCCAGGTATCTGTCTGTACAGATTTATTACTTAAGTGAATCCTGCTAAAGTCATCATAATTTACTTTTTCCTAATGTCATATTAGTTTTCTTTAGTCTATGTAATTCCCTCTGCTATTATTATTATTATTATTATTATTATTATTAATTTGCTAGCAATTTATTTGTTGAAGAACCATGATGATGTCGTGTAGACTTTCTCACAGTTATGGGGTTTTTCTATTGCATTTCCCTTGTATAGCTCAACATGTTCTTCTATCCTCTAAGTTACATACAAATTATTAGTTTAATCCAGAGGCTGAGTCTCATTCAGGAATGATGGTTTGTCACAATTGGCAAGGTAGTGATGTGTTCCTTAGGAACCACACAGTGGTCTTTGATGCTTGATGCATATGGTTAATTAAGTTTTTAGGAGTTGCATAATATGATATTACAATTCTATTATTCTACCTTCACTTACTTTCTGGAGTATAAAGAGAAATTGTATCTCATCCAGTATTTGGTTATCCAGAGGTATATCTGAATAGATAAGGCAAGATAAATACTAAATAATTTTATTTTATTCACTAGTTTAAAAAATTGGTTTCATAGTATAATACAGAAGTGACCAATTTGGCATTATTTTGCAGGTTGAATACCAATATTAACTAATGAATTAAAACATATTGACTTATTTTAATTTATTTTAGGTATTAAATTTTGGTACACACGTTTTCTACGCTTGGCCATGGGAACTCATAGTTGATTTCAAATTATTTGGGCCTTCATCAAATGTTACATGATGGTTTCCTTTCTATCTGGGGTCCCAAATGGCTCAGATTGTCTTGTATATTCCTTGCTTTATTCCTAAAATCAGCCATTTCCCCCAAGAATTCCTAATTTCCTTTATTGGGAAGTGGAATTTCAATATCAGTATCAGGCTTCTATGGATTGATGTCTGTTGGATTGTTTATAATTTCTAAGCCTTTATAGTGCAATATCATTAGAAAAAAATTTATGTCCATTTAAAGTTCATTACCACAGGGTATTTCTTTAATTTCTTTGGTCTTGAATCTGGGTTTTTTAAATTCCAGAGTATCTGTTTTTTTTTTTTTAAAGAACATTATATAAAGAAAATTAGAACACTACATAATTACTTTTATGTTTTATATTATATCACAGGTAAATGATTTTCAGAGGGCAAAATTCTTTCATAAACCCCAATAATTTGATTACGGACATATGCTTTCATTCTCACTTCATTTTTTTAGTTCTACATTGTCAGAGGAGCTAGCTATTACAAACTATACACTCTTCTTCATTTAACTCATGTAATATTAATTCTTTGTACAAATGTATATATTGGATGTTTCCTACCAGTCTTTATGTTAATGTATTTTTAGTTATTTTGAATTTCTGTTGTCCCGTATGAAAACACTTATATTACAAAAACAAGTTCATGGACACAATACTTTCAGGGTTCTTACACAATGATGGAAATGTATCTTTAGCCTTTAGACTTCAAAGTTTTCAACTGTTTTAAATCCTTGATTTTTAAATTTTTCCATGATTATCTTAAATGTGTTGTCATAATCTTCTGACAAAAAATTTTGTTTACAAAAGGATTAATGGCAAACTGATTTTATGTCCCTTATAAGTGACTTGGTTTTCTATCTCTATGTTGAAATTATTTAGGACCTATTCTTATATTCTTCAATACTAAACAATTTTGTCAGAAAAATTTTAGTATTGATTATTGTAGGAAGATTTCCCCATTAGCATAGTATGCCCTTGCAAACTATCGTATATGTAATATGTAAGCTATGTATGTATGTATCTCTATATGTAAGCTATCCTTGAATTACTGTAGTCTGTATTGTTCCTTCTCTTCCTTTGCTTGAATTTAAAAAAATAAATCCAGTTGCATATCTATTGAAACTTTTTTATCATCTTCAGTTCTCTTGAAACTTCTATCTAAATTAACCTGCTTTTCATCTTCTGTTAATCCTGGATATTTTTCTATAGTAATTTTTTGGTTTTGCTTATCATGCCTTCAAGTTTAATTTTCAGTTCTGAAATGTTTTTTTTTTTGCATTTCTAATTGTTTCCTGAAATTTAATAACAATTTTGGTGTTTCTCTTTCTTTAATTTTTGGTAATATTTCCTTAATATTTTATATCTCATTTTGTAGTATTGAATTATTTTCATGTTTTTGTGGGCATATTTTTGGGGAATGATTTCATTATACATAGGAATGCTATATTAGTTCTGTTCTTTCTAATAAGGGCTCTGTGTGGGAGTTGAATTTGATACTTTTGTTTCTTAATCGTTTTTGAATTCAGTTTTTTTCTGAATGAGGACTGTTTGAGGATAGCTTTTTTCCCCTTCTCTCTTTATCTCTCTTTCTGTCTCTCTTTCTGTGTGTCTCCAGAGTTCCTTCTTTGGTCTCTTTTGTAAAGTCCAAAAATATGGTGAACTTGTGATCTTGGCTTCAGCATATAAAGTATTTGGATGCCGTCACTCCTCACAGTCCCATTTTTGCTACAAGAAAAAGTGGACAAACCTAATTTTAATGATTTTTCTTGTATCTATCAAAGTCCTGAAGCCATAGGGCAAAATTTCACCATGAAATCTGGAGAGACAGGTGCATCCACAAATCTGTTAACCCAGACCAGGCGTCACATAAACATTTAAATACTCAAGTTGATGAATTGGTGAAGGCTGGGTGAACCGAGCATGAGAACCAGCATAACAATGATAAACTCCTGGGAGCTGCAAACTTAGAGGGACCCTACAGTTTTATGTATGGACTTTCCCGGTAGACATGCATCACATTTTCATGATGAAGACCTAGGAAAGATACCTTCCTGGTTGTGGCATAGGGGAAAAAAAGAGTAGCCATAATGAAATGCTCCTAGAGCAATCTCCATAAAAAGCCTTACTCTGGAGGATATGGATTTGGCAGTCTTATCTATTGATAAGTGAAGCCCTCCCTACTCTAGCCCTCAGCCTGTCTGACTCACCTAAAAGAAAAAATTAAAAACCAAAAGCATAGTCACCAGGGGTCAAAGATTCAAGGGAATAGACCTGAAATGCTACAGCCAGGTGAGGGATGGGGGAAGGAATTTAAAAATATTGCTTAGTTCAGATTTTCTGTTGCCTTTCTCCAGAAAATTTTCCTGCATCAGTCAGGCTTCCTCTACTGTGGGGTGACCAACTCTAGGCCATTACTGCTAAAGGATCAGAACTTTCTTCTCTTTTGAAAGTAGTTGGTCAGAAGAAAGCATGGAAACTCCATCGCTCTTCTCTAAGTAGTAAATTTTACACAACATGCTCTGGTCCTTAAAGTAAGGCAGGTGAGCTGCAATTTTTTGGCCCTAACATTAAAGTTCCCAGTATCTAATTATTTGGTCTTTAAGCTCTAAGAAGTAAATACAGAATAAAACTTGGAGAAGCAAATTAAAAGCAGGGCAAAAAAAGCTTCTTGCATGGTCAGGGTAAGAAATTTTAAATTTTTTTTGGCCCTTTGCCACATATATACTGTATATATTTGTATGTAGTATATATACAATGCATGCATGTATACCACCTGATTTTTAACTTTCAAAGTCTCACACCTCAGAAATACTGAGATCCTAAAGTCCACAATAAGAAGCCATAACAAAGACAAGATCAAATATGGGAAAAAGAAAGACTATATCAAAGAATTTTAGACATTATAGAGTTGAACACTGTTTGCTATACTATTAGTGAATTTCTCACTAGGCTTGCCAGAGGAGTATTTAAGTAGATAAATTATATATCCTACATTGTATACCTACGTGCCATATGTGCTATAGAGCACAAGTATGTGTGAAGCAAGGTTCTAATTTGACATTTTTGGTCCCAATGTAGGGAAATACATGTATTATTATTAGAGTGCCTTAATCATGTTTTTTTTTTTCTTTTTAAAATGTGATTTTGAGTAATCATCAGAGAACACTAGGGGAATATGAAGGGAATTACTTTGAATTCATGTGGTTTTTCCCACATGGCTTAAGAGTTATCACTGGCAAATTATCCCAACACACATGAGGTTTATATTGAGTGTTTATTTGTAAGGTAGAAACAGGAGACTTTATACTGAATTTAGTGCTCAGTGCAAGAAAAATGATTTTCAGGTGATATAGAGATTGAAAGGTTTGTATATACCAAGAAAAACTTTTTTCTAAGATTTTTTTACCTCTATTTTCTCATTTCCCTATTTTCTCCTACTTTTTCTTCTATTTATATTTACAGGTTGCAATGCTAGATAACCAACATTGAACGGCACCCTAGTGTATATAAACAAAATATTTTGCATCTACCTTTATTTATCTTTGAATGTTTTTCAACAATCTTTGGTGGTATTAACTATTAAGTTTATAAAAACATAACTTTACTGGATAAAAATCCTAAGAATTGGGGATTGCTTATTTTCTAAAGTTCATCATAGAGGGTTTCCAATATTGTCATATTGCCCCTAGTAATTACTTGGAATCTTAATAGTGGTGACCTATTTGAGACTTCACATTGAGTTAATGCAAAGTTAGCTATTAAAAAATAATAATAGGCAAATCCATGGTAGTCCTCACTGCAGCAATTCTAATTCTAACCAGGTACTCAGAATTTCTCCAGCTAAAGCTGAGCAAAATAAGGAGATGGGAGCAAAAGACACCACAATCTTTTTTTACTTGGAAAGTTTCAGTCTCAGAATATACTTTCTTTGGTATTGAGACTTTGACTTGCAAAGAATTTTGCTTCTTCGGTTTTAATTTTACTCTAGGATTTTGGACATCTTGTAGCTTCTGTTGTATTTCCACAGTGTCATTATGCATTTGTATTAGAGTGTCTTTATGATATCATTTGATATTATAAAACCTCTGAACATATTGTATCATGTAGTATAAGTTTAAAAATATGACAGGAAATGAAGCTACAGCTTTGGAAATGGCATAGTCTTCAGGTTAGTAGAATTAATATTTCGTTTAGATGCATTTCAGAGATTTTTTAAGGCAAAATCTAATCTAGTTGGTGGAATCTCAGTAACACATAAAAGTAAGTTGTTGGTTTTAGCAGTGTGGATTTTAAAAAGTAACAGTAGGATTAAAGACTATGCTTCCAGAGAGAGCCACAAACTTGGTTAATCATAGGCTTCATGTTTAATCTCAATAGGTCATTGAGAGAAACAAAAACTAGGGAATCTTGGAAAAATAATTTTTCTTCATTCTGAATGAGACTTTTTATGTTGAACAAGCTCAATAATGCACAACTCCTGGCCTCTCTTGACTCGTTTACTAATTCTACCTCAAATAAACTAGAGCAATTTATTTGATTGATAAATTTGGGAAGAATAACCAGAGCATAACTTGTATCTTTTCCAAGTGAACTGACCATGAGGTAATAGAGATCTTTGGTTTTCCAAGGACCTTTTTTGTAGGCATACCTACTCTAGTCCACAAAATATTTAAATGGATAGATAAGAAAACCATATTCTGACTTTAATGGAAAGAATCCCATATCTCTGCAGATTCCAGATCTCATCCCAAGCTATGACTGCTGTGTCCAAGTTATGAGTTGTGTGTGTATGTATATTTCTCAAGAAACTTCTAAAAATCTCCAAGATCAGAAATTAGAAAATGGCAATTAAGGCAAGGAAAATCAGCAGGGTAATTATTATAAAAGTGACATTTGGAAAAGCAAGAGGAGTTGGGCCATTACCCTATTGCCTGTGTAAATAGAACTGTGGGCAACAGATTTTCTTCCCAGTTTGATTCCTAAGAATTATTATATAAATGAAGTAATTGAACTTAGAGCAGTAGGATGAAGCTATAGTAGTACTTACATGGAAAGTTATAGCACTTAAGGATTAGATGGAAAAAGAAGCCAATGACTTCAATTCCCACCTTAATGTATTTAGAACAAATGGAATGCAAAGCATAAAGATATGAGAAAAAAATGAAATATAAAACATAATAGAAAATCAATTGTTGACTTGGCAGTTAAATTCTAACAGGATATCTGGAAGCCAGCAAAGAGGAAGTCATGGCCAATTATTGGGAGCGTCAGAGGCCTGTCCTTGGCAGCCCTCCATTAGAAGCCAGATCAAACAAGATAGGCCTAAGATGGCAGGTGTTATGACAGGAAACCCATGAGCAAATAAGAAAGAAAAGGTGGGAAACCCTGCTTCCAAGAAAACCCCCACCCTAAGTAATGAATATTCTACCCTCTTATTAACAACTGTCAGTAAAAGACAGAAACCCCAAAAATCCTAGGGTGAGCAGCTCTCTTTCTCTTGACCTGCCTGTTCTCACATCTTAAGACTGTACTTTCCTGCTTGTGTCACTCTTGTCCACTGGGTTGTGTCTATCCTTGAGTTCCTTCTTGTAATAAGACCAAGAACCTTTGGTGACACTTTGGGATAGGCCCAGGGTCTCCTCAGTTCACCTAAAAACACAGTGAAATCCAAAGCTGGCATTTAATGTAACCACATAACCAAATATCACTCAACAAATCATTTCTATCTCTAAAACTTCCCACAAAGAATCCTCTAGACCACAATGGCTTTACTGATGAATTATACTAAAAAAAGAAAAAAAAATGGATGAAATAAAATATTATCAAACTCTTCAGAAAAACTTAAGCAGAATGAATGCTGCTCAACTCCTCTAAGAAGCCAGCATTACCTTAAGATCAAAAGCAGACAAAAATAATTCATGGGGGAATAAACCACTACTATAGACCAATATCCCTGATGAACATAAAAACATTCTCTATGACATGTTACAAAATTTAAAATACAGTATTTTTTCCACATATTTTTGGATATTCTATCATGACCAAATGGGGTTTATATTAGCAAATGCAAGAATGACTTATATTTTAAAAAAACACCAATATATTTCATCATATTAACAGACCGAAGAAGTAAAATTATATGATTATGTCAAACATGATGAAAACATAATTTCACAAATCCAACCACTATTCCTGATTAAAACTCTTTTCAAACTAGAAATAGAATGAATCTCTCTCAATCTGATAAAAGGCCCCACAAAAAATCTACAGCTGGTCCATTTAGGAGCAAAATGTGGTGTACTTTTTCCCTAAGATGAGGAACAATGCAAAAATGTTTGCTCTTCCTGCTTTGATTCAATATTATTTCATGATTTTCTAATCAGTGCGGTAGGCAAGAATAAGAAGGAATATCCAGATTATAGTTTTATTGTATCTGAACATATCTTTATTTTGTATTAGATCTTAAAGAATATGTACTTGATATAGAGTATTATATTGACAAATTTTTCAATTTTTTTCAATTTTTTAGTACCTCAGTGAGTAATTTGCTGACTTCTGGCTCTCAAAGTTCTTGATAAGAAATTAGCAAATATTGAATTTATTATTTTCTTGTTGTATTCTATTTCTGATTTTTAAGATTTTATCTTTTGTTTTCATTAGTTTGAGTATGATGAAGGTAAGCATGGATTTCTTCATATTCTTGTTCTTTGTTCTTAGAGTTTGATGTTCTTCATAAATATGTAAATTAATTTTTTCCCCAAATTTGGAGAGTTTTGACATTGTGCTTTCAAGCTTTCTTCTCTTGTGTTCTCACTCAAGAACTCAGTGTGTATACTTTCACTGTTTTGATATTGTTTAATGATTCCCTGTGTTATTTTTCTTGACTCTTTAAATAGTATAATTTCTATTGGTCTTTCACCAAATTCATTAAGTCTGTCCTCTGTTATCTCCATTTATTTATTATGTACCTCAATGCTATTTTTTAAATTTCATAAATTGTATTTATTATTTCTAGAACTTCCACTGGATTCTTTCTCATAGTTACCATTTCTTCCCTGAGATTTCCTACTCTTTAACTACTCTTTAACTACTCTTTAACTCAGAACATATTTTTCTTTACGTCATCAAGAGTACTTACTATATTGCTTTAAAATTTGTTTATGCTAATTGCTAATTTCAACATTAGGCTGTTGATTTAATTTTCTGATGAGAATGGTTTCCTTTGTTTAGATCTTGAAATGTTGATTAATTTGGGATTTTTATCTTCCCCCAGGCTAAAAGGAATAAGCAAGTTTCTGTATTTTGTTCAGAATAGTTATTATCTCCATGAAGATTACTTTGAAGCTTACTCCAGCATACTAGAAGAAAAATAGCCATATATTTACATTTATTCACTCTGAAAAATATTTTTATTATTATTTTTATTTCTTTATGCAAAGCATTTACCATTACATGCACATTTAAGTTTTGTTATTGTTAATTCCTTCTTGCATCCTCATGTTCCCTTCTGGAAATAGTTTTTTCTGATTATAATATAATTTTCTTTAATGTAAATTTGCTGGTAACAATTTCTCTCCATTTTTTTTTTTTTTTTTTATTGAACATGTCTTTTTTTCTTTCACCTTAATTCTTGTTGGTTGTTGTAGCTGGCTATGCATTCTGTTAGAAGTTAATTTTTTGAGTAAATTAGGAATAATATTTCATTGTCTTCAGACTTACATTGCTCCAATTGAGACCCTTTAAAATATATTTTTCTGTTGAAGTTTTTTTCTTGCATATATATGTTTAAATAGATTGCTTAATTATGATATGTCTAGATATGGTTTCCTTTGTTTTATTTTTCTTTTACCTCCTTGATGTTTTAGAGTGTCTTAAATCTGTACCTTGCTATCTTTTGCAATTTTGGAAAGCCATTATATTTTCTTTTTTTTTTTTTAATTTTTATTTATTTATTTATGATAGTCACACAGAGAGAGAGAGGGGGGCAGAGACACAGGCAGAGGGAGAAGCAGGCTCCATGCACCAGGAGCCCGACGTGGGATTCGATCCCGGGTCTCCAGGATCCCGCCCTGGGCCAAAGGCAGGCGCCAAACCGCTGCACCACCCAGGGATCCCGGAAAGCCATTATATTTTCAATTATTTCAATCGATCTCTCCTGTCTTCTGTGATTTCCTTTACTCATAACTTTGACATTTACATGATAATACTTAATTTCTCTTGTTATTTTCTTTTTATTTTTCTATATATCTAGACTTCTACATATTTTTTTCTTACCTATCTTTCAGCTTACTACTCTTGTTTTTTGCTATTGCTAGGCCCTATGTCTATCTTTTGAATTTATGAGTATTAAGTTTTTTAGTTCTAGACATCCCATTTTTTTAATATATTCTGCTTATTTGCCGATGTTATCAGACTTGTTTTATATATCCATGAATATTTTAAGGTCTATATTCAATACCTCAATTTCCTGGGTCACTTTGTGTCTGTTTTTGATTATTTTTGTCTCTTGTTTTGTGATATTTTCATGTTTCCTCATATGCCTGTCTTTAAAAAAATCTCAACCTTAATATTGTATATGAAAAAAATATACAGACATAATTTAAGACCTAACATGGTATTACTTATTATTATAAATTGTATTTATTCATTTAAGAGACAGAATAACAGCATGAGTGGGGATTGGGGTAGGAGCAGAGGAAGGGGGAGAAGCAAATACTCCAAAGAGTAGGAAGCCTGATGCATGGGGGGCTCCATCCCAGCACCCTGGAATGATGACCTGAGCTGAAGGCAGATGCTTAATGGACTGAACCACTCAGACACCCCTACTTTTATTTATTATTTAAAGATTTTGATAGCTCCTTTCTGCTTTACAAGTCTTTGGCCACCTCTGGAGGAATATGCCTTTGGCTCTAGGACTTATGACACCAAATGTGAGATTTACCATTTTATGCTTCCTTCTTTCTTCTGGTTCTTGTTTCATACTTTTTCACTGCTTTGTTGGTCCTCTGGTGTCTCATACATATTATTTTTTTTCTTAACATTTAAATATTATTTTCAATAGTACAGATTTTGAGTTACCTTGCCTACAGACACCAAAGGCAGAACAGATATACAGTAAGTTGAGAAAAATAAAATCAAATTTACTTTTTTACATATGATTCGTTGATGCATTGCTTAACGTAAAATTAATGCTCTAGCAGGAGGGGGAGTGAAACCTCAAGATTCCTGGAGTCACTATAAGAGGAGGAGAGCCCAGAGGAAAGCTCACTGCAAACCGTGGTCCAATATTGGTAAAGGGCTGGAGCGCCACAAGCCCTCTGGAGCATTTGAGAGAAGCCAGTCGGTTAGGTGGGCTGGTTCTGGATGGAGGTGGCTGTATCCCATTCCCTTTGGGAGAGGTGATCCCCAAGAGCATGGGTCCAGTGGACAGAACCCCAAATCCCAAGGTGCCCAAGTAGACAAAGCTGGCAATCCTGCATGCCCATTGGGACAAATGGAAGTGGAGAGGGCACAGGAACGTGAGAACACTCCTGCTGCTGGGTGCCCCACAAGCTGTGCAGATCAGTGCACCCACACTGGCCCCCAGGAACATCTAGGCCAGTGAAAACTGGGAGACTGTGTTTAGTTACTCATGGGGAGCTCTACTCCAAAGCTGGAAATCTGGCCCTGGCCATTGCGGTTTTTCCTTTTTGTTTCACCTTGTGCCTGGGAGAAGTGGGGCCTCTAGGAAACAAAGGCCTCACAGGATAAAAAGCTCATACTGAGCCCAGCACCTGGCAAGGGGTGGAGCATCTCTGCCCAGTCACAGATGAGCATCTCTTCTCAGTCACCTGAGAATCAGCAGAGCAGACCACTTCCCCAGAAAAACTGCTAGAAGAACAAGGGAAGAGTAAGTTTAATGACCAAGCAGCACTTGGAAAGCTCCAGGACTGAGGGAAAATAATATATAGAACCAGAGGGTCCTATTTTTTTTTTTCTTTTTTATTCTTTTTCCATTACAACTCATTTTTATATCAGACTAAAAACATCCAATATTTTTCTCTTTTCCCACCTTAACAACAATATTTTACCAGCTCTTCAGTTTTAAGTTTTTTTCCTTTTTGGCTTTCATATTTCTACAATTACATGTCTTAGATATATTTTTGACTTCTGGGTTCTCTTCAGTGTATTCAATTTAATTTTGTATTCAATTTAATTTTGGTAGATATATGAGATTTGGGTTTTTGTTTTTTGGTTTTTTGGTTTTTTTCTGCCTCGTTTTGTTTGACAATCGTGGAAGTTAGTACCTTCTAAAACATGACCAACATATACCCAGAACCAAGTGGAATACCATGTTGGTTCATCCTGTGAGATTATACTCTCTCTTCCTTCCCGTTCTTCCCCCCCTCTTTTATCTTGTTTATGTTTTGATGGTCAATGTTAGGGCTTTATATAAGTATTGACAGTTTATATAAATTTAGGATTGAGCATCTTCTAACATACAGAACAATATACACTTAGAACCAAGAGGATCACCCTCTAGAACCCCTCAGGTAGACTGCATTCTTTATCCACTACCACTTCCTCACCACCATCCCCACACCCTTTTTTTCTTTTTCCTCTTTTCTTTACTTTTTTTTTTCTTTTTCTTTTTTCTTCTCCTTTGTTTTTTTTTTTTTTTTTTGCTTTTTGTTTTTACTACTTTGTTTTAAAATTTGTTTTTCATTGTAGTGGTCCTTTTGTTTTATTTTGTTCTGTTCTTCTTTTTATTTTATTTTCTGGTTCCTAATCTCTTCAGAATCATCTAGGGAGTATTTTACTTAGGTCACAACTGATATTTTTGACTCAGCCCACACATACAGCCACTCTGCACGGGACAAAATAACTTAAAGGAAGAATTTACCACAAAAGAATGGACCAGAAACAGTACTCTCTGCCACAGAGTTACAGAATTTGGATTTCAATATGATGTCAGAAAGCCAATTCAGGGAGGGCAGGGCAAGGTGTCAGAAGAGTAGGGGGACTCAACTCACCTGGTCCCACCACCTTACCTAGATAACTTTCAAATCATCCTGAACACCTATGAATTCTACCTCAGATTTAAAGAGAGAACAGGGCAGCCCAGGTGGCTCAGCAGTTTAGCGCCTCCTTTGGCCCAAGGCTGATCTTGGAGACCCAGGATTGAGTCCTGAGTCAGCCTTCCTGCATGGAACCTGTTTCTCCCTCTGCCTCTCTGTGTCTTTCATGAATAAATGAATAAAATTTTTATAAAAGGAAAAAAAAAGATAAAGAGAGAACAGCCGGAACACTACAGAGAGAAAGGTTTCCACTTCTAGCAAGGTAGGAAGGGTGGGTGGGTGGGTGGGGAATAAAAAATAATCAATTGGGGGAGGGGCCCACAAGGAGCTGGGCTAAGGCCGAGCAGCGAAAGCCTTCCAGAAAGCCCAGCCCCAGAGGGGCGGAAACTTTAAAAATCTGCACCAGATTCTTCCTGGATGGAAAGGCCCTTAGCAAGGAAATTGAGCAGAATTGCAGGAGGGGCAGTGGAGCCTCCAGTCTCCCGGAGTCTCTAACAGAGGGAGTGCGCCTTGGGGGGAGCATACCACAGACTGTGGCCTAGCTCAGTAAATGCTAGAGCACGCCCAGTGGGGCCTTGGGAGAAGCTCAGGCGGCGGCTCCGGGTGGAGGGGGCTGCGCCCTGCTGCCTTCGGGAGCCGTGGCCCCGGGGAGCACAAGTCAAGCAGCAAAGGCCCTGGATCCCAGAGTGCCAGGTGGACATAGCCCAGGATCCTGCGCTCTCCCTGGGACAGGGGGAGGCAGGGAGAGCACAAGACAGCGAGGCCTCTCCTGCTGCTGGGTGCCCCCAAGCTGTGAAAGTCTGTGCACCCATGCCACCCCAGGAGCACCTAGGCCAGTGCAGACTGGGAGACTGCAGTAGTTACTGCAGGGAGCTGACTCAAGGGCTGGAGAGCTGGCTGCCGCCAGTGTTGTTGTTCCTCCTTGTGTCACCCTGTGCCTGGGGGGCGAGGGCATCAGGGCACAGAGGCCTCAAGGGGTAAACAGTTCCCACTGAGCCCGGCACCCAGCGGGGGGTGGGCCAGCTCCCCCAAGTGTACATACCTGAGAGTCAGCACAGCAGGCCCGTCCCAGAGAAGACCAGCTGGAAGGACAGGGGAAGAGAACATTCTTGACCAAGCAGTGCTGGAAAGCTCCAGGAAAAAGAGAAAACCAAGGGAAAATAGTATATAGAACTAGAGGGTACCCCTCCCATTCCCCCCCTTTATCTAGTACAACTCATTTTTATATCAGACTAAAAATTTCCAATATTTTTTCCCTTTTCCGACCTTAACCACAATATTTTACCACCTCTTCATTTTTAAGCTTCTTCCTTTTTGACTTTCATATTTCTACAATTACATGTCTTAGATATATTTTCCAATTCTAGATTCCCTTCAATATACTCAATGTATTTTGGAGGATATACAAGATATCTTTTTTTTTTTTTTTTTTTTGGTTTGTATTTTTCATTTTCTCTACCCATTTTTTCTACAATGGCAGAAGTTAATACCTTCTAAAACATGACCAGCATGCACCCAGAACCAAGTGGTATACCATGCTGATTCATTCTGTGAGAGTATATTTTCTCTTCCTTCCCATTCTGCCCCCCTCTTTTATCTTATTTATGTTGTGGTGGTCAATGTTAGGGCTTTCTATAAGTATTGCTGCTTTATATAAATTTGGAACTGAGCATTTTCTAACATACAGAACATAATATACTCAGAACCAAGAGGATCACCCTCTAGGACCCCTCAGGTAGACTACATTCCCCACTACAACTTCTTCACCACCACAAGCACCCCCCCCTCATTTTTTTTCTTTTTTTCCTCTTTAGTTTTGCTTGTTTTTTCTCTCTCTCTCTTTTTTTTCTTCTTTTTTTCTTCTCCTTTGGGATTCTTGGACTTTTACTACTTTGTTTTAAATTTTGTTTTTCACTTTAGTGGTCCTTTTCTTTTATTTTGCTCTGGTCTTTGTTTTCATTTTCTGGTCTCTGACCTCATCAGAATCATCTAGGGTGAAATTTACTTAGGTCATGGTTGATATTCTTGACTCAGCCTGCTCATACAGTCACTCTGCACTAAGCAAAATGAATAGAAGGAAGAACTCACCACAAAAGAAAGAACCAGAAATAGTACTCTCTGCAACAGAATTACAGAATATGGGTTACAATTCAGTGTCAGAAATCCAATTCAGAAGGACAATTATAAAGCTACTGGTGGCTTTGGAAAAACATAAAAGATTCTAGAGACCTTATGACTTCAGAATTTTGTCTAATCAGGCCGAAATTAAAAATCAGTTAAATGAGATGCAATCCAAACTGGAGGTTCTAATGATGAGTATTAAGGAGGTGAAAGAAAGAGTGAGTGGCATAGAAGACAAGTGGATGGCAACAAAGGAAGCTGAGGAAAAAAGAGAAAAACAATTAAAAGACCATGAGCAAAAGTTAAAGGAAATCAATGATAACCTTAGAAGGAAGAATCTACATAAAATTGGGGTTCCAGAAAATGCCGAGAGGGACAGAGGGCCCAAAAACATATTTGAACAAATCAAAGCGGAGAACTTCCTTAATTTGAGTAGGGACACAGGCATTCATATGCAGGAGATAGAGAGGATCCCCCCAAAATCAATAAAAACCGTTCAACGCCTCAACATTTAATAGTTAAACTTGCAATTCCAAAGAGAAAGAGAAAGTCCTTAAAGCAGCGGGAGACAAGAGATTCTTAACTTATATGGGGAGAAATATCAGATTAATAGCAGACCTCTCCACAGAGACCTGGCAGGCCAGAAAGGACTGGCATGATATATTCAAGGTACTAAATGAGAAAAAAATGCAGCAAGAATACTTTATCCAGCAAGGCTGTTGTTCAGAATAGAAGGAGAGATAAAGAGCATCCAAGATATACAGAAACTGAAAGAATATGAGACCACCAAACCGGCTCTGCAATAAATATTAAGGGGGACCCTATAAAAGAAAGAGGAAGCCCAAAGAAATAATCTACAAAACAGGGACTAAGTATTATGATAACACTAAATTCATATCTTTCAATAGTTACTCTGAATGTGAATGGGCTAAATGATCCCATCAAAAGATGCAGGGTATTGGACTGGATAAAAAAGAAAGACCTGGGAAGCCTGGGTCGCTCAGCGGTTTGGCACTGCCTTCAGCCCAGGGCATGATCCCACAGACCCGGGATCAAGTCCCACGTGGGGTTCCCTGCATGGAGCCTGCTTCTCCCTCTGTCTGTGTCTCTGCCTCTCTCTCTCTCTCTCTCTGTCTCTCATGAATAAATCAATACAATCTTTAAAAAAAAAAAAAAAAGAAAGAAAGACCCATCTATTTGCTGTCTACAAGAGACTCATTTTAGACCTAAGGACACCTCCAACCTGAAAATAGAAGGCTGGAGAACCATTTACCATTCAAATGGTCTTCAAAAGAAAGGTGGGGTAGCAATCCTCATATCAGATAAATTAAAGTTTATCCCAAAGACTGTAGTAAGAGAATAAGAGGGACACTGTATCCTACTTAAAGGTCTGTCCAACAAGATGACCTAACAATCATGAATATTTATGCACCTAATGTGGGAGCTGCCAAGTATATCAATCAATTAATAATCAAAGTAAAGACATACTTAGATATTAGATAATAATACACTAATAGTAGGAGACTTCAACACAGCACTTTTTGCAAATTACAGATCTTCTAAGCACAACATCACCAAAGAAACAAGGGCTTTAAATGATACTCTGGACCACATGGATTTCACAGATATATACAGAACTTTCCATCCAGATGCAACTGAATATACATTCTTCTCAAGTACACATGGAACTTTCTCCAGAATAGATCACATACTGGGTCACAAATCAGGTCTCAACTGATGCCCAAAGATTGGGATTATCCCTTTCATATTTTCAGACTACAATGCTTTGAAACTAGAACTCAATCACAAGAAATTTGGAAGAAACTCAAACACGTGGAGGTTAAAGGGCATCCTACTAAAAGATGAATGGGTCAATTAGGAAATAGAAAATTAAAAAGACTCATGGAAACTAATGAAAATGAAGATACAACGGTTCAAAATCTTTGGGATACAGAAAAAAATGGTCCTAAGAGGGAAATACAGCGCAATACAAGCATCCCTCAAAAAATTGGAAAAACTCAAATATACATGCTAACCTTGCACCTAAAAGAACTGGAGAAAGAACAGCAAATAAAACCTACATCAACCAGAAGAGGAGAGATAATAAAGATTCAAGCAGAAATCAATGAAATAGAGACCAGCAGAACTGTAGAACAGATTGACAAAACCAGAAGTTGGTTCTTTGAAAGAATTAATAAGATAGATAAACCATTAGTCAGCCTTATTAAAAAGAAAAAAGACTCAAATTAATAAAAACATGAATGAAAGAGGAGAGATCACAACCAATACCAAGGAAATACAAATGATTTTAAAAACGTAGTATAAGCAGCTATATGCCAACAAATTAGACAACCTAGAAGAAATAGATGCATTTCTGGAAATCCACAAACTACCAAACTGGAACAGAAAGAAATAGAAAACCTGAACAGGCCAATAACCAGGGAGGAAATTGAAGCAGTCATCAAAAACCTCCTAAGACACAAAAGTCCAGGCCAGTTGGCTTCCCAGGGGAATTCTATCAAATGTTTAGAGAAGAAATAATAACTATTCTACTAAAGCTGTTTTGAAGGAGAAAAAGGGACAGACTATTTCAAAATGCTTTTTTGAGGCCAGCATTACCTTGATCCCCAAACCAGACAAAGACCCCATCAAAAAGAATTATAGACTAATATCCCTGAAGAACATGGATGCAAAAATTCTCAACAAGATACTAGCCAATAGGTTCCAACAGTACATTATTCACCATGACCAAGTGGGATTAATCCCCAGGATGCAAAGGTGGTTCAACACTCATAAAATAATCAACATGATAGAAGAAAAACCAAGAACCATATGATCCTCCCAATAGATGCAGAGAAAGCATTTGATAAAATACAGCATCCATAACTGATCAAAACTCTTCAAAGTGTAGGGATAGAGGGAACATTCCTCAATATCTTAAAAGCCATTTATGAAAAGTCCACAGGGAATATCATTCTCAATGGGGAAAAGCTGAGAGCCTTTCCCCTAAGATCAGGAACATGACAAGGATGTCCACTCTCACAACTGTTATTCAACATAGGACTAGAAGTCCTGGTCTCAGCAGTCAGACAACAAAAAGAAATAAAAGACATTCAGATTGGCAAAGAAGAAGTCAAACTCTCCATCTTCATAGATGACGTGATGCTGTATATAGAAAATCCAAGACTCCACCCCAAGATTGCTAGAACTCATACAGCAATTCAGTAATGTGGCAGGATACAAAATCAATGCACAGAAATCAGTGACATTTCTATACACTAACAATGAGATTGAAGAAAGAGAAACTAAAGAATCAATCCTATTTACAATTGCACCCAAAAGCATAAAATACCTAGGAATAAGTCCAACCAAAGAGGTAAAGGATCTATATCCTAAAAACTACAAAACACTTCTGAAAGAAATTGAGGAAGATACAAAGAGATGGGATAACATTCCATGCTCATGGATTGGAATAATAAATATTGGAAAAATAAATATGAAAATGTCTATGCTACCCAGGGCAATTTACACGTTCAATGCAATCTCTATCAAAATACCATGGACTCTCTTCACAGAGTTGGAACAAATAATTTCAAGATATGGAGTCAGAAAAGACCATGAATAGCCGGAGGAATATTGAAAAAGAAAACCAATGTCGAGAGCATCACAATGCCAGATTTCAAGCTGTATTACGGAGCTGTGATCATCAAGACAGTATGGTACTGGCACAAAAACAGGCACATAGATCAATGGAACAGACTAGAGAACCCTGAAATGGGCCCTCAATTCTATGGTCAACTAATATTTGACAAAGCAGGAAAGACTATCCACTGGACAAAGGACAGTCTCTTCAATAAATGGTGTTGGGGAAATTGGATGGCCTCATGCAGAAGAATGAAACTGGACCATTCTCTTACATCATACACAAAGATAGACTCAAAATGGATAAAAGATATAAATGTGAGACAAGATTCCATCAAAACCCTAAAGGAGAACACAAGCAACACCCTTTTTGAACTTGGCCACAGCAACTTCTTGCAAGATACATCTATGAAGACAAGGGAATCAAAAATAAAAATGAACTACTGGGACTTCATCAAGATGAAAAGCTTCTGTACAGCAAAAGAAACAGTCAACAAAACTAAAAGACAACCTACAGAATGGGAGAAGATATTTGCAAATGACATATCAGATAAAGAGTTAGTATCCAAGATCTATAAAGAACTTATTAAACTCAACACCGAAGAAAACAAAAAATCCAATAATGAAATCGGCAGTTGAGATGAACAGAAATTTCACCAAAAAGGACATATACATGGCCAAGAAAAACATGAGAAAATCCTCTGCATCATTTGCCATCAGGGAAATACAAATCAAAACCACAATGAGATACCACTTCACACCAGTGAAGAATGGCCAAAATAGTTTTTCTCCTCTTCAATAAGTGCCTATGAAAATAAGGCACAGGGTGTGCAAAGATAAAACCCAGGCAGAAATCAGCAGGTTTGGCTAAATATAATAAATATTCCAAAGGCTAAAGGACAACATATACCACAAATGTTACCAGTAAAGGATAGAAAGGTTACTAAGAGGGGTAGAAGTTCAAGAATACAGAGCCAATTTAGGTAATAAAGTGGACCATTTTCACAGGTCTGTGAAATAGTAATCATCTATCTGTAATATTGGTAATAAATACATATAAATGTCTTGCTATGTCTAGATGTACTTCATACTTTCATATAATGACTCAAACTTTCTCAACTCTTCCCTTTTTGGAGGAAAGAGAGAATTATACTTCCTCCACAAAGAATTTTTTTTCTTCTACAACCTATCCCAGCCAGTATCATCCAAGAAGTATATTCAGTAGCATGATAATGTATGCTCCTTAGTATTCACCAGCCACATATGGATAACTACTATGTACAGCCTAAACTTTCTTAGTCATTGGTTGTAAAAGAAGTGTAAGGAGGACCTATCATTGACCAATGAATCACTAAGTTTTGTCCTTTCTACCTCCAAAATATCTGCCATAAACATACATCACCATCCATTATTTCTTTTTGGATTGTAAGCATTGCTCACAAGAAATAAAGCAATAGAATTGTGTGCTTCCCTTGCCTTCAGTCTTGCTTTTTAAACTACATTCTTCACAATGCAGCCAGAGTGAAATATTTAATACAGATTAATAACTTCATTCTCTTACTTAAAAGGAATCAATGTCTTTTCATAGGTATCAGAATAAGTACAAACTCATGTCATAACTTATAAAAATTCCTTTTAAGAGACTTTCGTTACCACTATTTCCAGCTTCAACTCAGGCTATTCTTGACCTTGCTCTCTTTATTCCTGAGATATTTGACTTTTTCCAGGCCATTTTATCTGTCAGGCTTATAGTTAGATGAGGCATATGCTAATTCTGTCTGAAGTAAACTTCACCAATACTCTCAGCCTTCTTCCTATCATGACTGTATCCCAACCATCTACAGGTCTCACTTTAACATAATTTTACCCTTGAGGATTTTCCTGGGTAATTTCTCCAGAAATAACTGACGTCTGCATCTGTATTTACCTATTCCTGCCGTAACATAATGTTACATAATGTAATATGTCTTTCTGATCTGCTTTCATACAAGCAAGTGTTGTAGTGCTTGACACACAGATAAGACTTAAAGTTAGATTATTGTTGAAATATCCTTTCATACTAGACCCATAATAGAAGTCACTCATGAACTCCATGTATTTGAACTGCAACTAAGAAACAGAGGATACTTCTTTACTTCCCTTTCAAGTGTTCAGTCTCTGAACCAACCCCAGAGCATGTTGGCATTATAATTATAAATATAGTTGACTAGCATTTCTCATGACCTATGAGAATAAAGAGCTAATGATAAATGTGAAAGTTTATTTTCTGAAAAGTTTTTCCTATCCCCTTCTTCCTTTTTGTAGTTGATTAACAATTTCAGCGATCAGTGATGCAATCTGGGAGCTTTGGGACCTGAATTTAAGGAAAAGAATGAGTTATCGGGAATGTCCCCTGCTTCAACTTGTACTGTGCAATATCAAAATAATATACTTAGGGCATTCTAAGGATGCATTTATTGTATATGGAGATAAAGGACTAAGGAAAAATGTATATGATACTACTGTTCAAGGACCTTACCTACTGGACAGGGAAAATGACATTAAACCAATAATTATATTAATGAATCTACATATACAAACTGAGATATATGTCCTACAAATATGAAACATGGTTTTATGGGAGCTTAAAACAAGGGCTATGATCTAAACTACTATTAAGAAAAGACAATTTGAGGGGTGCCTGGGTGGCTCAGAAGTTGGTTAAGTGTCTACCTCCCGCTCAGGTCTTGATTCTGGGATCCTGGGATAGAACCCCACCCAACATGTTGGGCTCCATGCTCAGTGAGGAGTCTGCTTCTCCCTCTCCTTCTGCCCCTCCCCCAACTTGTGCATGGCTTCTTTTTCTTAAATAAAGCTTTAAGAAAATAAAAGAAAACTTGAGATAAAATTAGAAGGACATAAAATTTCATTGAAGAAAGGTGGAGCATATTTTTTAAGATTTATTTATTTATTCATAAAAGACACAGAGAGAGGCAGAGACATAGGCAGAGGGAGAAGCAGACTCCCTGTAGAGAGGCCGATATGGGGACCCTATCCTGGATCCTGAGATCAGGCCCTTAGCTGAAGGCAAACACTCAACTGCTGAGCCACCCAGGCATCCCAGTTGGAGAGTATTCTAGATGGAGTAAAAGTATGCAATGACCCTGAATCAAGGAGAATCACTGCACTTTAGTGGTGCTAAAAGAACATCAATGAGGGAAAATGCAGAATCAAAGAGATTAACAGCTTTGGGAAGGATTTAATCTTCACGCTAAGAACATACGAAACCCATTGGCACATTTTAAAGACAAAGATGACATAATCAAATTGAAGCAAATCATTTATTTTTATGTGACTTGATATCTCTAAAAATTAGAGATATTTTTAAATCTATTTTTTAGATTCTTAATTACCAGAAGAATAAGTAGAATGATCATATCCTATGAGATCCTTCAGTGCTTACTAAGTTGACTGGAAAGAAGCATTAAAAAATTAAAATGAATTCTCCCCTCATAGGTTTCATATACTGTCCCTATGACACTCAGTTTTGTTTTGTTTTGTTTTGTTTTGTTTTTTAGGTTATGAATCTTTTGAGCATAGAATAGAATCTTTACTACTAGGCATAATCACAAGTACGATATTTGAAGGAGAAAGTCCTTTTTTGTTTTTTAAGATTGTATTTATTTATTCATGAGAGACACAGAGAAAGAGAGAGAGGCAGAGACACAGGCAGAGAGAGAAGCAGGCTCCATGCAGGGAGCCCAACATGGGACTTGATCCCAGGACTCCAGAATCATGCCCTGGGCCGAAGGCAGGCGCTTAACTGCTGAGCCACCCAGGGATCCCCAGAAGGAGAAAGTCCTAATTTAACATAATAAGAAGAAACAAATTTCAAGGAATCTTTAATAAAAAAAAAAAAAAAGAGTTTCAGAGGTCAGTGTTTGTGCCAGAATTCAAAACAACTGTAATAACAAGAAACTAGATAGCAGGATAAACACTATTCCTTGGAGAAAGTATACACACTTAAAATAGAAGTGCTTGGATATAAACATGATATTTAAATAGGCTTAGAGAAAAAATATGGTCAGCTGTATAGAGTGATTTAGTCTAGAGCAAAATCTTTTAGCATTTGCATCTCATCTTCTATACTGCATAGAACTGTCATGATACTGCCTCTTAAAATTTTAAATCATACCAAATCATCTGGATGTTTAAAAAGCAAATACAAAAAAAACAAATTTAATGTTCCTTATCTCAAATAAATGATTCTGATCTAGAAAGGAATGTAATTTTGTGGATTTTTCTGAGAATAAGTATAGTCTAATGTTTGTAAAGTTTAATAATTATTCCCTACATGTTATATTTTGCATTTTTACTTATAATTATTTGTGATATTTTATGATTTATGTATTTTAGAGCAACTATAAAATCTAAACTAATGACAACATGATATACTTCATGTTTCTGGTAAAGAGGAAAATCTATTATCATCACATTTATTAAATAGAAAGAACACAGGTTAGAATTAGAATTAACATTGAATTTAATTTCTGTCACCTTGGGAAAGTTATTTAACCTCTCCAGACCTAAGTTTCTTCAATGCTAATCATACTTTCTTTAAAATTTTACAAAGGATATTAAAATTATATAGAGAGATAAATAAAACATGCCTTACCCATAGGAAGAGTATAAGCACTCTCAACTTGGGTAATTGGAAGAACAGTTTTATAAAGAATTATTGGCAAAGAACTGACCAGAGTTTGGGAAAACCATAGGATATAGGGCAGTAATCCAGGACTAGCAACTACAAGAGAAAGAAAGAGTAGGTTAAAAGGCCCACATACTAGGCCCACTGGAGGAATCTTGCATGAAGGAACTCATGTATTTATATACTGATTTTACTCTGTTTCTTTCCTCTTCTATCGATCTTCTATCAATGCATTCCTTTGGCTGTACTTCCCTGGAAGCTGAAAGATAAAGAACACACTGATACAATCTTCATAGTTTAGCCTTCTGGGACATAGAGTAAGGAAGAGTACAGAAAACAATGCAAGCATATAAAAGTAATCAGTTCAGTAGGTATTAGTAGATTTTGTTTAAGTAAATTTTGTGGTTGCTATAGATGTCTATCAAGTCATAAAATCATACATTTGATAAATTTTCAGAGTGAGGATCAATTCAAAAAGAAAGGAAATAAGTATATGGTATCAGCAGTGAGAATATAGGGCAATGTGTAGACCAAAAACATTGGAAGATATCTTTCTTGAGCCATGAGCAGCCATTGTGCCTCTCAAAACTGAAAGTAATTGTACCTTATTACTAACATGAAGTACCCCCAACCCCGCACAGCCCTCAAGTTCCTCCTAATCCCATTTAGCACTTTTTTGAATTCAGCTTTAAGGAGAAAGGTCATTAGGAATGGGTCTCAGGTCTGTCTATGTCCAAAAGGAACTAAATGACATATACTTGTCTAAAGACGCAGGAACTTGTGGGAGAGAAGAGACTCAAACTTTTATGAGTCCATTGGGTACAGGGACCCAAGTCACTATTGTATCCAGTCTCATGTTGGGAGGTTTCATTGGAATTCAACTGATGGAGCTTGTTCCTGGTTCACAGTGTGGAAGTGTGGAAGTGGAATTAGGACAACCTCATGTGTGGAGCTCTTTGGGCCAATTCAATGCACCACTGTTGTTACTTCTGTGTCTAAACATATAATAGAAATTAATGTATTATATGCTTGTACTTCTCCATTCCAAAAGTGGTAGAGGAGATATGCTAAATTGGTTAGATTCACAGGTTGAGAAGTGCTAATGGAATATGTAGATCATTATTAATAAATGCTTCTTTCTGTTCCCTCCCAGAAACAATTTGGGAAATGGGGAATCACAGCGCTAATTAAAAACTTAAGGCAGAAAAAAAAAAAAACTTAAGGCAGTAGAGCTAAGAAGAAATACATCTCCATGCAATAGCCCTATCTGTCAATTTAAAGAGCAACAGGAACTGCAGGTTTACAGAGATTATCACAAATTGAATCCACTTGTTGCTTTGATTGTCCCAACTATTCCAGATACTGAGTGTCACTGAATCCACTAGGCAGACTACTGGTACTTGGTATGCTCTCTCAGACATTGCCGCTGCCTTATTTTCTATACCACTGGTAACCAAGAACCAAGACTAACATATAATTCTGTGGCATGGACTCCTTTTAGTAAGTACTCTACATGAAGTATCTAAATTTCCCTTCCATTTGCCATCAGTGGATTTTTCAGAATACAGGACACCTTTGATGCCCAACATTTTTACTGTATAGATGATATCCTATTGACAAACCAGACTTCAGTCTGAAGGCTCTGATGTGATTTTACCATACCAGCAGGAATGAGATAATCCTTGATAAATTTCAGGAGTTTGCTTGCCAAGTAAAATGTCTTGGGACTCTGTGGAATGATTCCAAATGCTAGGTCCCACTTCAGCAGTCCAGGAAAAAAAATCAAATCAAATAAATAAATAAATAAATAAATAAATAAATAAATAAATAAATAAATAAAAATAAATGAATGAATAAATAAATAAATAAATAAAAAACCTTTGACCCCTACTACCAAAAAGGAGTTGAACTATTTAAGAATTGGAGGTAGTACATGCCTCACTTCAGGATTCTTCTTGGTCTTCTATATTGGCTAACCTGCAAATTAGCATCATTTGAGGAACCCAAACCTACAGGCCACATTGAAAGCTGTCCAGCAATCTGTGACATGTTCTCTCTACCTTTGTGGCCCCTGCAAATGTAAGTAACACTTTGGGCTTAAAGTCTCTATAGCTTTCTCTTCAATCCAAGATTACTCCACTGAAAATGGGACTGCTATGCCAGTCCATTGTTTACTAATACCCAATTCGGTAAGGCTCTGGCTTGGTTGTCCCAACTGTAAGTACTACAGAGTACCCTCTGGCAAAAAAAGCTACAATACCATATATCTCCTTAAGTGTAATTTCTGTCTTTCTTGGGTAGACCCTTCTCTAGTTTCTGCCTTTTTTTTAGTGATACTACAGCACCTTCAATAAATTTTTTTAGACTTTATGCTTGTCTGTAAGAAGTTTAGTCTGACAGCATAGTTCATCATTACCGAAATAGGAAACCTCTTAGTTTTAACTGCCTGATGACAACGTTAAAAACACTTTTATGTGTTTAGTGGCAGTTTGGATAGGTATAAGCTGCTTGTCCAAGTTTTTTTGACCATTTTTTCAATTGTGGTGTTTTCTTATGTAGATTTAGTTTATTTCCTTTGACTTTTTAATAACAATTGTTTCTAGACTGAAATGTGTCCACATTCAAATATTTGGAAACTTTTAATTACAGGTTAAATCCTAAAATATAATTTATTTTCAATTTTCAGCTAGATTACTTTGTTGTACCTGAACATTTAGAATTCATACCTTACTTTCCAGGTCTGTTTGAAGCTATGCCATAAGGAGAATAATCCCTAATAATCTTAACTATATTAGCTATTGCCTTGTTCACACTCGAAAAGTGATTTTTTTAAGTAACTTAAAAATATCTTCAAATGTATTTATAGCTTCTATGACAAATTTATCATGTCCTCTATCTTTTTTATTATTTATTTGAGAGAGAAAGCAAACACAGAAGGAGAGGGAGAAGCAGACTCCCTGCTGAGCAAAGATCTGGACTCTGGGCTCAATCTTAGGACTCTGAATCATTGATCTGAGCCAAAGATAGATGCTTAACCCAGGAAACCCATCATGTCCTTTATTTTGTCTATCAAAGTAATTCCTTTTGTACTTCAAACCACTGCTTAAAAATGATTATTGCTTTCCCAAAGGACCTCAACAGATAGAATATATTCTAATTTCTCATACTTTATATCTTTGATAAATAAAATATTAGAGATACATATCAAGTTTTTGGTAAGGACATTCAATTTTATGCAGTTGTCTATTAAATATATCAATTTAATATAATAATCTAAAGTAATGTCCATAGGATTTCAGTATTTATAAAGTATCTTTTAAAGATTTATTTATTTTAGAGAGAGACACAGAGCTCTGGGGGAGAAAGAGGAGGAAGAAGAGAAGAAGAGAATCTGAAGTAGACTCCCTGCTGAATGTGGAGGCTGAAGCAAGGCTCTATCTCACAACCATGAGATCATGACCTGTGCGAAAATCAAGAGTTGGATGCCAAGCTGACTGAGCCAACCAGGCACTGCTTATAAAGTATTTTCAAAAGAAATTTGGTAAAATGGCTATTTTTTTTAAAAAAGGGATTTCCCCGACATATATTAAAATGTTTCATAGAACAACAGTAAGTAAATAAAATGGTTTATAGTAAAAAAATAAGAGTCAGATTAATCACATATGTTATATTTGAAACATAAGTGACATTTCAAGTGAAAAAAAGTCAAAAGATCATTACAATTTTTCCTAAAGAGAAAAATGCAAATTTAAATAAACTATTTTTATCCATTTAATTGTCAATTAAAATAGTTAAATCCCTATATACTTGAGGAAGTCAAAAATATACTCTCATACAATACTTACAGGTTTTAAAATATGCAAATTATTATATATATTTAAATATATTTCTAGAGAAAATCTTGATCATAAGTATCCATATTATAACACCAGAAGAGATTACTCTTTTGACTAGTTCCACAATTTCCAAGAACTCATAACATTATTAGCTAAAATATAAACAGGTAAGCACAAAAAGTGACTATGGAAATATTGCCTATTATATTAAATAAACAGGAGTTTGATTATTAATTTTTATTAAAAATGGCATGTCACTCAAAATATTTATTTAATTATAGCTTTGATATTTTAGGAATTTCTTTATATTACATAAAAAAAAATTTCAAATACATGAATATCATGATTAAATTTTTATAAAAATAAAATTTATGCATATAGACATACATGTTTCCAATCATAATATATTTAGTTAATTTTCAAAAGATAGGATGTTAACTTCATTAAGGCAGATAATTTGTTTTCTCCACTTTTTTGTTAGCTCCGGTATCTAGAATGTATCTGGCACATAATAGGTCCTTAATAAATATTTGTGAAATAATGAACATTTAATAATGAAGATTAGGTTATCAGGCATAAAATAAAATAAAGTAATATTGATAATATTTCATATGTTTGTACTACACTACATTTCTAATTTGCAATAATAATTTATCAAGAACTTTGTTATTTTTAATTATATTTCCAGTAGAACTGCCTTACAGCATTTGAACAGTGTTCTGATTTGTTCATATTTAAGATCAACTTCAAAATTCTACATTAGAGCACAATTTTTTAAAAAATACCTTCTTGCTTGGCCTTTACTATAATGCTAAGTTTGACTTCACTAAGAATATGATCAATAGTTGTCATACTCATAGATTATAAAGCCAAGAAAAAGAGACAAGAAAATCAGTGATACTGTGGTGAACCACAGCTTATTGACTGCAGCTGAGTCACATCATAAAACTGTCATTCAATCCAGGAAAGAAAAACTCATGTATTGCTTCTAATTTTTCCCTGAGCACAGTTTGTGATACAAAACCCTATAACAACAATCTGTTAATAGCCAGTTGATGTCAAGTGGTCCTTTTATATTTGTACAAGTAACTGCTTGGGAGGTATTTTCACTGAGCATTTTTTTAGTAAATACATATAAAATGAACATTTTTTATATTAATAAAAATTGAAATGTATTAATATATTAACCATAATTCAAATGCATATCAGATTTCTGGGGATAAAGAATTCCTATTATTCTTATTTCTAAGTGTTATGGATTGAATTGTATTTCTCCAAAATTTGGCAATTGAAGTCCTAATATCCAATGTGACATATTTGGAGATAAGGCATTTAAGATTAAATGAAGTCATAAAGGTGGGACTCTAATTCATAGGACTAGTGGTCTCTTAAGAAGAGGAAGAGGTATTAAAGATCCCTTTCTCTTCACGCATGCACAGATAAGAGGCTATGTGAGGACACAGCAAGAAAATGATCATCTATAAACCAAGGAGAGAGACCTCACCAGAAACCAACCTTTCTGGTACCATGATCTTGGACTTGAACCTCCAGAACTGTGAGAAAACTTCTGCCATAGAAGTTACCCAGTCTGTAGTATTCTATTGTGGCAACCCTAACAGCAATACGATGGGACATATATATTCAAATCAATAATATTATTTTTTGCTCTTTTTATTATTCTAATGTAGTGGAGGGTAGAATTTCACTAGTGTCAAGTTCTAATTAAGTATGTGTTCTCAGACTTTTTATTATCCCCAAACACCAACTAACTCTGTGTCAACAACCTCTAAACCACTGTTTCTATGTGGTCTTGTTCACAAGTGCAACTCATCCGTGGTAGAGTATGCCAACTCAGAACTCATTAAATTTTCTGGTTTGTAGGTGTGTTTCCTTCTGCCTGGTTCTCCACTGGAAGTGACTAATTAAAGTCCTCTGAGTAAGGGGTGTCTCCAAATCACAGGTGGTACCACTGACCTTTCACGTGGTTCCCTTAGCAAGCCATGTGTAGCACTGAGGCATCTTCATATTAACACTGTGACTCTTACCTAAGTTCTCTGAATCTATTCTTTCTACTGTGAATTTACCTTACATTAATATAACTTAATGCCAAATAAGGTATTTTTCATGCAAAGTTACTGTTATTCTACCTGGGTAGAAACAAGTGTTATAAGCAAAAGGAACACAGTAAAGGGAGAAATCCTTTTAAGATAACAGACACAAATTAAGGTTGACACCTACTCATTCACAGAGCCAAAAGTTTCCTAGATGAGGGATAAAAAACTCTACTGACAAGATCTGTTAAGCTTGTACAGTGATGGTGTAAAACAAGTAAGTCACAGCTAAAAAGATCTGTTCCCACCAGAGTGAAAATACTGGTATTTGGCAGTGTAGTTGCTCAAGAAAAGGAATTAAAAAAAAAAAAAAAAAAGAAAGAAAGAAAAAGAAAACAAAGGTAAATAGGCAATGTTTAATAGGAGAGCAGAGCCCTGACATCCTGTTATAGGAAAAAAATCCTTTAATCTAGGTCTACGCAAAGGTTCCATCAACATTATTTAAATAACCTTGAAATGAATCAAATAAAAAAAGATTATATATATTATATATAATATATATAATTGCTTCAAAATGGAGAACCAATACTCAATGAAAGGCAGGCAACTTTCTGAATGTTAAGATGGGTTTATTTTCTGAGTCTACTGAGATATGGCATTCCATAATTAGAAACCAAACCACTATGATTTAAATTCAATTTAAGTAATTGAATAATACAGGACATGGCTGGCCCCTCAACTATTTTCATATTCCTTTATATTATGATAGATGTCATATATAGAAATGTATACCCAACAAAACATTGTGTACAATCAACAATTTATTTCAAATATAACATTAGTATAATCACCAACAATGTAAAAAAAATACAAAATTACCTGTAAACTAGAAGCATCTCCCTATTTCCCTTATGGTCATTTCTCACTTCAGTTCTTTCCCCTAAAAGAAAACCTCCATTCTGATTTTCATTATAATCACATTCTTGCTGATTTTGCAATCATTCTTTTCTTAAAAATGTGCCTGAAATGAATAGAATTACAGAATATGAATGTGTTATGTCTGGTTTTAGCATAATACTACATTTTAGAGAATTACCCATGTTCTAGGTACATGTGCAAGTATCTCTAATGGGTACACAAGAAGTGGATTTTCTCAGTCATAAGGTAAAAGTATCACCAAATATGGGAAATATACATTGCCAGACTGTTTACCAAAATGATCAGTCTAAGTTTTATACCCAGTAGAATTGTAGGTAAGTTTCTGTTATATTACATCTCCTCTCTTTTAGCAATTGTAGTTAGTGTAGTGGTATTGCTTTGTGCATTTATTTTTCATTTACTTTATTATTACTGAGCCTATACATCTTCTTTTGACTAATTAGGTCAAGCACATTTCCTTTTTTCCATTTGGAAATCTTTTGTGAAGAGCCTGTTCAAGTTTCTTAGTCATTTTTCTTTTGGGTAGTTTGGTTTGAAGGAGTCCTTCATAATTTATTTCCTTAGAAGACATTTGTTGATTACATGTGTTAGAAATATTAATTTTTACTTTTGGCTTGCCTTTTTACTTCTTTATTGGTATCTTTTGATAAATTGAAAAATTCTTATTTTTAATACAACATAATTAATCATATTTTCCTTTAAGGTTGATAATTGTGTGCCTGGCTTAAAAATATTTTTTCAACCCTCTATAATAAAGATAACCTCCTATATTATATTTTAAAATCATTGTATTGCTTTTATATTCAGTATCTCTTCACCTGGAATTAAGTTTTGTGATTGTTGAGATAAGGATCAAGTCTATTTCTTTCTTTCATCTTTTTCTTTGGGGTAGAAGGCAAAGAGTATCTTTCATTGTCAATACAACATTTAAAGATTTGTCTTGCTTCACTGCTGTGTAATGCTGCTTTGTGTTTATATATCCATTTGTCTATTCTCAGGGTCTGTCTTATTCCAATCCTCCTTATCAATCTCTGAACCAATACATATTGACTCAATTGCTCAAATTTTAAAATAAATCTTAGTATCATTTACAGCCAATTCTTTTTCTTATTTTTCTCCTCAATGTTTTGGCTACTCTTCATCTTTTCTATTTCTATAATTAATTAAAACCAGCATGTCAATTGCCACTGAAAACAAACAAACATTCAGTGTTGTGATTGGAATTGGTATTCTTGCAGAGATCAGTTCAGGAAGAATTGGCATCTTTAAATATTAAATATTTCAGTCCATGATTATGGTATATAGTGTATCTTTCCACACTAATTTTTCCCAATTATAAAGGTATATTTTTATTTTATTTCTGTTTGTTACCATTGTAGAAATGTAACTAATTTTCCTAAATCATCCTTTTATCTTCTCAACAGTGATCAATATTTTCTTTGGGATTTAAAAATCTATGTCTAGGGTCGCCTGGGTGGCTCAGTGGTTGAGCATCTGCCTTTGGCTCAGGGCGTGATCTCGGACTTCCGAGATCAAGTCCCACATCCGGCTTCCTGCTTGAAGCCTGCTTCTCCCTCTGCTTGTCTCTGCCTCTCTCTCTCTTTCTGTGTCTCTCATGAATAAATAAAATCTTTAAAAAATAAATAAACAAAAAATAAAATTAAAAAAAATGTCTATAAAGAGATTTGTCTCAGAGTCACTTTCTCCTTATATCTTTAAAGGATTTTTATATCAAAGCTTTCCTTGTTTTATAAAATGGATTAAAAAGTGTTTCTAGGGGCATCTGGGTGCCTCAGTTGGTTAAGCATTTGCCTTTGGCTCAGGTTGTGATCCTGGGGTCCCAAATCAGACTGGGCTCCCTGCTCAGGGAGTGTGCTTCTCCCTCTGCTCCTCCCCTTGCTCCTGTGTGGTATCTCTCTCTCTCTCTCTCTTTCTATCTCAAATAAATAAATAAAATCTTTAAAAAATTTATAAACTGTTTCTACTTTTTATATTCTCTTGTAATAAATATAAAATAGGCAGTATGTCATTCTGAGATTGTGATAGGCTTTGCTGGTGAAGCCACATGAGTCTGAAATTATCTCTGAGGAAAAGCTTATGGATGATTTAATATTTTTAAGAAGTATAAGATGTACAGACTTTCTCTTTTTTATGTATCCTTTGAGCACTACTTTTAACTTTTCAAATTTGCTGGCTCAAAATTATTTATAATAACCTTATTTTATATTTAAAATATCTGTAGAAACTATCAGTCCCTCCAATTTTACTGCTGAGGTTTATTGTTTGCATGGTTTTTTTTTGTTTCTGTTGTTCAATCTCATTAGGAATTTATTAAACTTAGTTAATCCTTTTAAGAATCAACTTTGCTGGTATTCTTTACTGGCTTTGTAGGCTTTGTTGGTATTCTTTATTTCACATTTATTTGTTCTCTAGCCTATTTATTTACTTATCTTTATTAATTTCCTTCAGTCTTTCTTCTTTTTTAATAAAAATGGATCTGGCCTAGTATTAAAGGAAATCAATCTCATATCAGAAACCTTATGTAATATCAGACTTTACTTATCTATGTTTGCTGAAAAAAGAGTTATTTACAATCAGTTTTGAAGTCCTCTGCTGTTTTAAAATCCAGATTGGCAGTTGTTTTACTGGCCTCCATTTCGTGTATGTACTCATTATTATGGCCCCTCCAAATGTAAACTATTGCCCCTCTGAATGTAAATCTATTACTTCATCTCCTTTTCGAATTTCCTCTTTGCACATACTGTGTTGTGCCACCAAGTGGTTTTCCTTCTCTTTCCTTTGCTTGGGATTAAGAGTAGTGCCTTCATGCCTTCCTTCAGCTTAGAAAATTCTCAGACACCATGTCTTCACATACTGCTTCTCTTTCTTCTTTGTATAGGGATCTAATTAATTAAATGTCTGTGATACTCTCTGCCTTATGCCATGTTGCCCTAATTCACATATTCATCCTTTTGTTTTTCTACAATTTCATGTAAATATTTTCTACTGAAAACAATTCTACTGAATTTTTCTGCTGAAAACAATTCTCTGTTCAGTGGTTGTAGAAGGATGAATGGCCCCCAAATGTCCCCGGAACCTGTGAATACATTGTATTACATAGCAAAAGGGACTTTGCAGATGGAAATAAAGTTATGGACCTTACTTACCATAAGGACATTATCTTGGATCATCTGATAGGTCCAATCTAGTCACACAAGTCTTTAAAACAGAAAACTTTTTCTGGCAAAGACAAGAGAGATTAGGCTGAAAAGAGATGCTTGTTAAAAAAGGAGATCAAGGGATTAGAAGTATAAAAAGGACTTGATCTGCCATCACTGGCTCTGAAAGGTAAGGAACCACATGGGCCAGACAGAGGCCTCTCGTATCTTAGGGCAGCATCTCTTTGATAGCCAGTTAGGAAAAAAAGTCCTCAGTCCTACGACTATGAGGAATGAAATTTGACCAGTGGTCTAAATGAATTTGGAAGTGAATTCATTTTCAGAGCTTCCAAAAAGGAATGTAGCCCAGCCACACTCTGACTTTGGTCTTGCAAAACTAAGCAGAAGACCTATTTGAGACATGTTCTATCCAGACTTCTGATCTATAGAGCTCTGAAACAATGATTGGATATTGTTTTAAAGACACAAAATTGGTGGTAATTTGTTATGCAGGCATGAAAAACTAATATATTTGTGGGAATCTGTTGTTAAACTTGTCACCTATGTTTCGATTATCAGGGACTATCTGCTTCACTGTGTGTTAATTTTTATTATCTGTGGTTTCTGCTCCTTCTATTTCAGGTTAGCTTACTTCTTATTTGGCTGTTTATTTGTGCATACTGTGCTAAACATTGTACTTGCAAAATTATTATATAAATAATTTTAAAAATAAAAATAAAAATAAATATAAATAAATAAATAAATAAATAAATAAATAAATAAATAAATGAAATAATTTAATTTTATGTTTAAGTAGAATGATGCTATTTTCTCCCAGAGTTTTCCATTTGCTTGTACAGGTGCCTAGTAATATTAGCTCTTTAGGGTTTCTTTCATTCAGTTTGGGAGTTGATATTACTTGTAGCTAAAATGCAATCCCTGTGAATTTTTATGCAATTTCTTATTTAACTAAATTCCTAAGGTACAGTCATTTTTATGTCAGTGGAGCCACACATACCCACACAGACCCTGGATACCTGTCCCTACCCTTTTTTTTTGTTCAGGGAGGCTTTCAGATGAGTCACTTGGTGGCAGATTCTTCTTTCTTTCTTCTCCTTTTCCTCCATCTCCTTATCCTTCTCCTCCTTCTCCTTATCCTTCTTCTCCTTCTTCTCCTTCTTTCTCCTTTCTTCCTTCCTCCTTCTCCTCCTCTTCCTGCTCCTTCTTTTTTTTAGATTTATTTATTTACTTTATAGAGAGAGATAAAGAGAAAGGAGGGAGAGATGGAGAGAGAGAGAGAATCCCAAGTAGCCTCTGTGCTGAGTGTGGAGCCCAACACAGGGCTTAATCTCACAACCCAAGCCAAAACCAAGCCAAGTTTGATGCATAACCAGCTGGACCACCCAGGTGCCCTGGGCCACTTGGCTTCTCAGCCTACAGGCCCCTCACTCTTGAATCAGTATAAACCCTACAAGGAATAAAGTTCATAAATACCAGACTTCCTCTCTAGGATTTCTTCTGGATCCTAAATCAGTAATTCATCACTAACGTGTTATGTCTCTAATCCCCTGTAGGAAACATTTATTACATTTTATATAGCTTTTTTTGGCTTTTGGAGGCAAAGATATTAATTTAAAATAGGTCTTACTTTAAATTTTTAAAGCAAAATGATCTTATCTTCCCAAGCTTTTAATTTGAAATCCTACATAAAATATAAGATTAGTAAATAAATATATGCTATTTGATGTGTAACACAAAGAGATTTAAAGAGTTTAAACTTCAGAGCCAAAGTACTTGGGTGCAAATCCTGATTCTAGTATTTATGTGTAACTTTGAGCAATGTGTTTAACTTCTCTGTGCTGCAAGTATCTGCTTGGTAAAATAGAGATGACAATGATACTTCTCTCATAAGGTGATGATGAGGATTAAATGAGTTAATGCAGGTATAACAATTACAGCATTCTCTTTACCTGGTAAGAATTTAATTAAAAATACCTTTAACTTCTATTAGATAGTTCTAGCAAGAAAAAAGGTATTTTTTTCAGCCACTTAATTGCCAATATCTCCTGTTTCTGAACAACTACTTAGCCAATGTCGATGCTTCTCGATGTCCTAACTCTCTCTTCCTCCTCTCTAGTACAAAAGTAAAATTTTAATGAATCTACTGTACTGTACAACTTGCAGGGAGAGTGACTCTTAGCAAATATAATTGCATTTTTCTTGCCACCAATTGACTTACATGTGGGCTTGCAAAGCAGTTCTGACCCTTATGGAGCTGGGGGTTCTTAAGGTCTTGAAAATGAAGAACACCAGAGTAGTTCCTCTTCTCGTGTGGTAAGAAACATCTGACCATGATGCTTACAAAACACAGCAGCCATCTGGTAATCTTTAAAGTTAAGCTGCATGCAGAGAACGGGATGTAAAGATGGGAAGGAACTAGGGGTTTGATGACATCTTTGTGCTACATCATTCAACAAATTTATAGCTACTCTGTATTATGGTTGTGTGAAAATGTAGCATCAGACTTATGCCAAGTTAATTTGAGGTGCAGCCAAAGCTATTCTACCTAATACCATCAACATCCTCAGTTCTTTCCTCTGCACGAATGCCCTGTTAATCCAACTCCTTCAATTGTTCCCTTTTGTCAGCTTTCCCTATGCTGGACTAACTTCAGTTTCTTTCATCTCCATTCATAAATCATCCTGCTTTACTCTTTTTTTTTTTCTATATTTTCATTGGACACTTTCCATTTTCTCCACATTCACCTCAAAAGGTAAGCATCAGAAGAGAGGAAGAAAAAATAATCAGAATAATATTTCTGGCCAATTCACAGTAATCCCAGCTTGCCAAGAGAAAACAAAAATGCATTGCCCATTTTCTAGATGTGTTAAGAAGGAAGCAGTGATCAAGATCTCTATGAATTAATGTATCTGCTTTACTTAACCTGTGACAGACAGGAACTAGAACTGAGTTTCAGTGGTGAATTTTGGTAGGAGTCTGAGAATTATTCAGTGAATAGCCTTTAAAACAGAACAATGTAATTAAGGAGGAACCTCTTTGAAGTGAGATTGATCAATGGTTAAATGGCTTTAGGTCTACTATCAAATATCCTTTGTTCTGTATTACTAGGCACAGTTTAAACATTTGCTATCGGGATAATCAATGATGTCATACAGATCAAGGCATTCCTTAGCTTATATTACCATACTTGGGGAAATAAGAGGAGATTAAGATTTAATTGAAGAACTAGCTAATAAAATTGCCATCTCCCAAATTTCAATAATATTGTCATTCTGATGTAGAATGTGTTTATCTCTGATATGTACATAACTTATCATTATATGCCTTCTTTCATATATTTATAATCCTTAATGGATGATGAAAATTTGTATTAATATGGGAGAAATGAATCTGAAGAGTTTTAACATCCATTTTGTCAGATGCATATTTGATTATCAGCTTTTTATATGTGCATGATAACAATGAATAGGTATTTTATATACATGTAATTGTAGAGTCAATATGAAACAAAAATTGTCCAAATAGAACTAAGACTGCATTTGAGAATGATTTAACTGAAACATTTTCATTTTGTAATATGATAAACCAAGTAAGAAAAATATTGTTATACTTTACAATGTAACACCTTTATAATAATCAACTAACATGCTAGAGAGACAACTTGTTGAGTTTGAGCTCCTAATCATTTCATATTTTTGCCATGGATACATTTGATAGCTTGGTGAGGGCAACTGACCACTCTCAGAATAGTGATAGTAATAATAACATATATGGTGATAATAACCCATATATATACACATATATATATACACACAAAATTATGAAACAACTAAGTTTATTGAAATAAATGTCAAAACATAACTGTGATATTATAGCATATATTATCCTTTACTATGGCATTGAATAGTGCAGTATAGCCATGGTTCTGATCATTTTAATTTAATGGTAAAGGTAAATAATATTAGAGATTTCTGCAGTATTGTGAAGTCTTATGAAATTATCTATGGTTTATGTTGTGACAAAATTACGGACACTCATAATACTACTGTGATTTGTTGTCTTGATTCATTAATAGAGAAATACTAAATTTTAATGAGATATTAGTAAAAATAAAACATAATTTTTCATTCAAATTCCCAGTCCTACCAACTTCTGTCTATAGACATTTTGGGAATCCATAGTTCCAATAATTAGACTCCTTTGTATGAAACCAGACCAGAACTGTTGGTAAACTTGGACTTGAAACCTGGCTTTCCCAGTTAGTAATTGTAAAACCTTGAAAGAGTCCTTCCATATAGCTGGCTTCCTTCCCCTTTATTTATATTACTTATATTACTTTTTTCTGAATTTAATTTTATAATCTAAAATATAGCATAACAGTATCTTTCAGAGGCTTTATGTTTTTTTGAGGTTTTTCTTTTTGTAGCTTAACTTTTCCATAAGAATACAGATTACATGCTTTGTAAATACTGGTAGAATTCCTGGATTCAAAATAATCAATTAGGGGCACCTGGGTGGCTCGGCAGTTGAGCGTCTGCCTTTGGCTTAGGGCGTGATCCCACATTGGGATCCCTGCATGAAGCCTGTTTCTCCCTCTGCCTCTCTCTGTGTGTCTCTCATGAAAAAATAAATAAAATCTTTAATATATATATATTATTTAATATATTATTATATATTAAATAATATATATTGTATATATTAATATATAATAGATTTTTTGGATTTTTAAAATGCCTAGCTAGTTTAATCAATAATTTAAAAAACCTGATGCATATGTGTGTCTACGTCTATGTAAGTGTATCTAAGTTCTATCTTCAATAAAACTGTATAGTAAGTATAATTTTATTATTTTCCATTTTCAACTCATTTAGTCATGCTTCTTACTTGTTCAGGACAGCCCTTTCTTCTTTCATTGTTCATCTGCCTTGAACCACTACCCAAAGCCATGCTAAAATCCTTTCTGCATTTGGCTTTGATAACAGGCAACAGTTCAGACAATTTTTCAGATTTCTGCTAATGTTACTGTCCCTCTCGCATACCTCCATCAATTGTCCCTGAAGTTTGAACTATCCCCTCAGGTTTTTCTGCCCTTACCCAAGTGTATTGGATTTGTATAACTGTTGTAACTAATTACTACAATCTTGGTGCCTTAAAACAACAGAAATTTATTGTCTTGCAATTCTGGAGGTCAGAAATTCCAAGAGGAGTACCACCAGGATAAAATCATGGTGTTGGGGGGATTCCCAGGAGGCTCAGTGGTTTAGCACCTGCCTTAGGCCCAGGGCGTGATCCTGGAGTTCCGGGATCGAGTCCCACATCAGGCTCCCTGCATGGAGCCTGCTTCTCTCTCTGCCTGTCTCTATCTCTCATGAATAAATAAATAAAATCTTAAAAAAAAAAAATCATGGTGTTGGCAGAGCTGCATTCCTTTCTGGGAGCTCTCGGGGAAAATCTGTATTCTTGCCTTTTCTGTATGCTAGAGCTTTCCGAGATTCCTTGGTTCATGACCCTCTTCCATCTTCGTAGCAACAATGACTTCTTGAATCTTTCTCACATTGAATTGCTCTGAGTCTGATTCTCCTGCTTCTCTACCAAATTTAAGGACATTTTCTGGGATCCCTGGGTGGCGCAGCAGTTTAGCGCCTGCCTTTGGCTCAGGGCCCGATCCTGGAGACCCGGGATCGAATTCCACGTCGGGCTCCCGGTGCATGGAGCCTGCTTCTCCCTCTGCCTATGTCTCTGCCTCTCTCTCTCTGTGTGACTATCATAAATAAATAAAAATTTTAAAAAAAGGTCATTTTCTGTTATATTGGGCTCAGCCAGGTAAACTGAGATATTCTGCCTTTTTTGCAGTCAGCAGATTAGCAACCTTAATTCCATCTGCTACTTTAATTCCCCTTTGTCATGTAACAGAATATTCCCAGGTTCTCATTAGGAGGATGTGGACATTATTGGGAGGCTATTATTCTCTTTACCAAACCAGGTAATGAAGAGATGCTTGTTCATATGTAAACAGAGGCCCAGAAATTCATGTATTTCTTTTTGTAGAAATGTTATTGAGGAGTTTTCAAAGAATAGTGTTCTCACCCAAAAGAGTGACTTGATTAGGTGTAATTTCAAACTTGATAATAAGATAATGGGAGAAGTATTCAGGAGCAGTGTCTAGCATTGTCAACTTTCTAAATTACACTTGAAAGGTGGCCTTCTATTCTACATGCATGATATGCCTCTATTCTACATGCATGATTATAAATAATAATATAATTCTGTATTTTAAGTTTAATGTAGTATGGGAAAATGGCTGTGTGTCCTTGATAAAGCACTAGAGGAAGACACATGGAAATAGAAAATCATGATACAGATGTAGGGAGTAAAATTGCAGTTGTATATTGCAGTGCTTTATTAATTTTGGTCATAATACTTTTATTTTTTACCCACTTTGTGTGAAATTTGAATGTAAGGGTAATTTTGCATATAATTTAAAAATAGACGGTATTACCTATGTTATGAGTGAATGTATAGCTTAAAAATAACTTTGTGATAGTATCCACTACTTTCAGACTTTGCTACTTGAGCCTTAAATATTGTGCTTTGTAGTATGAAGATGTCAATGAAATAGCCTTTCTAAGAATACAGATCTTTGCAGTTTTGTCCTCTTTCTTCTTGTATCAATAATCTTATGTGCCTATGCAGATTCCATGTGTTAATTTAGAGAATTAATGTTATAACATTGATTGTTATACCTGTTGAAGGAAAATACTGAATTGAATATCTGACTATAATGCATCAGTTAGATGTTATGGCAGTGATGCTATAAAACTAACCATCAAAGAATATCAGTGGGCCCTTGGGTGGCATAGTCAGTTAAGCATCTGGCTGTAGGTTTTGGCCCCCACATTGGGGCTCAGTGAGGAGCCTGCTGGAGTTTCTCTCTCCCTCTGCTCTTCCCTGCACGCTTGCTTGCTCTCTCTCTGTCTCTCTTTCTTCCTATCTCTATCTAAAGAGGATAAATAAGTCTTTAAAAAAGAAATCATAGTGGCATACAATATACTTCCATCTCTAGGGCTAACTGAGCATTGAATAGGCAACTACTACTCAAAAAGCTGGGGATGGGATGATTGTCCACTGACCTAGGCTGCTTTCAGCAAGGTTAAAGAAAAGACTCAGCCCTTTTCCACTTAACTTCCCATCCTCCTCAGACAGATAAAGCTGTATGGAGATAACAGAGTCCCAAGGATACAAGCCTCACCCAAGTCCACAAACCAGTTTCAAGCTTCTGCTTGCATAGTATCTGATTACAAACCATTGATCAAAGCAAACAAGACATGTGGCTGAGCCCCATGTGAAAGGGTGGAGAATGTCATCCTGCCCATGGTAGAAAGACACTGAAAAAAAGCTACAGTGCAGCAGCATGAATAGAGGGAAGACTAAAGAATTTAGGCCTTCACTGGTGTCCTATTCAGCTTAGAGAACTCATAACTCTGAGAATTGGTTCTTCAGAAAGTTTCTATGTATGTAATTAAGTCAATTCAACAGCTTTCTGTAAACACACTCCATGGCTGTCAGCCCTTCTAAGCATATTTTGACACATTAGAGTTGGTTTATATCTTAACTGAAATCTAGGAAACCCATTTTAAAGAGACAAGAGAGCAGTAACTTCATGATTTCTTTTTTTTTAATTTTTATTCATTTATTCATAGAGATGCAGAGAGAGAGAGAGAGAGAGAGGCAGAGACACAGGCAGAAGGAGAAGCAGGCTCCATGCAGAGAGCCTGACGTGGGACTTGATCCAGGGCCTCCAGGATCATGCCCTGGGCTGCAGGCAGCACTAAACCACTGCACCACCGGGGCTGCCCAACTTCATGATTTCTTATGTGGAATGATCAATCAGTGTCTCAGACAACTCAGAATTAAGCCATTTCAGGAAACTATTCTTGTGGTTATATTATTATTAGAGAATGACTTTGGAAGTAGTAAAAAGATAATCCACCCAAATAAAATTGCTTCTAATTACTCAAATTAGGAAAGCTTGTGTGTGTTCAAGAAGCTTTGGTTTATTTCATTACAGTCTAATTGTAACTTGAATTATCTTAATTACAGTAATTCACATATATCACAGATTTTGGAATAGCAAAACCATAAATAAAATATATTCAGAACATCACAATTGGCTTAAAAAGCAAATGTTAGAGCCATGTCTAATAGAACATTAAGTTTTGGTGATATAATCTAGCTTTATAATTTCAATGGAAAAATACCTGCATGGACCTTAAGTAAGGGAAAGTGAGCTAAGGGAGTTCTATTGTTTATGGGGCTCTAAAACTGTGGTGCTATGACATTTTGTCCTGATAGATACCTCTTGTGTATCCTTGTATATACTTCACATTTACTGAGCACTTGATATAAGCCAGGCATTGTTCTAAATAAAATAATAAGCAATAACAAGAGCAAAACAATGAGGTAGGTATTCTTTTAATTATATTGTTGAAGAAACAGAGGGCAGGTTAAGTACCTGCCCATGATCAAATAGGTAATGCAAGGCCAAAATTCCAATCCTGGAGGTCTGGCTCCTGGTTTGGAATTCTATACCAGTGTGACACTAAGTTCCACATATGCTTTCTACCAGTGCCAATGAGGCATTCATAGCATGTCCAAGCTAGGTCCTTGTTCCAGAGAATTCTGCCTAATATTAACCCCTCACTTCTTTAGCACCATTCCTTTGTGCCTCCACCAAAACCAACAACCCCATCCTAAGCCTGAATTACTTTTCTGTAAAACCAATGTAGGTTATTCTTTGATATTAATGCAACAGGTCAAAGAAGGGAAACATTTCAGGATTCTATAGAAAGTTACCTCTAAGTTATTTCTAGAAATTTCTCCACAGGGCCCATGTGAATTCTCTCTTGCAGTGCAGAACAGGGCAACATGCATTAGCAATGTGATACTGGTGCTTTCACAGCCTTCCATAATATACTTAACCAACGGTAATTCCTCTGTTTTGAACATCTGATAAATATAGAATTAAATGGTCATATTAAATCAATTAAATCAATTAAATTAATTTTCACCCATAGTCAAGTTTCTCCAGAGTAGTTAGACATTTCTGAAATAAAAACAACATTGACAACAAACCCTTAACCCACTTAGTTCTGTTTCAGCAGGGGCACATGCCTGATTTCCATCCAGTTGTTAGCAACAGATCTGTGCTACTCCTGCTTAGTCAGTGCCTCATCACTTGGCTTTCCCAGAGGTTAATGCTGCTACTTTGCTGAGGTTATTGTTCTTAGGTTTGTTCTATGGTTTTAATCTCTCTTGATGTGCCTTTGTAGAAGGCTGTTCAGTAGGTCAGAGCTATTTATGTCCATCCCATTTATTTAGAGCAGAAGAAAACAATCACACTTTCTTAGTTTTTTAACCTCTATAATCAAGTTATAAAAAGAGAATGTTCTTTTAAATATCATTTGTATTCCTTAATATTAGTTCAACTCTCTATAACTTTCCCCTATTAATAGCTTGTAAGAATATAAAAGTATGCATGAACTGAAACAATCATTAAATTTTATTTTACAAAAGCCCACTAGATTAGCTCATAAAAATTTGGTCATTCTGCTCTTCATTCTTAAACAAAAATGCTACGTATTTACTCTTAGACCTGAGCAGAAAACAAGATATGAAAATATGCCCAAATTAAATCTATGGATTACAGAAATAAAAAATATTTTACTGTTGACATACAAATAAAATACTATCTAAAATATTACCTTACCTCGTCATGAGTAGGCCTTGAAGTAATAGAAGCAATTTAAGTATAATTAATCACTCACAGTGTAAGTGTACAGTAATATCTAACCTTCATATTTGCAAAACAATAGTTCAATAAAAACTTAAATACAAGGATATTTTTTCAAACCATAGATGAAATTAATTATTAAAATTAGAAAGTTATCTACATCTGTCATTAAGAGTCTCCAGTCTCCCTTTACTGTGTCCATTTGCCTTCTTGACACTAATCTCATTCCTGTTTCATCAGATATATCAGGCTTTTAAACCTTTCTTTCTTTCACTATGTCTCTGTATAAGCATATGAATTTAGAAATTTTCAGTTTACAGAATGACAGATTAAGTAATTCAAGTTATTTTCTCAACTAATAATTAATAATAATTGTTGAAAAACAATGAACAATCAAAATCCTTGATAAATGAATTTTTAAAAGCATGGGAGTAATGACAAGGGAGTAACAGTTTACAAAGTTAAAAGTGAAAAGTTAAGGGAACACTAAAATAAACCCAAATACCACCTTTTGCCCCAAAGGCATTTGCAGATTAAGGAAAAATAAAGCCTTTAGTTTAATATTCTCAGAGGACCAATGGAATTGAATTAATATCCTGGGAGTTGCGCAAGTGAGGAGTCTAGCAGGAAACCTTCTCCACAATAAGCTTGCGTTGCTAAGGGCTAAAATTTCAATGAAAAGTGAATGATAAAAAATTCCACACAATATTACAGCTCTGGGATGAATTTCTGGTACTAAGTTAAAATTTGATCAGTCACTGGAATAGTAGTATTCTGGGAACTTTGTAGAAACAAACAAAAAATCTCCTGGGAGCTATGTATCTTTACTATATGTCTCAAATTATTCCTGCAAATGACTTTTGAGATGCGGTATCCAACCCAGAGTCAAAGATACTCAGACATACAAAAAACTTACTCTATGATAACTAGCAGAAACAATGAACTTCAGAAAAGGATCTGTATGTTTATGAGGTATTAAACTGAACAGATAAGAATGAAATAGGCAGACTATGTTTAAAAACATAAAGGATAAAATTGAAGATATATTTAGGGATATAGAGTTGGAAAAAGAAGTATTATATTATATTATAATATAATATAATATAAGTTAATATAACTTATAAGTTAATAACTTATAATAACTTATAATATAATATAATATAATATATTATAAGTTAAAAATTAAATTTAGTGGTTGCATATAGTCTAGTACACACTAGGCACAGCTGATAAAACAGCAAACTGGAAGGTAAGTCAGGTAGGTCAGAGGAAAAAGTATGCCAAAAGCAGCAAATAGGCACAAGATATGAAGGAGAAAATACAGGGGAGGCAAAGTCAAAGGGTACAAAGATAACGCCAAATAGTCTTCAGAATGTATTTGTGTACCCAGCAATGGCAATACAGAGATCAATTGTGTGCACACTAGCTTTTGTTGTTTATGTTAATCATTTATTTTGACCAAATTTAAATATCAGCAAATCTAAACTAAAATATCAGGAATTAAGCAGCATAGTTTGGTATTATTCTGTAGTATTCAAAAGCACTTATGTAGCTGTTAACACAATTTCAAGGGTGAGGTTGCTAAAATTTGAATCCTGGCTTTACCAGTTACTAACCATAGGATCTTTTCCAAAAAAGAAAAGTACACTTTCTAAGGCTTGATTTATTTTTACATAAAATGTGAATAAAAATATTCTCAACCCTTAAAGTGGTATTGTGAAGACCCTAAGAATTGACAGTGTCTAGCACAAAGAATTTGCTCTTTTTAGTAAAATTGCAGTCTTACTAAAATTATAATGTCACCTGCAAAATGTTTAATAATATCTAATACATAAAATAATTAGTATAGATCCTATTAATTGCCTGCAAGTCAATTGCTTTCTGTTTCTTGGTGAGGAAAACTCCCTAAGAAAAGAATAACATGTCTTCTTCACTTTCAAACACATACTCAGTCCTTAATATTGCATCCCCAGTTATGATTATAACTTGTAAAGTAGGTATACTTCTCATCTGGATAAAACTTAATTTCATCTGTATTGGGTTGGAAAGTAATACAACATTATATGAGCTTTATAATGTAACAGTAATAGAAGTTTTTATGTCACTAAATCCCCTTTTTCAGATTTATGGGCTGCTTGTTTATTCTGTATTATAGAACCTTGTTTTTATGAAATTATACTTTTACATATATTTAATTTTCTCCGGTAGAGTGAACTTTAAACTTTCAGATAAGAGATATTGCAGGTTCTCTCTGTCTATGTGAGTGTTTTTTGAAGTCACTCTCAAGCTCTGGTCATTATTTGTGTTTTCTTACTCACATTTTGAGTTAATTTCTGACTTTAAAGAAAAATTCACATAATGCCAGGGTATATTAGTTTTGTAAGCTATAGCATTCCTGCATTTTATAAGTCAGATGAGTAATTTTGAAATTTCAGAGTTGACTATGATCAACTGTTTACTTCAATCTACTTGGCAAAATGTGCAAAGTAACATAAACATTTAATAGCATAAAATGGTATGTTGCTTGAGAAAAATGGCAGAAATCAGTCTCTTCCCTGTAATCACTCATATTTGCAATGGGAATATTTGGGAATTCCTACCAAAAAATGAATTCTGTAGGCTTCTGCCACTCCTCAAATTCAGGCTGGCTTTTTGACTTCTTTTGACAAATAGCACACAGTGGAGAGGACAAAGGTCCTCAAGAGGACTTCCATGCTTCAGCTGTTGTCTGGGGATGCTGTCAAGCCACTCTGGGAATAAGCCAAGGCTAGCATGCTGGTTGATGAGAGACGTTTGCCCCGAGACTCCCACTGTCCCAGCAGACAGCTAGCCAAACACCAGAAACATGATGCTATCCTACAGGAGCCAGTCCTCAGCCAGACTGCCATCTGACTACAGATGCATTAAGGAGCCAAGCTGAGATCAATCAAGCCTGGCATAAAACTGCTTAGTGCCCAGTCAACCCACAGACTTGTGAACAATGTGAAAAAATTTTGTTTTGTTCACCCATCAAGTTTTGGTATAATGATATAACCAATTTTCTAAAAAAAAATTCAATTCAGTATATATTCACACCTAGTAAATAATGTGCTTCTTAATAGGCATTTTAGCACACATCTTAGCTATGATTTTTTTGGTTCTTTTTATTTTTGTTTTAAAATCTTTATAAAGCAAATTATTTCCCTATTAGAGTTTTACTTAACCATAATCTTGTAAGATAGTCATTATTTTTCTTCAACAGATTTATCTTCCAAGTTCAGTAGCTTCTAGATTGATACTTCTATAAGTCTACCTGCAGGCTCTTTCTTTGAAAGAGCGATTTTAGAAGATTTAATTCCTCTTTTGATTTGAGAACCTTACAGTAATAAAAATAATCAACAATGCATATAAATAAGCCAAAATTATCTACGTAGAGTATAATAGTTTAGATGGTATGCCTGAATTTCATACTCTTTCAGAAGATAATTTTTTTCCCGTTAGTCAGTCAGTTTACAGTACAGATTGACCTGTATTCTTTAAAATTAAGGTCCAACTGAGTTAGTTAATTTTAGGTTCCTAAAGTTGGTGAGGCCTTTTGATTGAATTTCCTCTTGAAATTCAGTATTTTAAAATATTTAATGCTTATTTGATATTAATTCAATGACCAATTTATGGGCATTAACTATTTAACATAAATAAATGTCCAATAAATAATAAAACTCTTTTATAAATAAAATAATTTATTTTATAAATTTTATAAATATATTTATTTTTTAATTATTAGAAAACTATCTACAGAACATAAAATTAGATCTCCCAGAATCTTAGCAGTAGACCACTGTGAAGAAATTTGATTTCCAGTTTAAGCAAAAAATACTCCAGGGATCCCTGGGTGGCGCAGCGGTTTGGCGTGGGCCTTTGGCACAGGGCGCGATCCTGGAGACCCGGGATCAAATCCCACGTCGGGCTCCCGGTGCATGGAGCCTGCTTCTCCCTCTGCCTATGTCTCTGCCTCTCTCTCTCTCTGTGACTATCATAAATAAATAAAAAAAAAATTAACCTCTTAAAAGTGTCTTTAAAAAAAAAATACTCCAATAAGTTTTTCATGACTGGAAAGCTTTTTCATGCTTTTTGTTACAGAATATAATTAACATCTTCTAAGAAGTTATTGTCAGTTGTCTCAAGCAGAATTAGTGTGCTAAAGTCTGTACTCCTAGAAAACTTTTCTTTTTATATATTTTCACATGTCTCCCCAAGTAATTTCTTAGGTTTCTCAAGGTGACATCATCTGCATACTAAGGACTTTACACAATTGCATGTTTTAAGGACTCCTGAAGGTTGAATGAATGAATTCAGTCTATATTAAATATATTCTTACAGTCAACACATGTCCCTGCTACTCATTTACTATGGCATGAAAAAAAAAATGCCTGATCTTTGCTCCTGAACTCTAAAAATGAGGAAGCATTTTATGCAATTACTATATGACAGAGTCAGAAGACTTATTTTACTAGTTCTTAGCATAGATAAATTATAAAATTACTTTCTAGATACTCTTATTTCAATTCTTTTTCTCCCTTGAGGGAACACCTAGACAATATGACAACATGTTGATGAAATTGTCAGACTTGCTAGTCTGAAGAAATAACATGATGGTTAATTTTTCATTAAATGAAACCCGGTAAGACAAGAAAATAAAGAACTGGAAAGAGTACTTTGAATACTTCTATAGCTAAACTTTCCATATTCTCAAATGCATGGGGAAGACAGATTCTGGTATATATTCCCCATTCATTTTTTTTTAACTGATAGGTAAAAGTGATTAAATGAATTCTTTGTATCTCTATAAAATTATTGACTTGAAGCAGAAAATCTTACTAGAAACATGGGTATTGCCTTTTTTTCAACACTACTTCATTTTTTATGTGCTAAAGATCAACACAGTTTACACAATTTTTAACTGCATATCAGTAGTTTGCTTTGCTTCTTGAAGTTTACTCCAGAAAATCCCCTTATGAAACTTTGCAGTTTCACCAGTGCTGTCCTTTTCTTGTTAAATATAGTCATCTGTATATATGTTCACAAAGGCTCTCAGATTATCGAAGGTTCATTCCTCAAAATGTATTCTTGCCTACAGTAATGCATTCCTGTTCCCACCAAAGTTCTATCTACTGTTTCCCCAGTTTTTAAGCCTTCAAGCAAAAGTACAAAACATCATTTTGGCATGAAATGTAATAGAAACTAGGACAATGGAGATATTGATGTAGCAAAACTATTGTTCTGTCTATATGGCATTGATTCTTTTTGTATGTCTTTTAATGAAAATTCTAGTAGAATTCATGAATTATTAGGATATATATATCCCTTTAATTTGTTAACTTTTAGAGCTTTCTGCACTACTAAGCATAATTTACTCTTAGCCTCTCCTTTCCCTTAACTTATTTAATTCTATAATTTATTAACAGTTCCTAAAGAATCCTCTAACATCAATGAAAATAGGTTATATAAAAAATTACTAGGCTTTAGCCCAATAACAGAGACTAAAAAAATGGCAATTTAATCTATTAGTCAAAACTTGATTATGAAAAAAAAAAGAAACTTGATTATGTAAGAGTACTTAAGATGAGTCTGAAATCTGTCATGGACTTAAATTATAAAAGCTTTATATCTATACATATAAAAAGGATGTTAGATGTAGAAGAGCCACCTGTTCATTTGAGCAAGACTGGTATTGTGGGATTATTCAATCATTTTTTGGATAAACATCATCCTAGTAGTTGAAATATAATTTGGAATATTGTGTTTTGGTAAAGGTTAAATATTTGGCCTATTATTAAACCTATGCAAATATCTGTTGGAGAAAGCCTGAAGGAAGAATTGACTCTCATTCTCTTCAGATTATTAAAAGTTAGCATTTGTTACATGTTCTAAAGAAATGGCTGGATAAGATGCGGCTTCCATTCATTTAATTGTAGCCTGACAATAATGAATGATATGGATACAAGTTGTCAGGAGGGTTGCACATGGACAGGGTCCTCATTAAATAAAGTAATGGTAATACTGATAGCTCCCTGCAGTGACTCATCATGGAGACAAATGTCCATACATGGAGTCTGACAGATGGTGAATGACAGTTTTATAATTGGATAGTAAGTTGGAAGTTAGCAGATAATGTTCATGTGCTGGATTTATATTTCATCTACTTTGTGGGCCTTTGAAAATCTTTCTCTATATAAAAATTGCATGTGTCGTTATATTTTTCATTCTTCCTCAACGCTATGTCTGCATTTTTTCTATTTTAATGCACTGAAAATTATTCCTGATAATTTTTTTCCAGAACATTTCACCATGACCCTGATAAAATGATCTGAATTATTGAAACAGCCTTAGACAAATGAAAATGAGCTAGCAATTCCTAAAAATAAAAAATCTCTAAATATTATCATAACTTCATTCTGAAGCATGTATAACTTATTTGAACATTGAGTCAGACCAGTTCCAAATCAAGTACATAATAATAAGAAAATCATATTCCTTTCTTTTTGGGAAGTAGAATAAATCAACCTTTGTATAATTATAGACTCTTCATTCCCTTTAACCACAAATCTATTTTAAATATAAACTTTTATATCCTTACACTTAAAAGATATCAATAGAAATTTCTCACAGCAATTTCTAGTAGAAGCATAGTTATAGAAAAAAAAAAGACATTTCTTTAAGTAATTTTACTAATAAAATGCTGATTGCTGGTAAGAAAAATTGTTAGTTACCAGAAAATTCTAAGAAATAATATGAAAATGCTTATAATGGTGCTATAAGGGGATTTCCTAGTTGACCCAAACATGACATAAAACAGGTACTTTGTACTTTACATTTTACATGAGCTTTTCAGTAAATCTTTAAGGTCAACTAAGAGTTTGTACTTCTTTTTCATATTATCCTCCAATAAGGAACAAAACAAAAGGAAGGAATACTCAGTGAATGAGATTCTAGGGCTATTTCCCTATGGGAAATACAGTGTTCAAAGTCAGAGATCTGCTTCGTGGGTGTGGTGGACAGACTATTGTTTGGCTACCACTATTGCTACTCCCTGGTGTTCATGTCCTACCCAATTTTTCCTAACTTGGAGTGTGGGCAGGATATATCATTTGCTTCTGGCCTTGAAAATATGGCAAAAGTGAAGTAATTTTGCAGATATAACTAAGGTTGTTGGTTATTTAATTTTGAGCCAATTAAAAGGGAGACCAGCTTGAGTGAGCCTGACTTAAGTAAACACATAAAAGAGGACTGTGCCCTACCTAAAGTGAGAGATTATGTAATGTTCATTTAATTAAGTAAACTACTGTGTTATAGATATTCTCAAAAGGGTTACACATTGGTTAAATGCTCTGCTATAGCTTCCTTGAAATTCTTAATAATTATAGTGTGGAGCTTATGCTTTAGAAGTGAAATACAGTGAGGCAGTGGAGCATATATATATTAACAGAAAAATACACTCACAATATGTGTCTTTAGCCATTCCTTGTCCCCCCCCATTCACATACAGCTCATATGCACAGAATTTTGGTGGACCCATGACGTTTGACAACTCAGTGTGACTCACAATGAGTGCAAGGTTAGTATATTATGGAAACTGCCAGACTTATACTGAAAATGATGATACAGAGGAAAATAAAATATTGGGCTACTTATGATAACTTTTTCTTTCAGTTCTTACTCATCAGTAGGATAAAGGTTGAGTATTAGTAGATATATTTTTATCAGTAAGTGAAATAGACACTAGAATTAACTTTACATAATGTATCTACTCATCTGGTAAGAATAAAATAAAATACATATACAGATTATGAAATACAAATTATGCAATTTAAATAAATCTATAAACCAGTTAAATGCTTTTGCATTTTCATTTAAAATTTCCATTACACAGCAATCTTGAGAAAAAAAGAACAAAGCTTGAGGCATTATGCTTGGATTTCAAACTATATTACAGAGCTATAGTAATCAAAACAGTATGGTATTGGCATAAAAACAGATGCATAGCTCAGCGGAGCAGAATAGAGCACTCAGAAATAAAGCCATGCATAAATGGTCAAATAATTTATGACAAATGAAACAAGAATATGCAGTGTAGAAAGAACAGTCTCTTCAATAAATGATGTTGTGTAAACTGTACAGTCACATACAACAAAAAATATAACTATCTTATGCTATACACAAAAATGGATTAAAGACTTGAATGTAAGACCTAAAACTATCACTCCTAGCAGAAAACAGAGGCAGTAATCTCTGTGGTGATGTTTTTATGGATCTGACTCCAAAAGCAAAGGCGACAAAAGCAAAAATAAACCAGTGGTATTATGTCAAACTAAAAAGCCTCTGCACAGCAAAAGAAATCATCAACAATGAAAAGGCAACTAAATAAGAGAAACTATATTTGCAAATCATGTCTGATAAGGGGATAATATCCAAAATGTATGAATAACTCATACAACTTAATAGCAAAAAAACTCAATTTAATTAAAAATTGCGCAGAGGATCTGAATAGGCGTTTTCCAAAGAAGACATACAAATAAACAATAGGTACATGAAAATATGCATCACTAATCATGAGGAAAATGCAAATCAAAACCACAGTGAAATATCACATCATACTTGTTAGAATGGCTATTATAAAAAAGACAAGAAATTAAAAATGTTGGTGAGGGTGTGGAGAAAAGAGAAACCTTGTACGCTGTTGGAAATGTAAATTGGTACAGCCATCATGGAAAAGAGTATGGGGGGCAGGTAGGGTTTTGGTAAGCTCCATGGGGATCTTACCTAAGGGGTGCACAAAGGGAAGGCCTTGGGGACTGGAGGAATCTCCTTATCATAAGGGCCACTAGAGAATAGTATCATAAAATTATATTTACTTGTGAGTCTGCAGACTTTTATGCATGAATGCCAGTGTCAATATAAGGCTCTGAAGACCATTCAGCCAAACAAAAAAGGATGCTGAGGCAGGAGTATCATGGAGTAGCTTAGCTATACTCTCAACAGGAAGGGAAGAAGAAGGGAATGTATGTCCAACATTCCAGTTTTTGGGAGGATCCACAGGGACTGTTTTCTGTCTTACCTGTCTCAAAGTACTGATGGGGAACAGCATACTTTCTATGTTTGGTCACCACACAAAACAAAGAAGAACCCAGTAGCTTATGACAGCACCAGAGAAACTACAGTACTGCAGACAGACACCATGAGGGCAAGAGATTTCTTTTGAAAAAGAAACCTGCAAATTTCTCTAATTGCAATGTTGCATGCAGACCCCAAGAAAAGATGCACCTTCCAAAAAGAGGGTGCTCCAAGAATCTCTATCCAGGATCACTAATAGATGTCTTCTGTACAGAGCCAGTCCCTAACAACAAGGAAAGGTTATGGTTTTTTCAAATGCCCATATCTGAGCAAAAGAAACAGGCAAGCAAGCATCAAACAAACAGAGAAGCATGGCACAATCAAAATACAATAAATCTCCAGAAATCAACCCTAAAGAGGAGAACTATGAATTACTTGACAAAGAATTTAAAATAATCATCTTAGAAATGTTCAATCAGTTACAAAAACAGACAACTACATGTAATCAGAAAGACTAGAATAACTGAATTTAAAAATTGACTAGAGAGGGGCACCTGGGTAGCTCAGTGATTGAGCATCTGCCTTTGACTCAGGGCGTGATCGTGGGGTCCTGGGATCAAGTCCCACATCATGCTCCCTGAAGGGAACATGCTTTTCCCTCTGCCCATATCTCTGTGTCTTTCATAAATAAATAAATATTTTTTTTTAAAAAAAATTGACTAGAGAGGTTCAGCAGGAGACTTCATTAAGCAGAAGAAAGAATCCATGAACTAGAAGTCAAGTAATTTGAAATTATTGAGTCATAAGAACAAGAAGATAAAACAATGAAGAAAAATGAAGAAAGCCTGAGAGACTTATGGCCAGTATAAGCCTTATGGGAATCCCTTAAGGAAAAGAGACAAAGAATGACATTGTTATGGACTGAATGCTTGTGTCCCACTCAAATTCATATGTGGAAGTTCTAATCTCAGATGAGATGGTATTAGAAGTGAGACTTTGGGAGCTGATGAGATCATGAAGGTGGGGCTCTTATGAATTTAATTAGTGGTCTTATTTAAAAAAAAGAGTACAGAAAACTCTCTCATCCTTTCTCATCATGTGAAGATATAATGAAAATATAACAGTCTGTAACCTGGAAAAGTGTTCTCACCAGAACCTAACCATGATGGCACCCTGATCAGATTCTTAGCCTCCAGAACTGTGAGAAATGAACTTGCTATTTATAAGCCACTTAGTCTATGGTATTATGTTATAACCACCTCCACTGGCAAGACAGGGACAGAGAAGCTATGTGAATGGCCTAAAATTTCCCAAATCTGAGGAACAAAATGGGCACCCAGATGCAAGAAGTTCAAAAAATTTTCAACCAGGATGACCCCAACAGTCCTACATAGACACATATTATAATCAAATTGTCAGAAGTAAAAGACAAAGAAATCATCTTGAAAGCAGCAAGAGAGATGTGATTCATCATGTACATGGGAACTCCAATAAGATTATCAGTTTCTCAGAAGAAAACATTGCAAGTCAGAAAGGAGTGGTAGCACTTTCAAAGTGCTGAGAGAAAAAAAAAGATAACCATCAAAAACTATCCTTCAAATAAAAGGAGAAATAAGTACCTTCCTAGATTAAAAAAAAATTGAGGGTGCTGATCCCCACACAAGATATGTGGACCACTAGATGCTAAAGGAATTCCTTTAAGTTGAAATGAGAGGACACTAGATAACAAAATAAAGTCATACAAATATGTAAAACTGTCTAGTAAAGGTAAACATAGAGACAAATAGAGAATCCTGAAATACTGTTAGGTTGGTATATAAATCACTTTTAATTCTGGTATAGAATTTAAAAGCTAGAATAGCTACAAAATCATGAAAAATGTACCAAGAATAAATACACCTATAAAACTATGTTAATGGGCATGAAATATTAAAAGATATAATTTATAGCATCAATAACACAAAATATGTGTAGAAGGAGATTTAAAGAAGTAGAATTTTAATATGTGATTGAAGTTATCTGTTTAAAGTACAGTTGACCATTTGAACAATGTGGGAATTAGGGGTACTGACTTTCCCCACAGTTGAATATCTGAATATAACTTTTGACTTCCCCAAAACTTAACTACTAGAAGCTTACTGTTGACTGAAGCCTTACCGATAACATCAACAGTTGATTAATACATATTTTATATGCTCTATGTATTACATACTGTACTTTTGCAATAAATTAGCTAGATAAAGGAAAATCATAAGGAAGAGAAAAGACATTTACAGTATTGTACATATTTATTGAGAAAAAACTACTTAATAAATGAACTCATGCAGTGCAAAAACATGTTTTCCAAGGGACAACTGTAGATTGTTATATTTTAGTATTTCCTCGGTAACCACTAAGAAAATACCAATAGAAGACACACAGAAAAAAATGAGAAAGGAGTCAAATAATGTCACTATAAAAAATATTTATGAAACACAAATGAAGCCATTAAAAGAGGAGAGGCTTCACAAAAACTATGTTATGGCAGACAGAAAATAATGAACTACAGAGCAATAGCAAGTCCTTCCAAATAAGTACTTTAAGTGCAAATGGATTAAACTTCCAAATCAAAAGATATAGCAACAAGAAGAGACAAAGAATGGCTGAATGGATTTTTAAAAGACCCAACTATGTGCTGTTTATAAGACACTCATTTCAGATCTAATGACACACATAAACCAAACATGAAATGATGGAAAAAGATAGTCCATGCAAATGGTAATGAAAAAGAGCAGGGGTGGCCATACTTCTATCATACAAAATGGACTTTAAAGTCAAAATAGGGGAAGCCCCAGTGGCCCAGCGCTGCCTTCAGCCCAGAGCGTAATCCTGGAGATCTGGAATCGAGTCCCGCATCAGGCTCCCTGCATGGAGCCTGCTTCTCCCTCTGCTTGTGTGTCTGCCACCCCCCCCCCCGGGTCTCTAGTGAATAAATAAATAAATAAATAAATAAATAAATAAATAAATAAATAAAAATTAAAAAAAATAAAGTCTAAATAGTTTGTGAAAAGCTCTCATAACAGACAAGGAATATTATATAATTTAAAAAGGATCAATTTACTAGAAAAATGTAAAATTATAAAAATACAAATGCATATGATCTAAGAGCACACAAATATATGAAGCAAACTTGGACAAAACTGAAGGGAGCCAGTAAGAAAATACTAATAGGACATTTCAAGTTTTACCTCTTAACAAGAAATAGAGCAAACAGAAGAACTACAGAAACAGAGGGCATGAATCTTCCTTTTCTTTGTGTTATGATTAGAAATGTTTTAGTTGTGATTTATACAAAATAATTTAAAATATCTGGGAACTTCTTCAGTTCAAATTACCCAAACACTTTTTTTTGTTGTTGTTGTAAAGTAAATTGAGAAGTATTTATTAAATTAAATTAAATAATTAAATTAAATTAAATTAAATTTCAAAGGTTATTTTATGCAAATAACTTTATTCCATATCAGGTTCTATAAATAAATTCATCAGATCAGAATTTTGCTTTTCATATGAGCATATTAAGTCCTACAGAAATAGACTGAAAGGAGTATACATTACGAACTCACAACATACTTTGTATTGAAACTACTATACCAAGAGAAAGGAAGATAATAAAACTTAGGGCTCTTTTGGCTTCCCACGGCAAAATCCAAGTTAAACCTACTCTTCTCTTAAAACATAAAGAAATAAAAAACTACACAGTGAAGGAAACAATCAACAAAGCTAAAAGGTAGCTGACAGAGTGGTAGAAGATATTTGCAAATGACATATCTGATAAAGGGTTAGTATCTAAAATCTATAAAGAATTTATACAACTCACACCTAAAAATTAAATAATCCAAATAAAAAATCAGCATAAAACATAAATAGACATTTCTCCAAAGAAGACATCCAGATGGCCAACAGACACATGAAAAGATACTCAACAAAGCACTCCTTGGATGCCTAGGTGGCAGTGGTTGAGCATCTGCCTTTGGCTCCTGGTGTGATCCCAGGACTCTTGGATCGAGGCCCACATCAGGCTCCCTGCATGGAGCCTGCTCCCTCTGCCTGTGTCTCTGCCTGTGTGTGTGTGTGTGTGTGTGTGTGTGTGTGTGTGTGTGTGTCTGTGTCTCTCATGAATAAATAACTAAAATCTTAAAAAAAAATCATTCCTCATCAGGGAAATACACATTAAAACTGCAATGAGACATCACCTCACAACTTTAGAATGGCTAAAGTCAACAACACAAGAAACAACAAGTGCTGGTGAGGATGTGGAGAAGGAGGAATCCCTTACCATGCTGTTGGGGGTTCAACCTGGTGTAGACACTCTAGAAAACAGTATGGTGATTCATCCAAAAGTCAAAAATAGAAGTATCCTATGATCCAGCAATAGCACTACTGGATATTTGCCCAAAGAATACAAAAATACTAATTCAAAGGGATACATGCACCCTGATGTTTATAGCATTATCTACAATAACCAAACTATGGAAAGGGCCCAAGTGTCCATCAACTGATGAACGGGTAAAGAAGAGGTGGTGTATATGCACACTGGAATATTACTTGGCTTTCAAAATGGATGAAATCTTGCCATTTGTAATGACATGGGTAGGAGCTAGAGAGTCTTATGCTAAGTGAAATAAGTCAGGTAGAGAAAGACTAATACCATATGATTTCACTCATATGTAGAATTTAAGAAGCAAAACAAATGGCCAAAGAGAAAAAATGAGAGATGGAGAGAAACCAAGAAATAGACTTTAACTATAGATAACAAACTAATGTTTACCAGAGGGTAGGTGGGGGGAGAATGGGTTAAATATTGATGGAGATTAAGAAGAGTAATTGTTGTGATGAACACTGGATGTTGTATGAAAGTGTAGAATCCCTATATTGCACACCTGAAATTAATATTACACTGAATGTTAACTAATTGGAATTTAAATAAACACTTAAAAAAATCTTCCAACAAATAATAAGCCTAGGCCCAGATGGGCTTCATGGGTGAATTCTACCAAACATTTAAAGAAGAATTAATAACAATCCTTCTCAAAATTCTTCCAAATAACTGAAGAGGAAGAAACACATAAATGTATTTTACAAGCCAGCATTACTCTATTGTGCAAGTGCTGGATATTTAGCTGTTGATTGCTGAGACATCCATCTCAAAGACATGATCCCAAAGTGTATTTTCATCTATATGTCACAGGTACTAGGAAACCAACTAAATAAGGAATCAGGCCACCCCACTCATGAAGCTCCCCTTTTAGAAAGCCCTGGGTAACCTAGATAAACAACCACTTCAGTGACTCTTTTCCCAACATGTATCTTAATTCCCGCTCTTATGGTTTAAATTTGACAATAAATGGTAAACTTGTAAAACCCTAGTCATCTTACCCTCGGGCCCTAATAAAAGCAGAGTCCCAGACTCACACTAAATTTCTCTTCTTATAAGGACACTGGTATTATTGGATAGGGCCCACCCTAAAGACTTCATTTTAACTTAATCACCTCTTTAAACATTCAATCTATGTCACCTCTCACTTTTGCACTGACTCTTGTCTCTTACTATTTAATGGCCTCATGAATTTTGCTTATGACTAGCTGACAAAGTAAGAATAAAACTTGGACCAGGCTTATAGATTAATAGATGTTTCAACTTGATATGATGGTGGGACCAAAAAATTCTAGAGCTACATTAAAGTTCCATTCAGAGTTAACTGCATAGGAAAATAATGAGGGAATAAATCCTCCATATAGGTAGAATTTTAAGTAGTGCATGTGTGCATCTGTGTTGTACAGAAGGAGACATTATCTGAGATAAGATTATACATAGACTCCTAGCTAATGGTGAATGGTTGACCATTGAAGTAGATTAGGAAATTAGAGATAGAAAGTTTTAGGGAAGAGAGATGTGGACAGGGTGCTCAGGTATTGCACCTTATGTGGATTTCCACCAAAGAGTTCATTATGGAGGAGATATTTATCTAGTGCCTATCTGCCACCTCTATTTTCAGCAGTTCCAGTATTGCACAATAGACCCATGAATAAGAAAACCACAGCAGCAGCATTTACTCCTGTCTCCAAATATATGTTTAGCAACTGTTGGTATTAAATTTGAGACTTGGTAGCCATGTACACCAAGAGAGAGCCTTGGTTACGGTTCAGATCATCAAGGGAAACAGCCATTTGGTGGCCAAACTGATTATACCAAACACCTTCCAAGCATAAAATCCAAATGTATCAGATATAATAGAACAAAATGATTTTATATAGCAGCAAAAGGAAACATTGGTGAATTCCTCTATATACTGGGAATCTAGGAAATATTATTATGACTCAAAATCCTGAAAAAATAGTGATGAGTTTCACAGAACTAAAATAAGAGGGAGGCAGAGTCAGAGAAAGAGAGATCATAGATGAGCCTCACCCCCAAATGCCACATATTTTAGATGGCAAAATTATTTCAGAAGCAGTATAAAAATGATAATTATAACTTATTTCATAGAAAGTACTATTCCTTATATATAAAAATTTTATTCAAAGAGAACACAAAGACTAAAAATGATATGAAGAAACAAGACATGTAATAAGGAGCACAGTAAAAAAAGATAAATGAATAAGATGAATACTTAAATGAGGTTACCTACATAGAAGGAATCAAGTGGGAGAACAGGTATGGTAACTCCACTGTCTTTGAATCTACACTGTTATTTGACATTGAAACTGTATAAATGTTTATGCAATTATGAAACCAAATAGAATCAACATTTAAAAAAATGTTTCCTAAAATCCAAAAGCAACTAAAGCAAATGCACTTAACTGTGTATTGAGTTAATGGTTTAACCACACAGAGAGTAATTGTTCCAAGATATTTTAAAGCTGAGTAATTTGCGCATTCCTAGAGGGATATAAGCTAACAATGAAATGAAGTGTAAGAAATACTTCAACATTTTTTATGACCATGTGTTAGTAATAATATTTATGTTATTCTGACTATACTAGATATATTAATCTATATGTGAATATATACCTCTGAATCATGTTTATATCTGTATATTTGAATATTCATATGTGTATGTTTGAATTTGAGAAACAAATTATTCTAATATCATTAGCAAACAAGAGGTTTAGTATAAGAGAAAACAAATAATAAATTATATTAATTCAACCTCTGTAGTAGATATAATATTGTAGTCCTAAATTTGAATTGGCCATATAAGCATGAATTCATGTGTTTTTATTAAAAAATAAAGTTAGAGATGCCTGGGTGGCTCAGTCAGTTAAGCATCCAAGTCTTGATTTCAGCTCAGGTCATGATCTCAGGGTTGTGAGATTGAGCCATGCATTGGGCTCTCTCCTGGGCATGGAGCCTGCTTAAGATTCTCTTTCTCCCTTTGCCTTTGTCCCTCCCTAGCCCCCAGCTCACATATGCACTCTCTCTACATAAACCTTAAAAAAAGGAATAAAAATGTTAAATAAACATATATGTTGAAATTATATATGATATACATAGTAAGCATATATATGCATATGATACATTTCCTACTTCTACCCCCCTCTATGAAGATTCAGAATCAATGACAATTCAGTAGTAATGATCACTGTAAATGTCTATATTGTGTTTTCTAATGGCCAAATAATCTTTTCAAATAATTCTTTTATTCAAAGAAACCAATGTTCCTTAGGTAGGTGGCAGATATCAGATGTGGAGCAAGCTATATACAAATGAGACTGAATGGTATTATTCAGAAATAAAGGATCGATCCTCTGAAAGACTATTGAATTCATATTAAAAGGGAATAAAAATGAACTTAAAGAGGCTCCCATTCACCAAACATGAGACAATGCTATAAATGAAAATAAATAAACATTTCTGCTGACTTTTCTATGTGAACTATACCTTGGGCAACAAAAAGTTAGGAGAATCTTTTTTTTTTTTTCCTAGAAAAATTCTGCCAATAAATGAGGAAGAAAATGTACAATTAGAACATAGCATTTGCAGATCCCTGAATAAGATAATAGGTCTAGAATATAAGTGAAAAACTGGGATTTCTATAATAAATACACTGAAACACTTGAACCCACCAATGAATCTGACCATCCAAAAAGAGCTATACCTATTCAGTATGTATATTCTGATGTGATACAAGAGGAATATATATTCTTGACTAAAGTTAAAGCTAAATCCCATCAAGCCTCTTCATCTAAGTACCAGTATATTGGGGGATAATTATATTATACAAATAATAGGGATCCAGTCAGCCAAATAGATGCTGAATATCCTATAGGAAAATGTACTGGTTTCTTCCACAACAAATGGCAAAATAAATACATAATAAATAAATAAATAAATAAATAAATAAATAAATAAATATCTAGAATAAAAAGATCTAAGAAATTTATGAAGTAAATTCAGTAAATAGATTGTGGATCTTCATTTGAATAAGCTATTAAAACATGATAATGAATGAAATTTTAATAACGACTGGGTAATTGGTAATATTATAAAATCAGTGTTAATATTTTTAGAAATTTGTATAGTTATTTGATGTTGTGTAATACATGAGAAATGTATTACCTTATGGGCAATTCTGAAAAACAACGACATTTGCTTTATTTTTTTTTATAATAAATTTATTTTTTATTGGTCTTCAATTTGCCAACATACAGAATAACACCCAGTGCTCATCCCCTCAAGTGCCCCCCTCAGTGCCCATCACCCATTCACCCCCACCCCCCACCCTCCTCCCCTTCCACCACCCCTAGTTCGTTTCCCAGAGTTAGGAGTCTCTATGTTCTGTCTCCCTTTCTGATATTTCCCACACATTTCTTCTCCTTTCCCTTATATTCCCTTTCACTATTATTTATATTCCCCAAATGAATGAGAACATATAATGTTTGTCCTTCTCTGATTGACTTACTTCACTCAGCATAATACCCTCCAGTTCCATCCACGTTAACATTTGCTTTATTTTTTTACATTGAGATTAAACCTATGAATAAGGAAATATATACATTATAATTTCATTGAATATACAAGCCCTAGAACTATAATATGCTGTGAAAATGAATTTCTTAAAAAGAATATAGTATTCAGATAACATTAATGGCTTACTGTTGCTTACATGTCTATATAAGATGAGCATTAGCTCTAATGGTCAACAACAAAAGCACCTAAAGATATTTGAATTTTCTCATTTTGCCATTTTCTATAATTATTTTTAACTTACAGTCTTTTCCAGGACTGTACATCTCAAGAAATTATAAACAGCCGGTCAAAAATATTGTACTTCCATAAATGGTGTTTATCCTTGTGCTTATATTGGACGCATGCAGATGATCAGAAGGATCTCCTTATTTTAACAACCTTAATTTACTCATACTTACAAAATTCCTTTTACCATATAAGGTAACATATTCTCAGGGTGAATTAGGACATGGACATCTTTACATGTGGACATAATTTGGCCTACTACACTCTCATATAGAATAATTATTTCCTTGCAAAATACAGCGATTAAGCTATTGAATATATTTTCAGTAACCATTAGCTTATCTCAATATATTAGGAGATTTTTAGCCTGAAATATCATTTCCATTTTAGTGTCTTTCGAATTTAAATTTTCATTACATGCCAACAAATTAGAAAAGTGAGAACAAACAACAATGACAAGATTACCAGATGGCCTTTTAAAAGGGTGTTACCACAAGGCAGGAGTTTATCCAGTTATTTGTGTACTGTGGTGTGAGACATGAGAAAAATTACTGTTAAAACTTTATAATTTTGATTTAAAAAGAAAAAAATATAATTTTCTTTATTTTTTTTAAATTTTTATTTATTTATGATAGTCACACAGAGAGAGAGAGAGAGAGAGAGAGAGAGAGAGAGGCAGAGACACAGGCAGAGGGAGAAGCAGGCTCCATGCACCGGGAGCCCGAAGTGGGATTCGATCCCGAGTCTCCAGGATGGCACCCTGGGCCAAAGGCAGGCGCCAAACAGCTGCGCCACCCAGGGATCCCTTCTTTAATTTTAATGGTGATTTTTATTAATTGGACACATATACCATGTGCCAGATGCCATCCTGAGTACTTTATAAATATCACTATGGTTAGTCTTCAAGCACTCTTACTATTCTCATTACAAGTGAAGAAGCTGAGTTACAGAGAGCTCAGGTGTCTTGCATAAGATGACACAACTAGTAAGCGGTGGATCAAGGATTCCCAGGTCAGAGTAAAGGGAAATTTGGATTTGGGTAGTAGGTTCCATGCCATCCACAACCACTGTTTATAAACTCAACATGTATTCTGAGTGCTCTGTGTCCTGTTGTTGAATTCAGACCACTAAATCAGACTCTCCCTCTTTTAGTTTCATTTCCTCCAAATATATCAAGACTTTGGTATATCAAAACTGTAAAAATAATTTAAAAGTTTGAAAAGGAAAGATTCAAGGTATCTTCTCAGTCGTTGATGAAAGTGATTTAAAGAAGGTTGAATTACCTAATGGGAGATCCTGTATACACATTTATGAATCTTGTATATCATGTAACAAAAATGTCTTTATATATATATATATATATATATATATATATATATATATATATAAAGCATCTATGCCACTTAACAGAAAACTAAGGTAAAATGAATTTTTTTCCTTAAAGTCTTTTAATACTAAGGTGAATAAAGTTGCACTGCTCAATGTGGCTTATATATAATCTATGTGTTTATATCTAATATACTAATTTAAAATCAGTTGTTGGAATATAAGATTATTTGAAGACAAAAGGCAATTATTAGGTTCTCAAAAGCAAATATAGAAGAGATAACATTATCTTATTCCTATAATTTCAGAAAATTTTAAAGATAAATTAGCACCCTTGAAATTTAAAATTTCATACTTTAAAAAATTTAATCCCAGTAGTTAACATACACTGTTATATTGGCTTCATGTGTACAATATAGCAAGTCAACAATTCTGTACATTACTCAGTGCTTATCAGGATAAGTGTACCCCTTTTTTTTTTTTTTTTAGGATAAGTGTACCCTTAATCCTCTTTATCTATTTCACCCATCCTCCCACACAGCTACCCTCTATTCTCTTTAGTTAAGAGTCTGTTTTTTTGGTTTGTCTCTTTATTTTTCTGTTATTTGTTTGTTTTGTTAGTCAAATTCCACATATTAGTGAAATCATTTTCTTTTGATAACTGACATAACTGGTGCTAAGAATTTCAATTCCATTTTTATTCTTAGATAGCCATAAGACATATTTCAAATTTAGCCCAAGATTTATATATTTCTATTGCTTTGTTATCCTATAAGAATGATTTTTATATTTGTTCTCAACTCAGTTTTTCCCAAAATATTATTTATAAAAATGAGGAAATTGATTCTTAGGGATAAAAACTATAAAGTTATGAAATGTGGTATTTTGTTTAGAGGATTATGTGAATTTCCACTATTGAATTTCTTATCCATTTGCTTAATGTAATGGCATATAATTTGAAATAAAATGAGATTTTAAAGCTTTTGAGACCAACAGATCATATAAAAATCTAGGAAAAAACAACCAACAAAAAAATTTTAAAAGTGGGCAAACAACTTGAATGATATTTTTTCCAAAGGAGATATGTAAGTAGTCAAAAAGTGCATAAAGAAATGCTCAACATCATAAACCATTAGGGAAATGCAAATAAAAACACAATGAGATACCACTTTATATCCATTACAGTAGCTTTATAAGGAAGACATAAAATAGTTAAATGTTGGCAAAGATGGGAAATCGGAAACTTAGTGCATTGCTGGTGGAATACAAAAGGTGCATATGCTGTGAAAAATAGTATAGTCATTCCTGGAAAAAATTAAATTTATAATTACTATATGATGCAGAAATTCTACTTCTGAAAATATACACAAAAGAATTGAAAGTAAAGACTTGAATAGATACCTGTACACCAATGGATAAAACAAATACATGCAAAGGAATATTATTCAACCTTAAAATGTAAAAAAAAAATCTGATTTAGACTTGAAGACATTATACTAAGTGAAATAAGTCAGAACAAAATAGGGGGAGTATTGTATGATTTCACTTGTATTAGCTTCTTAGAATGGTAGAATTCATAGAAGCAGAAAACAGACCAGGGGTTACCATGGACTAAAAGGAGGGCCAAAATGGGAGTTTATTGTGTAATGGGGTACAGACCTTCAGTGGAGGTTGGAAAATTCTGAAGATGTATAATGGTTGTACGATATTATGAGTGTCCTTAATGCCAATGAACTGTATATGTAAAGATGAGTTAAATGTTAAATTTTATGTTGTTTTTTTATATGGTCATGTACTAAAAATCTGGAAAAATCATGGTTTCTCTGTGCTCTATGACAGAAGTAGGAATTAAATAAAGTAACTTTTCTCTGTAGCTTGACAAAATAATAAGCAATATTTTTGTATAATTTTTATTAGTTGATTATTTCACTTTGTCCACATACATTTGAGTACAAATATATATATTTTATATTAGTAAAACCATCAGAACTAAAAGTTTTTAAGAAAGGAACACTAGTTCTATTTTTTCCTAAAAGTTAAAATGATTCATATTCATCATAAACATTAAATAACAGATGAAAAAGCAAATAAATTTTAAAAATTGAACAAGTTATTCCTCTCAATAGAAAACATATATACTATTTGGTAGCTATTATTCCAAACATTTCCTTATTAATAAAAATTATTTCTTTTTCTTTTTTTCTCCAAGTTAACATAGAGTGCTATTTTATAGTTTCAGGTTTACAACATAATTATCAACCATTCTATGCATTTGTCAGTACTCATCAAGATAAATGTACTTTCTTTTAAACTTTTTAAAAGATTTTATTTAAATTCAATTTGCCAACAGATAGTATAACATCCAGTGCTCTTTTCATTATGTGCAAACAAAGGGTTGCAGAAGTGGGGGTGGGAGTATAGGATAACAAGATAAGTTTACTCTTAATAATTTTTATCTATTTCACCTACACCCCCTTACCTCTTCACTGCCAACTATCAGTTTATTCTCTGTAGTTAAGTCTGTTTTTTGTTGTCATTGTCTCATTTTCTTTAATTTCTTAAATTCAATGCTCAAGTGAAATCATATGGTATTTGTCTTTTCTGACTGACTTATTTCACTTAGCAATATATCCTATAGATTTGTCCATATCCATGTTGTGGCAAAAGGCATGATTTCATCCTTCTTTATGGCTAAATAGTATTCCTGCATGTGTATGTGTGTGTGTGTGTACCCCACCTTCTTTATCCATTCATCTATCTGTGGACACTTGGATTATCTCCATGTCTTAGCTATTGTAAATAATTCTGCAATAAACGTAGAGGTGCATCCATCTTTTCAAATTAATGTTTTCATTTTCTTTGGGTAAATAACAGCTGGTGGAGTTACAAGATCATGTGGTATTTTTATTTTTAATTTTTTGAGAACTCCCATACTTATTTCCACAGTTGCTGCATTAATTTACATTCCCATCAACCGTGCACAAATGTTTCTTTTTCTCCACATCACCACCAGCATTTATTATTTCTTGTGTTTTTAATTTTAGCTATTTTCCTTAGTCCCCATCGTCGTCTTCACCCATCCTCTCAGCCAATTCCCCTCTGGTAATCATCAGTTTGTTCTCTATAATGAAGAGCCTGTTTCTTGGTTTGTCTCTCTTTTTTTCCTTTCCATTGCTTGTTTTGTTTCTTAATTCCACAAATGAGTTGAAATAATATATTTGTCTTTCCATGACTGATTTATTTTACATAGTCCCTTTTTAAATTGGATTATTTGTGGGTTTTTGTCTTGTTTTATGTTTTCTTTGGTATTGAGTTGTATAAGGTCTTTATATTTTTTGAATATTTACTCCTTATTAGATATATCATTTGCAAATATCTTCTTCCATTCAGTACGTTATCTTTTTGTTTTGTTGATGGTTTCCCTTGCTTTTTACTTAAGTGTAATTGATACACAATGTTACATTAATTTCAGGTGTACAACATAATTATTTTACCACTCTATACATTATGCTATACTCACCACAGTGTAGCTATCATCTGTCACCATACAATGCCATTACAATACTGTTGATTATATTCTTTATGCTGTGCCTCTTATTCCCATGACTTATTCATTCCATAATGGAAGCCTGTATCTCCCAGTTCCCTTCACCCATGTTACCCTGCCCCACTCCATCTGGTAACCATCAATTTGTTCTTTATATTTAAAGGTCTGATTCTGCTTTTTGTTTGTTTGTTTGTTTGTTTATTATTATTTTTTAATTCTTGCTGAGTAAAATCTCATATTTCTCAGTCTGACTTATTTAATTTAGCTGATACCTTCTAGGTTTATCTGTGTTGTCACAAATGACACCATCTCATCCTTTTTAAGTTTAAAACATAGTGTTATTATTTATGTGCTAGTTTAAAGCAAAGAAAATGTTTAGTTTTACTTTAATTTAACTTGAAAAAGAATCCAGGATGAAGGAATTGCTAAATTTTCTTGAAGGTTTATCTACAACAAAGACATAATTACTGAAAACCAATGTGTGTACAGGCATGCATGTGTGTATGTGTACATACACTAGGGCACACCAACACATGCATACCTGCTAGAGTTGGAAATGTTAAGTAAGTTCTTGCAAGTTATGTTTCTTTTTACCTACGTGTTTCTGATTTAAGTTTATTCTGACTCCATGGCTTTATTATCTGAGAAAAATAGCAAAAACATAACTATATATGCACCCACATAGCTTTTATTTATCTTTTTATCTTTACTAAAGTTAGATTATAAATTTTACCATGTCAAGTTTCAAATGTGATATTCTGTTACTGTAAATCCCCTCTGTCAGCCTTAGTTACATGTTTAAATAAATTTAATGGTCATTGGGATCCCTGGGTGGCGCAGCGGTTTGGCGCCTGCCTTTGGCCCAGGGCGCGATTCTGGAGACCCAGAATCGAATCCCACATCGGGCTCCCGGTGCATGGAGCCTGTTTCTCCCTCTGCCTATGTCTCTGCCTCTCTCTCTCTCTCTCTCTGTGACTATCATAAATAAATAAAAATTTAAAAAAAAATTAAAAAAAAATTAATGGTCATTATTTAACATTTATTTAAAGTTAGGCATACAATGGCTGGAGTTTACTGCCTGGTTTAAAGTCTAGGACATAGACTTTCATTCAACTCATAGTTGTCTGTTTTTCACTATCAAATGGTTTTATTCAGATTGTTAGGTGTGCTCCATATTCCCTGTCTCTCATGTGTTAAGAATATTAGTATAGGGACACCTGGGTGGCTCACCGGTTGAGCATCTGCCTTCTGCTTAGGTCGTGGTCTTAGGTCCAGGGATCGAGTCCGTCATCAGTTTCCTTGCAGGGAGCCTGTTTCTTTTCTTTCTTTTTTTGGCTGGGTACAGTATACTTTATTGATGGTACATGACAAGGTAGGGCTCCCCAAGCCCCTCCCCTTCCTCGGGGTCTAGGATGTAAATTGGAGGTCAGAAGATTCTCAGTGTGTTGGGAGATTAAATTGGGGCAGGGACTCCCCAGCAGCTGAGGGCTTCTCTCTTCCTCTTGTTCTTACTGGGGCTGGTGGTCCAGGAGGCTCTTACTCCTTGGAGGCCATGTGGACCATGACGTCCACCACCCGGCTGCTGTAGCTGAATTCATTGTCATACCAGGAAATGAGCTTGACAAAGTGGTCATTGAGGGCAATGCCAGCCTCAGCGTCGAAGGTGGAAGAGTGGGTGTCACTGTTGAAGTCACAGGAGACAACCTGGTCCTCAGTGTAGCCCAGGATGCCCTTGAGGGGGCCTCCGATGCCTGCTTCACTACCTTCTTGATGTCGTCATATTTGGCAGCTTTCTCCAGGCGGCAGGTCAGATCCACAACTGACACATTGGGGGTGGGGACACAGAAGGCCATGCCAGTGAGCTTCCCGTTCAGCTCAGGGATGACCTTGCCCACAGCCTTGGCGGCGCCAGTGGAAGCAGGGATGATGTTCTGGGCAGCCCCTCACCGTCAGGCCACAGCTTCCCAGAGGGGCCGTCCACTGTCTTCTGGGTGGCAGTGATGGCATGGACGGTGGTCATGAGGCCCTCCACGATGCCGAAGTGGTCATGGATGACTTTGGCTAGAGGAGCCAAGCAGTTGGTGGTGCAGGAGGCATTGCTGACAATCTTGAGGGAGTGGTCATACTTCTCCTGGTTCACGCCCATCACAAACATGGGGGCATCAGCAGAAGGAGCAGAGATGATGACCCTCTTGGCCCCGCCCTTCAAGTGAGCCCCAGCCTTCTCCATGGTGGTGAAGACCCCAGTGGACTCCACAACATACTCAGCACCAGCATCACCCCATTTGATGTTGGCGGGATCTTGCTCCTGGAAGATGGAGATGGACTTCCCATTGATGACAAGTTTCCCGTTCTCAGCCTTGACTGTGCCGTGGAATTTGCTGTGGGTAGAATCATACTGGAACATGTACACCATGTAGTGGAGATCAATGAAGGGGTCATTGATGGCGACAATATCCACTTTGCCAGAGTTAAAAGCAGCCCTGGTGACCAGGCGCCCAATACGGCCAAATCCATTCACTCCAACCTTCACCATCGTGTCTCGGGGGCGCGGCTGGCCCTGCACCAGAAGATGCAGCTGGCTGTCGGACGGGGAGGAGCAGAGAGCCAGAGAGCCTGTTTCTCCCTCTGTCTTTGCCTCTGCCTCTCTCTCTGTGTCTCTCATGAATAAATAAATAAAAATCTTAAAAAATAATATTAGTATATTACTTTCATATTAAAGGACATTTTGGACATTTTATTTTTCACATACATCTATAGATATTACTCCATGTACCCTGTTGTTTCATGCTACTCTGAAGACATTTGGCTCCAACATTCATAGATATTTGCTTTTTTAAAAGATTTTATTTATTTATTTATTTGAGAAGAAGAAAGCATTAGTGGGAGTAGAGGCAAGGGGAGAGCAGGGAGTCCGATGCAGAGCTCCATCCTGGGACTCCAGGATCACAACCTGAGCCAAAGGCAGACGTTTAACTGAGCCACAAAGCACCCCGATATTTGCTTTTTTATGTTTGGATGGTCAAAGAACATTCTTCACCCATGGAGTTCAGCAGTATCATCAGTTTGAGCTTTGAAATTGAATTTCTAAAAAATTTCTCTTCTGGATCCCCTAAAATTCCGTATAATAATGGCAAGGTTTTATTCCTTTTTATAGCTGAAAAATATTCCATTATCCTATTTTCTTTATTCATTTATCTGTTGGTGGACACTTATGTGTTCTGTATCTTGACTATTATAAACAACGCTGCAGTAACAAGGGGGGAATATGTATTTTTGAGTTAGTGTTTGGTTTTCTTCAGATAAATACCCTCAAGTGGAATTGCTGGATCATATAGTAGTTCTATTTCTAATTTTTTGAAGAATCTTCATACTGTTTTCCATAGTGACTGCACCAATTTATATTTTCACCAACAGTGCCCAGGAACACTTTTCTTCACATCTAACACTTGTTATTTCTTGTCTTTTTGATAATAACCATTCTAACAAGTATAAGGTGATATCTCATTGTGGTTTTGATTTGCCTAATAATTAGTAATGTTGAGCATCTTTTCATGTACTTGCTGTCCATTTCTGTGTCTGTGTCTAAGTCTGTTCAGAAGTGTTGCCAGTTTTTTAATTGTAGTGTCTGGTTTCTTTCTTTGCTGTTGAGTTGTATGGGTTCTTTATACATTTTAGATATTATTAATACCTTATCAGATATATAATTTGCAATTACTTTCTTCCATTCAGTAGATTGCCTTTTCATTTTATCAATGATTTCCCCTCCTGCACAGAAGTATTTTTGTTTAAAGTACCACTTGTTTATTTTTACGTTGGTGCCAAATCCAACAGCTCATTGCCATGAACAATGGCAGGAGTTTACTGTCTACATTTTCTTATAGGATTTTTCTGGTTTCAGGTTTCATATTCAAGTCTTTAATTCATTCTGAGCTAATTTTTGTGTATGTTATAAGATAGTGGTCCAGTTCCATATTTTTACATGTACCTGTTCAGTTTTCCCAGCAGCATTTATTGAAGAGACTGTCTTTTCTCCATTGCATACTCTTGGCTCCTTTGTCATAAATTAGTTGTCCATATATGTATACATTTGTTTCTGGGGTCTCCATTCTGTTCTCTATTCTAGGTTTATCTACATGTCTACCTTTATGCTAAGGAGTTGATCATTCCTTAAATCAATATTTTCCTAGAATATTATACAGATTATACCCACAACTGTAATTTTTCCCTTCATTTCAGGCAATATACTTTTATTTATCATACACATCATTTACCACTTCCCTGATATTTTGTTTACAACACCTGTTTAAGAATACCATCACATGCATATTGTACTTCATTTGTCTGTCATCCTAATTGGTTATCTTTTACCAAATTATTTTTATATAATGAAAATATTTATTACTTTATATAATAAAAATATAATAGGTTTTTCCATTTTATGTCCTGGAGATTTTCAAGTTTGGCTATGATGCCCCTATTTTCAGTCATGTTTTTCTTTTTTCAGTCATGTTTACTAATATTTCATTTTAAAAATTTTCTCCTCTGTGATCCTTTATGCTTATTTCCTCTATACTGAGTGAGAAAAACTCCTTTAATCTCTATTTGCTGTATCATAATCACTTATTTGAATCTTTGTACCTCATATTTACACATTTTATTTTTTTATTGTTCATAGAGAAGTCAGAATATCTGCAGTTTTCTTTGATACTGAAATAAACTATTATTTTTCTAGGTTGGTCCAGCATTTCATTGACTATTTACTTTTAAGACATTAAAAGTCTTCATTTAACTTTTGATTATCTCTTTTTCTCTTTTGCAATTTTTTGAGCCCAGATCAGGTAGTGGATTCCTTTGTGATTATTTTATTTCAGTGGGGCAAGCTCTACATATGTGATGTGGGGTGTATGTTCTGATAGAAAGGAGGCAGCTGGCATGGTCTGCAGGCTTTTAAAGGATGCATTATCTCCAGCACCATATAGCCAATTTGTTTACTCTGGAAGCTCATGGCTTTTTATCATTAAAATCACACACTAGTGCACAGGTGAGTTTTTGGTTACTAAGTTGTAGTTGTGTCCCATTTTTTTCATTTGAAAAAAGCAGTAATATTTCTTACTTTTGTTAATTTTTTTTTCAGTGAAAGTAAACGTAGAGAAATGAAGCAAAAGTGCCTTCATTTGGTCATCTAATCTGGAGTTTGAAAATTTTAGTAACTGCTACAAAAACTTGAAAAGATATATCCAAAAATTCTTCTTTTAAAAAGGATTCACACTTGCTTCTTGTCTAAAATCTATGTGCAAGAGTGGCCTAAAGAATAACTGCAAAGCATAATTAAATGGAGTGAGGTAGTAGACATTTGGAAACATTAAGATATTCAAAGCAATAAGTTAGTAAAAATTCCATTTTCTTGTAAATTGTTATTTCACGGAAGCATTATTGATGTAATTGCTGTAGCTAACAAAGCACAATAGCACTATAAGCAATTTCATCCAGGTTTAAATTTGGTTTTAGAAATAGTCTATATATCTTAAAACAGTAGAAGAAACTTGCATATCTAAACATAATCAGTTGAAAGTTTTCTAGTAGTAATTATTTTTTACTTTGCCAGCTATTCACATCAAAGTTACAAAATCAGCTACTGTTCTCAAGTACAACTATAATAAGCTTTAATATATACTCCTATATATCTTAATAGTATCATTTGCAAAAACAAATTTGGTCTGACTAAAATTTAGGCAAATTTAAAATGGTCTTGATTACATTATTATAGCTATAGTGTAAATTGTAAAAAAAACCTAGATATACAGCCTGGCTTAGTAAGCATATTTTTAGACTTCTAAGAAACATGAAAATGTGCAATTTATAATTTTAATTAAAATAGATGGAAATAGAGTATAACTTATAAAGTTTTACTTTATACTTTGTTGTATAAGTTTTTCTCAGAATCTTAAACCTTATCTGTATAGTACTTGCTTTGTATTTAATAAGCTCTATTGTTTTTCTAGAACTTGTTTTGTGGGGATCCCTGGGTGGCACAGCGCTTTGGCGCCTGCCTTTGGCCCAGGGCGCGATCCTGGAGATCCGGGATCGAATCCCATGTCGGGCTCCTGGTGCATGGAGCCTGCTTCTCCCTCTGCCTGTGTCTCTGCCTCTCTCTCTCTCTCTCCCTCTCTCTCTCTTTCTGTGTGTGTCTCTCATGAATAAATAAATCTTTTATTTTTAAAGATTTTATTTATTTATTTATTTATTTATTTATTTATTTATTTATTTATGAGAGACACACACAGAAAGAGAGAGGCAGAGACACAGGCAGAGGGAGGAGCAGGCTCCATGCAAGGAGGCAGATTGGACTCAATCCCGAGTCTCCAGGATCACACCCTGGGCTGAAGGCAGCGCTAAACCGCTGAGCCACCCAGGCATCCATATTTATGTTAATTCCAAACCCACACAATTCCCTCTCAAATATGTTAAGATGAAAAAATCATTAGAAGTATTGGCATCATAATTTTAATCATAGTATTTTTATTAGAATGCTTTGTAGATATGTTCAGCATCAATTTTTGATGAATATTCTGGGTTATCGAAAAACTTATCAAGAAGTTCCAATTTCTTCTCTGAAAGCTATATTTGCCTTTCATCAGTACCAAATATCAGTTATAAACAAATAAGTTTGCTTCAATATGATAATCACCAGAAGGATAATGTTATAGTATGTGGTAAAGCTGTCAACACTGACTTCCCAAGTCTGTGTTTAATGATGTAATTTTGGTACCTTGAAATGAGCCATTGTGGGAGTATTTGTACCAGGGGAAAAAATGAATACAATAAGTGACAACTTTTGAAGAAAAACAAAAAGTTTAGAGAGCTGCTCATTAACCATTTACCAGTGCAACATCACCTAATCATCTCAAGGAAAAATGAAAAGTTTACATTAATTCAGTTTGCACCTAAGGGATGGTGATGGTAAGAGGCTGTCGCTTCTGTGGATATGTCAATGTATCACCCAACACTTTACAATCAGCTTTATGAAAGAAATCGAATAACTGTAAAATGTCACCTAGGAAACAAACCATAGTTCAGTCAACAGGTTTCCATCTTGTTGATCAATTGACATTTAGGTTACATAGCATAGAACTTAGCTCTAGAGATCTGAATAGAGCTTGAAAAAAATAGATGTGAACTCTGAAGTTTCCAATTCCCAGCAATGGTACCTTGAGATAGTTACTTGTTATTTTCAGTCCTATTTCCCAAATGACAGAATATAAATGAAAATAATCCCTCACTTAAAGCATTTTTTAAAGACTGAATAATGAAATTCACATATCATGAAGGTTCCAAAATAGCTATACTGTAAAGTTTAGTTTCTATTATTGGGCTCTTTTAAGCTGCTTTGAGTTTATACAATGCCTTTCATTTCTTTTCTTGTAATAGTTGTAAGTTATCAGAGTTCCTCATTTCTAATAATCTTCCCAAGTCCTCAAGATTGCTTTGTTTCTGCAATGATAAAAATCCTAGAAAACTTTAATGTAACCAAAGGATTTTTATACTTCATAGTGCACACTGCATTTTATTAAAAACTGAATAAATAATAACAGTTATTCTTTTGGGCATACGTTATTCCCCTTCTCTACATTTATTTTGATACATTTGATTCATCCTCTTTGTGTGTATGTTTGTGAAATAAGATACCACGTAAGTGAAGGGCATGCATCATTTGGGAAAAAAATTAATATTTTATATTTTAAAATTTTGTTACAATATTTATTTTTTTTAATTGTTATATATGCTTAAATAAGGATATGAGATTTCATGTTCATCAAAGTGATGCATGAATTAAGACAAATTAAGAAATAGTATAGCTAAAGTTGGTTGCATCAAATAGGCTTAAAAATAATAACTCTTCCCTCAATATCATTAAATTCTGCTTCTCTTTTAGTTTGCTCATTTTGATTGTAAGTTTTAAATTTATAGGTATTAAATTTTATACTGCCTCTTTATATTTCCATGTACTATTAATTTGATCTTTATAACTATACTCTGAATGTATCCTACCTTTCTTGAGGGAGGTTTTCCTCTATTATATTTGTCCTATTGTGCACTATGTGATTTTAAAATTTATTTTTATAAAAAGAAAAACATGGGCTTTTTGATGGAAACGTTTAAAAGTTGAGGAGGACTATTCTAGGCCATTTCTAATAACTTTGCAACTCCTCAGGAACTCATGGCCCAAGTATTGCAACAAATGAGATAAAATGAGTCCTATTAAACAGAAAACTATTGAAATGGTGGGAGAATGTGTAAATATAAAAGATTCAAATATGGGATAACCGTAGTATTTTTGTCAATAGCAAATCTTCTTTTCTAATTTCATATATACTCAAAAGCTGTGGCACAAAATTAAAAATTGATTTATGTAGTTTTTGTTGCTGATATATAAGTGCTATTTAGATGAAAGTATTTGTGATTTTTAAAAATCCTAACTTGTTTATAAATAATATAATTTATCATATCTTTTATTTTCTCCAATTTATATTTCTGAGTGCTAAATTTCTCTTTAGGATATTAAGTATTTCTTAGGGAATTGTAGATTTTTTTTTTTTGGAATTGTGGAATATTTTGATTGAAATGTCACTTTTAAGATAAGAAATCTAGAAAGAAATTTTAAATAAAAATGTCTATGATACTTCAGTAAACCTGAAAACTGGCATTGATTTTATACTCTGGCTTATTTTTTGAAAGTATCAATTCATACTGCTTTTCATGTAACACAAACCCTTAAGTAAGAGACTTAAACTACTTTACACATTTAAACTAAGTGTGAATTCAATATCAGGATGTAGTCTTTCTATTATTAATTAGACCTAAAGTAAAATTGTTATGTTCTCATGCATATTTTCCCTAACATGTACATGATTTAAAATGTACACTTATGGGCACCTGGGTGGCTCAGGCAGTTAAGCACTTGATTTTTTATTTCAGCTCAGGTCATGATCTCAGGGTCATTAGATCAAGCCCCATATTGGGCTCTGCACTGGACATGGAGCCTGCTTATGATTCTCTCTCTCATTCTTCCTCTCCCTCTACCCCTCCACCCTCTGCTTCTCAAAAATAAAATAATAAAATAAAATAAAATAAAATAAAATAAAATAATAAAATAAAATAAACACTTATAAACAGCATTAACATAATCTTGAAAGATTCACTGATTTAAAGAATGTCTATGAATTTGTTCTTGTTCTGTTGCTGTCGTTTGTATCATTACATACCCTCAGTCTCTTTTTTCAGAGTTTTTTGGAATTCAACAAGAATATTTTGAAGCTTCCTACTCAAGTCAACTTAATTCTCTATCAGGCTTAATTCCTTTTATGCTTGGCTATGCTAAATTCCATGCCAACTGAATAACAAAATTAAATATATTCACAAAATCATAGATTCTTGGATTATTTTATATTCACCTATAAAAAGTAGAAGTTACTTTTTAGAGAAATTTTATAACAAAATATACTTTTAAAAAAATTGAATATAATTGATACACAGTGTTACATTAGTTTTAGGTGTACAACATGGTGATTTATGCATTATGTTTTATGTTACGTAAATCATTTATTTAAACTTCTATGACATTTATCCTGTATCAGATATAGTTATATTCTATTTTATATACTGTTTTGCTTTTTGTTCCAATGGCTTCACATTTTCTCATGTTGTTTCTCGAGTAAAATATTTTAAGGTCGTATGATTTATTTTCCATGTTTCATAGCCCAACACCACACACTATGCTTAATTATCACACTCAACAAACTCATTTAACAACTGAGACACAAAATAATTCACTCTGAAAGCTGGCATGTATTTTCATGCATGCAAATAAGTCTCAGTAATTATTCCAGGCTTTTATCATTCATCAATAATTATGAAAAAGCAGAAATCAGTTTCTTTTATAAAGTCCTGACAAGAGCATTTTCTATAAATCATGTATTCAATGGTAAAATTCTGAAAAGTAATGCTTTTTCTAACCTTGTAATCCAAGTGATGGCTCCTTTAACCAGACCTATGACTTCTATTCCAGAAGCTTCCTTAGTTACATCATCCAGTTTCATTTTGCTGAAATGTGATTTTAATATGCCCTTGCTATATGCTCACCTAGGTAAACTGAAGTAGAAAACTAGATAAAATATTTTGGTGAGTTTGAGAATTCAAATTTCATGAATGGAGTTTCCTCAATGAACATATTACTGTTAATCATTTTGAAAATTTTCTAACTCCAGTCATTTTATATTTTTTATATCTTTATTCTTACCAGTCTTTTAAAAGGGAGCTATAATAAAATATTCATAAAATGTTTAAAAACTTCTGTTTGGAGGATGTCTGTATGGCCCAGTCATGACCTCAGAATCCTGGGATCAAACCCCAGGTCAGGCTCTGAGCCCAGGGGAAGAGTCTGCTTGAGAATTCTCTCTCTCCTCCTGTTCCTCCTCCATGCATGCTCTCTCTCTGTCTCATAAATAAATAAATAAATAAATACATAAATACATAAATACATAAATACATAAAAACATATTTTAAAAAATAAAATTAAAACTTCTTTTGAATAGTAATTTTTAAAGATTTACTTATTTATCTGAGAGAGTGAGAGCATGAGTGGGAGAGGGGCAAAGATGGAGAGGGGAAAGAGAGAAGCAGACTCCACACTGAGTACACAATCTGACTGGGGGTGAGGGTGCTCAATCCCACAACCACAAGATCATGACAGGTTCCAAATCCAAGAGCCGGATGTTTAACCAACTGAGCCACCCAAGTACCCCTAGTAACATTTTGAAGTAATCAAAACAATTTATTAGAAGAAAAATCTTAAATGTACAGGTTGATAAGGCACATATTTCAAATGCATTTATTTAATATAAGTTTATGATATTCATGTCTTCAGTTGTATTGCATTGTTTACACTAATTTGCTTCTGATAATTTGCCAGATAATTGTATCTATTTTTTTTATTTTTTTATTTTTTTAAATATTTTTATTTATTTATTTATGAGAGAGAGAGAGAGAGAGAGGCAGAAACACAGGCAGAGGGAGAAGCAGACTCCATGCAGGGAGCCTGATGTGGGACTCGATCCCAGGACCCCAGGATCTGACCTGAGCCAAAGGCAGATGCTCAACCGCTGAGCCACCCAGGCTGCCCCATCTATTTGTTTTATAGCAGATATCTCAACAATTTTGGGTATAGATCTTTAAATAAAATGGTTTAATCAAAGAAATGTGAAACAGTAAATCTATCGCATCTCACAAAATTAAGAAGGCTAAAGTTTTCACATAGCCTAGGCATAACTTTCAACATAAGGATCTTACCCATGACTTCAATTGGTACTTGTGGGAGAGTTAATTTGGATATTAAGTGTTTAAAACCTCTTAATCATTCTTAAAGTAAAATACTTTCAGTAAACATTAAAATTGTAATCTATTTAATGTTCACTATATTATAATGTTTTCCAGGAAAACAATGGATATATTTTCACCTACTAAATAGTAAACTGTTAGAAAGATACTGATTAATGTTTAAATTGATTCAATAAGGTGTAATTAAAAAATTAGATAAGTATCTGCTGTCAAGAGAGCATGATGCTCCTTTGCTTATTATCATCCTATTTTTAATCTAATATTTGCATGACTTTATAAACAAAATTATTAGCAACTCAAAGACAACAAAATTACTGTCAAAATTAGAAGCAAGTGCATTTTCTTTCTTCATTATTGAAACCAACATATTTTAATCGTGATATTAACTAACCCTCCTGTAACTGCCTTTAATTTTCTAAAGATTTGTTAACAAATTATTTTAAATAAAATACTACAAGAAATTAAAAAGTTTTTCCCTAGATGGCATATGAGCAGATATAAACAATCCTCTTTATCTTTTATTAATTCACATGAGTAAGTAAAAATAGATATTCGCCACGCTTTTCATTTTAGTCCAATATGAAATACAATTTCTCTAAATAACTTGCTTCCTCTAAGATATTTATTATTAGAGGAGATGATATATTTAGTATGTAAGCTTAATAACTTTCAAGGCTCGCATTTTATGAGGGTTTTTATATGTCTATATATCACTATTTTACCTTTTTAAAACTTTAATATATTTGGAATATAAATAAATAAAAATTAATTTTTTAAAAAAAATCTAAATATTCCCTTGGGAAGTTAGATTGTGAGTTAGGAGAACAAACTAATGAATTGTAAAGTGACTTTCAATAACTTTCAATAACTCATCATTATAACGGTAAATCCATAACTAAAAATATTACTTGGGTACCACCCAATGCTAATAATGAGGTAATAAGTCAGATTTTATTTTTTAAAGTTTTCTTTCTTTCTGGATAATGTCAAAGTTTTTTCAGAAGTAAAATAGAGTTGTTATATTATTTTTTTTATATTATATTTTATAATAAAGATAACATAGAAAGTAAAAATCCTCTAACAAACTAGGTCAGATATATTTTCTGTCTTTTATAAACCCATCTAATTAATTCATCCAAACCTGAAATTCTTCATGGTAGCTATGTATTTTTTCTTTATGTTGCTCTCTCTATATTTATTCTCTTGGCCACAAGACTTACAATCTTCTTATATACTACATAATATATTTACTTATTTTGTTTATTGTTTATTTACTTCTTCCTCTATAATTAAGCTTCTTAAGGAAAGGTGTTTTCTTAACTTGTTCAATGATTCTGAAACAATTTGACATCTATATGTAAAAAGAAGAAGAATATTTCATCCCTTATATCATATAGAAAAATTAACTCACAATAAAAACCTAAAATATAAAACTTCTAGAAGAAAAAAACGAAAGATTGTGGTTTCAGGTTGGGCAAAATTTTCTAGATTCCTAAGTGTGATCTAAAAAAGAAAAAAATAAACCATCATAATTAAGCAATTATATTCTTCAAAACACACTGTTAAAAGATAAAACACAGACGAGAGAATATAGTTGAGCAATATATGTCTGGAAAAGAACTGATATCCCTAATCAATATAGAAATCACAAACCTCAATTTTAATAAACCGTCCTTAATAAAAATTAGCAAAAGATTTGATGTCTCACCAAATAAGCATATGAAAAGATGTTTAACATCATAGGCAACTGGGAAATAAAAATCCCAGTGAGACACCATTTCACACCATCACAATGGGATATGCAGGAAATGGCACATGCCAAGAACTGGCGAGGCTGTACATCAACTAGAACACTGATACACTGGTATAGAATTAAAAAGGGTGCAACCATTTGGACCAGCAATTTGCAGAGTCTTAAAAAAGTAAACACACTTAGGGAAATGCAATTAAAGCCAGAATGAGATACCAGCACACACCTACCAAAATGGTAAAAATGAAAAAGAAAGAAAATGCCAAATGTTGGTATAGACTTTGAGCAACTGGATTTCACAAACATTTCTGCTTAAAGTATATATGAATAAAACCATCTTGAGAAACTCTGTGGCAGTATCTATTATGAAAGAACATATGCATATCCTACAGCTCAGTACTTTCACTTCCAGGGTTATGACAAATAGAATAGTATAAAAATATTCACCAAAACTACATACAAGTATATTCATAGAATCTCTATACATAATAGCTCCAAATTAGCAAGTACCCAAATGTTTATCACAAGTACAATGGAAAAAATAATCATAGCATAGCCACAAAATTTAACTTTGTCAAAATTCATTGTTGTCCATAAGTTTTCTTTTCTGTATATATATTATACTTAATTTTGAAGATGAACAAAAATCCATGTTATACATAAGACTGATTAATTTTGTACAGAGCAATAAAACCATATCATTTTTTAAAAAATAAAATAAAAAATAAATATAATCACCATAAGACCCATCAATATCACACTTACGTATTAACCCCAATGACATAAAAGTTTATATTTACAGAAAATCTTTTCACAAATGTTTATACTGACTTTATTTATTTTCATTAAAAACTGGAAAACTCCAATATTTTTTAATTTGTTAGTAGATAAACTGTTGTACTTTCATTCAACATGCATACAATATGGGATACTATTCAGCAACACAAAGGAATAAAGTAGATACCCTTAATAACATGGATAATTGTGGAATATTTTATGCTAATTTAAGTAAGCAAGATTCAGAAGGCAGCAAGAATGATTTCATTTATATGCCTTTCTGGGAAAGCAATGCTGCAGGGGCAGAAAACAGATCAGCAATTGTTCTAAGACAGTTGGCAATTACCTTTGAGCAGTAAATTACAAAAATGGATAGCCAACAGGTGAGAGAAATTTGAGTTATAAAAATATATTTGCCATACTCATGGCTGTGTCTCATTGTATTATGTTTAATGTTCTTATTTTACATAGGCACATGACATACATAATTACAATGCATTTTACTGAAAGGTAAAGCTAAAAACAGTGTTTTTATTCACTGTTGGTTTTTTTTATACATTAATGTTGTACTGTTTTGTATTTTCAATAAGTATGACTAATCCTCACTCCTGAGTAATGATTTCAGTGTGTCTGATTAGGTGTTTTTAATAGAGTTACATTTCACTGTACTCTTGAAAAGCTATTGCAAAGAGGCCCCATCTATGAATACGCCTCTTGTATTTCCTAAGTCAGCACAAAAGAATGATCAAAGACAAATACAAAAATCCATTTGCAAATACAAAACATTTTAGAATTTTATAGACTATTATAATCTCAGTTACTCATCTCTCAACAGTGTTTTGAAAATTATTTGGTCATTATGAAGTTTCAAAAAATACCTCAGGAAAAGTAGAACTGGATATGATTTTGCCACATAGGTAGTTTTCTTTCTTTCTTTCTTTCTTTCTTTCTTTCTTTCTTTCTTTCTTTCTTTCTTCTTTCTTTCTTTCTTTCTTTTTCTTCTTTCTTTCTTTCTTTCTTTCTTTCTTTCTTTCTTTCTTTCTTTCTTCTTTCTCTTTCTTTCTTTCGTAAAAATCTTTAAATAATCCCTTATGATGGTTGTAATAGAAAATTTAGCTGCCCTTGTAAAGGTGGTGTTCAAGAGATTTTGCTTGCCTAGAATTTTGGTTATCATAAATTTTATCATTAAGCTTTTACCCTTAGAAATGACTTTATGTGGGCAGTCCAGGTGGCTCAGCGGTTTAGTGCCGCCTTCAGCCCAGCGCGTGATCCTTGAGACCAGGAATCAAGCCCCGCGTCCGGCACTCTGCATGGAGCCTGCTTCTCCCTCTACCTGTGTCTCTGTCTCTGTCTCTCTCTCGTCTCTAATGAATAAATAAATACAATCTTAAAAAAAAAAAAAAAGTAATGACTTCATGTAATAACAGAAAGCTGACGATTCAAATTCAAGGAAAAGTACACTATTTATTTGAGTAGCTATATTTGAGGAAAAAATCCACAAGAGTGTAAATCAAAAAAGAACATTTACCTGAAAATGGGAGTTGTGAAATAGCTAGCCTATTTTTATTGTTAAAAGGCCTACTTATATGGCATAGAATTTTAGTCAGGTTATACTATAACTTGATAAAATATTTACCAAATTCAAAATATAAATGCATTATGAGATTGTTATTAAACTTCTTAAGTAGCAATATATTTTTAGGCATTTTACCAACATCTATTTGTATTCAAAGTGGTAATATACTGATAATGAATTGACTTTAGCTTTACTTTTTCTTTAAAGTGGACTCCAGGAGGTTCTCTGTAAGATAACATTTCGTTATTCTACACCAATGCTTCTTTGGATATTGTATAAATTGAATTTAAATAAGTAGTATTCAAATCAAACTTTTCACTATTTTTAATATTAATGTGCTTTTTTCTTTATTAAAAATGTATAATTTAATTAAGAACTTGACTCATTAGTGAGAGAATAGGAATTATAAAACAGTGAAAAAGAACTCTCATTCATTGTTAGTGGGAGTGTAAAATGGTTACAGTGAAGAATACAGTTTGCGGGAAGACAGTTTGGCAGTTTCTTACAAATCTAAACATAGTCTACATATACAATTCAGTAACCATGCTCCTAAACATTAACTTATTTTAAAAAACATCCACAAAAAAATGTGCATGTGAATGTTTTTAGCAGCTTTATTCATATTACTCAAAACTGAAAGCAACCCAGGTATCTTTAACAGGTGAATGGATAGACAAACTATGGTACATCTATTCAAAGGAATTTTATTTATACATATTAAGAAATATGCTATTAAGCCACAAAAATACAAAGATCAGCCTTTATATACATACTGGAAGTAAAGGAAGCCAGCTTGAAAATATGTATGATTTCCATTGCATGATATTCTAGAAAAGGTAAATATGTAAGTAAAAAAAATCAGTAGCTGTTAAGGATTTATGGAGGGGAGACAGTTTTAAAAGGTAAAGCATGGAACATTGTGGGGGATGGTGAAATTATTCTGTATAACATTTCAACAGTGAATGCCTGGCATTATGCATTTGTCAAAACCCATAGAATTTTACAGCATTGAGTGAGCGTTAATGATGCAATTAAAAAATAATTTAGATACAGGCTTCCAGTTATGGAATGAACATGTCATGGGAATAAAGGCACAGCAGAGGGAATATTGTCAACTATATTGTAATAAAATTGTATGGTCACACATTTATGTTATATGGCCCCCCTTGGGGTGAGCTGGCATAATTTATAGTGAAGTTGAAACACCGTGTTGTACACCTGAAACTAATGTATCATTTTGTTTCAATTATACTCAAATAAAAAACATTTAAAATCTTTTAGGAAACCAAGGATGACAGTTTGGAATGCAGAATGTGGCTAAACAATCTAACTATATTACACTTATATGAAATTACTACAATAAAAAAGAGCAAAAAAGATACAATTCTAAGTAATGTTGAAAATGAATGGAATCTGTAAGACTAAAGGCAAAATGAATTGTACATAAGCACTGTGGTCTAGTTGATAATGTTGTTTCTCACAGGATATGGGCTAACAACTGTGATACCATCACTTGAAGTTAAACAATATAATAAATTTTCAGTAGATGGTGAGATCTAGGTTTCTCACTGTTGGAGTAAGAGGTTACAGATAAGCAAAAGGAGGAGGCCAGAATGATTAGAGTGAGAGGTATCTGCATACACGCATATTTAACTCAATATGGGTAGAGATGATTATTTATAGTTATAATTATAGATATCAGTGTATACATGAGTTAGCACACATATGTATATTTCCTTTCTGTGTCAGCTGAGGGGGCCTACAAACAATGGCACTCTAGTAGCAAATATTACCCCTAGCATCCAGATCTTGGTGTCTAACATCATTGTCCAATAAAAGGAAACAGGGCTTTTGGAGAAATAGATGATTCTCTAAGAATGGGCAGGAAATGTATAAGATGAGTCCAGAATATCTTTTAGTGCCACACAGAAAAATGGTGCTGATATTAAATATGAAGGTATGTCAGGGACATAGGAGCCAACTGAAATATCACCCAATGTTTAAACCTGGAAAAATTTAAGCAAAATTATAAGTAATGTATCGTTGCATTATAATCTAAAGTATGAAATAAACATACACAAGTTAATACTTAAATACTTGAATAAGCAAATAAGGGATAAGAGACAAATATTTATGCAAAACAATTCCAAATTATTTATGTAGATACTCTGTCCTCAAGAACATAGATCATAATTAACTTCCCATTCCTTAAGTGTTAGTTTCACGTAGTAACTTCTCTCCAAAGAGTACAGTATGAAAATGGGGAGGGAAGAATATTTCAGTGAATAAATCTGACCAATTTTCCTCATCCAGATGATCAAGTTTTACATTACAGTGAAGTTGTGTTGATAGTATGTACTCCTGGTTTCAAGTAAAAGTTATGCCAGTTTACCTCTGTGGCCTTCCTCCAAAAACATAACCAAAATCTAATTGTAAGCAAAACATTAGATAAATCCTACTTGAGGGATATTCCACAAAATACCTGAATAGTATTCCCCAAAATTGTTAAGTCATCAAACACAAAGAAAATCTAAGCAACTGTCACAGGTAAGAGAAGTCTAAGAGAAATAATAACTGAATGTAATATAGAATCCTTTGTGGGATCCTGCAACAGAAAAAGGATTTTAATTAAAAATTAAAGGAAGGAAATTTGAATATATGTGGACTTTAGTTAATGATAATATATCAATATAGGTTGATATAACAATGTCAATATTATTCTAACAAATGTGTCCATAAATATAAAATGTTAATAGGGGAAACATGTACTTATCTTTGCAATTTTTTAGGTCTAATTTTTTTTTAAATAAGAGGCTTATTTAAAAAATAAAATTAAAAGATTATTTTAAAAAGAAGCAATAATAAAAAAACAAAACGTGGATCAATTAAATACATAGATTTGATCCATACGGAAGCTTGAGCATATATCTATATCTAGGATTATGAAGAGGAAAACTTTGGGAGGAGTATACATGTCTACTGTATGAGTCAAAATCTCTTCAAGATGACATACAATTTTAGGAGGTATGAATCTTAAATTTCTCAAGTATAATAAATACAGTGGGGGGACTAAGTGTAGTATATGATAACTCTTTTACACATTTTTTTTCCACAGAATCAATGGAACAGAATATTTGTATAATTTCTGAGTATAAATGTTGAATTAGTGATTACTCTCACAGAAACTTTGGTTTAATATTTTATGTGGGAGAAAAGCTGTATATCCAAGAAAGAAATGTTTACTATTTGATGTAAGAAATAAGACTCATTTAAATTTAATAAGATATGCAAGATACATCCACGAAGGCAAAAGAAACAAAAGCAAAAATGAACTATTGGGACTTCATCAAGATAAGAAGGTTTTGCACAGCAAAGGATACAGTCAACAAAACTCAAAGACAACCTACAGAATGGGAGAAGATATTTGCAAATGACATATCAGATAAAGGGCTAGTTTCCAAGATCTATAAAGAACTTCTTAAACTCAACACCAAAGAAACAAACAATCCAATCATGAAATGGGCAAAAGACATGAACAGAAATCTCACAGAGGAAGACATAGACATGGCCAACGTGCATATGAGAAAATGCTCTGCATCACTTGCCATCAGGGAAATACAAATCAAAACCACAATGAGATACCACCTCACACCAGTGAGAATGGGGAAAATTAACAAGGCAGGAAACAACAAATGTTGGAGAGGATGCGGAGAAAAGGGAACCCTCATACACTGTTGGTGGGAATGTGAACTGGTGCAGCCACTCTGGAAAACTGTGTGGAGGTTCCTCAAACAGTTAAAAATATACCTGCCCTATGACCCAGCAATTGCACTGTTGGGGATTTACCCCAAAGATACAAATGCAATGAAACGCCAGGACACCTGCACCCCGATGTTTATAGCAGCAATGGCCACGATAGCCAAACTGTGGAAGGAGCCTCGGTGTCCATCGAAAGATGAATGGATAAAGAAGATGTGGTTTATGTATACAATGGAATATTACTCAGCTATTAGAAATGACAAATACCCACCATTTGCTTCAACGTGGATGGAACTGGAGGGTATTATGCTGAGTGAAGTAAGTCAGTCGGAGAAGGACAAACATTATATGTTCTCATTCATTTGGGGAATATAAATAATAGTGAAAGGGAATATAAGGGAAGGGAGAAGAAATGTGTGGGAAATATCAGAAAGGGAGACAGAACGTAAAGACTGCTAACTCTGGGAAACGAACTAGGGGTGGTAGAAGGGGAGGAGGGCGGGGGGTGGGAGTGAATGGGTGACGGGCACTGGGGGTTATTCTGTATGTTAGTAAATAAAAAATAAATTAAAAAAAATAAAATAAAATAAAATACTAAAATACAAACCCCCCCCCCAAAAAAAATTACCAAAAACCTCAAAGAGCTTTTGTTTATATGGATTATTATGTGCATTAACTATTATTTACCATATTTGAGATAAAAATTAGAAAAAAAAAAAACCGGACATATTTAATGTATACAATTTGATGAGTTTGGAGATATGCCTATACCCATGAAACCATCACCACAATCAAGGTAATAAACACATCCGCCAGCTCCAAAAATAAAATAAAATAAAATAAAATAAAATAAAATAAAATAAAATAAAATAAAATAAAATAAAATAAAATAAATTTAATAAGATAAAAATAGAGGTTAGCATTTAAAATGAGACATAAATTCCTATAGAAATTGTTAATATTTTTCTCAGGAAAAATTTATTGCAAAAAAGAACAATTCAAAAGAATGGAACTTATTATAAGTATATATTCATCACTAAATCTAAGGGACCTTCACTTTAGGTACATTAGAAGCTGGAACCCATGAAACATTTCCCATTATTCTTTTTTCTACTCTAATATTTGTTGCTTTCAATACAAAACTACCTATAACTTTTATATATTCACTAATCATTTTAAAAGAACTCATTTTATAATTGGCTGTTTGGTCTAAGAAATCACAATCATTTCCACTGTTTGAACTTTCCTTCACTAGCTCCACCTGCTTTTTTGTTATCTAAGACCAAAAACTAAATTTAATCTCATTAAAATAGTGAAGTTAAGAGAGGAGACAGAGAGAGAACAAAGAATATTATTACATTCCAAATACGTATATGTCAACAAAAGTTTATGTTGAAATTAAAGTTTAAGGGGGGGTACTTATCCATGTTACAGGTATGTTTGGGGTTCAGATTCAGGTTCAAATTGAGGTCACTTTCTCTCTCTCTCTTTCTTTTTTGTTTCAAGTTTTTATTTAAATTCCAGTTAGTTAAAATATAGTGTAATATTTGTTTCAGGAGCACATTCTTTTTTCATTTAAAATATATGGGATCCCTGGGTGGCGCAGCGGTTTAGTGCCTGCCTTTGGCCCAGGGCGCGATCCTGGAGACCCGGGATCGAATCCCACGTCAGGCTCCCAGTGCATGGAGCCTGCTTCTCCCTCTGCCTATGTCTCTGCCTCTCTCTCTCTCTCTGTGTGACTATCATAAATAAATAGAAAAAAAATTTTAAAAATAAAATAAAATATATGATTATGAATTCAACCTTGCCCGTTATTAGAATAGCATCTTGTTCCATCTGAAAACCCTCCTTCCTGTGATAATTCTTAAGGTTCAAAAGGCATTACACAGTCCAAAAAGTCTTGTAGATAAATATTATTTACTTCTGGACATGATAATCTCAGAATGTACTTCAGAGAGTCCCCAGGTACTGCTTCCATTACATAGTATCCAACCCATTTCTGCTTGATAACCAATGTCCATCACCATAGACATCATAACCTCCTTTTCAGATTTTGGCTAAAAGTTCTTAGAGGAAAACTTACTGTTCACTGAGATCCCTTGAGTCCCCAATTTCATTAATTTATCCCATGTGACAGGAGTCCTTCTGTTTCTGTATTTTAGCATCAGTCCTGACAAAATCATACCTGTTTCCTCAGCATATGCCCCAAATACACAGAGGTATCTTCAAGGCAAAAAGTAGCTGCAGAGAGCTCAGTTCTCAAAGTCTTTCCTTTCTCTCCTATTGCTTCCACACCTTATCTAGCTAGGCTCACCTGAAGGCTGATTCTCACCATCTTGTCTAGTTACTATTGGAGCATAGATCTGTTAAAAATTATTCAATCTGACCAGAAAATGGAGATTCTATTTCTTAAATAAAAGAAAAAAAAATATTGTTATTGAAGGACACCCTACATATAAAGCATACAAACACTAAGGAAGTAGTTGATGGATTCTTACAGTGAGCCACAGGTGTGTAACCACTAGTCAAAAAATAGACAATCCAGGAACACACAATTCTCCCTTACACCTTCTCCCAATATCTATCTACTGCAACATTCCCACAGAAAACTGTTTTGAGTTCTACTTATATTCAAACTTAAGAAATGTTTTAAATGAAATAATTTACATAGATATGTTAATAAATTACATAGTATGTATTTTGTGTGTGGCTGACTTCTTTAATATTATGTCAGTGAGAATCATCAAAGTGCTGTACAAAGAATGTGTTCATTTTTTAAAAAGGTTTTATTTCTTTATTTGAGAGAGAGAGCGATAGAGCACTAGCGGGATTAGAGGGGTAGAGGGGCTCCCCTGGTGAGCAGGGAGCCTGACTTGGGGCTCTGTCCTAGGACCCTGGGATCACTACCTAAACTGAAGTGAAGGTAGATGCTTAACTGACAGAGCCACCCAGGTGCCCAGAGTGTGTTTATTTTTATTGTTTAGTGTTTCGATGTGTGAATACATAAGAGATATTTTATTCATTATACTGTTAGTGAATATTCTTAAACATGTCTTTACACAAGTATGACTTCCTTTCAAGCATTCTGAGCTACAACCTAAGACGATTCTTCCAGAGGAACACCCTTCAATGCTTTAGCACTGACTTTAATGCAAAGCTTAAGCAAACAAATTATGTCAGTTTTTCTTTTATTTATCTTTTGGGGAGGAGAGACAATGTATTTTGCTTTTATTTTGAAGAACATTATTTCTGGATATAGAATTCTATGGCTCTCATATTACTGACATTCTTAACATTTTAACAAATGTCTAAAACAAATGATAAAGGAAGCTAAATTCTCAAGTAAAGCAGCAATTAGTATTAAGGCAAAATGATCAAGTTTTTTTGATATTTCAATCAAAGAGACTGAGTAATAATAGCTAGAATTTATTTTTCAGTCTGGGACTGTGTAAATAATTCTTGGTTAAAATAGACTAATTCTTAAGTAATACTTGCAGCAAAACTTTAGAAATCTATTCCATTATGATTTGGTTTTACAAATTGAATTATATTCAGTCCCACATTGGCATAAATCTTCCTTTTCTTTGTATCATGCTTAGAGATGTTTTAGTTGTGGTTTATATAAAATAACTTAAAATTCGTGGGAACTTCTTCAGATCAAATTACCCACTCTTTTTTGTTGTTGTTGTAAGGTTAAATTGAGAAGTATTAAATTAAATTAAATTTCAAAGGTTATTTAATGAAAATTAACTTTATTCCATATCAGGTTCTACAAATAAATTCATCGGATCAGAATTTTACATTTCATATGAGCATGTTAAGTCCTGCAGAAATAGACTGAAAGGAGTATATATTAGGAATTACAACATACCTTTGTATTGAAACTACTATACCAAGAGAAAGGAAGATAATAAAACTTAGGGCTCTTTTGGCTTCCCACTGCAAAATCCAAGTTAAACCTACTCTTCTCTTAAAATATAAAGAAATAAAAAACTACACAGTGAAGGAAACAATCAACAAAGCTAAAAGGTAGCTGACAGAGTGGTAGAAGATATTTGCAACTGGCATATCTGATAAAGGGTTAGTATCTAAAATCTATAAAGAATTTATATAACTCAACACCTAAAAATTAAATAATCCAAATAAAAAGTGGGCATAAAACATAAATAGACATTTCTCCAAAGAAGACATCCAGATGGCCAACAGACACATGAAAAGATATTCAAGAAAACACTCCTTGGGATGCCGAGGTGGCTCAGCAGTTGAGCATCTGCCTTGCTCAGGGTGTGATCCCAGGACTCTGGGATTGAGGCCCACATCGGGCTCCCTGCATGGAGCCTGCTCCCTCTGCCTGTGTCTCTGCCTCTGTGTGTGTGTGTGTGTGTGTGTGTGTGTGTTTGTTTGTGTCTCATGAATAAATAAATAAAATATTTAAAAAAAAACATATCACTTCTCATCAGGGAAATACACATCAAAACTGCAATGAGACATCACCTCACACCTTTAGAATGGCTAAAATCAACAGCACAAGAAACAGCAAGTGCTGGTGAGGATGTGGAGAAGGAGGAATCCCTTACCATGCTGTTGGGGGTTCAACTTGGTGTAGCCACTCTAGAAAACAGTATGGAGATTCCTCCAAAAGTCAAAAATAGAAGTATCCTATGATCCAGCAATAGCACTACTGGATATTTGCCCAAAGAATACAAAAATACTAATTCAAAGGGATACATGCACCCTGATTTTTATAGCATTATCTACATAACCAAACTATGGAAAGGGCCCAAGTGTCCATCAACTGATGAATGGGTAAAGAAGAGGTGGTATATATACACACTGGAATATTACTTGATTATCAAAATGGATGAAATCTTGCCATTTGCAATGACATGGGTAGGAGCTAGAGAGTCTTATGCTAAGTGAAATAAGTCAGGTAGAGAAAGACTAATACCATATGATTTCACTCATATGTAGAATTTAAGAAAAAAAAAACAAATAAGCAAAGGGAAAAAAAAGAGAGGAATATTAAGAAACAGACTCTTAACTATAGAGAATAAACTGATGTTTACCGGAGGGGAGGTGGGTGGAGGGATGGGTTAAATAGGTGATGGGGATTAAGGAGTGAACCTGTGATGGGCACCGAGTGTTGTATGAAAATGTTGAATCACTATATTGCATACCTGAAGCTAATATTACATTGCGTGTTAACTAACTGGAATTTAAATAAAAGCTTAAAAGATCCATTTGCTCACTTGAATACATTTTGAGTCATTGTGGATGGATTTGACTTTAGAGATGGTTGTAACCCAGGAGCCTAGATATTATAAATATTTCTCTCTTTTTTTTTTTTTTTTTTTTTTATCCCTGCCTTCTTCTGAATGTTACCTTCATTCAAAAGTTTGTTTGTCAAAGGTTGGCTTGCCTCTATATAAATTCTAAACCAGATTATAATCTTTTCTATAAATCTAACTGGAAAAATATCCAGAAACAACTTTAACGTCCTAGTTCATCATCTCTAGACCAATGACTACATGGAAATGAAGTATTGAAGTATTGAAGTGATTGTTCCAAATTTGGCCAATGACCATTTTTGAAATCAGGGGCTGGTTGGTAAATGTAGATAGGAACACTTGGTGGAAGTGAGAAAAACTAGTTCCTCATATAAAGAACATAGTCCTGGATGGCAAAAGCACTTAGTTATTACTTTTATTGCTATGTCTAACGATGGATATTACTCTATTATTTCTTCCTACATCTGTCTGCCTCTGAGACAAAAGTGGTGAAGTGCCACAAGTGAGTATTTTTCTTATCTTATCTGCTGATAATGGAAGTGTGGAGGTGACAGGAGTTGAGGTTGGTGGAGGTAGGGTATTATAAAGAAGTAAAGATAATATCTAGCAAAATATGTGCAAAACTGATGCAAGGGAGCAGCAGAGGTCTTGTGTCCATCCTTATATAACCTTTCAGAAAAATACTGCTGTACCACACCATGGTGTGCTATTTTGAAAAGACCTTCAAAGATATATAATGACAAAAGCCTATTGGATGTGTTTAATGGGACTCTCACTGTTGATGGCTTTTTTCGGCAAACTTGCTTTTGATGGTGAAGAATTTTGAAACTTATTATTTTGGATTTCACATATGCTGATAAAACTTTATCAAAGCTGAGATATAGTTTGCACCAGCCACTTTTGTTATAAAAGGGTTCAATTCCTCATATCAAAGAGATGCGTAATAAGAAAAATTACATGGGGTAACTCTAACTTTGCAGGTTACCAGCACTGGATATTTATATTTAAATCTGAAAGACTTGAAAGTAGTAAGGTCATTCATTTAATAATGTAAAATATTTCTACTTAGACAAATAAATATTGAAATTAAGAGGATTTTTTTTCTCTCATGGGAAGCTGTACCCTTATTCTCACTGGCTTAAAACATTAAAAAACTAAAGGGAGAAAAGAGCTACAGATTCTATAAATGTATAACAGAATGGAATATGAGTTCAATTTTACCATTCCACATTATAGTTGGGATTTACAGAACATTATTTCAGGCGTTGGAGAAATCAGAATTTCCCTTCTGTATTATAATATGCAAGGTTTTATCACCAGTTTTAAACTATAATTGCCAAGGTGTCAGGAATTCTGTATATTTATACCTGAACAAGTACATTAATGTACACAAAGCAATGAATAGGAATAAAGTTGTAAAAAAATAAGTAATATGGGTCTAGAAGTCTACGATATAAAATTATATACATACTGATTAAAATTTTGTGCAGAAGTAGGATCTACATCATAGAAACCATAGAATGGTATTCTGACCCCCTCAGAACATTCTAACTAGTGTTCACCTGAAAGTTTTTAATAGGTAAATTCACACACACACACACACACAAAGATAAATTGATGTAATTTTTTAAAACCAAATGCAGAATTTTTAAACATACATATTGACAGCTTTGTGTATATTAAGGGCTTATATGTCATATCATTTACCCTCATTTCAAAGGAGATTTCTTTTTTTTTTTTTTTCAGAAGTCAGCAGTCTCTCTTATTTCTTAAAAACAAATGAGTTTCAGGACTCCTGGGTGGCTCAGCAGTTGAGCATCTGCCTTTGGCTCAGGGCGTGATCCCAGAGGTCCAGGATTGAGTCCCACATCAGGCTCCCTGCAAGGAGCCTGCTTCTCCTTCTCCCTATGTCTCTGCCTTCTGTCTGTGTCTTTCATGAATAAATAAATTAAATCTTTAAAAAAAAAAGCAGTTTCCCATTGTTCATGGCTAGTATATAAAAAGACCATTTATTTCAGCATTTTTTGTTAAGGTAAAATTGATATATAATATTATACTTCAAACAAACAACATCATATTTTGATATTTGTATATATATATGTATATATATATATATATATATATATATATATATATATATATAATCAGTGACTACCAACATAAGTCTAGTTACCATCCATCACGGTAAAATTGAGCCCATTCATGCATTTCACCCAATTGTCAACCCCCTTCCCATTTGGTAACCACCAATCTTCTCTGTATATCTATGAGTCTGTTTTGTTTTGTTTATTTGTGTGTGCTTTATATTTCATATATAAGTGAAATCACCAATATTTATCTTTCTCCATCTGACTTATTTCACTTAGCATAATGATGCAAGCAAAGCTACTCATGCTGTTTGACAAAGTCCAGGCATGAGGGTTAATCCTGAAAAATCGGGAGAAGCCACAGCTGGCTCCCACTGATTCCTTTCACTTCGTTTTTGGCCATCTTCAGCATCATTATAATATTATTGGGGAATTTTCATAAAATAAATATGGAGTCTAAAAATAATCAAAATTTCTAACGTGCTTCTTACAATAAAACCCAATGCCCCTGGCTCTGTAATTTCTCTAATATGAGAAATGCTGAGTTTTTTGATCAGTTAAGGGTAAAAGAAATCTGGGAAACTAGCCCAGTTAAAGCTGTCATGGAAGAAGTCTTTCAGGCACCTCTTAAGTGTCAAGACAAGGAGACGACAGTTAATTAACCAATGGAACAAATATTTTGATAAAATAGGTTGTAAGTAGGTTACAGGTATTGTAAACTGATGGAAGAAAGTTAAACATTTCTGTATATAACCTTTAGACTATAATACCCCCTTTCATGTAACCATTGTACCACAGACTTGTTCTTCTACTGGAGTAGGTCACACTCTGTCTAGCACCCTTGTCCTTGTGTCACGATCATTGCTTTCTTAGGAAATCAATGAAGGCTATGTTAAACTGAAAGGAAAAATATTTCTTATGAGAAAAGCTGTTTCTTAATCTTTAGAATGATCTAAGATGCTTGTGATAAAATGTAAAATATAATTATCTACTAAAAAAGACACTGGAAAAAAAAGGCAATGTAAAATGATATAAATAAAGCCCCTTCAAAAAGATCAGGATAGATGTATGCACCCTGACTCTGTGTGTGTGCGTTTCCTCATTCCCCGAGGCCGTCCTTTTTTTCAAGAGACTGGAGCTGGACTCTGGCAGCATAATACCTTGAGACCCATTTATATCAGAAAAGGTAAGATTTCCTTCTTTTTTCATGAGTGAATAGTATTCCATTGTGTGTATGTTATGAATTTTTATATATAAATATATTGTATAATATTCATATATATATATATATACACACATATAGTATCCATTCATTTATATTTATATCTATTGATGAATACTTAGGTTGTTTCCCTAACTTAGCTATTGTAAATAATTCTCCATAAACATACGGGTGCATATGTATTTTCAAAATCATGTTTTGTATTTTTCAAATACCCTGAAGAGGAATAGCTGGTATTCAATGATAGTTTTACTTTTAATTATTTTGAGGAATCTCCAAACTATTATTCATAGTGGCTATGCCAATTTGCATTGTCATCAACAGTATAAATGTTTCCTTTTCTTCACATCCTCTCTCAAACTTAGTTTTTGTCTATTTGACCATAGATATTTTGACAGTTGTGTGGTAATAGTTCATTTTGCTTTTGATTTGCATTTCCTTGACAAATAGTGATGGTAAACATCTTTTCAAGTGTCTATTGACACCATCTGTATTTCTTCTTTGCAAAAAACATCTATTCATATCCTCTGCCCATTTTTAAATTGGGTTATTTATTTTGTTGTTGTTGAGTTATATGAGTTATTTATATATTTTAGATATTAACTCCTTATCAGATACATGATTTTCAAATATCTTCTTTCATTCAAGAGCATAGCTTTTCATTTTGTTGATTGTTTCCTTCACTGTGCAGAAGCTTGTTTTTTTGATATACTCCCGTTTTGTTTACTTTTGCTTTTGTTTCCCTTGCCTTTGGAGTCAGACCCAAAAAACATCACTAAGAACCAAGATCAAGATTTCAGCCTGTTTTCTCCTAGGAATTTGATGGATTCAAGTCTTACATTCAAGTCTAATCTATTTTGAGTTAGTTTTTGTGTGTAGTGTTAGATAGTAGTCTAGTTTTATTCTTTTGTATCTGGGTATCCCATTTCTCAGCATCATTTATTGAAGAGATTGTCCTTTCCTGATTGTATATTCTTGCTTCATTTGTTGTAAATTAACTGACCGTATACATATGGATTTACTTCTGGGATCTCTATTATGTTCCATTGATCTAAGTGTTTGTTTTTATGCCAATGGCATACTATTTGGATTATGTTAGCTTTGTAGCATGGTTTGAAATCAGGGGTTATGATACCTCCATTTATTCTTCTTACTCAAGATAGTTTTGGCTATCTATGGTCTTTTGTGGTTCCATACAAACATTAGAATTACTTGTTGTGGTTCTGTGAAAAATGCCACTGAGATTTTAATAGAGATTGTATTGAATCTATAGATTGCTTTGGATAGTATGGACATTTTAGCAATGTTTCTTCTTCCAACCCATGTGCATAAGATAACTTTCATTTATTTGTGTCTTCTTCAATTTCTTTTGTCAGTGTTTTGTAGTTTTCAGTGTACAGGGTTTTTTACCTCCTTGGATAAATTTATTCTTAGGTGTTTAATTTTTTTAGATACAATTGTAAACAGGAATGTTTTCTAAATTTCTCTTTTGGATATTTCATTATCAGTGTATAGAAACACAACAGGGGTGCCTGGGGAGCTCAGTCAGTTAAGTGTATTAAGAGTATTCTTTCTTCTTCAATTTTTTGGGAAAGTTTAAGAATAGCTTTTAAGTCTTTGAATGTTTGGTAGAATTCACCAGTGAAGCTGTTTGGTCTTGGGGTTTTGTTTGTTGGGAAGTTTTTGATGATCACTCTAACTCCTTCCTAATAATCAGTCTAGTCAGTTCTTTCTACATCTTCATAATTCAGTCTTGGAAGAGCATATGTTTCTAGGAATTTATCAATTTCTTCTAGGTTGTCCAGTTTGTTGACATATATTTGTTCTGAGAATTTTTTTTAATGATTCTGTGTATTTCTGTGGCATCAATTGTAAATTCACCTCTTTGTTTCTAATTTTATTTGAGTCCTCTTTTTTTCTCTTGTGAGTCTGGTTAGAGATTTGTTGATTTTGTATAATTTTTAGAGAACTAACTCTTAGTTTCATTAATCTTTGCTATTGTGTTTTAGTCTCTATTTCATTTATTTCCATTCTGACCTTTATTATTTCCTTCCTTCAACAAACTTTGGGTCCTTTTTTCCTTTGTTGTGGTGAAGTTGTGCAGCTACATTTCAAGTCTTTTTCAGAGGAAATTATTCCATATGTAGCTTTAGCTTTGTTGTATTTGTAGGTTGAGGTGAGTTCAAAATCCTTCTGTCATATCCTGTATCCTCCCTTCAGGGATTTACATTTTAATCCTCAATTCTGAAAGAAGGAAGTGGTAGTTCAGATAGGCTAAACAATTTTCCCAATAAAAAACAAAAACAAAACTATGTAGTATCCATTTCTGAGTCCATTTTTCCCTAATGTAGAAGTTGATGCTTTTTATTGTAGATAATCCTATTGTATTCCACATATATTTGATTAATACCTAGTATGAACTATACTCATGAAATCCTCATATTGTAAAGTGAGCTTGATTTTGTAATACTCAAATGCAGCTTATCGGTCTCTTTTTAAAAGTTGAAACCCTAATATCTGGCACCAATCTTTGGGAATGTTTTCATTCCCACATCCCTTTTCTCAGTAAATAATCAAAGTTTTATTAAGTTTCAACTATGTCCTGAGTGCTGTTTTAGATGTAGTTGGTATAGCAGGAAAAATTTAAACAGACAAATATCTATGCCCTCGTGGAAATGACATTCTGGAGGACAGAGTTAAGTAATAAATTAAATAAGCATATATTTACCATTTAAATGGTGAAAAAATCCATCAAGAAAAAAAGAGTAACGGCATATATTAGGATTGCAATTTTAAATAGAATAATTAAAGAAGTGCTCACTAAGAGGAGAGCAAAGATTAAATGCCACAGGTAAGATACCAGGTGGATACCTGGTGAAAGATAATTTCAGGCAAAAAACCCCTGCAAGTATAAAGGTTCTGAGATAGAAGTGTGTGGACTGTTCAATAATGAGCCAGGTGCCAGGTGTCCAGCATGGCTAAAGCAGAGAGAGTAGAGTAGAAAATACTGAAAGATGAAGTAACATTAAAATAACAAAATCAGAACATCCAACCTTTTATGTCACTGTAGGAACTCCAGCTTCACTTTGAGTGAAATGGAAACCCTTGGAAGATATAGAGAAAAAGTGTGACATGACCTCCAAATTTTAATAGAATGCTCTGGCTACTCAGTAAAGAGGTAAGAAAGAAAAATCAAGACCCATGAGAGATGGAGCAGTTAGTAGCAGAAACTTAATTTTATATATTTTGAGATTAAGGTACAGACTAGAATGCAGGTGGAGGCATGCCTGGGTAGCTTAGCAGTTGAGTGCCTTCAGCTCAGGGCATGATCCTGGGGTCTGTGATTGAGTCTTGCTTCGGGCTTCCTGCAGGGAGCAGGCTTCTCCCTCTGCCTATGTCTCTGCCTCTCTCTCTCTCTCTCTCTCTCTCTGTCTCTCATGAAAAAAATAAATAAAATATTTTAAAAATAGAATGCAGGTGGAGATACCAAATAGGAAGTTGGACATAAAATCTGGAGTTTGAGGAAGACATCTAGGCAGAACATATAAATTTAGGATTCATGAGTTTATGAATGGCATGTAAAATCCTGAGATTGGATGAGATCCCCTTGAATGAGTGTCAAGAGAGAAAGTCACAAAGCCCTCTAACAATAAGAAGTCACTTGTGTGGATGAAGAGAAACTATCACAATAGACTGAGAAGAAATGGCCATTAAGGTAGGATGAAGAGAAAGTATGGGTTACTGACAGCCAATACAAGAAAATGTTACAGGAAGAAGAGTCTATCAAAGACCACAGCATGTGTTGAAAGGTTGAGACTAAAAACTAATGCATTTATTAACATGACATGAATGTCATTGTTGGCATTTGCAAGTGGATTTTTGGTAGAATAAGAAAATATATGATGGGAGTGGAGTCAAGAGAGACAAGAAAGAGGGAGATTGGAGACAGCAAACATATACAACTCTTTCAAGTTTTTCTGTGAAGGAGAACTGGAAGGGAAAGTGAGGTTAGGAAAGGTTTCTTTTATTCGTTTAAAGAGAAAAAAACATTTCTTCTAAAACTAGAAAAGGTGCAGGAGGGACAAAGGAGAATTCCAGAATAAAGTTCCTTGAATTAATAGGGAGACATGGAAGCTGGCATACAAACATTAGTATTTGTCTTTACTGGGAACATAGTCACTCTGCCCTTTAAAAAAAATCCAAGAGAAGGTAAAAACATAAAGGTCAAAACTTGCAAATTGTTACCTCTGATTATCTCGATTTTCTTAGTGAGTTAGAAAGTGAGTCATTGATGGTCCTTGCAAGGACTGAAGAAGAGGGTTTGAGGAGGTGACTCTATGTGAAATCATTATACAAAATAATTAGAAAATGGACAGAAGAGATGGGATAATATGACTGCTTTTACCATTAGGATCCGGTTGAAAGTAAGAAACATGCCTTAACAAACACAATAGTGCAATATTCTGTTGCATTTTCTATTTTTCTACACATTATCTCTAGATAATAGGAAAAATAAATTTACTGAGTTATTCTATCAGAACCACTTGATATTCTTCCAGAAGCTTCACTATTTCCACTCAGGTTATAGCTTAATCACAGACTGAATTTGAATGCAAAGCCTAAGCTCAGTGTGTAGTTCTGTGGCTCTGCTTCCTGGAGTATATATAAATACACAATTATTTAACTTTTATTTTCAGCTCTGTGGAACATGCAGTCTCAAATGAAAGTTTCAGATTTTATTTGAGATAATCATTTAATAAATAATATTTTCATATATATGCATTTTATTCTCAAATTTAGTAACTTAGGAGAGTGTTATTTTGTTTGGTCTGTAGCAAGAACACTTCTTGAGTTTTCCTAGAGTTCAATGATATGGTAGGAATAGTGACTTCCCAGAACAGAAGCCAAAAAGAAGCTGACAGGAATGGCAGGAACAGACATCCAATCTGCAGTCATGAAATGGGAATGAACACTATGATTTGTAAGTAACATGGACTTCTTTCCCATACGTCTATTTAGAACTTGAAATTTTCAGTCAAGAGCTCCATATCCATCACTAGAGGTGAAAAAAAAAAAAAAAAAGCTTGCCAAAAAGTCCATCACTTAAAACCTGCATTTTGAGTGAATAGGCAATTTAAAGCTCTTAAGGAAATTACTTTGAGATAAAACAACTTACTTTTGGGGGCTGAGATTTTGAGTAGAGGACCATAAAGTAGAAATATTGTTATCTTTTGAAGTTCCTAAATTGCATCACGTGCATAAAAATATGCTCAATATTTATTTTAACTTCAATAAGAGGCTGTAATATTTTCCCACACCAAGATTTTATTTTCAACTGAAGCAGTAGTTGGAGGACTGGGGCTACCTTACCTACTGGCCCCTGGTGAGAAAGTTGCCAGTCAAAAGAAATTCCTCACAATTGTCAAACAAAGGGTTGCAGAAGGGGTGGTGGGTAGGGGGATGGGTGACTGGCATTGAGGAGGACACTTGATGGGATGAGCACTGGGTGTTATACCATATGTTGGCAAATTGAATTTAAGTAAAAACAAAAACAAAAAACAGCCCAACTGACCATCTGGGATTTTTCCTGATGAATTAGCTTTCTGAATGTTGTTGTTTATCTCCTGCTATCTTGAGGGTAAATACTAAGGGGTGCACTTCTCCTTGTCCTTTTTTTTCCTCTCCCTGTCCTTTTTTAAGAGTAACTGTTACCTTTCACTTTTAGTCATAAACTCATGAATCTTTTTTCTTACTCGTTCACATTAATTCTAAGGTCAGGAGCATTGCTCATCAACTATAATATTACCAGAAGTCACTCACAGAGATCTAAACTCCAAGTTTAAATTTTTTTCTTACTCCTTTTTAGATACTGAATGTCTTGACTACTTGATGCACCCTTTGGGTCACTTCAATTCCCCTTTCATTCTTATAGCTGTATTATTATTCCGCTAAATAGTGCTTCTGTCTTTATATATTTTCTTTATTTGGTTATTTGCAGAGCACAAAAATGGACATGTACCTCATTAGAAAGGGGGGAAAGTCCATAAAATGCTGACACAATATTTTGATACTTACAATCATCAAATCCTAAAGAAATTAAGTCTGTAACAATAATAGTTTTGAATTTAAATGTTCCATAATTTATGAATGGTTATTATAGGCTTAGTCTCATACAATCTCATTTACATTTCAGAAAGTTTAGTAAAGCTATGACACAGAAAAGCATGCAAATATTTCAACCATTATTTAATTTGCAAGGCAAAGTTTTATATGGCTATCTTTAATCGTTAATGTTCCAAGTGAAATTTGTTCTGATGAATATGAATCCAAAGTAATTTTCATTATTAATGGTTTTTAATAAAATAATATTATAAAACATTTTGTAATAATAATATAGTATCAATTGCTGTTTGATGCTTGCTTTATCAATGAAATAATTATATTTTGATATAATTAATATCACAGAACACTATATTAAATGTCAGCTTTTAAATGCTTTTAATTTCATTTAATAAATTAAAAATCCATAAAAGCCTAAAGATTATTAAAATATGTCAGAATTTATAGAATTATTAATAATCCAACATAATGATTATATCAGGATTATAGCCTTGTGTGTGTGTTTATATATATATAGATATCTTGTATATATATCTTGTGGATAAATATATATGTCATTGATATTTCTCTATATTTCTCTGCATTTTTTCACAGAAGATTTACATTTAGTAGCTGAATGACAATTAGTTTTGTGAAAATCTTTTAGTGTACTAAATCTTTTAGTGGAAAGAAAAATTTGAAAACAAAACATTATGAAAAAAATGTTTGACACTTAAATCCCTACATCAGCTCTACAGGCATTTTCTCTCCCTCTCCTTTCTCCTTCCCTCCCTCCCTTTCTTTCTTTCTTCTTTCTTTCTTTCTTTCTTTCTTTCTTTCTTTCTTTCTTTCTTTCTTTCTTTTTCTTTCTTTCTTTCTTTCTTTCTTTCTTTCTTTCTTTCTCTTTCTTTCTTTCTTTCTTTCTTTCTTTCTTTCTTTCTTTCTTTCTTTCTTTCTTTCTCTCTTCTTTCCTCCCTTCCTCCCTTTCTTTCTTCCCTTCTCTCTCTTTCTTTCTTTCTTTCTTTCTTTCTTTCTTTCTTTCTTTCTTTCTTTCCTTTCTTTCTCTTTCTTTCTTCTTTCTTTCATTTCTTTTCTTTCTTTCTTTCTTTCTTTCTTTCTTTCTTTCTTTCTTTCTTTCTTTTCTTCTTTCTTTCATTTCTTCTTGTAACAAAATTATTAACATTCTCTGGCTCTCATTTGACCAATACTAGGGAAAGGAAAAGCAACCTGATCTTGCTTCAAACTGAATCTTCCAGTTTAAAACTTGATATCTTTAGGGTTAATTTAGACTTGCTTTTTCTCTCCTTATTTTTCCTCTCTCTTCTGAATAGTATCTAGACATAAGGGCAAACTACATTATATCAGCTAGTAAAGAGTCTTTAACACATATGCATTCCTCCCTATTCCCATGACCATTCACTTAGAATAGAGTTGATGGCACAGAACTTTCAGATGCATGTTGGCATCCACTGCTTCTATTTTCCCTTGCCATGGCCTCAGGTTGTAAAGTTATTTTACTTTATACCAGAAGTCTTCAAACCTATTATATCTGTTGAGTAATATCTTGAACTCAAAAACATGTGGGAAACCCTTGGTCTTGGCCAATTTAACATTGGGTGGGTGGGCCCTTTTTGGTTCTCTCAGTGACTGAAGATGCTGTACCACCAAGTCTACTCTAGGACTATGATTCAACATTCCGACTGAAAACCTTATATGGAAACCTCCTGCTGGAGTTCCAGAAATGAAGTGGGACCTTTATAGTCTCAGATTTTCTTCTAACATATCTAAATTTCTATTACAGTGTTCCCATCCCTGAGGTTCCTCACAGGTTCAGAAGAACTTTGTAACTCTCACTGTGTAACCTCTAAATTGCTCTAAGACCCCTGGGTAGCCTAGGGATGAATTTCATCTTTTTTGTTTCATGGTATACTGTAATATGTTGCCTCCTACCCTCTGATACTTGCTATGGTAAATTTTAGTAATCTCTCCACTCTAGGATTCTAATGTTGAATATTGAAATCTACAAATTTATCCTCTATTTAGGACAGCTAGGTTCTTGAAAATTAAAATATTGGTTTAGAACTGTGTTTTTGGAATTGGAAACCAATACTGCATTCTCTTATCTGTTCTTAGTTGCACCTGCTGGACCTAGCTATCTTTTTGAGGCATGACTGATTATCACTTTTTTTGCAGGAAGAGCAGCCAGACCAGAGGACTATATTAAAAAAAACATTTCATTTAATTCAATTACATTTAAAAAGAACATATATCTTCCTTTGCCTAGATATTATAATATGATACATTTGCTGTTGATTAAAATTATCAATTGTTATTTAAAATTTTGCCAATAGATTTTGTAAAATCAAAACTACAATATGGACACTCTTTAAAAAGTAATTGCTCCCTAATCAAATAAAGGTATTGCTTTGAGGAACCTCCATACTGTCTTCCATAGTGGCTGCACTGGTTTGCATTTCAGGCAACAGTGCATGAGTGTTCCCTTTTCTCCACATTCTTGATCACAGAAGACTCTTAAACTACCTAAATAGTCACAAGTTTCCTTTCCACCCAGTTATTTTAAACAAAACTTTTCTATATGGCTATGTTTGGAAGAATCCTGAAAAATATCACCTGCTGTGTATTGCTAATCTGTCTCCAGCTGTGAAAAATAAACTTTCTATGACCACACATTGTAGCGTTCATTGTGCAATTAGATTGCATTTGCTAATAGCATTTCCTTCTCTTTCCAATCCTGAACTTACAAACTTTATAAATATTTAATATGCTTAAATTAGAGGCAGGAGGGCAGGAGGTAATTCTAGTAATAGCTTTCAGATTTTGAAAGCAAACAAAAGGCTCAATATGCAGTAAAAATAGAAAAAGAAATAAAGAATCTTTGTAAAGTAGAGGCATCTCTTTTCACACTGCGTAGTTTCTCAAACTTTGCCATAATAGTTCTGCTTCTATCTTAGAGAATATGTCTTCTACCAAGGAGGTTTAGAATACTTTGATTCCAACAACTCCTCCCATTTATCTCCAGGAACACCTGAATTCTTTTAGACTTTCATTTAAAGTAACATCAGCAATACATAACTTCAACCAAAAACCCAAAGCTTTCTCAATAATTTTAGTTGTTTTATGCTGACTGTTAACATATAAACATAACAAAGCTTATTTAGGTCTCCAGGGAAATCATAAAAGCATTTGAATTATAAGACCATTTTAATAAACATGTTTGTTATTTGAACTTTACTATTTAAACTTCACATTTTCTTAGCCTTCAACTACAAGAGATATACTAATATTAGAAAATACAGGTATTTATCGCTTACTTTGAAAAGTAGTGAATTAATTGCTATTAGGGAACAAGATATTGGTTGATAAACCTCCTCACATTCAGTGCTAAGAGAATAGGATTGACAAGCTGTATTAATGATTACAAGATGACCATTTTCATTTTTTGCCCAGAATATTAAACCAAAACCATTTCTTTATAGGATAACAGGCATAATTTACACTATTGTTTTTAAAAAATAATTTTAAAAAACCGCTACTCACTTGTAAGCAGATTTTATTACAGGAAGGTTCTGGGTTTTCTGTTTGTTTTTAATATACAGTTGAATATTTACTTTGAGAACTGATAGTAATTTATAGAATTATATTAATGCCTTAAACCAGTGGTTTTCAAACTTTTCACACTTAGAAATTTTTTTATACTCTTAAAGAACAACAAGGACCTCAAGGTCCTTACTGTGGCTTCTACTTAGCTACATATTTAGCATATTAAAGATTAAAACAGAATTTTACCAATTATTTATTGATTTAATGATTTATTTAAAAACAACAAGCCAATTTTATATTAACCTAAGTATATGTTTTATTAAGCTTTACAAATATATTAGATGATTAGATTAATAAAAGCCAACTGGATTCCCATACCCATTTCTGCATTCAGTTTGTTGTGATATCACACATCATATAGTTTCTGGAATATTATACTGTATACTGTGAACAGATGAAAATGGAAAAGAAAAATAAAACAATGTGACTTACATATCTCCTTTGTAAAGAGAGACTGTTGTTCCTTTAGTATTTTTTTCATGACCTATCTAACATCCACATACATTTAAATAATAATACAGGTAAAATGAGGATTTGCAGCACAGAATGTTTAAAATGGATATCTAAATCATTTTGTTCTAAAGATGGTAAAGTTATCTGATTCAGGAACCTCCTAAAATTTGGGATAATGCAGCCATATTTCTTCTTCCTACGTAATAAACAACTATGTGCATATATGCATAATACTATACTAATGCATAAATAATGTCTCAGATTATGTTGGATAAAGCAAAAATCTCTGTGACTTAGATTACTTGCTTCACTTTCTCTTCCTCCAAAGTGAGCACCAGTATGCCTACCTGGGGTTTCAATTCATCCTCTACGTTTACCTGTTACCTCCTCCAGATGAGCAGCAGCTTCCCTCTATTGCACTTATTCAGATATTCATGGCCCTTATCACATTTCTGTATTAATTTCCCTCTCTTTTTCTCTCTCTGTCTTTCTCTCTATGTATGTGTGTCTTCTTTGCTATCAAGGGCGGGTATCATTAGTATGAAGCTACACATTTTATTGAATGAGTAGGATTCTTGTTTTTTACTATTTCATCAAGTACAATTAACTTCTGTAATTGACTCTTATTAGAAGAATTGGATTTTTGTCACTTTTCTTTATGCTAGCTTCTGTGTCCCATTACCATCTCTTTTTCTTTCTTTCTACCAAAATAAAATATAATATACATGCCACAAGAACACCTATATTATTGATCCATCATTAAATGGTAAACAAAAGCAGAACTTAACAATGGCTATAGAGGCTTACCCTGGAAAAATAAAATTATTCTAATTAGAGAATAATGTTGAGAAGCAAATTACATTTTGTGCATTCTAGTTAACAAATACAGATGTTGAAATTTTCTGGTCTGACCGTCAGGACCCAGAATTAGAGATATATTAGACAGTGATTCAGATAACATAACTGATTCCAGGTTAGTAAAATATTAATGAAGAAACTGGCTTTGCAGTCATTCATTTATATTTGCTTGGCTATACTTTGTGATCACTCTCTTAGAAGAGAACTGTACACTCCCCAACTGACAACTGATTATTGAGATGAGTTAGAATGTTTTAAAAATTCAACTAGGGCATAATTCTGATTACTGAAAACTTGTGATATTTGAAATATTTAGATTTATGTGTAATATTACAAACACATTTTTGCTAATACAAGTATTGTGCATTAGGCTGCTTACATTAGCATATTATTTGTTAATAAAACTAATAACTATAAGATTTTGTTATTAAAAATATACTTCTTGAATTTTGATATAGTTTATGTTTCTACCTAAGTAAGCATTTCACATAGGAACAAAGAGACTCTTTAACGATTGATGGGATATAGAGAAATATATTCATTCTTTCTTTGTATTCTTTCACTTGACAATATTTGAGTGTGCATATGGGTGTGTGTATATATGTATGTGTATATGAAAGATGCCATCATATAATGATTCTTTCATTCAATTGATTTTGGGACATTTTATCACCACAAATCAGAGGCAAATCAAAAGATAATGTCTAGAGTATTCTAGGCTACCTTAAAATAAAAGTAGAGCTTAGATAGATTTTTTAAATTAGTGGCATTGGTATATTATTAAACAGATGTCTATAAATATGATAAATAATGGAACTATCACCTTGTTTTTCTCATTCTTATTAGGGGTTATTAAATAAGTTTAATAAAGCTATAGTGAAGAGATAACAGAAGAAAAACCCCAAACCATAAGATACCTAGGAATGCCTAATCAAAGAGCAAAGGCTTTGTACTCAGAAAACTGTAGAACACTCATGAAAGAAATTGAGGAAGATACAAAGAAATGGAAAAATGTTCCATGTTCATGGATTGAAAGAGGAAATATTGCTAAAATGTCTATGCTACCTAGAGCAATCTATATATTCAATGCTATCCCTATCAAAATACCATCAAAGTATTTCACAGAGTTGGAACAAACAATCCTAAAATTTGTCTGGAACCAGAAAAGACCCCAACTAGCCAGAGGAATGTTAGAAAAGAAAACCAAAACTAATGGCATCACAATTCCTGACTTCAGTCTCTATTACAAAGCTGTAATCATCAAGACAATGTGGTATTGGTACAAAAACAGACACATACATCAATGGAACAAATATAGAACCCAGAAATGGACCCTCAACTCCATGGTCAACTAATCTTTGACAAAGCAGGAAAGAATATCCACTGGAAGAAGGACAGTCTCTTCACCAAATAGTGTTGAGAAAATTGGACAGCCACGGGCAGAAGAATGAAACTGCACCATTTACTCACACCATACATAAAAATAGACTCAAAATGGATGAAAGACCTAACTGTGAGACAGGAGAATCCTTCAAAATCCTAAGGGAGAACACAGGTAGCAATATTTGTGACCTTTGTTGCAGCAACTTCTTACTAGACACATCTCCAAAGGCAAAGGAAACAAGGCAAAATGAACTATTAGGACTTCATCAAAGTAAAAAGCTTTTGCACAGCAAAGGAAACAGTCAACAAAACCAAAAGACAACAGACAGAATGGGAGAATATATTTGAAAATGACATATCAGATAAAGGCCCAAAAATCTATAAAGAACTTACCAAACTCAACACCCAACAAACAAAGAATCTAGCCAAGAGATGGACAGAGGACATGAACAGACATTTCTCCAAAGAAGACATACAAATGACTGACAGACACATGTAAAAATGCTCAATATCACTCAGCATCAGGAAATTACAAATCAAAATCACAATAAGATACCACCTCACACCAGTCAGAATGGCTAAAATTAACAGGTCAAGGAATGATAGATATTTATGAGGATAAGGAGAATGGTGAACACTCTTACACTGTTGGTAGGAATGCAAATTGGTGCAGCCACTCTGGAAAATAGTATGGAGGTTCCTCAAAAAGTTGAAAATAGATATACATTATGACCCAGCAATTGCACTACTCAGTATTTACCCCACAGATACAAATGTAGTGATCTGAAGGGGCCCTTGCACCCCGATGTTTATAGCATAATGTCCACAATAGCCAAACTATGGAAAGAGCACAGATGTTTATTGACAGATGAGTGGATAAGGAAGAGGTGATATATATATGCAATGGAATACTACTCAGCCATCAAAAAATGAAATCTTCCTATTTACAAGGATATGGATGGAACTAGAAGATATTAAGCTAAGCAAAATAAGTCAATGAGAGAAAGATAATTATCATATGATCTCACTCATATGTGGAATTTAAGAAAAAAGCAGAGAATCATAGGGGAAGAGAGGAAAACATAAAACAAGATGAAATCAGAGAAAGAGAAAGAGAGACAAACCATAAGAGACTCCTAATCATAGGAAACAAACTGAGGGTCACTGAAGGGGGGTGGGGGTGGAGAATGGAGTAACTGGGTGATGGGCATTAAGGAGGGCATGTTATGTAATAAGTCCTGGGTATTATATAAGATTGGTGAATCACTGACCTCTACTTTTGAAACCAATTATACACGATATGTTAATTAGTTGAATTTACATTTTAAAAAATAGAAAAAAAAAGGACAAGTCCTGGGTGGGAAAAAAGGGAAAATAATTGTAATCCCTCTTATTTTCACCTAGAAGACCATACAAAACTTCATAAAAGATATACAATTTTAAATCCATCTACAAAAATGTTCAGTTTTAGAAAAAGATATCAGATGCTAGTCTTATCGCTATCATCATATATCACATGTCTTATAAATCAATTCTTATTCATGATTTCTTTTAGGAAAATGTTTAGGTGTGTTCTTTTGTGGAGTCAAAATTCAGTCAACTATACATTTTGAGATTTCTCCATTTAAAATGTGCCATTTCTGACATTCACACTTTCCAGATGTTGCTGGGACTCTGCAATTTTAAAATTCTTTTATGATTTCACTCACTCCATCAGTCAAGCCTTCAGGGCAAAAAACAGGAAACAGTCTAGGCATATTAAACACCAAGGTATTTAATGCAGGGGAATAAGTGCTTAGGAAATAGTTGGAATGCTGGAGAAGTGAAAATCAAGGGAAGATTGCCAGCATGGCAGATTTAATGGATACATGAAATATCTGTTATCTGGAGGGAGTCTATAGCCATCTTGTGCTCCTGTGGATGTCTGAATGAGGGTAAAAAGCACACAAAGAAATTCCCAACTCTACCACCTGCAACTGCTTCTAAACGGTTTCATAACATCACTTGCTAGCCAAAAGTACAGCAGGAAAAATCTAGTTCCCAAACTCCTAAGAACTCGGGGCTCCTGGGTAGCTCTGTCAGTTAAGCATCTGCTTTTTGGCTCAGGCCATGATCCTTGAATCCTAGGATTGAGCTTCTTGTTGGGCTCCCTGCTTAGCAGGGAGCCTGCTTCTTCCTCCCTATCTGCTGTTCCCCCTGTTCATGCTCTCTCAAATAAATTAATAAAACCTTAAAAAAAAAAAAAAAAACTCCTAAAAGTTCATCATTTGAGCCTAACTTGCATTCTAGAATGCTAGTTGAAAAGGAATCTAAAATATTTAATGTTGAGTTTCCCATTCTAAGTTTTATAGGAGAGGACATAGAAGAGGTTGGAAACTGATGTAAAATATTAACTATCATATCCAACACAGAGAGAATATTTATTTTTCTACAAATGTCTATTCATTTAACTGATATCATTCTTTTTTAAAAAAGATTTGATTTATTTATTCATGAGAGACACAGAGAGATGCAGAGACACAGGCAAAGAGATGCAGGCTCCATTCAGGGAGCCTGATGAGGGACTTGATGCCAGGACTCCAGGATCACGCCCTGGGCCAAAGGCAGATGCCCAACTGCTGAGCCACCCAGGCATCCCTAAGTGATATATTTCTGAATGTAGTTCAAGATATCTGGATAATTTGAATTTGTTCAATGATGCTTTTATGTACCATTACTCTTAAGAACATGGCCGTCTATGCTGAATGTGGGAACAATAGCTTTGCTATCAAATATCATATACTTTATGTCTTTCAGCTAAATGGAAAGGATTATCTTAAACTACTTAAGCAGATTATCTTAAACTATCTTAACTACTATAGTCAGAGGGCTATAATAATTTAAAAATAAATAAATTCATTTATTGTATATAGTTATCAGAATCGAGGAAGTGGAAATTTTGTTCGGATGGTAACTTGAGTTTTAAAAATATAATTTTCAAATGTATAAGATTAGTTAAGCAAGCCAAAAAAAAGGAAATTGAAAAGAATATTATGTACATTCTATTCATCAGATTCAATTATTTTTTAAAAGATTTTGTTTATTCATGAGAGACACACTATATAGAAATATTATCATATAGAAATGAGAATGAACAGACCATCACTATATGATTTAATATCAACAATATTATCCAGCAATTTTTGTTTCTATTAATTCAACTTACATTCTTACAACTTACAGAACTAAAATGTTATGTTGGAAGTCAGGCTAAGGATTACATTTGGGTGTGGGGGAGAGGAGCAGCTAGTGACTGGAAGGAAGAGCCGGAGAGTTAGCTTTTGCTGATGTTCTGTCTCTTAATCCCGATGTTGATTTATAAGAGTTTGCTCAATTTGTGAAAATTCATCAAGCTATCCACTTATGATTGGCTTTTTTTTTTTTTTGGACTTTTTTCTAACTTTTTTTGCATTTTTTTCTGCATCACTAAATACTACACCTGGAACTAATATTACACTGTATGTTAACTAACTGGAATTTAAATAAAATTTGGAGAAAGAAAAAATAATAAAGGGCCATTCTGATACATCAATAAAAGTTTTAAAGAAAAATGTAAATTTTAATGACTTTTAGTGGAAATTCACTCTCCAGTTAATGGTAGCCCTTTTTATTTTTCACTAATTTGTTTTCTGTCTGCTTCACAAGTTTGTAATTGTAGCCAGATCCTTGATATCATAGAATTTTTATCGTGTACTAGAATCTAGAATGTGTATAAGCTGCTTATTTCACTCAAAATAATTCCTAATGAATTAAATACTTCAATATTTTCAAGAGTAGGAGTTGACGGGATGAAGTAGTTTTTTGATCTATTCTCTCTGTGGTTATCCAAAAAATTGCCTGATACTTGTTTTGTTTCCCACAAACAATTACATTTACAAAACTCTCTATAGAATTATAAAGCAAAGTATTATTGAGTTGTTATGGAGGACAATAGGTTTTTGAGATATCAAAAACAAACATCTTTAATTTATATGTTTAGATGAAGTATGTATGTATATTATGATTTGTGATTGCCATTCTTCTTAATCCAACATAAACAAAGATTGAGTGCTGACTTATGCTTTACATAACATTCTTTACTAATACATTTCTAAAGAAGGCCCATTTTCTTTTTAAAGATCTTGATGGTTTAAACTTATATCTTTCAAAAAAAAAAAAAAAAAATAAATAAAAATAAACTTATATCTTTCAATCAAATAAAAAAAATGTCTTCATTCTGTATTTTTAAAAGGTGATTGCCTTTTTTTATTACTTGCAGAAAGTCTGTGGCTTAATGGGAGCTGGATCCATATTTTATTTCTCTATAAGCTAGTAAATATAGCAAATATTCTTCATATTCTTTAGGTTACCTTTAAATCATATGCTCCTTAATATCAGTTGACATGTAAGTGAGTAAAAAAGGTTGACATTCAATTAACACAGGCTTTTACAGGTTTAATGAGCAGTAATAAATTTAAATCCCTTCTTTGGCACTTTAAAGAAAGTATAACAACAAGTGGAATGAACCAGAGGGAATGTTGCTTCATTGATTCATAATAAATTCTTGCTAAATAATTTGTTTTCAGACAGGAGGAATTTGCTTTGAAATGAAAGTCATAGGTTATTTAAACATTTCCGTGTGTTGTAAAGCCAAAAAATAAAATACAAATCTTTTCTACTACACAAGAAAATCATGGAGTCTAGGCTTGGACTTGCTATTTTATTTGATTTTATTTTTAGGCATTCAATATGCAGCTGTTTCTTGATTGCCCTTTATTATTTTTCTGCTAGAATACTGTTCCATGTTGTCAAGGTAACATCAGAGATTTTTTATAAAATGTAACAAGTTTTAATTAACAAGTAAAACTTTTGCATACAAACGTACTATCTCAAATTCCACCCCTATTAAAAATATGTTTGCAAATAATAACATGAAGGGGTTTTTTGCTTGTACAGATTGACATAAATTATTGAAAGTGATTCCAATATAGCAATAATTAATTCAGCTTTCATGTGTATAATGTAACATTTTGAATTGATAATAGCCCAATTACACTCATTCCATAGACAAATGACTCTGAAAGCCATCTAGTGTATATCTGATTGCAGTATGACTAAAGTTTTCACAATTGATTTATTATCTGATATGACTGTGCTAATTTTCTCAGAGAGATGTTTCTCTAAGAATTGAGTTTTCATCATTTTTATTATCTATCCCATTTTTTAAAATAGTATCTACCATATATATTGTAGGAAAAAAATGAATTCTAGACTTCTGATCCAAAACATTCACTGAAAATTCATGCACTGTTGATACTTCTTTGAAAGTTACTTTTTTTTTTCACATTTGAGAAGTTGGAGAATTATACTACCAAAATTCGTTCCTAATAACGCAAATGTACTTTCCAAACTTCAAATGATATTCTAACTTATTTCTAAAGATACTGAAAGAAACAAAGACAAAAACAAAATAATTTCTCATGTAAAACTGGTTTATGTTTATTTAGCCTCATAAAAAATGGTTTTGGTAAATAAAATACAGTGTTATATGATTGTTCACCCCAAAAGGCCTTGTTCAAAAGTGTAAGCAATTTACTTACAGGCACTTTGGAACAATCATATTATAACTAAATTGACTACAAATGATATCTTCTTTATTATCACCAATATCATTGGTATTGAAATGAGGTAGATACCTATTAAGTGTTTTAATTTAAAAAAAATCTTCTACTCCTATCTCATATATAGCATGTAATTAAACATGCATATTATAGCTCTAAATGAGAAAATAAAGTATAAAACTTAGAAAATAAAATATATTATCTCAATGAAACTGGAGTAGGAAAATTTTTCTCAAAGGATGTCAAAAGCACGATAAGGAAAAGAAAAATAATTGATGAAATGGATTTCATTAAAATGAAGAATTTCTGTTCAGTAAAAGACATATGAAAATGAAGAGGTGAGGGACGCCTGGGTGGCTCAGCGGTTGAGTGCCTGCCTTGAGCTCAGGGTGTGATCCTGGAGTCCCGGATTGAGTCCCACATCGGGATCCCTGCATGGAGCCTGCTTTCTCTCTGCCTGTGTTGTGTCTCTGCCTCTCTCTGTCTCTGTGTCTCTCAAAAATAAATAAATAAATGGTTAAAAAGAAAAAAGAAAATGAAAAGGTGAAACATGCTGAGAAAAGGGAGTAATCTCCCTAGAGAGACAGGAATAGATTATAGAGATAGAGATGTCAAGTACTCATGTAATATACAGAATATAAGACTATGAGAGGCAAACTGTCCAATTTAAAATGGACAGAATACATAATAGGAAAAAAATAAGCCATGATGGTTTGACAGCTGTCACTCTATGGTAGTCTCAGCACTATCAGACTCTAGGGTTCTCCTGCTAAACATAAACAATTTCACCTAACACCAATATCAGAAAAGGCCATTATGTGACAGCACTGGAACAAGACAAAAACAAGCTCCTTCACAATCTTGTCCACAGAGAGATAGAAGCAATAACACAACACAAACCACAATAATGTACTGTCTTCTCTCTGCTACCTTGAGTTCTTGTTGATATTTTATCAATTAGAAGCTTAGTTATATCACATTCTTTCCAACTCCTGGATAAAATTTTAGCAGACAAGATTACTAAATTGTTCCAGCTTTATGATAAAATCTAAACCACATTAAACCCCATTTTCTCAACCAGAAAACAAACTCAAATCTGAATCCTAAAATGAACCTTTTCTAACATCCTTTAATTGAGAAGCCTCATTATTTCCCATGGTATGTGGCCCACCTTTTTGCAGCAAGTAAAAAATCCAAGTATGTTTGATGACAAATATGTTCCTGGTGATATTTACCTAGTTACCATCAATGATAAACAGGTCACTCAAAAAGAATAATCATATGACAATAAGCATGGGAGCACATGCTAAATATTATTTTGCACAGAAATTAAAATAAAACTTTAGAATGAGAATACCTAAACTTTAAAAACCTAAAATCAAATGTTGGAGAGGATGTAGAATCATTGTTAATCTATCATATCATTGGTATAAGTGAAACATTATATATATTTTTACCTTTAACATATTTTTGAGGTAATTAACATACAATAAACTGCACATATATAAAATAGACAATTTGATAATTTTTTACACATGCACGGACATCTGTGAAATCATTCCAAAATCAAAATAATGAACATATCCATCATCCCAAAGTTTCCTCATACTCTTTTGTCTTCTTCTCTTCCTCTCTTTCCTGTTCCTTGGACCTTAAAAATCACTCTTATGCTTTACAATACTATACTTTAGTTTGCATTTAGTGAAAAGTTTATAAAAATTGAATAATATGTATGTTTTAGTTCCAATTTATTATATCAGCATTATTTTGAAATTTATCAACATTGTTGGATGTATTAATAGTTCATGACTTTTCATTACTGAATAGTATTCTATTGTATGGATATACCACAGTTATTTTAACCATTTACATGCTAATTGGGATTTGGGTTATTCCCAGGTTTTGATTACTACAAATAAAGCTGTTATTAACATTTGTGTAACAGTCTTTGTATAAGACTTTTGTTTTCCTTGACCTAAAAATAGAATGGCTGGATCATATTGTATAAGTAAATTTAACTTTTAAAGAAACTTCCAAACTATTTTCCAATTTGTTACACAATTTTTAAAATCCACCAGCACTGTGCTTAAGTTCGAGTTGCTCAATATCCTTGCAAATATTTGGTGTTGCCTTTTAATTTTAGCCATTTTAATAGGTGTGTAGTGATATCATTGGGAATTTAATTTACATTTCCTCAGTGAATAAAGATAATGAAAAAATTTTATGTGATATTTATTACTCATATATCTTCTTTGGTGAATTATCAATTCAAAAGTTGAAATGGCCCAAAAATCCATCAATGACAGAATGAAAAAAATACCACATTCATTCAATAGAAAATGATACAATAATAAACTACTGATACATACAAAGATACAGCTATGTCTTACAGACACTATACTATACTGAACAACAACAGAGAAAAATCCAAACACAAAGGAAATCATAATAATCCCATTTTGTGATGTTCATTCAGTAATAAGTAAATTAAGCTACAATAATACAAGTCAGAATAATATCTCTGGACATATATTTAAGAAATTAGAAGACACAAAGGAATCTCCTGGGGTTATAAAACATTGTATGCCTTAATATGAGTAGCTTATATGTATAAGTAAATCTAAGGTAACACACAGAATGGGAGAAGATATTTGCAAATGGCATGTCTGATAAAGGGTTAATGTCCAAAATACATAGAGAACTTATACAACTGAACACCCCAAAACTAAATAATCAAGTTTTTTAAATGAGCAGAAGACTCAGTCAGTTAGGTGTCTGTCTTGGGCTCCAGGTCTTGGGATCAAGCTCTGAGTCCGGGTCCCTGCTCAACAGGGAATCTGCTTCTCCCTCTCCCTCTTCCCCACATCCAACCCCAGCTTATGTGTGTGTTCTCTCTCTCTCTCAAATAAATAAAATCTTTTAAAAATAGGCAAAAAACATGAATGGATATTTTTTTGAAAGAAGAAATATAGATGGCCAAGACACATGAAAATATGCCTATCATCAGGAAAATACAAATCAAAACTACAATTAGATATTGCCTCACACTTATAAGAATGGCTAAAATCACTACACAAAAACAGATGTTGACAAAGATATGGAAAAAGGGGAACTCTCTTGCACTGCTGGTGGGAATGCAATCTGGTGCAGCCACTCTGGAAAACAGTATGGAGGTTCCTCCAAAAGTGAAAAATAGAATTACCCTATGATACAGCAGGCACTACTAGGTATTTACCCAAAGCATATGAAAATACTAATTCAAATGGATGCATGCACCCTAATATTTATAGCAGCATTATCTACAATAGCCAAATATGGAAATAGCCTAAGTGCTCATCCATTTATGAATAAAGAGGAGGTAGATAGATAAATAGATAGATATGATATATAATGGAATATTACACAGCCATAAAGAAGAATGAAATCTTGCTATTTGCAAGTAAGGACAAATTGCATGGATGGAGCTAGAGAGTATTATGTTAAGTAAAGTAAGTCAGTCAGAGAAAGACAAATACCATATGATTTCACTCATATGTGGAATTTAAGAAATAAAGCAAACAGGCAGAGAAAAAAGAGAGGCAAGCCAAGAAATAGACTCATAACTATAGAGTTAATATAGTTAAGTATAGAAACTGACAGTTACTAGAGGGAAGGTGGGGGGGGGATGGCTTAAATAAGCAATGGGAATTAAAGAGTGCACTTGTATTGAGCATTGGGTGTTGTATGGAAATGTTGAATCACTATACTGTATACCTGAAGCTAATATTATACTATCTATTAACTACAATTTAAATAAAAACTTGAAGGAAAAATAAAAACTTAAAAAAATAAATAAATGAAAAAATTCATCACACCATACACTTAAAATTATTGAACTTTACTGTATGTACAATACACCTCAATTAAAAAAACAGTTTATGAAATATTAACCTTTGATCATCAAGACAAAACAGATTTTGATTGACCACTTATGGATGGGGTTACCAAGACTGAAGTAATATAATTATCACATTTTATTTACTATCAAATATCCTGAAATATAAAGACATGTTTTTATTTTATTTTATCATTTTATCATATTTTATTTTATTTTATTTTTTCACCATGCTATGCATTAAATCCTCAAGACTTATTCATCTTATACCTGGAGTTCTGTGCCTTTGATTGCCATCACCCATTTCACTTCACCCACTCCCTATTCCTCAACTCTGGCACTATGGCAACAACTAATCTTTTCTCTACTCTGTGAGTTCAATTTTTTAATGTTTTTATTTTTTAGGTTCCACGTATATGAAATCATACAGTAGTTTGTTTTCCTCTTCTCAAGCTATTTTACTAAGGATAATACCCTCAAGATTCATCCATGGTTTGCAAATGGCAGAATTTCCTTTTAATGGGTCCGGATTATATTTATAGATATAAATGATCACATTTTCTTTATCTGTTCCTTTGCTGATGTTTCCATGTCATGGCTCTTATAACTAATACTGCAATAAGCATGGTAGTGCAGATATCTTTATGAGATAGTGATTTTTATTTCTTTTGGATAAATACACATAAGTAAAATTGCTGGATCATATGATAGTTTTATTCTTGTTTTTTTGAGGAACTCTATACCATTTTCCATAGTGCCTGCACCAAATTACATTCTCACCAACAGTGCACAAGGGTTCCCTTTCCTCCACACCCTGTCCAATGCTTGGTATCTCTTGACTTTTTGATAATAGCTATTCTTATAGGTGTGAGGGAATACTGCATTATGGTTTTGTTTGCATTCTCTGATGATTTGTGATGTTGAGTATCTTTTTCAGAGTCCTGTTGGCCTACTATATGACTTCTTTGGAAAAATGGTTGTTCAGATCTTCTGCCCATTTTTTAAGTGAATTGTTTGGGTTTTTTGCTAATGAATTTATGAATTCTTCATATATTTTGGATATTAACACTTCTCAGATATATTATACACAGATATATGATTTACACATATTTTCTCCCATTCAATAGATTGCCTTTAAATTTTTTTTTTGGTTGCCTTTAAATTTTGTTGATGATTTCCTTCTCTGTGCAGAAGCTTTTTAGTTTCTGTAGCCCCACTTATTTATATTTGCTTTTGTTGCTTTTGCTTTAGGTGCCAAATAAAAAATATCACAAATAAGACTAATTGTCAACATTACTGCCCATGTTTTCTTTTAAGGTATTTTTATGGTTTCTGGTCTTAGATCCATATCTTTGCTTTGATCTATGTGTATTGTATAAACTAGGAATCCAGAATCATTCTTTTGCATTTGGTGGTCCAGTTTTCCCAGCACCACTTATTGAAGACTTTATCCTATCCCCATTGTTTATTCTTGGCTTTTTTGTGGTAAATTATTTTTTTTAAGATTTTATTTATTTATTCATCAGAGACACAAAGAGAGGGAGCCAGAGACCCAGGCAGAGGGAGAAGTAGGCTCCATGCAGGGAGCCCAACATGGGACTCAATCCCGGGTCTCCGGGATCACAGCCTGAGCTGAAGGCATCACTAAACCACTGAGCCACCCTGGCTGCCCTCCTTTGTGGTAAATTAATTGACCACATACATGTGGTTTTATTTCTGGGCTTGCTATTCTGTTCCGTATAAGCATGTTTTAAAATAGGCAGGGAGATTCATTAATGTAGTTACTGTAAGTCACTTTTTACATTAGTATAAATAACTTTTCATTCTTTATATTTTATTACGGGTGTATAGATAAAACACATCAAAATAAAAACTTTAAGTTTGTATGTCTATTGAAGCACTTTTAAACTTGTTTATAATTTTTCTTTGTCTGATAGCTGTTACTCCAGAATACTTGTCACATTCTAGATTACTGTATATGACAGTGCACTGGCTGTGTGCAATTATTTTAAAAGAGGAAGGGATACAAACACCTAAAGACTTAAAAAATTGTCAGTCAACCTCTGTGTGGAATGTGAAGTTAAATTCAATCACTACATAGCATCTATGTGCTGTTGTATTTCACATTTGTATGTGAACTTAATGAATGTGATACATATATACATAAGACAAAGTTAAATGCATTAGATTATGAGTAAGAATGTAGTCATTTCAAATAAAATAAAAGTTTTATTTTCCATATTCAGATCTTAAGGAATTCTTGTTTATTGATTTCTCATCTCATGTTTCAAAGGTTCAGAGATGAATTATTTATTGTTATGGTTGAAATCCTTATACAACAATTCACACCTATCATTTTTCAGAGTTCTTGTCTTAGAATAGGTGTATAATACCTTTTCATTCTCCTGCTTATCATTCTCTATCCCCTTCTCTGCCTTTTGGCTCCAACTGCTAATCCATTTATAAGTTTCTAGTTTTAAAAATCGAATTCTACTTGTCTTTCTGCTTATATTAAAAAAAAATAAAATGTTTTCTCAAAAAATTTTCCACTATTTGTGTCAAGGTGTACCAAATTGTTTTTCTTCTTTAATACACTGGTGGGTTTTTTTTTTTTTAATAGTCTACACAGGAGGATTGGTTCCATTGTATACAGCTCACTTACCTTAATAGCTTAATTCTACTTCATTTGTAAATTATTTTTATTTTTGTTATAAAAATAATTCATAATATAAATAGAAAGGCCCATTTTCTTTGAAAAAGAAGTCTTTATGGGATGCCTGGGTGGCTCAGTGGTTGAGCATCTGTCTTCAACTCAGGACGTGATCCCAGGATCCAGGATCGAGTCTCACATCTGGCTCCCTGCAAGGAGCCTGCTTCTCCCTCTGTGTATATCTCTGCCTCTCTCTTTCTCTGTGTCTCTCATGAATAAATAAATAAATCTTTAAAAGAAAGTCTTTATAAGTAAATGAAAAGATGCATAATCCTTCTGGTAGTCTTTTTTATTTTTTTATATTTTATTTATTTATTCATGAGAGACACAGAGAGAGAGAGAGAGAGAGGCAGAGACATAGGCAGAGGGAGAAGCAACCTCCATGCAGGAGCCTGATGTGGGACTAGATCCCAGGTCTCCAGGATCAGGCCCTGGGCTGAAGGCAGTGCTAAACCTCTGAGCCACCCAGGATGCCCACATTGTAACCTCTTAATCTTTCTGGTAATCTTAATATATTTCTAAAATGCACCCTATATGCATATAACATTTTATCAAGATGCAAAGCTCTGATATTAAATCTCTTCTACTATATATCTCATTGTTTCTTGATGTCCTGATTTTACAAAATACATTTAGAGCATGCATTTACATAATAGTCTGATGTAGGTACAATAGGCCTCCAAAAGTCTTTTTCTCAAGGGAATTTTAACTTTCTTTTGAAATTGTGTATTTAAATAGGATTCTTCCTTCTTTTTTTGAATTCTTCCTTCTTTATATTAAATAATATATATACTTTGATTTGAATGGATGACATTATCAGTATATTTGCTCATTATAGAAAAGGTTCCAGTTGAACCTGAGATATATGATGTCAGCTATAATAAAATAACTATAATAATATTTTTTTCTTTTGCTCATTTTCATTTCTGTGTTGTGTTTGTTTTGACTGTAACAAGGAACATGTATCTATGTGGGTTAGCAAAATATTAAATATATGAAAAGTAGACTGAAGTGATTCTAGGAAGGTCCAATGAACATTATGTACTTTTTAAAAAATGAACTTGATTTTTAATTTGCATTTAACAGTGTGAGCCTTCCTTATTTTTGAAACACTCTCTTCAATTATTTGAACTTTTTTGGATTAAAGATGGTTGCAAATTCTTTGTAACTATCCTACCAAGAAGTGGAGTTTACTTTTCTACCCTCTTGAATCTGGACTGGCTTATATCTACTTTGACAGATGAATATGCTATAATTAATGCTGTGCCACTTTCAGGCCCAGGCTTTAGTAGAGGGTTTCTGCACACTTTTATAGAATGCTCACTCTTGGGAAATTCCTTTCACAGGCATAATAGGTACTGTGGTCAACATCTCTAACTGAACTTCAGGCCAACTTCATACCGGAGCCAAGTGATTTCAGATGGAGGCCAAGTGAGTGAGCCATCTTGGGTAATCTTGTATGTCTTCAACTCCAGTTGCCATCTGATTCAGACCACAAAAGATGTTGAGAAAGAACCTCCTAGCTAATCTCAATCAATGCATAGAACCATGAGAAACAAAATAAATGTGGTTTTGGGCCACTAAATTCTGGGGGTAGGGGAAGTGGTTCTTTACACAGCACGAAAATTTGTACAATAATTTAACAGTAGAGTTAAAAGCAGAGCACTACTATATAGTTTTTCTCCCATATCTCTGGCTATCGTTCACTAATATCTTTTATAGGTTCATCCACCTAGTTCAGCTTAAAAAAATACTGGAGGTCTCCAATAATCAGCTACTGTAGCTTGCTTCTTTTTTCAATTCATGTTCTATTCTTTAGCACTTTCACCCTTATTTGTGTTTTAATGATTATTTATCTGGTGATAACAGACCTAACTTCCTCTGAAAACTCTGGATTCAAATATTTAATTGCTTTCTTGACATTCTAGTTATAATTTATCAAACACTTGCTTAATCACTAATGCTCTCCAAAACTTTTTTTGTTTGTTTCTTTTCGTTCTTCAAAAGGGGTTTTCTGCTACCGCTCATAATCAGTGAGTAGTTTATCCACATTGGTCCACTGGGGAAAGTCAGAAAACTAGAGGGCATACTAGAGTGCTTCTATTTCATTACATCCTGCTAGCAATGCAACACTCATTTTATTGATGCTACCTGGTTTCCTGAATGTTTCATGATGCTACTATCACTGAGTACAAGTCACTGTTATCCTTACAGGAATCATTGTGTGGTCTCTCAAGTGATCTTTCTAAATCAACTCTTACATCACTCAAAACTATTCTTTCTGCTGCACTCAGGATGGATCTTTCCAAAGCACATATCATTTTAAGACCTATATATATATCAGTGGGTAGGGTAATGTCTATTTCTTTTTTTTTTAATAATAAATTTATTTTTTATTGGTGTTCAATTTGCCAACATACAGAATAACACCCAGTGCTCATCCCATCAAGTGCCCCCCTCAGTGCCCATCACCCATTCATCCCCACTCCCCACCCTCCACCCTCCTCCCCTTCCACCACCCCTAGTTCGTTTCCCAGAGTTAGGAGTCTTTATGTTCTGTCTCCCTTTCTGATATTTCCTACCCATTTCTTCACCCTTCCCTTCTATTCCATTTCACTATTATTTATATTCCCCAAATGAATGAGACCATATAATGTTTGTCCTTCTCCGATTGACTTACTTCACTCAGCATAATACCCTCCATTTCCATCCATGTTGAAGCAAATGGTGGGTATTTGTCATTTCTAATGGCTGAGGAATATTCCATTGTATACATAAACCACGTCTTCTTTATCCATTCATCTTTCGATGGACACCGAGGCTCCTTCCACAGTTTGGCTATTGTGGACATTGCTGCTATAAACATCGGGTGCAGGTGTCCTGGCATTTCATTGCATCTGTATCTTTGGGGTAAATCCCCAACAGTGCAATTGCTGGGTCGTAGGGCAGGTCTATTTTTAACTCTTTGAGGAACCCCCACACAGTTTTCCAGAGTGGCTTCCACCATTTCACATTTTCACCAGCAGTGTAAGAGGGTTCCCTTTTCTCTGCATCCTCTCCAACATTTTTGGTTTCATGCCTTGTTAATTTTCCCCATTCTCACTGGGGTGAGGTGGTATCTCATTGTGGTTTTGATTTGTATTTCCCTGATGGCAAGTGATGCAGAGCATTTTCTCACGTGCGTGTTGGCCATGTTTATGTCTTCCTCTGTGAGATTTCTGTTCGTGTCTTTTGCCCATTTCCTTATTGGATTGTTTGTTTCTTTGGTGTTGAGTTTAGTAAGTTCTTTATGGATCTTGGAAACTAGCCCTTTATCTGATACATCATTTGCAAATATCTTCTCCCATTCTGTAGGTTGTCTTTTAGTTTTGTTGACTGTATCCTTTGCTGTGCAAAAGCTTCGTATCTTGATGAAGTCCCAATAGTTCATTTTTGCTTTTGTTTCTTTTGCCTTCGTGGATGTATCTTGCAAGAAGTTACTGTGGCTGAGTTCAAAAAGGATGTTGCCTGTGTTCTCCTCCAGGATTTTGATGGAATCTTGTACATTTAGATCTTTCATCCATTTTGAGTGTATCTTTGTGTATGGTGCAAAAGAGTGGTCTAGTTTCATTCTTCTGCATGGTAATGTCTATTTCTGTGTTCTATCACATTCTTATCCAGGGCTTTCTTTGCAGTACGTAAATGCTGAACAAATCAGTCTAGTTTAGTGCTACAATTATGGACAAAGATAATTTTTAAGAAATGAATACAAAAAGGTTTCTTTACCTTTTAAAGTCTTTTTTCAGCTTTTACTTTTTTATAATATAAGTAATTTAAGTTATGAAATTATGCACACATGAATATGTGTGCATGTAAAGCCAAAAAAGGTCAACATATTACATTTTGATTTACAGTTTACTCTTACAGTGAATAGTGTATCTTGAGTCTCTGTATGCTTCATTACTTATATATTTACCAGGCCTTTAGTAGCTCTATAATATTTTGTATTGATAAATCATCATTACTTAATTGGTCTCAGACTGATGGACACTTCTGGTTTTTCTGATTTTCTTCTTAAATTTCTTCATCTTATGTTGTATCTGTCCTCCTACATTCTAAGTCTATTTCTCTAAGTTTTGTTCTAGTAAAATTAGCCAGCTTCCATATCTGTTCTTTCAAAACTCATTTCCTTTTATCCTATATCTTTTAGATTCTAAAACCAAAATTATTTCCATTGATTTTATAAAAGATTGAACGTGAAGGCTCCAAAGACCACGGACTTTCTGAGTGTAGTTGATTTGAGTTTTAGGAGGCTTCACCATATAGAATTATGTAAAGGATTAAAAGGTGCAGAACTTTATAGAGTGTGAAAAGACAAGGAAAATTTTGTTTATAAAGTATAGAACAGTTTTTCATGCTTGGTGTCATTATAAGCAAAACATAGAATGATACATAGAATAGAATAAGAATAGACTAAGAACAAGAATAAAATAGAATAAAGTAAGAAAAATAGAATGCTCTTTTTCTTATAATAAGTATAGCAGTCATGTTAGTTTTAACTAACTCACTTTATGTAATAATATATTTGTGGAAACAAAATTAAAATATGACAATTCCTTAGTTGTCAGTGAGTCATAATTATCATTATCAGGTAGATAATTATGTCTAAAACTCTGATTATTATTTTCCATACTAGAATGGCCAAAATAATGACAGTATTTTGAATCATTATCCAAACCCATCGCTGCCCTGGACATGCTTGGAAAGAATCACTGCTACAACATAACCATATTATTTGTTAAGTGGTTATATATTAGACCAAAACTTTACTGAATGAAGAGCCATTTACCTCCACAAAGATCTACTCCTCAAATTGGAGTAAAGAAACCTTATCATAAGCTACCCAAGGCTCTGAGTCAAAAATTCACTTCAAAAATGAAGCAGCAGGACATGTAATTTTGCTCTGTTTACATGGAAATATCATAGGGTAAAATATGGATTTCAAACACACTTCTAAAAACTGAGACTCTAAAACTATGCCCCATGCATCAGGATCACACCTTTTTGCCCAAATCTGCTGAGGACTGTTTTGCTACTTGAACTCAGGTTACTTTGATGAAACCGTTTTAAAAGTATTACATTGTTGAATATTTTTTCCACATCTTTATTAAGTGACTATAATTTGCCTCTAATAAGATAAATCCTACTTAACTCATTTCCAAATCTTTCATAAGTATTTCCAAATTCCTCTCATATGATATTTACAGGCTTTTGACCTCATATTATGATGATTAGTTGATTTTCATACTGCATAATTTCTAAAGCACTGCAAAATTATTCAATTAATTCCTGCTATTTTTATCATTTATTTCCTTTGATATGGAAAATATACATATGTACTTGCAAAAAATAATAAAGTCTATTTAAGAAACTATCCACAGTAATGTAAAAAAAATATGGTATTCTTTATGTGTGGAATCTATATATAGTTTGGTTTCTCTTGGTTTAATTTTCTGTGGTTGTGTCTTGTCATGTTTGATTCTAATCTCAATTTCATCCATTTCTTCTTGGCACGTTTTTCTTCTGAATTTGAGGTTTTAATTAAGCTATTGCTTTCATATCTGCTATTTTTAAAGAAATCTGATGCCGATGTGGTGACATCTTTAAGTACAGTTGAACAGATAAAAGGTGAACAGTGAAAAAAAAAAAAGCCAGGGCTAATATAATGAAAAATCAATAAACTTCCTTCTGTTTTTTATTGAAGTATATTTGATACACAATGTCATATTAGTGTCCTATGTACAATTTAATGACTCAAGAATTCTGTACATTATGCTATGCCCACCATGATAAGTGTAGTTACCAACTGTCACCATACAATGTTACTATTTTTTATATTGGCAGTACCATTTTACATTCTTGTTAGAAACTTGTGAGTGATCCAGTTTCTCTACATTTTGGCAGTGTTTGGTATTGCCACAATTATTTATTTTATTCAATCTGATAGATGTGTAGTGATACATTGTTACGGTCTCGAATTGTATTTTCCTTACAGTTAATGATGTTGAACATCTTTAACATCCTTACTTGTTATCAGTGATTCTCTTCAGTAAAAGAAGACATATTTGTGTCTTTTGTCAACTTTTAATTGATTGTTTGTTAACACTCAGGTTTGAGAATTCTCTATATATTCTAGATTCTAGTTCTGTACCAGATGCATAATTTTTAAATGTTTTTTCCTAATGTGTAATTTGTCATTGCATCTCCTTAACAATCTCTTGTATGGAAAAAATCCTTTAGTTTTGATGTTGTTCAATATGTCTATTTTTTTCAACAACATGGTTGACCATTTCATTGTCAACTGTTAGAGCTCTTTAAGGATAAATCTTTTTTTTTTAATTTTTATTTATTTATTATAGTCACACAGAGAAAGAGAGAGAGAGAGGCAGAGACACAGGCAGAGGTAGAAGCAGGCTCCATGCACAGGGAGCCCAACGTGGGACTTGATCCCGGGTCTCCAGGATCGCCCTGGGCCAAAGGCAGGCGCCAAACCGCTGCGCCATCCAGGGATCCCTAAGGATAAATCTGAAATATTTTTCTCTTGAAATTTTTCCTATAAGTTTTAGTTTTACATTTAAGTCCATGATCCATTTTGAATTAATGTTTACATAATATGAGGTTTAGGTTGATATTTTTTCATTGATTATCTTTTTTTTGTCAATGGATGTTCAATTGTGTCAGCATCATTTATTTAAAAGACTATGCTTCCTTCATTGAATTGCACTTACTCTTTTGCCAAAAATAATTTGGATATAATGTGTGAGTTTATTTCTGGATTCTCTATCCTATCCCATTGTTTTATATCCCTCTGCCAATACCATACTACCATGATTACTATAGCTCTATTATAAGCCTTAAGTTTGGATAAAGTGACACTCTCAACTTTTTCTTTCTAATATTGTTTTAGCTTTAGGGCTTGTGTTTTTCCATATACATTTTAGAATATGCTTGTATGTCAGCAAAATAATATGTGATAGTTATTACCTTATACTTATAGATTCATTTGCAGAAAATTGTTATTTATACTATGTTGAGACTTCAATCCATAAACACATATTTCTCTTCATTTACTTAAATCTTCTTCCATTTCTTTTATCAGTACTTTGTAAATTTCAGGATACAAATTCTATGTATGTCCTATCAGGTATACATTTAAGTATTTCATTTGCATAAGAACACCTGTACCTGGTATTGGATTTTTAATGCAGTTTCCTTGTGTGCATTTTTGGTATATATAAAATAAAATTGATTTAATTGTGATGATCTTTTATCCTGCAACCTTGCTGATCTTTTTCTTTAGTTCTGGACTTGTTATTGTTATTGGTTCCTTAGGCTATTCTGTTCCTTAGCATATTCCATACTTGATAATTAAGACATCAGCAAATAAGGACAATTTTATTTCTGTCTTTCAAAACTACATGATTTTATTTCTTCTTATATTCTTCTTTCTTCTTTTATTTATTATAATAAATAAAACTTCTAGTGCTATTCAACATATTCACATAAATATGTGAGAGTGGATGTACTTGCTAAGTACAAATCTTACGTTCTGCAGTTTTCTAACAGTAAGATGTTGTTAGTTGTAGAATTTTTGTGAGTACTCTTTATCGAGTTGAGGTAATTCTCTTATTTCTAACTTACTGAGATTTATTATTTTTCTTATCATGATGGGTTTTACATTGTGTAAAAGTTTCTTACGTGTCAACTGATATGATCAAGAGTTTTTCTTCTTTAGCTTGATGTGGTAGATTGCAGTGATTGATTTAAAATACTGAACTAGACTTGAATACCAGGAATAATTGAACTTGATCATAATATATAATTCTTTTTATATGTTTCAAATTTAATCTGAATATTTTGTTGCATATGTTTGTGTCTAAGCCCATGAAAGATATTATCCTATAGTATTCTTTTTTTTTTTTTTTTTTTTAACATTCATTGTCTGGATTTAGTATCAGATTAAAACTAACCTCATAAATTGTGAAGTTTCTCTGATCTTCTTGAAGAGATTGTTCAAAATTAGTGTTAATTTTTCTTCAAAAATTTTGTAGAAATCTCCAAGGAAATTATCTGGGCCCAAAACTTTTAAATAGTATTTAATTTAATTAGTGGATGTTGGGACTATTCTCTTAGGTTGTCTCTTCCATATTGGCTGAGTTTGGGTAGTGTGTGGTTTTCAAAGATTTATGAATTTGTGACTATAAAGATGTTTGTTGAATTTCCTTTTTATTCCTTTAACAGCTGTGGGGTTTGTAAGGATATCCATTCTTTCATTCTTAATATTGATGATTTGTGTTTTCTCTTTTATAGTTTTTGTCATACTTGCTAGAGATTCGTCAATTTTATTGATGTTTTTCAAGACCAAACTTTTATTTCACTGATTTTCCTTTATTTTTTTTCTATTTTTAATTTTATTTCTCTGCCCTAATTTCCATTGTTTCTTTCCTTTGGATTCCTTTGAGTTCATTTTATTCTTCTTTTCCTAGGTTCTTGGGATAGGAACTTAAGTTTAAAATCTGTTGTTATATTTAGCTACCCTATATGGTTTGATATGATGTATTTTTCTTTTCATTTAGTTCTATACTTTTTTTTTGAGACTTTCTCTTAGATTGTCTTCCTCTTATTGGTTTCTTATTTGATTCCACTAGGCTTAGAGAACACACTTTGTATGATTCTGACTTTTATAAACTTGTTATTTGTATTATGACCCAAAGTATAATTTCCTTGGTGAATATTACATAGGAAATTTTAAAAAATATATTTTCTTCTGCCTTTGTTGGATTAAGTGCTCTATATGTATCAGTTAGATCTTTTTGGTTGGTTGTGTTATTCAGGTCCTTCGTATCTTTGCTTTTTGGTGTGTAGTAGTATTAACCTCTTCAATCATAATTGTAGATTTGTATATTTCTCCTTTCAGCTCCACAGTATTTTGAATTTTGTTTGATGCATTCACACTTAGGATTGCATAACTTTCCAGTGAATTAATCCTTTTTTTAAAGATTTTATTTATTTGAAAGAGAGAGAGACTGAGTGAGAGAGAGCATGAGCAAGGGGACAAGTAGAGGCAGAGGGAGAAGCAGACCTCCACTGAGCAGGGAGCTCAACCTGGGGCTAGATCCTGGGGCTCCAGAATCATGACCTGAGCCAAAGGTAGACACTTAAGTAACTGAGCCACATAGGAGCCCCTGAATTTATCCTTTTATCATTATTTAATTTCCAACTTTGTCAATAGAAATGTTCTTTGCTCTAAAGTCTATTTCATCAGTTAGTAATAAAACTGCTTCTTTTATTTTTTATTAATATTTTCATGATATCTTTTTCTAGATTTTCACTTCAACATACCTATGCTATTGAGTATGAAATGAATTTTTGCAAACATATAGCTGGATCATAGTTTTGTAACTGTTCTGCCAATCTCTGTCTTTTACATTTCAGGTAATTATTGATATTATAGTATTAAATCTGCCATTTAGTATTTTTTTCTATTTGTTTCTTTTGTGTTTTTGTTCCTCTGTTAGTGGGACTCTCTATCTATTGCCCTTGACAGTGATGCCAAACTAATCTTATGTTGTTCAGAGGACTCCCACTTAGTCTGGAGGAGGAATGAGCCTATCTGGGCTGCATTCTATTCCTAGTTTGAGAAATGCCAGACTTGGATCATGTTCTTCTGCTCAATGGGGAAATATAAGACACCTGCCTGCTATGATGTTCCTCTCTTCTTGGCTTCTCAAGTCAGTTTACTTCCCTCTTCCTACCTCTATGAGCTTTCCTTTTGCTGTTTCCTTCATAATTTCCAGGGGTTTCAGTTCACTTAATAAGGAGGAGCAGCAAGAAAAGAAGAGAAACAAAGAATACCTTGTCTGGATTAGAAATTTCCTTTGCTCTTTTTTGATTTACTTTTTGCACAAATATTTCTTGAAAAACTACTATATACTTTGTTGGACATTGAAAATACATAAATTAACCAGCTCTCTTCCTTTAAAGAATTTATAAGTTCTTTAAAGAAAGATTTTCTAATAAAAACCAATCATCACAATCAATGTAAAGAGACCCAGGGATAATATATTCAATTTTCCCATTCATATGAAGAAATATTAAAGTTATCTTTCTTGGGTCAAAAAGTTTTTATAGATGAATTTGAAACTAGACCTATGTAAGCCTTTATAAGTTTAAGATGATATTAAAGTGAATGAATAGCTGAAGCTGAGAAAAACATTAGTGTCAAAATAAGTCAGTTCTTGGGAGAGCTTGACATATTTGAGGTATTAAAATGAGTTTGGTATGGCCAAATATAAAGAACAAGTGGGACATTCTGCTAATTGAGAGTGAGCAGATACTAGAACCAGGTTATGAATAGCCAGAGGGATATTTTAAACAGGGAAGTAGCATTAATTCATTGGTAGGGTAGGGTAATATTGAGCTTTATGATATATGAATATCATATATGTATATAATGTATATAATATACTTTATAATATATGAATATACATTCCATTTCTATTTATTTATTTATAAATATGTGTATAAATTTATTAAAATATATTTATTAAATTTATTAAATTATGTATTAATTTATTAAAGATTTATTTATTTATTTATTCATGAGAGATAGAAAAGCAGAGACATAGTCAGAGAGATAAGCAGGCTCCACTTAGGGAGCCTGATGTGGGACTCATCCCCAGACCCGGGATTATGCCCTGAGCCAAAGGCTCAACCGCTGAGCCACCCAGGCATCCCAGTAATTTTATATATTTATTGGAAAAGTCAACCCTTATATGTAAGTTCACTCAAAGAAGACAGAAAAGTTTATAAGTGTCTCTGATTTGCATAAAGCTATGAAATAAAGTAAGTGAGATTGCTATTAAATTTAACTCATGAACTTTAATCAATGTCGGCTCTTAAGAAATTCATGGACTGTAGATCTTTAATATAAGAAATGCTTTTTTAGTGCACATGTAGAATCTTAGAAACAAATCAATTTGTTGACTATTACACACGATGTGAACTTTGTAGCCTAATCATCTTTATTTTTTTTTTTATTTTTTATTTTTTTAAATTTTTATTTATTTATGATAGTCACAGAGAGAGAGAGAGGCAGAGACACAGGCAGAGGGAGAAGCAGGCTCCATGCACCGGGAGCCCGACGTGGGACTCGATCCCGGGTCTCCAGGATCGCGCCCTGGGCCAAAGGCAGGCGCTAAACCGCTGTGCCACCCAGGGATCCCCCTAATCATCTTTAAATACTGAAAGGAAAAAAATTTTTCTATCAGAAAGTTCTTGTGTTTCTATGGGCAGCCCGGGTGGCTCAGTGGTTTAGCGTGGCCTTCGGCCCAGGGCGTGATCCTGGAGACCCGGGATAGAGTCCCACGTCGGACTCCCTGCATGGAGCCTGCTTCTCCCTCTGCCTGTATCTCTGCCTCTCTCTTTTTGTGTCTCTCATGAATAAATAAATAAAATCTAAAAAAAAAAAAAAAGTTCTTGTGTCTCTAAAGATAATAATGCTCAAGAAACAGTTTCTAAGACAAATTATAAATTATTACATCATTAAAGAATTAATATTCTTGGCTAGATGTTAGAGCTTAGGAAACTGTCAGATCCACTTATTATCATTCCATATAGATAAACCAAAAATTTTAAGTAAAATATAAAGATATTGATAATGTGAAAATGCTATTGATAATAGTAGAGAATATTTTATAGCAATTTTAGTACCCTTAGATAATTATTTGATGATAAATTCCAAAAATATTCCTTCTGGAAATCTGAGATCCTGGAAACAATCAACTGAGAAACAGCATTTTGGTGAGATTATAGCTTTCGAGTCAAATATACATTACATACAATGGGGATATTATGTCAGTTAATATAACACACAAATTGGTCACTCAGAACATAAATGGGATTAACTGCCCAATAAAGAAGTTTCTCAACCATTTAAGAGACCAAAATCACCTAGATGCAGATAGATTATAGCTACAAAGAGTGCATCTAGTAAAGATGAACATTTTGAATGACTATATAATTTAACAAGAAAAAGCTTTAAAATGATGCATGAAAAATAATAAAGAGCTCTTATGCCCAAAACACTTCTTAATTTGTTAATGAGTAGTATCTGGTGGGGAAATATTTGGACTATTGAATATTTGGTGGTGCAACACAGACTTTAGTAGAAGCAATACATTTCCTTTTAATCATCTGTACATAAAAAAACTAAAAGGAAGGACTTAGTCTGGGGAAAGTGCTATAGTCATGCTGTTATTAATGTGCAGGGAAACACACTATCCTTCCTCTCCTCACTGTAAATATTCACTCTGCTGAAGGGAAGAGTACATGTATTATATAGATAGATTGAAGTTTGAACCTTAGCCATGGATCAGCTTTATGGAAACTGATAAATATATTTATTATTTAGAGTTCAATCAAAAAGTAAAACTACTGTGAGTGATGGTGAGTACAAAATTTAATAGTGAGATTAGACCTTACACAATTGTGGGAGCTGATAAGAACTTGGCAAAGCTGAAGCAAGACATCCTGCTCTAGGAACTAGAGCTGCTATGGATCTGGTCCCGTGTCTACAAAATGAGCCTGCAGAGCAGCAGGAACATGTGTGAGCTGCAGCAGCATTGACATTCTACCCTGGATTCCACCGGGAGGTGGCTGTTGCTCAATTTTCATCTTCCAAATCTCACACTTATTTCTTCGGTGGCCAAGCCTAAGAATCACATAGGAAAGGAAAAACTGGAAGTCTCAGCTTAGCCAAGTTCAAACAATATATAACTGCTACATCAAGGATTGCTGGTAGCTCAGCGGTTTAGCACCTGCTTTTGGCCCAGGGTATGATCCTGGAGTCCTGGGATCAAGTGCCACACTGGGCTCCCTGTGTGGAGCCTGCTTCTTCCTTTGCACCTCTCTCTCTCTCTCTCTCTCTCTCTCTCTCAAGAATAAATAAATAAAATCTTTAAAAAAATCATGTATTTTCTGAGCCTCCATTTTGTATTGCCTGAAAGAGAGGGAAAAACATTTCCCTGAGTTAATGTGAGTTTGAAAATACATATGCTGAAAAATGTGCTAGCTCTACTTGCTACCAGATGGTTATGTGTCTTTCTTCCTCTGCCATAACTACCACACCTGCGAAAAGCACTTTGTCATAGAAGGTGTAGTTACAAAGACCATAAGAAGTTCTCCTCGGCCTACTCTCAGAGGTATATCAATTTGCTACTTGGTCTTGGAGAAACAGCCACGTGGAGACATATCAAAGTGGGTATTCAATCTTCCAGGCTGTGCATTCAAAGCAGATTCCCAGGAAAATAACACTATAAAAGATGGGGTAAGACAAAAATCACAGATTTTTGATTCAGAAAGATTTGCAAAGAAACTCTACTTCCCATTTAAAGATCAACATCTTCATTATCAGTTAAATAAATACAATATTAACAGATAATGATTATTGCCACCTACAAGTCTCTTCTGAGGACTAATGAAATTCTTTGAGCACCTAACACAATGCCATGCACATAATGTGCTTTTAACAACCAATATCTCTGTGTTGTCTCCATTCTCATGGACCAAATCTATGTTGGTAGACCTGCATGGAATCTACTCCCATTTATTTCATTGCTCTTGTAGAATACTTGCCCATTGAGTTCAGTTCAAAATAACCTACTCTCAGGTGAACTTTCAAAGGTAAAAGTAAAATAAATGTCTGCTTATATTTAAAGGTTACAAAAAGCATTAAAGGAAATAGAACAGCCTCTTCCAAAAGATGCAAATGAGCTAGTTAAAAAATCAGAGAAGGAAAAAAAGACTTTTGTAGGTCAAATAATTCACTTTTCTGATTGTCAAGAAATAGTATCAGACTTTGAGATAATTCATTTATCTCCATATCAAGCTTTCATTTGTAATGTTGTAATTAGAATTTGAATCTTTCATTCTTCTTTCAAAATGGGGAGCAAGTAAATGATTTTACAACAAGCTATCAGGTATTAGAGGTAAGCACTAAAAGCAATATAACAGATAACACCACATGGAATATTACAAAATCATTTTTGAACAGAAAACTAATTATTTTAGCTAGTACTCATAAAGATTTAGACAAGAATAGATAGTATATCTTTTAAATTAAGTACAAGAAGTGAAATTTTATGCTAATAGGCCATTAACTGGAGCTAGCCTGAAATACTTGCATGTAAAGAAATGAATTTAGGAGCAGATAAATGTTGTAAAAATTTTCTTCTAAAAACAAATTTTATATCCTATGAAAGATAAATGAAACTTATAGAGTAGGTTTGGTATAATCAAATAATTAATAATTTCTTTTGGCTTAAGAGGATTGAAAATCATTATTAAAAATCATTTCTATAGTCAGAGCTGGTAAAGCTGGGTCAAAGGGAAATTAATTTTATGCTATCTTTTTCTTAAATCACCTATTTCAATGTCTCCTCTAAGAGCATTGGCATGCCTATTTATATCAGGGCCTAGTTTCTCTCTTGGATCATAACTTGGTATTAAGCTACCACCTAGGATCAGTTATTTATACCACAGTATGTTTTTAATTTAAAGTTTTAAATCTTTGCTCACTGTTATTTATACTTCTTTGTTGAATAGTTTTGACCTCTGCTGTGCCTAAGAGTTTTTTGGGCACATCGTTTTTCTACGATTAAGCACACAGTGTAACATAGTTAAAAGATTGGTGTTTGGAAAGTTCTCTGTCACATTCTGAGAATCCCCAGCTTGCCAAAATTACTAATAAGAAAGGACATTAGTGCAGTCTGAGCACAGCAGCTGTAAAATTAGGAGGAATTAATTTTTCAAGCATTCATTTATAAATGAATGCGATTGTATTCTTATGTTTGATTTTGCTGAAGCAGGCTGTAGCCCCCAGGAATTCTTGAAATTAACCAAAACTGAAACCCTGCTTAGAACTGGGTGCTGGGTGATGCAGTCAGCTGAGCATCCAACTTTTGGTTTTGGCTCAGGTCTTGATCTCAGGGACATGGGATGGAGCCCCCCATCCATCTCTGCACTCGAGGCAGAGTCTTCTTGAGATTTTCCCTCATTCTTGCTCTGCCCCTCCCACTCATGCTAGCACTCTCTTTCTGAAAGAAACAAATAAATCTTTAAAAAAAAAAAAAAAAAGAAGAAGAAGAGCTAGGACAGCCTGGGTGGCTCAGCAGTTTAGCGCCACTTTCAGCCAAGGGTGTGATCCTGGAGACCCAGGATCAAGTCCCACGACGAGCTCCCTGCATGGAGCCTGCTTCTCCCTCTGCCTGTGTCTCTGTCTCTGTCTCTGTCTCTCATGAATAAATAAATAAAATCTTAAAAAAAAAAAGTACTAAAGCGGAGTTTATAAACCACCATAACCTGAAGCCATCATAGAGTAACCAAATCTACATGGAAGACACAAATGATTCCAGTTCTACAGTGGAAATGCAAAAGGTGAATGGGAAACACTTTATTATACCACAAAGCTAGGAAATTATATGACTATTGGGGTCACGGCAAAAGTAACCTAATGCTAATTTGAAGAATCACTCATTGGCTAAACATAAAATAATTTGAGCAACAAAAATAATTTTGGTGGGTTGCAGCACAACAAATTCATGAAAATCCATGAATTCAAAAGTAGTGCAATGTTACGTAACTAGTAGAGATGACTGGTGCACAGGAAGCCCTACTTTAGATAACTAGTAAAGAGCCTCTGGCACACAGGTGGCACCACTTTAGATACCTACCCTATGACCTCACCACCATGCCTTCAGAAAAGCTGGGGATTAAGGTCCTGACTAGGCCAGAAGGAGGGTGGAGAATAGCTGCAGACTGGCTGGATCATCTGTCTTCCTTCATCCCTCCATCAGTAAATTACCTGAATAAGATTCTGTAAAAGGTATGGAGTTGTTGCTCTGTTTTTTGGTCTTAAAGTGCCTTCTCAGTCTGGAAGATACTTTACTGACCCTCTTCCACCTTCTAACAGGTATATTGTTTTGATATATGGAATTTGCTTCAAAATAAACCATTGCTGATAGAGGGAGTGGATAGGATATGGATGAAACAGAATTACCATGAATTAGTCATTGCTGATACTATGTGATAAGTATATGGTAGGTCATTTTACTATTATCTCTACATATTTTTCCATAATGTAAGGTAAGAATGTATAAGTAGTTATCTATCCCGCATATGTTCCCTCACTATCTGCTCTAATATTTTGGGGCATCGCTGTGGTTGACAGAAAACCATATTTCAGATCTTTCCATATTCCTTTTCAGAACACTAAGGAAATACTGTAAGTGCTTATTTTTAGAAAAATAGAATAAAAGTAGAGAAATGATAATTACCTTTAGAATCTGCATCTCGGGAATCCCTGGGTGGTTCAGCGGTTTAGCGGCTGCCTTTGGCCCAGGGCCTGATCCTGGAGTCCCGGGATCGAGTCCCACATCGGGCTCCCTGCGTGGAGCCTGCTTCTCCCTCTGCCTGTGTCTCTGCCTCTCTCTCTGTGTGTGCCTTTCATGAATAAATAAATAAAAATCCTAAAAAAAAAAAAAAATAGAATCTGCATCTCTCTCAGTAATACATAGTTATAAATATCTCTCTCTCTCTCATTGTAACTTTATTTATTCTTCACCACTATCCATGTATAAGAAACAGTGCTTCTACACGCTAGAAATAAGATTTAAATTGAATGGTGAACAATTTACCTTGCAACTATTCCTAGATTTCTACTTGAAATACTTTATTTTAACATTTCTTACAGTATAAGAATTTAGATATAAATGTTTAAAGTTTTCTATGCTAATAATTGCATCTTAATACAGGCAGAGAAATGCATTGTATTTCAAATTTCAGTTAGATGAGAGTAAATACAGGCTATTTAAATAGGTGCACCTTAAATGTCTTCCTGAAAATTATGTTTATTATGTCTGATAAAAAAATTGTACTTTAAATTACTAAAAGGCAAGGTATTTTCATAGTATCCCATAATTTCTTCTAGATTTTCTTAGTTTTTGATCTTTGTTGTTATAGTTTTCATATTAAACTTTTATTATATTCAAAACAGTGGGATGTAAATATTTAGATATTAAATATTAAATACTTACAATTAAATCTATACTGATTTTTATAAACAAGTTTCATTGCCTTTCCTTATTCTATAGGTGAAATGATTTCTGGTGATGGAATTTATACATGAGAATTTACACATGAGATTTTTTTTTTTTTTCTACATGCCTTCTTCCTTTCTTCAGACTGATACTCTGCTGACTCATTCCTGATTTTTTTATCCTGGAAATAGTAGAAGTCCCATATCTTTATTTCAAGCCAAACCAATAATATTTCATCTTTCAATTGGAAGAGTCAGAGAGAGACCATTTAGTTCATATTTGGTAACATTATATTATTGCAGGAAATATTTAAGGTGATAGTCTCAAATATCATTTTTCTGGATCTATTTATCAAAGCTAGAGTTCACAGCTCTACTTAATAGCCATGTCATATTTTCTGTTAAGAATGAGAAGATTTAAATAAGATTATCAGGTAACAATATAGTTTAGAACATATTAGAGTTTACTAATTATCAGTGCTCTCTTTAATTTCTTTGGGCTTTTTATATTTGATTATTGAATGAAGTCATGTTTTAAAATGTTATATGGTTATAACATAGAAAATATCATAAGACAATTCAAAACATTGTCCCTCTTTTTATACCATGTATCATCTTTTGTACATATTGCTGAATTCAGCATGGTATTTTTGTATCTATGATCCTCAGCAGAGTTTTGGTGTCAGGGTTGTACTGGGATAAGTATAAATGAGTTGGGACCAATTACTTTTTAATTCTTATTCTTTAGAAGACTTTATATATTACTGGAATAATATGTCTTTTGGAAGTTTGGTAGAGTTCACCTATCATATCCCTAGGGTTTATTTATTTGTTTTATAAAAATCAGTTAAGTTTATTATTTGATTTATAATAACTAGATGTGTTTAGTAATTATAAGTTCATTTAAAATTTCAAATTTTTCTCATGTCACTTTTGTCAATTAAGATTTGTTTTAAGGAATCTGTCCTTTTTATCTAACTTCTTTATTTATTTACATATAGTTCCTCACAGATATTCATCAAATTTGTAATTACCACCCCACAGTTATGCCCCCTTTTAGATTCTTTTTAATATATATTTTTAAAGGTTTCATTTATTTATTCATGACAGACACAGAGAGAGAGGCAGAGACATAGGCAGAGAGAAAAGCCAGCTCCCTACAGGGAGCCCAATGAGGGACTTGATCCTAGGGCCCTGGGATCACGACCTGAGCCGAGGCAGATGCTCAACCACTGAGCCACCCAGGTGCCTCTAAATTACTTATAATATTATAATTACTTATAATATTAACCTTTACTATTCAGTCTGAGCAGAATTTTTTAAAATTTAATAAGCTCAGTTTGTTTTGTTGATCTATTTATATTGTTTCCTACTTCATGAAATCTTCTCTGATCTTTATTATTACCATAATTCTGCTTTGGATTTATTCTGTTCTTTTTCTAATTTGAAACAGACACATATATCATTAACTATCAGCATTTACTTCCTTACAAAAGTTTATAGCCACACATTTTCTTAAAAATAGGTTTTGCTACACTCTAGAAATATTGGTATGTACTTCTTTTGTTTTTCAAATGCTAAAATTTCAAGTTCATATATTTTTAAAATTTAAGATATTTAAACTAAAAAATTATCTCCTATAATTAAATGTTTAAAAATATATTTACTTTATTAGAGAGAGAGAATGTGTGAGCAACCGGGAGGGGCAAAGAGAGATGGAAAGAATCTCAAGCAGATTCCATACTGAGTTCAGAGCCTGACACGGAGCTCAGTCTTATGACTTTGAGACAATGACCTGCACCTAAACCAAGAGTTGGATGTTTAACCAACTGAGCCACACAGGTACCCCTATGATTAATTTATTTTTAGTTGAAGTACTTTCTGATATGAAATTGTGTTCAAATACTGAAATGAATTTATTTTAGATCTGAACACTGTTTCATAAATGATCTTTGAAAAGAATTTTGTTCTTAATTTTTATTAGCAGAGTTAATATAAGTCCATTAAGGTAAACTTGTTATTTATACTGAATAACTTCTTTCTGTCTTCGCAAGGTTTTTTTTTTTTTTTATGATTTTATTTATTTATTCATGAGAAATACAGAGAGGCAGAGGGAGAAGCTGGCTCCCTGTGGGGATCCCAATGTGGTACTCAATGCCAAGTCCCCGAGATCACGACCTGAACCAAAGGCAGATGCCACCCAGGCATCCCTTCACAAGGTTCTTATACTGCTTCTTGACAAATCAATCATTATGAAAGTCATGTTGAAATATCCTACTAGAATGATAGATTTGTCAGTCTCCCCCTTGTAATTCTATTAATTTCTTGGTTCCACATTTTATCCAGTCTTAGACATCCCATAATATAACACACACTATTTTATGTACCACTTTGTATGAACAAACATTGTTAATTATTATATATCAATAATTGATTAATCAACAATTACTGTTAATCACACATATGTAAATAAAAGGGAAAATAAAAGCCAACAAAATAAAGTGTGACTGTGTTAATATTTGAAATCTTACACTTATGAATGACTTTTAAGCATCATCAACATTTTTTTTCCATTTCATGTCATCTCTATGCAGTATGGCATGGTATTGTGGAATATAGTAATGAAGTATTTATTAGAGGAGTAAAACATTAATGTGTACAGAAACTTTTCTGAAACACTACACTCTGCAAGTTGGGATAATGAGAATTTATTGTGACAAAAGTTTTTCAGACAATCATGACTTGCATTCCTTTGGAATAGTGCCTAGAGGGCTTCTGAACCGGAACATCAAGAGGTCTCAGGGTGTCCATTTATACCGACAGTTTAAGGTTTAAGTTTCCACAGAGTCTAAAATAACAACTTTTTCATATCTACTGCCAGAATAACCCCAATTATAAAATTCTCTAGATATGAGGACTTACCTTTATTCCAGAGATGTTAAAAATATATTTTAAAAATACACCGTTTGAATTATTGAAATATGGTATTCAAGGCTATTTTATTAGGTACATTTAACTTTACAAATATATCTTCCCAGTGGATTTAAATGCTTGTCATTATGAAGGGATCCCTTCTGTCTTAACTCAAGTTTTCTTTCAGTTAATATTGACACTACATTCTTCTTCTCTCCCTTCCTTTGAACATTTCTCTATATCTGAGTTTAAGGGTCATCAGGTAGGTCCTGAAGGCCAAATTTGGTCCACCTCCTGTTTGTAAAATTTTACTGGAGTGCAATCATACTCATTTATTTGCATTCTGCTTTCATGCTCCAAAAGCCAACTTGAATAGTTGCTACCAGGACCACATGTCCCATCATGACAAAAATATTTGCATTTGGTCCATTATAGAAAACGTTTGTCATTCCTGATCTTTGGTATGCCTTCATATCTTAGATGTAAATAGCATTTGTCAAGATCTAATTTTAAATGAAGTCTTAGAAACTCAGACTTTGTTTTTGTGTATTCCTGTTTATTGATATATATTTGGTACCATTTTTACCATCTTGTGTTTTGATTCTTATTTCTCTCATATTGTTTTATATTTTGCTTTTCTGGTTTGCCTAGTTTATTAGGTTTTTGTTAGTTTTTTGCTCATTATGTATTTTCCCCTTTGTTGTTTTGCAATACTATTTTTGCTTTGTGATTACTCTTAAAATTATTATTTTCACACTTAAATTAGTAAATGCAAAACAATATTTTAAACCCTTTCTTGATATATACAAATATATTAGGACTCTTAACTCTGATAACCCCCTTTCTCTTTAGTACTCTAAAAATTTCCAGTGTTTTAAGGATGGTTTTTATTTAATTTCTCAATTTAGAAATTATCATCATAATATTTCAATTTTAGGGCTTCCTTCTGAGATAATTTCTCATCTTGTCTGATGGACTTCTTTTGGAAGTTGGGTTAGATGTTGGTGTGAACCCTTTTAGGATCTCTGTTTTATTCTCTTCCCATATCTATTTGTATCTCACTCTAGTTCATGTCAGGCTATATCTGCAGGACATTTTAATTCTCAATGGATACCTATTTTCCTTTATCCTCTTAAATTCCTACTGCTGCTTCTGATCCTGCCAGCTATTCATTTGTAAATTATCCGGCTCTCCTTGCAATCTGCTTTAAAACCTTCATACAGTCCTTGGTGATTTAGCATTTTACTCTAATATATACAGGCTTGGATTGATTTTTTATGAAACCTGATTAGTTATTGTTGTGCCCAAGATTTCGAATCCAAGAAACCACCAAGGAGCCGACACCGATGCAAACACACGAGGGTTTATTTACATGCTCGAGCTTAGGTCCAAGTATACCCGAGGCAGCAGAGCAGGGACTTAGACTCGGAGGTGGGTTTCAGCTTAGTTTTAAGGGCTGGTCTAGGGGACCTCCAGAAGGGGTGGAGGAATTTCTTGAGTTCTGTTTACTTTCTGATATGGGGCTTTCAAGGGCATTGAGCTCTGTTCTTATTCTAATATGGGGCTTCCTGCCCTTGGCTTGGGCTCTGTTCTCATTCTAATATGGGGCTTTCTAGGACATTAAGCTGTAAGCTGTTTGCTTCCTGTAACTGAAGTAATGTAAATTTCAGCTCTTATTCACAGGGGCCTGGGATGGCTGTACTTGTGCTAACACTGAACTTAAAGTGGAATGGCCTTAATTTTCTCAGCCTCTACAGTTATGTTCAATTTATTGTAATAATAGTTCTGAGATTTTCATTATCTTGCCATTAATTGTCTCTCCCATATATATTGTTCATATAAAATGTATAGTATTCATATATTGTTCCAAGTTCCATATTTCTGGAACTTAGGTTAGAGGTATGTTAGAATTTTTTAGCTATCATATTTTTAAACTCTCAAAGATCTAATTTTTTGTGTTTTTTCCATACTGATTGTCCTCAGACCTAACTTCTAGTCCACTTACTCTCATGATTCTCTACATGCTGTTGAAGAAACTCCATTACAAAATTTTTAAGAATAAAAACTTATTTTTATATTTTAATTTTTTTTTGTTTTCTCTTTGAAGAACAATGCCCTGATACTCATATTTGTGATAACAATCATGTTTTCATAGTTCAGATTTGTCACTCCATGTTTTGTACCAGATAATTCTAATATGTGAAATCCTTTGTGTCCTAAATATGTTAGCTATTATACTAACTTTCACTTACAGCAGCTTGTTTCCTTGTGACTTAATAATTTTTGATCCTGAGATAATATTTCGTTGATCTTAATCTATGGAAATTCTGAGGAGCAGAACTGTGGATGCTTTTCTTCCAGAATGAAATTACATTTGGGGCTACAGGTGTTATTACAAACTTTGAGCTAATAGAGACCTATAGGATACTTTTGCTTCTGGCAAGGTTTGTGCTTTAATATGGAGTTGAAGTTAAGCTCTCTGATCCTGCCAATAGTCACAGGGTCTTTGTGAGAATTTGGACATTTGCATTCAGAGTTTGTGTTTCAGGTATTGGTGGTGGTAGAGGAGATATCACTTAGGCTGAGACCAATAATGTACTGCAGAGTATGTTTTCTCCAGGATTTAGGTAATGACCCTTTAGTGCATGTGTTCCACACTACTGCTAGAATTTGAAATCTTATAATCAGCATCAAATCTATATTTCTTCAATTATCAAAGATAAACAACATTGTCTATCATTTGCTTCTTTTGTATAAGAAGAAATATTTATAGTATCTTAGTAGCATCCCATCATCTATCACATTCACCCCACAACTATGGGATGTGAATTGTAAGACCTCTAACAACCCAGATGCAACAGAATAATGCCAAGCCAAGTTCTTCCTGATAATTGCTTTTATTGAGTTGTAGTTCCCAGTACTTAAGAGAGATGAAGAGAAAATGGACAATGATCTGAACCTGACAAATGTGGTAATTGAGCAGTGGAGAGTCAGCTTCAGAGTTTGTTTTGCTTTTGGTTTTTCTTTTATTTATTTTTTAATTGACTGATGACTGTGGCTTTATGATGTGGGAGGGAGAAATTTCAAGAATGTGCACAGAGCTGCTATGTCAGCTAAGATGAATTCTTGTTACATCAGAGAAGTGTTTTCCTGATTCATCTTACTTATTTTTGATTAGTTGATTTTTAATATATATTTAACCAACGCCTTATAATAATCTTCCCATCGATATTTTTGCTAGCATAAGTGTTCTTATTCTCTGGAATATCATATGATTTTAGTTGAAGTGTCTATTAATATCAGATATAATTTTTAACCTATATATTATCTAAACTATTATTTTTATATTGAAGACACAGACTTCATTCAAATACTACCTATCTATACATTAAAAAGATAAGCAGATTAGAAGTAAATGTTTTCTTCTTCCAGTTAAATTCTAGTATTACAAGGGCAGGAAAACAATAATATACTGGAAAATATGTAGCAACAAATATTAGTTAAAAAGGCTGACGGAATACATAAAAACTATTTTAAAAAACATAAAACCATATAAACCCATTTTTAAACACTAGAAAGTCCTGCAGCAGAGAAATGTCCTCTTCTTTCACTATTCCCCAGAAGTACTATATGTTACTTGATTATTATTGTCCCAGGTATCTAAATTAATTTTATCTCCGTTCTACATATGAAATCTCTTCGACCATTAGACCTGTAACACTAATCAAGAGATATTATCTGTAGAATTGTAGGATATATAAATTGATAGAGCCTAAGTGCTAATTGGAGAAGAGTCATCACATGGATTATCTATAAGCCTCTGATTCCTTTAAGATTTTTTAAAATAGAAACTATGGAAGTGACTAACTTGAGTGATTTTATAATGTCACCTCGTATTAATTTTTCCACTGAAGTAACAGCCTACAATAATTTAAATGGCTCTTCTAGTGAAGAGGTGGAAAAAAAATGTTTGGAGAGATTAGAAGTCTTATTCCTGGGATGATTGACATTTCACTTTATATCACTAGGCAAACATGCATTTTTAGAATATTATACTCCAAAATAAATGGTTGAAGTAAAAAATGATCTTAGTCCGTTTTTGCAGACCAGTCAAAATAGCTACTTTTTTATTTTATTGATTAAAATTGAAGTGAATTACTCTTGTGTTTAGAAAATTAAGCCAGTAGGAGTGGTTGTTGTCTTTTCAGTGTAGATTAGTCTAGATGAATACAGTACCACCTAGAGTTACATAATTACTTATTCCTTTTTTCGGTATAAGTAATTTTAGATTTTGCTAGAATACTTAATCTGACTGAAGTAGTGCTGGGAAGAGACAAGTGTGAAACCAAACTCAAGCTTGCTTTTACAAGGTAACTTAGTTGTTTCCTGTTTTAAAGTGTCTGTTTTGGATTTACTTAAGTTTTAGGGTAAGTACTCATTTATTTTGAAAGTTTCTATTTCCTGTCAGCTCTGCCTTCCCTCAAAGGGTCTTTTGCTCTCTCTCTCTTCCCATGATGTTGTCTGTCTTCAGAAGCAAGCATATTTATCCTCCATAGTGGTATTCTTTGAGTCTGGTCTCATCCCTGTACTCCCTAAGTTGTTGCCTGCCATAGTGTGTCTTATCTGTTCTGCCTCTTGAACATCCAAGTGTTGTGTACAGTGAGGTGTCACTGATTCTTTGTACTTCCTTTGGATCTGTTAAATGTGATACTTGCCATACTCTGGAGCTATGGAATGTGCCTGAACTGCTTCAGCGTCTCGCCTGCCTTCTTGACCTTTTCCTCCCACCTATCCTTAAGCATTTCTGGAAAGCTGAGGGAATCTGCTCTGGGTTTTTTTGTTTTGTTTTGTTTTTGTCACCATATGGTAGTATGCAGTATATAGGGCACCTGCCCTCCCAGATTATCTCCCTATCATGGGAGTGTCCCTGCTATGTTGGATATAGCACCACATGAAACATGTTGGATCACTAAATATTATGCCTTACCATAGGCAATGACAGGGAAATGGCACACTAGCCCTGATTTTCTTGGGACTCCTTCAAATTATCATGTGTTTTCTACTAGAGATACTCTTGTCTTTCCCTTTCCACACCCTAGGCTGTGACAGAAAGGAATAGTAAGTGTTGGTTTCATTAAAAGCGAGTGAGATAGGGGATCTCTGGGTGGCTCAGTGGTGTAGCACCTGTCTTTGGCCCCGGGCTGATGCTGGAGTCCCGGGATTGAGTCCCACATTGGGCTCCCTGCATGGAGCCTGCTTCTCCCTCTGCCTGTGTCTCTGCCTCTGTGTGTGTGTGTGTGTCTCTCATGAATAAATAAATAAAATCTTTTTAAAAAAGGAGGGGGGAGTGAGACAGGAATTTCACATTTATTCCTCATCTAATGTCCCTCTGGCTTGTCAGAAGGTATTTTCCTAGAGTAAGGACTGTTTCTCGACATCATTGTTTTAACAATTTTCTTCATTTCTGAGGTGGTAAACTGTATGGGTTACCCTTAAGAAAAGAAAAAGAAATATTAGATGAACGAATAATGAAAAAGAAAATTGACAGGCTGTAATAGAATATTGACACTATTTATTGATTCATTTATTTTGAGCCCTAGTGAAACTCTCATGCTAGGTGAGACAGCAGAACATTAAGATCATGGAATCTGGAATCAGAGAGGATTGATATATGTTTTAGCTTTGTGACCTTCAAAAAGCCATTTTACTTATTTCACACTGTTACTTCAATGGAAAATTACAATGATAATAGCTCTTACCTCATAAGTACAGTTTCAGGATTAAATAAAATAATGTAATGGCACTAGCTTCGTTCAGTCCATGGTTTAGAGTAAATGTTGAGTAATTCGTTGAGGGATTGCTGTCTTTATAATGGTAATTGTAATTGTAATAATAGTAATAACAGAATAAGGAGGAAAAGACGAATGACAAAGAAAAGGAAGAGTCAAAGAGGAGGACAAATAGAAGAAAACAGTTAAGATGACAGAAAATGCATATTTCAACTGCCTTTACCAAATCAAATAGTCATTTATAAGAGACAGTCATAGAGATCTTTATATTTTACCTACAAAACTGCTTATTCTACATTCATATATTTCATTGATTGCCTTTATCTTATCATTTCTCATTTACTATCTCCAATGGGTTTACTCTAGAACTTTTCAACATGAATAAAACAAAGAGACTGATCATAGGATTTTGGGCTTCATTTATTATTCTTTATTAAGTCATCATCAAACCAACATTTGTATATATTTTGTGTCTGTGGCTTATTAAAATCATCATCTTCAAAGAGTACATGTACATCATAAAATGTCAGTACCACTCATTTATCAGAAATTGTGTAACTCATTTACCAGAAAATTTACATGCATTTGGGGTAAGCAGAGTCTGTTGACTTAAACCATAATAATATAGTTTTAATAGTGATTTAGAAAGAATTATCATGAGTCCTGTCTTGCCTGAATACTTGTAAACAGTATAGAGACTTGGGACTCTGATGAATCACTATGCACATTTAACTTGTATATTAGTCTGATTCGGACCCCCACTGATTTTGACCAAGAATAGTTTTCATTTGGCAGCTGTTCAGTGGTCTTTGTGAAATAATTTGGATTGTTTAGTGCATTTTTGGGTAGAAAAGTCCCCATATTATAATAAGATATGCATGCCAATTATTTTTCCCCATCCAAAAGACTAAGGATTTATTAACATGACAATTGAAGTGACAATTACAAACATTTTATGTAAATGTGTACCCATGTGTTGGTAATAGTTTTATGGTTTAACATTATTATGAATAATGTGATACCTGTAAAATATATAAAAGTGATTTTATCTGTTATTCTATCTTTAGCCCTTTAAAATTTACTTTATATGGGTAAAGCTAAGGTTCTTGTAGATAATATTTAGTAAAGTTTCTCTTCTCTCCTCTCTCTCTCCTTCTGCTCTCTCTCACTCTTTTCTCTTTTTCTTTTTGACCGAGGTTTAGGATAAGTATTTTTATTAAAATTCTGTTTAAATTTTCTTGTTGCTGCTAGAGATTTTACTGGAGCTTTTATTGATTTCTGTAAATGTGATGTCTGTTGCTGACAATAACCACAGTGATATTAACACAAGACACAGTTGGAGACTAAGCAGAGGTTAAGCTTTGGATTTGTTTTTTCATCTCCAATTCAATCTCCCCATTGCAGTCAGAATGATCTTATTACAACTCTGGAATAGTTTTGTCACTCATCTGCTTAAAACCTTTAATGGCTTCCTGTTACCTTTAGAATAAAAGTCAAACCACTCATCAAGGCTTACCATATTCTTTTCCTAGTCAGTCCTCATTATTTCTTTTATCTCCTGTTTTGTCATCCTTATTCTTATATTCCATATGTGTATATAGTATTAGAGTTTTAAGATTTTCAGGTTCATCAAGCCCCCTTCTCACACCCAGCCTTTGTATGTGCTCTTCTTTTGCTACAAACACTTTCTCTGCAATTGCAAATGGCTAACTCTGACTCATCCCATTAGGTTTCAGGAAATTAAGTTTTCCTGCTGTTTCTATTCACAGTACATTCTATTAACTCAATTTTATTATGTACTTTTTGTATGTAGTTAAATTCTTGTCTTCACTGATAAATTATAAGCTCCATAAAGGACAGGGATTGTCTATCATTTTTACTCTTATCTTTATGTTCTAATTATTACAGTACCTTAAAACATATTAGATGTTCAATAATTTGTTCTCACTTGGTGAATTAATGGGTAGGTGGATGAATGGGTGGGATCTAGGAAGATCACTAGACGAAAAGTATTAATATTAGTAACTATTTAAAATCATGATTCTGTTTATATTAAGTCATTCTTTCATTCAAGTTATTTGCTGAGATCCAAACAGTGTGTAAGGTGCTATAATAGGCATCTCCAGTTAAGAAATTAATAAACATAAAATCTCATGTATTTCATAGTCTAGGTAACAAATAATATCATATCCAAGTGGAAATGTTCAATTAGTTGAAAACATAATAATTACCATGTTTTAATTATTTAATTTTTAATCAAATGGATCTAATGAGTTATTTCTCTTTTCTTTTTTTTTTTTACATTTCTTTTACTTCTCATAGTTTTCTATAAAAATTTTCTAACATGGTTAATATTCTAGAGAAATTCTGTAAAAAAACAAAAACAAACAAAAATGCCCACAAATTTCTTATTCTTAGTGGCAAATTCTTGAGTTAAGAAAAGTATTTGCTTCATGGAAAGGAGATAGGAGAAAAGAAGGCCATTTGTCCAGTTTTCATGATGTCCTGTAACAGCAGGTATGTTTTGGCTGCCTTTGTTTTGGCTTGATTTCCTTCTTCCCAGAGACAGCTTAAAGACATTGAGCTGAATGTGAAAATCAAGTTTTGTTTTGTTTTAAGTCTATTTGTTTATAAAGCTTCATTCTCTTTGTATCCTTTATGAAACATAATAGCTTTGTGTTGCCTTATGGCTTTAACTAGCTTCATTGTTCTCTGCAGTTTTATTTGTCATATACTTCCGACATTATTATAACCTCCATGACCCTTTTATTCCTTTAGATTTATGTTATTTGATATTTTAATGTTATATTATTATGAAGAACCAAAAGCAATATTTTATATTTAATATTATAAGCATAAAACAATATTTTATATTTTAATGTTATATTATTATGAAAGCAATAATTATTAATAGAAAGCAATAATATAAAAAAAAATAGATTCTTGAACAGTACATGAACAAAAAGGAAAAGCCAAGTGTCTTTTTTCCATTGTTTACTCCTTGGAAATAGTTTTTGCAGCCTCAAGCAGATCATTCAAATAAGGATCTCTTGACACAGCAATAAAAGCAGAGTAACCAGGGCACCTGCGTGGCTCAGTCGATTAATCATCTGCTTTTGGCTCCCATCCTGATTCTGGGGTCCTGGGATTGGGCCACACGTTGGGCTCTCTGCTGTGGGGGGCGGTCTGCTTTTCCCTCTCCTCTGCCTGCTGCTCTCCCTGCTTGTGTGCTCTTTCTCTATCAAATAAATGAATAAAATCTAAAAAAAAAAAAAAAAAAAAAAAAAGGGCAGAGTAACCAGAGTAACCTACAGTGGTACTTAGTAAGGAAATATAGTAGATTTGTATAACTTACTAACTACCTCATTTTAATCAAGTTAACTGTGTATAAATCTTATTCCATATTGTAATTTGTGGTATTTTCCATGAATCATTTCTGCTGACTTTATAAAATCATCAGTTTAAAATAACTTTGGATAGTTATAGATATATGAATCTAGTGGCACTAATTGAGCATTGCACTTAAGAGATTAGTATCAAAGGTAGACAGATCAAAGGAATAGTACATCTTTTGGACATAGTGGCAGAATATGGCCTAATCATGGTATGCAAAGTTTCAGGTTCTTGGAGTCCTTTGTTCATGTTCTTCATCACTGCATTATATTAATGCATACACAGATATTCAATTAATTAACTCAGGGGAAGCATCCTGTAGAGAACATTTACAACATAATTGTAATCCCCCCAAAACACTCACTCACTCACTCACTCACTCACTCACTCACTCACTCACTATCTCAGTCTCTCAATTTACTTACTCCTATTGTATGCAGTCTTCAAGTACTAGTTAAATGAGATCTCAGCTCTACAATCTGGATACTTTGCTTTGGTTTGTTAAAACTAAAATTTTGTGTTTAGGGGCAATAGGAAAATAAGACACAACTATAATTATGCCACAACTATTTCAAAATTACATTAATACCCATAAATAGGGCCAAAATATTTTAGAATAAGTGAGTTGTGTCTGGCAAGGTAGTAATATATTCTGTTTCTTAAGAACTTTGTACATTGTAAAATATTTCACACATATTTTGTTTAGATTCTAGGAGTATGGTGACATTTAGATCGGAAAACACTATTATGCTGAAAAAATTATTTAGGCTTGGTACCATTGCTTGTCAAAAATTATCTCAAAGTATCCTGTGTGGCACATATCATTTCACAGAGAAATGCATCATTCAGATGAGTTTGTGAAAAGCACAATCTAAATTACCTTACTTGATGTGACATTTTGGTTGCTATTACCTGGTCTTTTTTATTTCAGTATAGAGGAAAGCTCACCATTAACAAAGGTTTTTTTCATGCTTCTTTTGAAGTTGAGCTTATAAAAAGTATCTGTGTTTATTTTAAACATATTAAGTTGGAAGAAAGCCAGTTAACCTAAAACAAATTTGCTTAGTGTCAGTTAATTAATGATCAATTTGCTTAATGATTTGTTCACCCCAAAATTCTATTAATCATATTTGCACTTCACATATAGAAGGATGGTTTAAGCCCTCTGCAACTATTAACATAATTGTCTATCAAAGCCAATTTTTAAAACTTTCATATATCTTAATCCATTTTGTCTAAGTTAATTTATGAATTGGTCCCCTACCTGCCATTCTAGCTTTATTTTCCACCCTTTCAAACTCATGTAGAACAAAATATTTATATTCTTTAAACATAAGATCATCCCAAAGAAAATATCTTTTTTCTTGTCTTTTAAGATTCCTCTGAACCCTGGAGTTGTTCTTAATGACTTCCTAGGGTCTGATATTCTTCTGGTTTGGGGTCTTAGAATAAAATAGAGTCTAGGAAGAATAGCAATAAATTCATAAACAGAAAAAAAAACAAATTATATATGTATTTGTTCTCCTAAATATATATGTTCTAATTATAAACAAGTGTTTGCTTTTTTTTCATATGTCCAATTTTTTAATAGCTTCATTTTTTTTAGTATAGTAATGTGAAATTTGCTTTTTTCTAAAAATTAAGAGAACTACTCTTAGGTTAATTATCTGGGGGAAAAATACAAAACTGTCTAAAGGATAGAAATATAGTAAAAGATAAAAAATTCAAACAAAAAATTTTACATATGATATAAAAGCAATTTAATTTATAAATATTTCACATCATTTTAGCCCAACTGCGATTTATTTTAATTTACTTATTATGAATCTATATTAGTTAGTAACGTCTCTTAGACGTCCAACTGGAAGTTTTCAATGGGCCTTGGATGTATTGGTGTTTCTGTGTTGGATATATGTGTGTGTGTGTGTGTGTGTGTGTGTGTGTATCTAACACAGAATATATACACACACACACATATATATATATATATATATATATATATATATATATAGGGATTCATTATTATATAGTTGGAATTTTAAGAAAATATTACTAGATTTAATCAGGCAAAGAGAGTATATAGAATCAAACTGTCACACCTTATAAGATACAGATGTTTATGACTGTGGGTGCTTAGGGGTCCAATCGTGACTTATGACAAATAACATTTGAAAGGAAGATTTGGGGATCACTTATTGGCTGCTTTATGTCTCTCATATTATGAAAGCTAAAGAAATAACCTTGACTGAAATATGAACTCAGAATAATATATTTTTTCAAATGCTGTATAAACTCTAAATTATAAGTTAATCTAGTCAACTCCCAAGAGTTCTTTATTACTTGTAACCCATGCAACAAAATGGATAAGGGAGTTCTTGGTGCTACAAATCTCAGGGATTTACCTTATTTTTTTTACTATTTTAGTATTTATAATACTTTGAGGTTTGGGATTATGTTTTGAAAAAAATTGTTACGTAATCTCTTACCCATGGAATTATTTTCTGTCAGATGATAATAAAATTCTAAAATAAGTTGCCTTGTCTGGCAAGTTATTTAGGCTTAAATCTTCTTGGAAAGGAAAGGAACATAAAAATACAATCAAAGGTTCTAGGCTGTGTTCCCAATTTATGAAATTATTTAACTGTAATATGGTTATTCATATTATTTCTAAATTGAGTGGAATATAAACCTATATATAATACTTAAGTGAGAAACATCAACCTTCTGACTCTGTTATGGCTTGAGCATTTAGAGACATTATACATGAGAAACAACTGTATGAAAGTATTCCTGTATTTTATGCAAAAAAGTAGATGAGTTTATTTTCCAGCAGATTTCTTAAACTAATTTATTCTTCATGCGAAACACATGTGACAATTTTTTTTTATCTTTGGTCCCAGGAAATGTTTATCATTAAATTATTTGGTTTATTAGTATATCAGAATATGAGATTTAAATATGCCAAAGTCAATCAATGTTACTTTTTTATTAATATATGCAAAATACCATATGATAGCTGCATATCTTATTTCTTTTTGGTGGTCTCTATCCTGTATTTTTCTTTATTAGAAATTTTAGTTTATAATTAATATGATGTTACCTCAAATTCTTTTTAAAGAAGGTTGGATATACTTTCTAAATAATCATAACTTGAAGCCAGGTATATTATTTTAAATATAGGATAACTTTTAGAAATATTCATTCTTTAGATAATGAAGTTAAAATAAAAATTTTCAGCAAGCAATTATGAGTTATGGACTATTATTTTTTGAGTTAAGACTATTATTAATCTAAATTATTTTGATTTGATTAGATAACAAGTTTAAAAGTTGAATTGATTAAGCCTATCATTAATCATATTTCTATTTTATATTTTAATATTGATTTAAATTTTTGTTAAAATGATATGTGCAATTAACAAAGTACTCTATCACATAGACTATAGAATAATGGATAGTTATCATCCCAAATCCTATCTTCCAGAATGAATAAAAATTAACATTAGTAAAATTTCAATATATAGAAAAAAGTACCTGGATAAAATTAGCATTTTAGTATATAGCTATATAAATTATTTTAAAATGTCAGATTACCTTGATTAAAATTTTAAGAAGTATTACCGTAAAAATGAAGGAATTATTGAACCTTGGTAAATATGCCAAAGCACTGGGGATTGTAAGGAAGTATTGAATCACTATATTGTATACCTGAAACTAATATTACACTGTATGTAAACTAACTGGAATTTAAATACAAACTTAAAAAAATAAATATCCACTTTAAGAAACTTGAAAAAGGACAATGAAATAAGCCCAAAGCAAGCAGATGAAATGATTTAATAAAATAGATGAAATGGAAAAGTGAAATAGAAAAACAATGAAAATAATTAGTGACACCAAAAGTTGGTTCTTTAAGATCAATAAAATTGGTGGCCCTCTTACCCACTCACTTCTTATATTAAATTCACACTAAACCTGCATGTCTTCTTTTTTTTTCCCTGCATGTCTTCTTAAAATTATTGTTGATAACTAATTTGACTGAAAACATAAACAAGAAGAAGGGTAGTGGGATGAGATACTGTCTAGGCTTCTGCAATTTGTCCTAAATTATAATTGATTATTCATTATTTTCCTTCTTTGCAAAACATTCTAGATTATCTTCATTCTCAAGTAGTGCTTCTGCTAATCTAGGTAAATTTTCTGAGGAGGTGGGAGGGTAAACCAGCCATTTATTCTAGTTATGTTTGATCATATTATTGTTAAAATATTTGTCTCTTCATAATTAAAAGTGGACATTCCACTGTAATCCCTTGGATCTCAAACACATTCTTCCCTCCTTAAACAATACAGCAATAATTCTACTTTCTCATAAGATCAGCCCCAGCCAGTATAGTGACTCTTTACTTTCTGGCCCACAGAAACAAGGAGCTCAAATGACCAGGTAGCCTATGCTTAAGTGAAATTTGTACTGTGCTCATGATGAAAGTGCCCTGATCTGAGAACCAGAACTTCTAGATCCAAGAAATCTAAAGCTGTGGTATTGGGAAGCATCAGGTGGGTCTCTGGATATAATGGTGACTAGAACCATACTTACTTTCTCCTTTAGTTTCTGGACCCAGATATTCTAACATATTATGGCCAAGAGTTTAAGGAGTATATCACATTGCCAGATGCCTGGGTGGTTCAAGAGGCTGAGCATCTTGCCTTCAGCTCAGGGTGTGATCCCGGGGTCCAGGGATCAAGTCCCACACTGGGCTCCCTGAAAAGAGCCTGCTTCTTCTGCTTGTGTCTCTGCCTTTCTCTCTATGTCTCTCATGAATAAATAAATAAAATCTAAAAAAAAAAAAAGTAATATATCGCATTTTGAATGATACTGCCTGTCCAAGATGGTGCCTTACTGGTACCTGCAAGAAGTATTGTCAATTGTCAATGTTCTATCAGGCTGGAGGCTTTGGGTGTTATATATAGTAAGACTAGTGAATACCATGTTCATGTGCCCATTGATCTGGAGTAATTTTGAAGCACAAGTGTCTTACCAGGGCATCCAGAGTACCTGCCTTTTTCTGTTCATTAGGTCCAATTAACATGATCTCATAATGAAGTGGATCAACATTATATTCTCCAAAAATGTCAAGAACATAAATTTCTGTTCAGATTATATTGTAACAGAGGGCAAGACTCTCACAATATAGCATTACCTAATGCCCTGGTACATGACTTTGAATGTATTCTGTTTACCAGGTGAACCTGAATTACTCCTAATTTTTTTCTCATGAACAGTATTAAAAACATTGGCCAGATTAATATCCATGTAAAAACCACAAGAGGTTATGCTAAAATGTTAGAGTAAAATTACCATATCTAGCACAGCAGCTGCTATTGTGGCTACCATGATAAATTAGTGGTAGACCACGGACTTTCACCATGATACATCTGTTTTACTCATAGTCTATAATGTTGAAGTAATCAGGGAAATAATGAGACCCACAACCCCAATATCTCTGAAATCTTTAAAAGTTAACTAATTTCACTTGTGCTTAGGTTAGTGTGTTTTTTATTTATTACCTTGGGGGAGAAGTTTTCCACCTGGCTTTTCCTATTACGTTAGCTCTTACTTCACATGTCAGAGAACCAATGAGTTTTTCCAGCTTCCAAATATGTCCAGCTGGACTTACCATTCTGGAACTAGAAAATAATCACTTTTGTGTGTTTGTGAGCCTATTAAACTCACTGTGAGATAGACTGGGCCAGGACTCCATTTATCACCTGCTTTCATTATTGTATTTTAACAAGGGGCCACAGTATTGTTTTGGGCTTCCAGGTGTCAGTATTAACTCAGACTCTGTATCTCATAGTCCTTGAAAGATATGAGAAAACAATGGTAACCATATTTGGAAAGGACAAGAACAATCCCTACAGTATTCTTTTGTTGAGATGTTGTCTCTCATTGAATAGATTATGGTCCTGAAAACTATTGCATGTCTGGAATCTGAGTAAGGGGCAACTGACTTTAATTTTCTGCTCATCCACTCTTGACATTTTTTGATTATTGTCAACTGCCCATCTAAGTCAACACTAGGAATACTGCATAGTCTATTAGCCATTGCTTAATTTCCCTATGGTTCACAACACCATAGTTTCTATTCTGACATTGTTGCTGATTAAGCTAAGTGTATTCATCTAGCTTTTGAAGAATAAGTCTTGTTGCCTAGTCTCTGCTATTCTGAAATGCTGTGAAGCCTGTAAATATCAAGGATCCCAGTTTCTTTAGAATATCTCCTAGTGTCAGCCCTAGCTTATCTAATTCATCTGGCACCATCCCTCCAAATGTTCAAATCTTGGCATGACCCAACTGGGTAATGCTGTGCCTACTCAGGGGGAAGAAGGAGGGATTATTTGCCAGAAGAGAGTAGAAACGGATAAAGCACACCTAGTTTGAAAGGATCTGGGCATAGTTCTGTGTTCATTACTGGTTTCAGATATTAATGAATAAAAAAATAATTGCCAAATGTCCATCCTGCAGCTCCTTTTATCCATTTAATAACCTTTAGCACTCCCTAATTCTGCAATTAAAACTTGGGAAATAGCATAATGTAAACAATGTAACTTCTAATTCATGAAGGCTGAGTTTAGATGACAAATTTTCCACCTAAGAGCTATGTGACCTTGTGAAAGTCATTTAGTTTTTCTGATTCTGTTTATCTCTTGACTAGGAACATGAATATTTTATTCAATTATTTACTAATATGACATAATACTTCTAAATAATGTTTGCATTTGTAGAACCAAAATAGAAAACTAACAGACATTTTTTTTCTTCCTTTGTGTTTACATCTACTTATTGAATGAGTGAAGACCATCAAGGAGGTAATTGTCCCCCTTGAAAACATTGGAGAATTATTGTGACATATAAGTAATATCTAATGAGATATTATGGTAAGTCATTCCAAGTCAATGACCTTATCACTGGTTATAATGTACAGCGGCCCTTAACAAGAAAATATAGTAAACACCCAATAAAGACATTTTTAATATAGCAGTAATTCTTAGAATTAATGAGTGGGCCAAATCAGATGTCTTCTCTTGAAGATATTCTAAATCATGCTTTCTCATAACTTTCCCTGGCATGCAACTTTTAACCAATGAACTCTAGAAAAATATTAATACATTAGTGAGTAATTGCTTAGTGACCAAAACGAGCAAGGGAATATTGGTGGATTAAATAGATTTACATCTGGTTCATTTTGATAGCTGAGTTACTATAATTAACAGAGGTTGGTTAATGAGCATACCCTCACATCATACGACATGGTTTTGTTCTCTCCTTTGCTTTGTTGAACATCTTGATCAATGACTTGAGTGAAAATATGATAAACACGTTTATCAAATTTGCCAAAACTCACACTATGTGATGACAAGATAAATACTCAAACAGAAAGTAGGCAAAGGCCCCTTTAGGATCACTTAAAATGAATTGTTCAAGTCCTTTACATCTCTGCAAGTTATGCTTATTTAATTTATCTAGCTATCATTTTCAATAGCTTTATTTTATTCTAGAGCCTTCTACTCACAACTAACGATTTATACATATACCTTGCTCTCTTTTGTTCTTTTCTAAGACTTCTTATTTTTCTTTTTTTTTTAATTAAATGTATTTATTTATGATAGTCACAGAGAGAGAGAGAGAGAGAGGCAGAGACACAGGCAGAGGGAGAAGCAGGCTCCATGCATCGGGAGCCCGATGTGGGATTCGATCCCGGGTCTCCAGGATTGCGCCCTGGGCCAAAGGCAGGCGCCAAACCGCTGTGCCACCCAGGGATCCCCGACTTCTTATTTTTCTTATTTTCTACCTGTACTCTTTCTTCTTTAGGGAATTTAGGCCAAATCTTTATTTTGCTCAAGTCAGTACTATAAACTGTTTATCTACTATTTTCAGCAATGTGTTGACTTTAGGAAGTAGAGAGTCCTCAAATAATTCTTATGTATCTAATGAATCCTACTTGGAGTTGAGCAGTAATTACATACATTTTGATGAGAACTCGTAGATAACTCACTCTGCCTGAATCTTGTGTGAATTCCTCAAGGAGAATGAGTATGTATTTTATCTCTAGGTCAACAGCATTTAGAATATTAATAATAACAGCTAACATATTAAGCCCTCATTATCCATGTGTTAACTAATTTATCCTCACCATGCTATAAAGTATGTGCTATTATTACCTACGTTGTAGAGAGGAAAAAGATTGAGTGAGCATTCAATAATAGTTTGTTTAAATCATTATCTAATCTCATACCATTAAGAGAGGCTTATCTATATTCATCAGTAATAAAAAACGTTTTTATGGCTTAATTTGGAAGCAACTGGGAATACCTCCTCACTAGTCTATAACTGCCACCATTTGGCAATATATTCCTTATGATACTGATTCATCCAGATTCATCTTTAAAAAGAAAATATTCAATGGTGTGGATAATTATGGCCATAATTTACTAATGGGACTTAGTTATGGCAGATGAAATTATAGTATTATATTTGTGCATCAAAAAGAAGAAAAAATGGATTTGAAAGAAGGTAAAAATGCATGAGTTGCAGGAATACCTCTATTTATTATGCAGAAAGATAACTGAATTTTGTGATCTGTAGAAAACTCTTCCCTTTTAATAAAAGGAAAAAAAGATTTCTATCAGTTTCTTAGTACTTTCTTTTTAGAAGGGCACTGGTTCAGACTCTCTGGGAATTTCCAGTTGGATGACTGATGTTTGTAGAGACATGTCTGTCTCTTGCTGAAAGTGTTATAGTAATTACACATTCCACTGTGATTCCAGCTGGAAAGGGAATTGACAAGTTCCACAGAGGCTTAGCCAGATGTCGCAGACATTTAGCTGTTCATTTCAAACACCTGCATTTCCAAGGCATCCACCTGCATCCTCATTATTAACATAGAAGTTCATTTTTATTTGATTATTAGTAAGTAGAGTTGATAGACCATCTAGGAAAAGCCAAATTAAGAGCATTTACTTGAGCAAAACAAATGCACTTGAAAAATAAAAAGAGTAATTATGTATGATTTACTATGTGTTTGATCTTCTGCATTCCTATTGCTTTAATCTTAGAATAATTAGAATCATCATTTTTCATGATAATTTTAAAGGTTAATAGGCTGATGTCATTGTTCAAATATATTTATCATTGGAAATTCAAGAATTTTACTTCTAAATAGTAAGGGGAATATTTGTCTTTTATATATTCAGTATCCGCAATATAATTGACACATGAAATTTAACAGAGTGCTTTGTTTTGCCTTTTTTTGAAGTTAACATATTTCTACATTTAAAAATAATTATTAATATTTACTTTATCACTGTCAAATGTTTTACTTTATCTTCTCCTTCAGATATTCCTGTTTAGGAAATATCTGTGAGAAAAGCACAAACTTGATATTGCATGATCCCTAGATACTGCAGTGTGAATCCACCAAGAAGAACATTGGCTAGATATTCATTATACAAGTCACCAAAGCTGGGAATCCATGCTAATATCACAACTACCATCTAATCAAAAACTGCATGCGAATCTCAGCAATTCTCCCAATAATATCTTTCTTTCTCTCTCTTTTTTTTTTTTTTTTTTATGATCCAGGGTCCTATCCAAGAGCAGGTGCTTCATTTCATTGCTATGTTTCTTAAGGTCCCTTTAGTCTGTAGTTTTGTACTTCTTTCATATCCTTCCCATTTTTACAGCTTGAAAAGTTGGGGCGCTCAAACTCTACCTATCCAATGTTTTCATATGACCAGACTCAGGTCATCCATCCTCATGATGTTATTGTTTGCCAAATATCTCCATCAAAGTCATCATTTTTTCCCACTACAATTAACTGAACACAATATGAGAAGATATTGAGAGACATGGTAAGTACTCTGACTCTCCTCAAAAATACAACTTTAGCATTCATTGATGACAATGCTTGAATCAACTACCACTTTGCCATTGATGATTTTCTATATTTCTTCTGAATTTATTGGTTGGAAGTTTATTGCAAGGAATAGCTTTTCCTTATTTGCCATTCATATTCATTCAGATACTTATTTTCATATGGACTCATGAATTCCTATTTCATGTAATATATTTCTTAATGCTTCAATTGTGCAAATTTTATCATTAAGAGTCACCTTTAGCTGGCTTCCATATCGTCCTGACACATCCCTATCATTTTTTTTTTTAACAGTCCTTGCTTTTGGGACAAGATGACACTCCAGATGGAATTTTATCTTTTTATTTATTTTTTATTATTTTTTACCACAGTCCAGAATCATCCATTATACATATATATGTAAAAATATGACTACTGCTATAATTATCTAGATATATTTATACATGTGTGCCTATATATGTATTTATAGTTATATGCGTATTTCCATGTTTATTAATCCCTCTCCATAATGAGAACCCTATCACTTCAACATGTTTACTAATTTGCACAATTTACTTATCTATTCAATATAACCAATACTGCAATGATGCCAGAATGACAGCCATGTCTACAGCCATGTCTACCAATGATAGACATGACAGCCATGTCTATTCCACTGCACTGTCTCACTCTGACTTCCTGCCAATGCCTTCATAGTCTCCCATGAACCACACAAACCCATCAAATTTCCTTGGTCACCACATATGATTCTGACATCTCTCTACCAGAAGAGAAAGGGCCAAGTATGTTTTTAAGACACAGTAAAGCAGGGATCTCTGGGTGGTGCAGTGGTTTGGCGCCTGCCTTTGGCCCAGGGCGTGATCCTGGAGACCCAGGATCGAATCCCATGTCTGGCTCCTAGTGTATGGAGCCTGCTTCTCCCTCTGCCTGTGTCTCTGCCTCTCTCTCTCTCTGTGTGTGTAACTATTGTAAATAAAAAATTAAAAAAAAAAAAGACACAGTGAAGCAGAAAAGATCACATATGTAGTGAGAGGTATTTATATTATATATACATTTTTAAGAAAGATGACAGAGTTTGCTGATAAATTAAGTGCATATTGAAAAAGAAAAGTCAAGGATAACAGAAATTTTGGCTTGAATAAATGTGATTAAATTGCCACTGATTGGTATCAGGAATAATGTGGGAGAAAAAAATATTGGGGTAGATTGGAAATTAATATATCTTTGGATATACTGAGATTAAGATGCCTATTGAACATTCAAATGGAATAATACAGCAGGCAGTTGGATAAGTGTACCTGAACATTAGGAAGGAAGCCAGGTTAAAAAAAGAAAATTGAGATTCAGCAGCATACAGATGACATTTAACACCATGGACTGGATGATTTCGTCAAGGAAATAATTGAATGCAAACAGAAAAAAGAAATATATACTGCCAAATAGTAGTGAGAGGTGAATTGAAGATTGAGGATTACATTTCGGATTATATCTCTAATCTGTTTTTGTTGTGATTAGGATGAAAGCTTGGTTAAGTGGTAACAAGAAAGAGTAAAATGTGAGAAATTTAAGACAGCAAGTATAAACAAGTCTTATGAGGTAGCTGAATATAATGAAAAACAAACAAGGGGTATGAGCTATAAATAAAGTGGGTATCCTGGGTTTTTTTAAGAATTAATACTACCACAACATATTTGTATGCTTATGAGCCAATATATCTACTTGAAGGAGGTAAAATAATGAAACTGGAGGAAGATAATGGAATTAAGTCCTTTTATAGAAAGGAGTACATGACACATGAAGTTTCAGCTTTATATTGGAATATGGAAAGTGCATCTATTAAAACAAAGCAGCCAGACAGGGCACATGTATCTAAATGCAGGTAAGTTGTTAGATTTATAGATACGATGATGAAATTTTCTTGTTATTTTTCAATTTTCTTAGAGGCAAAGATCAGCTGAGAGCAAGGAAGGAAAAGCATGTTGAATATTAACAGGGAGATAAGAAATTTGAAATAACTTTCTACAAGAGTGGGTGAGTAAATGATCTATGAAAATATAACAGTATTTTAGGATAGAACTGAGGGCACACTTGAAGTTGTGGTGATGAATTTAAAGTAAGAAAAGCATTATATATTTGTTCAGGTTTAGAAGCAGAAAAGGCAGAAAGTTGAATAAACAAGAGTGTGGGTCTTGACATGTAAATTCCCTGGAAAGAAAGGTGCAGGGACAAAAAAATGTGTTCAGGAGTATGATTTTAATTATGAAACCTAAGCCAGATAAAAAGGGATATTGGCTATTTATGCTATATTCTAAACCACTAAAGTTTCAGTAGATTTGAGTGCCCATTTGGATTGAAAATTGTGGAAATATGATTTCTAGAAAATTGTATTGAAAAGATAGACAACATGTGGAGAGGAAGTATTTGAAGTTTAGATTTTTGAGGTGATGCAATTATTGGTAGTGTCCCAATATGGTTATGACTGCAGGGGAATGGCAGAGAAGGCATGGAGAACAGGTCATTGGACAGGATGAGGGCAAATAACTGAGACACTAAACCCTATCAGTTTCTAAGACTGGCAAGAATGATGCTTTGGATCCAGTCAAATTTGATTTTTCTTCATTTAAATATAGATTCTGCAAAAAAATAAAAGCAAATGATATTTTAAAAAGAAATAATCATTATTTTATTTGTGAACAATAAATGCAAAGTATATAGAAAAGGGAGTTAGCTTCCTGATGACTCCCTAATTCTTCAAAGTAGTAGCTTGAAATTTAGCAGGCACGCTGCCTGATAGTACAAATGGGTCCAGAACAACTGCCTTTTATTTAAATAGAATGAGGACTGGCCTTGTCAACACTCAAGAATATCTGACCACCAAAGAATGAGATTTTTTTATATGTTCTTCATATATGTATACGCACTTGTGATTTTTTGTGGTTATTTGTTGTAGATGTATATGTGCCTAACACAGAGAATCTATGTGGATATTGAAATCACTAGGAATTTTTATGTTAATCATAGTGGAAAAAGAAGTTAACATAGAGGCTGAAATGAAAAGTAATAACTCAGAGCAGATAGATAGAAACAGTAAGTTGTAGCAGATGGTAATATTTGATTGTCTGTACTTTTAAGGTGCTGGGAAATGGTGGTGGCAATGAGGATCTAAAAGGAAACCTGCCAGCTACTCAGCTTTGGCAGTAAAAAGAGAATAGGAAGAAAGAGAAGCCTTACCTTGATAGTCTATAGGAAGGGCAATGCCCTCAGGATAAAAGAACCAGTTCAGTTTTATTTGGAAGAGGAGTTTAAGAGAAGTGGTCATTTTGTTGATGGCATACTGTTAATGCCCATGAAGAAATTTGAGGTGATCAGAGAAGGATAAGGGAATGGATGAAATTAGGGGATTTAGAGAGATTTATGGGGTCATGGGTATAGATGTTGAGGAATAAGCTTTATTGTGACCCAGGTAATTAAAGGTGTAAATCCTGATGGGATTAGACATTATGATCTCTTAGATAGAGGTGGAAAATCAGATCTAATTGCATCCTTCTTCTTAGGAATAGTGATTTAGAAGTGGTTCTGGTGAAATGACATATGTTGAAGTGATTCAGAGGTCTTGTCATAAACAATGAGGGGATTTGTAGGCCTTCTTTCCATTCCTACTAAAGGCAGCATTGGTACTAAATGAAGACTTGTCTTATCAGGAATACCATTTCAGGACTATGACTATACTTCATTTGATTCTTATAATACTTCCAGACTTTATTTTTCTACATTTCATCATCCTTCTCTATTTAATCATTCATTCAATTAGAAAGAATACTATCTAGCTATATAGTTTCAGTAGCACTTTTCTAAGTGACTTGAATAACACTTATACAGATTTTAAAATTTGGTTGTTACTTCTACCCCAGGTAAAAGAAAGTACAATCATTCAAAAGATTGACTCAGTAACTGTAAAATATTAAAGAACTAGAAGAGAAGGGAAATTTAAAGAAAAAAAATAAGATTTTATTTTTTTACTCATGAGAGACACACACAGAGAGAGAGAGACAGAGACATAGGCAGAGGGAGAAGAAGGCTCCATGCAGGGAGCCTGATGTGGGACTCAATCCCGGGTCTCCAGGATCATGCCCTGGACTAAAGGCAGCGCTAAACGGATGAGCCACCCGGGCTACCCCATTTTTTTTTTCTATATCCACTCTGGACATCACTATAAAATGCAAGACTTTCTATATTTAGCTTTTATAATTGGAGACATCAAGGGATTTTATTCTACATATGAAGTGATACATTTAAAAAGAACAAAGCAACTCTGAACTGTAACAAATAGTATTTTCCAAAGCAAAACATACCTAGAATCATTTCATTTCTTCTCAGGTTGTCAAATCAATGTTTATGATTAAAGATTTAAATGTTTATTTCATGTATAATTTTTAATTTGGGGGAATGCATCTTTCCATCTTTACTGCTGAATAGAGAACTTTAAAATACATGTAAACACATTAAATAATGACAATAAAATAAATTTCCATTAATTAGTTAGCTGTGTTTATTTTACACAAGTTGAGCATATAATCTAAGAGCTTTGCAATTTGTTGTGAGGAGTCTAAGAAAGTCAAATGCAAATCATTATGTCTTTATGTAAGTGAATGTGACATATAGTGACAGTATTTTATCTTGCCTTACAAATGCACTTCATAACCATGTCCTTTTTCCTGGTCTTCTTAGTGATTTCTTTGCTCTCAAATGTTTTCCAATTTTCAGAGCTTACATTTTTATTTACTATGTTTATTATTTTCTGCTAAATTTACTAATCTTTTAAATTCTGCTTTATTTATTCCTTTTTAAAATTCTAAATAGGGATCCCTGGGTGGCTCAGCAGTTTAGCCCCTGCCTTTGGCCCAGGGCGTGATCCTGGAGCCCTGGGATTGAGTTCCGCATCAGGCTCCCTGCATGGAGCCTGCTTCTCCATCTGCCTGTTTCTCTGCCTGCTTCTCTCTCTTTCTCTCTCTCATGAATAAATAAAATATTTTTAAAAATAAAAATCTAAATAATATAAGTATTTGTGTGTTGAGATAGGATTTGCAAAACTGGCTAGAAAAGTCATTCAGTCTTATCATTTTAAACAAATTGGTTGTGTCTATTTTTTTGTAGTTAATTGCAGGGGGTGAGTGAAGAGTTTTTATTTCTCACTATATTAATTTCTCTTTATTGAACGTTAGCAAGGAATGATGCTAGACACTACAAATACACAATTCTGATTCTATACATCATGTAGCTGAGAAATGTGTGTGTGTGTGTGCATGTATTTATGAGGATGCAGTGAGACAGTTATAAAATAAGTGTTTAATAAGAGACAAAAGAATATATCATCACAAAGGATGGAGAGTTTCATTGGGTTTATCTCTCAAATTTTAAACCTTATAAAACATTTTTCACTTTATCTTAATTTTATTGTAAATCAATCTAGATTAGATTTTCTGACCTATTTTCTTATGAACATTAGATCTTCTGATCTAATGTCTTATGGACATTCTGTTATTAAAAATATTCTGTCAAATTAGGGAAAGGAGAATTTCAATTAAATGTGTTAAGGAAATAATAGTAAAGCTCAATAGGTTGCTTTTAACTAAATGGAACATAATCTACTTTCCCTCAATCAGTTCTATTTTTTGGAATTTTTCATCAGAACAATGTACTGGCAAAGAAGGTCAAACAATTTTTAGCATACTGATACCACTCAATGAGATTTAGTCCAATAATGTGTAACGAGTGAAGAGGTGTAAGATTCTAGGTACATGGAAAATTTCATATTCATTAGAAGCTGAATTTAAAGTGTTAGTTAAAAACTTCCCCTTAATGTTCTGGGACAAACTTGATTCTACAGTATTGTAAGCAAGTCTTGAGAACATTAATAGACCTCTAGTTACTACCTCTGACAAGGTTTTATTTATTTATTTTTTTAAAGTAGCTATTGTGAAGCATTTTCACAGTATGAGAATATCCCTTTGGGAGCACACATGTAAGTAAAACAATATTTAAGAAAAGGAAGAGATGGACATTGTTCTTTGTTTCACATAGAATATAAAGTCATACAGATAGTATATTATAAAAGATAAAATGGAATAGAAATGCTTGCTTTTATTCATTTCTGTATTTAAAAAATGGTGCAGGGATCCCTGGGTGGCGCAGCGGTTAAAAAATGGTGCAGAGGTCTTCCAGCTTTAGACTAGGATTGAGAAAACCAGAAAGTTCAAAGGCTTTGTTTGCATTCTAATTAAGAGGAAAGGCTGGATAACATACATAATCATAACTTCTTTTGTGCCTATCACAAAGTTGGTCATAGGACCATAAACTACCCTGAAACCTAAACAAAAAATATTAACAGGTGCCTCATGGGAGATAAAAGACATATATTGGCTTATCTATGACAGTGATAAGAAAAAAGAAGAAGACAGGGCCTCAATAGGAATAGATGAGAAGAATTTGAATAAAATGTCAATGAATTCCTAAAGGCTGAGTGCTGCCCTTTGTTACAGTATAGAGCTTTGGAAACCACAGACACAGGGGAAGTTCACAGTCAGTTTCTGGCTCTTTTCTATGGGTCTCACTGGATATTCATAAGAAAGATTGTGAGCAGGGTGAAAGATTAGAGTCTTCCTTGGTGTTAAAAGCCTGGAGGAAAGGGGTGGCTATTACAAGGGTGGAGGCATGAAGCCCCATCAGTTTTCTTCTCCAAGTTTCAAAAGCCTTAAAATGCTGGGGAACAGGTGGCAAACTCTTGTTGCCCTAGAGTCCAGCAACACTCTGTCTGACAAAAGATTAATAGGAAAAGCAAATAATTTCTAGATGAGCAGGGAGACAAGCGAGACACAATCCTGGATTTAGCAGCTGGAGATTTCCTACTGGGAGAGAGATAGGATTACTGAAACAGCTTCACTCTTTTTTTTTTTTTTAATTTATTTTTATTTTTTTTTTATTTTGAAACAGCTTCACTCTTGAGACCAGAGGATATATAGGTCTTGCCTAAATCTAAGAATGAACCAGAACAACAGAAATGTCTCTGTCCACTACACCCAGGCATGTAAGCACTGGGCAACAGCAACATCTGATACTGTGGAGATAGACCATGTCTGAGGCTCAGAAACACCAAATCCTATTGCTGAGGGAGAAAGTGGATCACTAGAAAAATCTCCTTTGCTAGAAGAAAAACCATACCCAAAGCACAAAGTGATTTCAGAGTAATTTAAAGCCAGTGGAAACCAAAGAACAATAAATGTAAATCCAGCTTAACTCCTGATTGAACAAAAAAATTCAACTCATTCCCCAACACTAAAGGCCAGGCAGAAGAGGTATACCCTTTTTCAGACATAAATACTACTACTCATCTGTTGTATGTACTAGGTCTGGCAATCAATTAAAAATTACAAGAAACACAACACACATATAGAAAATAAAAAGTAATAAAAACCACTTTGAAGTGACAAAGGAATCAATAAAATCAGAATCAGACATTAAAACTATAAGAAAAAGATTATAAAATAATTATGATTGATATATTAAACACAACAGTTGAAAAGATGAACAACACATGTTAACACACTGGAAATTCTAGGAGAGATGGAAACTAAAAGAAACTGTCATATAGGGAATAAAAAAGTTTACAAAGAGCACATTTTATGGGTTTATCAGTAGTCAAAAGGAGAACCAATAAACTTGAATTTCACTCAATAGAAATTGCCCAAAGTAAAATACAGAGCAAAGAGGAGTGGAAAAAGCAAAATATAACACACAAGATACAGCAAAATGTATGACTTCTCTGTGTCTGGATGCTGAGCAGGAAAAGAAAGAAAGACTTAAAGAAATAATGATCAAGAATTTTCCAGAAGTAAAGAAAGACACCAAACCAAGGATAAAAGAAGTTCAGAGAACACCAATATGATAAAAAACATATATTCCCTCTCTACCACACCCGCAATATTAGTGTGTTCAAATTGATGAAAACCAAAGATAACTAGACTATTTTGAAGACATCCATAGAGGGGAAAACTCATTATATTCAGAGGAACCATATAAAGTTTATATGAGAAAACCCAAAAGACTCCACCAAACAATTGCTGGAATTGGTACATGAATTCAGCAAAGTCACACAATACAAAATCAAAATATAGAAATCTGTTGAATTTCTATACACCAAAATGAAGCAGGCAGAAAGAGAAATCAAGGAATCAATTCCATTTACAATTGCACCAAAAACAGTAAGATACCTAGGAATCGACCTAATCAAAGAGGTAAAAGATCTGCTCTGGAAAGTATAGAACACTGATTAAAGAAATTAAAGATGACACATGGATATGGAAAGACACTCCATTCAGGATACCTGAGTGACTCAGCAGATGAACATCTGCCTTTGGTCCAGGGTGTGATCCCAGGATCCTGGATCAAGTCCTGCATCAGGCTCCATGAGGGGAGCTTGCTTCTCCCTCTGCCTATGTCTCTTCCAGTCTCTCTCTCTGTGTCTCTCATAAATAAATAAATAAATCTTAAAAAAAAAAAAAAGGAAAGATATTCCATTCTCATGGACTGGAAGAACAAATATTGTCAAAATGTCTACACTACCCAAAACAATCTATACATTCAATGCAATCCCTATCAAAATACCACCAGCACTTTTTGCAGAGCTGGAACAAACAATCCTAAAGTTTGTATGGAATCACAAAAGACCCCATATAGCTAAAGTTATCTTAAAAATCCAAAGCTGGAGGCATCACAATTCTGGACTTCAAGCTGTATTACAAAGCTATAATCATTAAGACAGTATGGTACTGGCACAAAAACAGACACACAGTCAATGGAACAGAATAGAGAACCAAGAAATGGACTCACAACTGTGTGGGCAACTCATCTTTGACAAAGCAGGAAAGAATATCCAATGGAAAAAAGACAGTCTCTTCAACAATGGTTCTGGGGAAACTGGAGCACTTTCTTACACCATTCACAAAAATAAATTCAAATTGGATGAAAGATCTAAATGTGAGACAGGCAATCATCAAAATCCTAGAGGACAATACAGGCAGCAACCTCTTTGGTATTGGCTAGGTACTTCTTGTTAGATCACTAAAGGCAAGGGAAACAAAAGCAAAAATGAACTATTTGGACTCATCAGGATGAAAAGCTTAATGAAGAAAACAATGAACAAAACGAAAACACAGCCTACAGAATGGGAGAATACATTTTGCAAATGACATATCTGATTAAGGGTTAGTATCCAAAAACTATAAAGAATTTATACAACTCAACACCCCCAAAACAACTAATCCAGTTTAAAAATGGGTAGAAAACAACAGACATTTCTTCAAAAAAGACAAGCAATGGCCAGCAGACACATGAAATGATGCTCAACATCATTCATCATGAGGGAAATACAAATCAAAATCACAATGAGATACCACCTCACACCTGTCAGAATGGCTAAAATCAATTCAATAGGAAACAACAGATGCTGGTGAGGATGTGGTAGGAATGCACTGTTGGTAGGAATGCACACTGGTGCAGCCACTCTGGAAAACAGTATGGAGAGTCTCCAAAAGTAGAACTACCCTTGACCCAGCTATTTCACTAACAGGGATTTACCCAAAGACACAAAAATACTGATTTGAAGGAGGCACATGAACCCTGATATTTATACCAGCATTGTTAATAATAGCCAAAACATGGAAAAAGCTCAAATCTCCATGATTGACAAATGGATAAGAGGTGGTGTGTGTGTGTGTGTGTGTGTGTGTGTATTCATACATACATGTATACATATATATGAATATTAGGTATCAAAAAGAATGAAATCTTGCCATTTGCAATGACATGGATGATGCTAGAGTGTATTATGCTAAGTGAACTAAGTCAGAAAGACAAATACCATATGATTTCACTCATGTGGAATTTAAGAAACAAAACAAAACAGATGAACACAAGGGAAGGGTGAAGAAAGAAAGCTTAATGATAGAGAACAAGCTGAGGGTTGATGGAAGGAGGGGGTTTGGGGATGGGCAAAATGGATGATGGTATTAAGGAGGGCACTTTTGTGATGAGCACTGGGTATTATAGGGAAGTGATGAATCACTAAAATCTACATCTGAAACCAATATTACACTCTATGTTAACTAGAACTTTTTTAAAATTTTATTTATTCATTCATGAGAGACACAGAGAGAGAGGCAGAGACACAGGCAGAGGGAGAAACAGGCTCCAGGCAGGAAGCCTGACGCGGGACTCAATCCCTGGTCTTCAGGATCACACCCTGGGCTGAAGGCGGTGCTAAACTGCTGAGCCACCGGAGCTGCCCACTAACTAGAATTTAAATAAAAACTTGAAACAAACAAAAAAGAATTACACGATCCTTATTAGAAACCTCTTTAAAGTTCTGAGGAAAAATAGTATCAACCTCAAATTCTATACTAATGAAATATTTTTCAGAAATTAAAGAGAAACAAAGAGGTTTTTTTTAAACAAACAAAATGAGAAATTTTATTACAAGCAGGTGTGCATGCACTCATGAAATTTCAAGTAAGTTCATCGGTAGAAATACTATAAGAAAGATAAAAACTGGATGTACACAAAGTAACGAATATCACCCTCAAAACATAAAACGATCTAAATATAAGGTTTTTTGGCTTACTTTAAATTTGGCTTATTTATTTAAATTTCTCTAGTAGAAAATTGAGTACAGATAAAAATAATAGCAAAATGTTGTAGGTTTATAAAATAATAAAGTGAAAATGTATCTAAAAAGTAGTTCAAAACACGGACAAGATGAGTTAGCAGTTTTGGGTTATAAGGATCTTATACTACACGTGAAAATAGACTGTAATCAAGTAGATAGTTAAAGATATATATTATAAACTATGCAATCATTTACAGGATTTGAAGAAGCAGTAAAACGAATCACTGAGTTATGGAGAGTTATTAGAATTATTAAAACTATGAAATTGATTCATATTCAAGAAGAAAATTAGAGACATGATACAAAGAAACAATGGAACAAACTTTTAAAAAAAACACAAGAAAAATGTCAGATTTTGGTTCAACCAAATCAACAGCTACATAACACTTAAATGGTGCTAATAGACATTTAGATCATCAGATCTGATGAAAAAATAAGACCCAACTATGTATCATCTGTAAGAAACCGATTTTAAATACAAGAACATACATAAGTCAATAGTAAAAAAGTGGGGAGTGATATAACATGCCAACATAAATCAAAACAGAACAAATCACATAAATATAAGGAAAGTGGATGTGTAATAATATTACTTGGGATAAAGAAAGACCTTATATAATGGTAAAACATTAATTCATGAAGAAGAAATGTACATTTTAAATGCGTTTGAACCTAAAAACAGAGCTTCAAGTCACGTGAAGAATTGATAAAGCATAAAGAATAGATCGATCTACAATTAACTCATAATTGATTTTAAAAAAGTAGATAGGAAATCAGTAAGAATACAGAATGCTGAATCAGCACTACCAATTAACTAAATCTAGTGGACATTTTTAGAACTGTTGAATCAACAATAGCAGAAAATGCATTCTTTTCATGTGTACATGGAACAATTATGAAGGTAGACAGAATCTGGTTCATAAAACAATTCAGGAGAAATTTAGAAGAACTCAAATAATACAAAGCATATTTTCTTTTTCTTTTTTGAAGATATTTATTTATTTATTTATTTATTTATTTATTTATTTATTTATTTATTTATTTATTTATTCATTCTTTCATTCATTCATTCATTTGAGAGACCACAAGCAGTGGGGAGGGGCAGAAGGAAAGGAACGAGCAGATTCCCCACTGAGCAGGGAGCACAATGCAGGACTCAATCCCAGGACCCCAGGATCATGACCTGAGCCAAAGGCATGTGCTTAACCTACTGAACCACCCAGGTGCCCTAGTATATTTTCTGATTCTAAAGAATTATATTATAAATCAATAACAGAGGGGCACCTGGGTGGCTCTGTGGGTTGAGCATGTGACTCTTGATTTAAGCTCAGGTCACGATTTCAGGGTTGTGAGATCGAACCTCCCACATCAGGATTCCAGCTCAGGACAGAGTCTGCTTGTACCCCTCCCTCTTTTCCCTCTGTGCTTTTGCTCTTGCTCTCATTCTCTCAAATAAATAAATAAATAGATAGATAGATGATAAATAAATAAATAAATAATAAATAAAATCTTAAAGAATCAGTAACAGAAAGTTATATGAAAGGTTTCTAAACTTTCATAAATTAACACATTTCAAAAGAGTATATCAGTCTATAGGGAAATTATGAAGAGAATTAAAAATAGTTCATATTGAATTAAAATACTGTGAATCAAATTTGTGAGATGAAAGCAGAATAGTATCTAGTAGGAAATAAAATTTATAACATTAAATATTTATATTATAAAAGAAATAAGTTCTCTAAGTCAATGATCTAAAATTTTACATTAAGAAAATAGAAGGGGGGCAGCTGGGGTGGCTCAGCGGTTTAGCACCGTCTTCAGCCCAGCGTGTGATCCTGGAGACCAGGGATTGCGTCCCACATCAGGCTTCCTGCATGGGGCCTGCTTCTCCCTCTGTCTGTGTCTCTGCCTCTCTCTGTCTCTCTTATGAATAAATAAATAAAATCTTAGAAAAAAAAATAGAAGGGAAAAAAGGTAAAGTCCAAAACAGGCAAAGAACATTACACAAATAAGACAAAAAAACATCCAATTTCAAAGAGAAAAACAATAGAGAAAAATCAAGGAAACTCATTCTGATTCTTTGAAAAGATCAGTAACACACATTAAGGAAAATATGTTAAATGACAAACAACCAATATCAGGATTGAAAGATGAGAACACAAACAATCCTAAAAATATTAAAAGGGCAACTTTAAGGGATTATAATGAGTCAATTTATAACCATAAATGTAACAATTTAGGTGAAATTGAAAAATTTGTTGAAAGGCACAATTGTTCTTTGATTTGGAAAATACTCCTGTTTCCTCATCCTGTCTGATAATCTGTTCCTATGTTTTAGGTGAAACAGATACCTCCCCAAATCTTGTAGGAGTAACCTTGTAATAGGAAATGTAATAGGAAATGAACCTTATTGTTCAACATTGCCATGGTTCTTTTTTTTTAGATTTTATTTATTTATTTATTTGACAGGAGGGGAGAGAGGGTGTGAAAGCACAAGTAGGGGGAGCTTCAGAGAGAGAAACACGATCCCCACGTAGCAGGCAGCCCAACATGGGGCCAGGACCCTGGGATCATGACCTGAGCTGAAGGCAAACACTTAAACCATGGAGCCCCCCAGGTGCCCTGCCACAGCTCTTTTTTGTCTCTCTAGCCTCTGTAATTATCTAAGTGGCCTGATTTATTTTTGATAGGTCTCAGCTGTTAAGCGTGTACCAAGCCTTGTCCGTGCTCCAAAGGGAGGAATCTCAGCACCTTGTTTCAAGCTAAGTAGAACCAAACCCCCAAGCAGCAGCTTTTAAGGTATGCAAATATATATAGTCCTCTGAGACTGTAATCATAATCTCTGCTGGTCTCCAGGCCAAGTGATCTGAGGTCTGGAGGTGTCCTCAGAGCACCATTACAATACTCCAGGCTCCAGACAATGTTTAAGCTCTTTTCTGGAAGGTACCAAACAGTTGTAGTGAGGCCCAGCACAAAGATGGCATGTCTCCCCATGCTCCCCACAAGTTGTATAACAAACCTGAAACCTGCCCCTTTGGTTGATGCTCAAAAACAAGTAAATAGGCTTTTTATACAGGAAGCATATTTCAGCCTGTTTTCTGTGCAGTGCCCTGAGGGTTGTAGCTGGCCAAGAACTGCCTCTTTGATTGTTTCAGCCCTAGGGGGGCTAAGCTAGGGGGCCCTCCTTCACTGTGAGAACCAGATGATCCAAGGGAATCCCTTGGATGGACTGTGTGCTCCCACAGGCTATATTAAGGCAGCTGGAGAGTGCAGGGCTGACATGAGCCTGCCTCCTTTACCTCCAGTAAGGCAGCAGGAGAGTCTGGGCTGGGGCTGCCTGCTAGCTTTAGCCTAATCCAAGCAGCGGGTGAGTGCAGGGCCAATGTGAGCTTGCCTTGTTTAGCTTTAGTGAGGTGGCAGGAGAATGTGGGGCCAGGACAAACCACCAGCTTTAGCTTCATAGAAGCAGCAGGAGAGTGGTGGGGTAGGGCCTTGGACAGTGCTGTGATTCTATGCACCTGGGGTGCCAGCAAAGTGGAGAGACTGGAAAAATGGCTCCTACCACCACCCCTGGCCCCAGAGAGACTCTTAAGAGGACCCTGACCCTGTGGTAGATACTTTAAGATTAGCAAATGGATCTTCTTCACAAATAGTGTACACATTTTTCAAATAGCTGTCTTTGTGCTGACTTCCAGGTGAGTGAGTCGGCCCGTCGGCCCGTGAGCAGAACATGTTTCCTACAGCCCTTTGGGTCTCCTGGATGTAAACTCTACTAGTTTTCAAAGCCAGACATACTGGGGGCTTCTCCTTCCAGTGTGGGTCCCAGGAGATGGGGTGCTTGATTTGGGTCACTAGCCCCTTGCTCCTTTAGGAGAAGTTCCAAATTAATGAGATCTCTCTTGATTGTGCATTGCCATGGGGGTTTTTTGTGTTTGTGTGTGTGTGTGTGTGTGCGTGTGTGTGTTTGTGTGGACATTTTGGCAAGATCATCTCTGCTTCTCCTATCTGTCTCAATGTGGCCTTTTTATCCTTTGTTGTGGAGGAAGTTCAGCTAGTTTTCAAATCTTTCTCAGAGAGAATTGTTCCACCTGTAGCTGTCGGGTTGTGTCTGTGGAAGGAGGTGAGTTCAGAATCTTCCTATATCACCATCTTGAACTACCCTCAAAATCTTCTTTCTTTCTTTCTTTCTTTCTTTCTTTCTTTCTTTCTTTCTTTCTTTCTTTCTTTCTTTCTTTATTTCTTTTTCTTTCTTTCTTCTTTCCTTTCTTCTTTCTTTCTTTCTTTCTTTCTTTCTTTCTTTCTTTCTTTCTTTCTTTCCTTCCTTCCTTCCTTCCTTCCTCCTTTCTTTCTTTCTTTCTTTCTTTCTTTCTTTCTTTCTTTCTTTCTTTCTTTCTTTCTTTCTTTCTTTCTTCCCCCGAAATCAACTTTTTAAAAAAATCTCTAAGGGTCAAAATATATTTGTTTGTTTGTTTGTTTGTTTGTTTATAGATTTATTTATTTTAGAGAGAGCATGTGCTGGTCCTACATATGTGATTTTTTCTTTCTTTTTTTAAATATATACTTTTTTTATTATTTAAATTCAATTTGCCAACATATAGTATAACACCCAGTGCTCATCCCATCCCAAAATCCACTTCTTAAAGAATGATGAGCCATATGTTGAGAGTGAACTAGCACAGAACACATTAGCATAAAATAATAATTAATATAAATTATTTAAATATTAATTTATAAGGCATGGCTAAGATGACAGCAAAACCAAAAGGAATTATATAGAAACTATATAAGGTAAGAAAGCAAAGATATCTCTGGGAGTGACAGTCATTATCTGATACCCAAGAGACTGTTGCGAAAGACCTCCTGAGTTGGGGATAAGACACAATTCTGTGGCCTGAGATTTACCCTATAAAATTGGGCAAAAAATCCTAACATAAAGCCAAGATTCTCCTAGGAGAATTCCGAGTAAGTGAAACAGGCAAAGCAAAAACAAAGACCACCCTAATTAGACAGAGGATGTCTTGATCTTTGACACTGGTGAAATAAAAATAAGACCAAACGAAAAGGTCTTCTATGAAATTCTGAGCTACAAACTAACAATCACTGAAGGAGGTGTGTACCAAATAACCCTAAACAAAATTCTATTTAAACATTTTCATAGATTGGCCATGACTTTTATAAAAGTTTCAAAACACAAGAACATGTGAAAATTCTAAAGTTGTGTGCTGTTAGTAGTGTAGCACAAAATGTATAAACACTGATAGAAATCCAAGGAGAAATTTATAAAACTATAATTTGAATATGAAATTCTGACATTTTATGTTTTATTTATACATAAAAAATCCCCTTTTTTAAAATAAATCCCCTTTTATATCTATATTATCTCACATTATATTTTAATGAAAACAATAAGCAAACACCTACCCATACATACACAGAACAGAACATTCTGAGTGAGAGGGGCTTCAGCAGGACCTGAGTTCTAGCACACTTCTCTCTGAAATTTTAGGCAGATTAAAAAGTGATAAATTTCTAGATGATATTTCATTTGAAGCAATTTTATAAAGTGCAATGTCACTTTCTTCTTTGCCTTTCTTGAAATTCTTTAAAAGCTTTTTTTTGGGGGGGGGGGGTACTTCTGGGTGGCTCAGTGGGTGAGCGTCTGTCTGCCTTTTGCTCAGGTCATGATCCCAGGTCTAGAGATTGAGTCTGGCATCAGGCTTCCTTCAAGGAGCCTGCTTCTCCCTTTGTCTATGTCTTTGCCTCTATCTCTGTGTCTCTCATGAATAAATAAATAAATAATCTTTTAAAAAAATAAGTTTTTTTTTTCATTCAAAGTATTTATTTGGTAAGCTTTCAAGATTAAACAAAAATAAGGTATTTTTTAAAATTTAATAATCACCAAAACAAAATATCCCCTAGGTAATGAATGGTGTTTCTTGATTACATATTAGTAAGATGAATTGCTGCCTAGAAATGTTTTCTGGCAATCAGACCAGTTTATATATGAGAATTTGTTATGTCTCATCCCTTGACATAAACTTATAATTAAACATTATAAAATTTAAATTTGAAACATTTTCATTTATTGTTATTTTTTTCTTTCAAGATTTTATTTAAATTCAACTTGGTTCACATATAGTGTAGTATTAGTTTCAGGGATAGAATTTAGTGATTCATCAGTTGCATACAACACCCAGTGTTCATCATAACAAGTGTCTTCCTTAATGCCCATCACCCAATTACCCACTTGCCCCCTCCAGCAACCCTATTTGTTCCCTATAGTTAGACATCTCTTAAGGTTTGCTTCCTTCTGTCTTTATCTTAATTGCTTTTCCTTCCCTTCCCCTATGTTCATCTGTTTTGTTTCTTAAATTCCACATATGAGTGAAATCATATGGTAGTTGTCTTTATCCAACTGACTTATTTTGCTTAGTATAATATCCTCTAGTTCATCCATGTCTTTGCAAATGGCAAGATTGCAGTCTTTTTGATGGTCGGGCAATATTCCATTGTGTATGAATGTATGAATATCATCTGTTCTTTATCCATTCATCAGTTGATAGACATTGGGGTCTTTCCATATTTTGGCTATTGTGGACATTACTTCTATAAACATTGGGGCACATGTGCCCCTTCAAATCACTATTTTTGTATCCTTTGGATAAATACCTAGTAGTATAAATTGCTGGATCATAGAGTAGTTATATTTTTAATTTCTTGAGGAACCTCCACACTGTTTTCCAGAGTGGCTGTACCAGTTTGCATTCCCACCAACAGTGCAAGAGGGTTCCCCTTTCTCCACATCCTCATCACATTCTGTTGTTTCCTGTCTTGTTAATTTTAGCCATCCTCACTGGTGTGAGGTGGTGATATCTCATTGTCGTTTTGATTTGTATTTTCTTGATGCCATGTGATGCAAAGCATCTTTTCATGTGTCTGTTGGCCATCTGTATGTTGTCTTTGGAGAAATGTCTGTTCATGTCTTCTGCCCATTTCTTGATTGGATTATTTGTTTTTTTGGATATTGAGTTTGATAAGTTCTTTATAGATTTTGGACATTAGTCCTCTATGTGGTATGTCATTTGCAAACATCTCTCATTCTGTAGGTCACCTTTTAGTTTTGTTGACTGTTTCTTTTGCTGTGCAGAAGCTTTTTATTTTGATGAAGTCCCAATAGATTTTTTTAAAAAGGTTTTATTTATTTATTCATGAGAGACACAGAGAGAGGCAGAGACACAGGCAGAGGGAGGAAAAGCAGGCTCCACACAGGAGCCTGATGTGGGACTCTATCCCGGGACCCTGGGATCATGTCCTGAGCCAAAGACAGACTCTCAGCCACTGAGCCACCCAGGCATCCCTGAAGTCCCAATAGTTTATTATTGCTTTTGTTTCCCTTGCCTCCAGGGATATGTCTAGTAAGAAGTTGCTGCAGCTGAAGTCGAAGAAGCTGCTGCCTGTGTTCTTCTCTAGGATTTTGAGAGATTTCTTAATTATGGAGGGACTTTGTGATTTTTGTTTTCTTATGGGTGGTAATTAAAGTGAAGCGTTGTTTATCCCATCTGCATTACTTACTATAGAACAGAACAGGAGAGGAAGCAGGAGATCAGTTCTGGGGACAACCATTGTCACCAACGCCCAGTAATGTTCACAAACCAGGGTTTGGGGGTGGAAATAGCAGGCTACCCTAGGGCATGGAAATAGATTCAAGCTCAGTGTAGCTCATGAAACACAGACACTCCAGCTGACAGCTAAGTTGCAGTTATTTTTCTGAATGTTTCATAATGCCTCCCTCTTCCTCTAAATGTTAAGCTTTGTGAAGGCTGGAGCAATGTCTGATTTGTTCATACCAGAATCTTCATTGCCTTTTTACTATTTCCAGCCAATAATGGATACTCAACAGTTTAAAACCAATAGATGAAAAAGGTATAGGGGGAGTTTCTAGCAATCAGAACTGCCCAGAATGGTACCTATTGCTTAAGAAAGCAGTGCCTCCTTGGTAGTATTTCTAAGAAAAACCTGTATAAGTATGTGCTGGGAATATTAGAGAGGAAATTATTGAATTGAAGTGACAGAGCTTGATTCTTATGTGTCTCCACACAAATTGTAAAAAAAAAAATGTATAAGAAATTATGAAAAAAAAAAATCTGTAAGGGCTAGAAATGTTTTTTTCACTTAGGATCCCTGGATAAAGGAAAGGAGCTATCAGAAAAGGTTCTATGATAAGCCTTAATTAAATGGGAGAGACATTTTGAGGGAAATATGTTTAAAACACCAGAATTAGAGGGAAGGATTGTAAAAACATGACTGATCCCTGGGGTGGTATGTCTTTTGGAAAAAAAATCTGCTGCAGAATGTCTAATTCCTCCAACAATCCAAAACTCTGAGTATAATGAAGGAATCATGTCTTAGATGTAAGAAAATAATAACAAAGCCTATTTTTTAAAAATTACAGACCAGTTTTATCAATTTATTCTTTCTGAAAAAAAAAATCAGTTTTAGCAGAGAGGTGAGGAACCCCAACTAAAGATTAATAAAAAATGCCCTAATTAATGATTTTTGGTATTCCTCAATAGTGGTCTCTATTCTAAAAATCACCAAAGATATACTGTGTGATCTTGTTTTAAAAAGTATTTTTAGTAGAGATGTTTTGGTCTTAGAGGTGAAACCGAAATATTGCTTCTATAAGTTACTTCTATTTCCTTTAGGATTTTCATGTGCTGTCTAGTTCTGCTATTTATCTTTCAATTTTTTCATCTCTTGGGACATCATTATATGAGCTGTGTTGATGACCCTTTCCCCTGCCTTGCCCACTGAGACCACTTGAGGCATTTCTAGGTATACTCCTTTATATTATCTCTTTTTGAAATTGGCAAGGTCACATCTTTGACACAATCATCTCCAACTTCTATGCTTTGCTCTTTCTGACAGTGTTATCAGCATTTGCTCTTTTATCACACTTGACCTAGTTTTCTCTAGCTAGTAACCCTCTTTTTCTACTGTTTTCCATCTTTGACTTATTCTGCTTCTTGACATTTCAGAATGTGCACTTTGCCTTCCAAACAATAGGTGGTGTTGACATATGATGCAAATACAGAGGTTTTCATGGCATATAAGTGTGTTCTTTTTTTTCTAGTTTCTGACTCCCCAATCCACTACAGTATAACATTTGTGCATGCTGACGACACTTCCTCTACTTTCCAATGAAACTAAAACCATAGTTAACTTAAAAGTACAATGTTACAGATAATATGGAACTAGATTTTCTTTAGCTATCCATAAAGGTATCAAAAACTATTACTCAATACTTCTTAGAAAAATTATCTTTTTCTAGTCTTATTTAATGATTGGAAATAAAAGCATTCTTAGTTGATAATTATTGTATCTACTTTTATTATACCCATGCACATCTACACAAACATATATATATATATATACACACACACACACATATGAGGTTTAAGAGATAATTCTCTATATATATATACTTTTTAAAAAATATTTTTATTTTTTTTAATTTTTTTTATGATAGTCACACAGAGAGAGAGAGAGAAAGGCAGAGAGAGAAGCAGGCTCCATGCACCGGGAGCCCGATGTGGGATTCAATCCCGGGTCTCCAGGATCGCGCCCTGGGCCAAAGGCAGGCACCAAACCACTGCGCCACCCAGGGATCCCAAAAAATATTTTTAAAAGGACACTCAATTAGTGATGCAATTGTGTGACATTTTATTTTATTTATTTATTTTTATTTTATTTTTTAAATTATTTTTTATTGGGGTTCAATTTGCCAACATATAGCATGTCACCCAGTGCTCTTCCCATCAAGTGCCCCCCTCAGTGCCCATATTTATGTATAAAGATTTTTATTTATCCATTCATGAGAGACAGAGAGAGAGAGAGAGAGAGAGAGGCAGAGACATAGGCAGAGGGAGAAGAGGCTGCCCACGGGGAGCCCAATGAGGGACTCGATCCAGGGACTCCAGGATCACGCCCTGAGCCAAAGGCAGATGCTCAACTACTGAGCCACCCAGGTGTCCCTGTGTGACATTTTAATCAACCATTCTAAGGCACAATTTCAAATTGAGGTTTATGAATTTGCTACTGTTCAAGATATAGGAATATGTATATTAATGACTATTAAATGCCAACTATTTAAAACGTGATGAAAATGAATTAAAATTTAGGAAATGTCATGAAATTTTTAGCCTTTGCTATTTAACAAATTTCAATTAAGATTATGATGCTTATGGAAATAAAAATATATATATATATAATTTAAGATTTTTTTCAACTTATGCAAAATTTCCTCTAGTATTTTTAATCTCAAGGCAATTAAAGGCAGTGAGTAAAAACTGGTTATATTCATAATTTATTTTACTGTGGTTCATGCATAGCAGTCAACATTCACAATTTGGACAACAAAACAGAAATATGAATATTAATTTAGGTTAACCTCTTTAGATTACAAATGTACACATATAAATCTAAGTAATATATATATATTAACAAGCTGCCCAGCACTTGACTTTCAATATCTGAGATATGATAATTTGCTTTTTTATAATTTAAATAATAATCAGCGTATTTATAAATGTTTTGTGTCCAAATACTGCTTGTATGCTTTTTAATCTATTAAAACTATGAAAGTGTGTAATTGCTGCTGTGCACAAAGAGCGACTATAGTAACAACTAATAAATCTGATTGTGAGATTTACACAATTGAGATTAGGGTATTGTATATAGTTTGCGCTTGTTCTCCTATAAATAGTTTAATGGAATGAACTCTAATTGTAAGTATAAGTTTTCTTCAGCATAAATACAAAACTTTAGCTATTTGAGTTTTAACCATTTTATTGATTTTTATTTATTTTGAAAACTGGAAAATTTAGTAAAAAACAAGAATAATATTTCAGATCTTGTATTATAGACCAAGAGTTGTTTTTAAATGATGTTCCAAAAACTAACACAAAGTTGAATCCTGTGTAGGTAGTTTAACTTCACAGCCAAGGACAGAAAGGACACATGATTCTTTGTAGCAAACTCTATATGCCCTAGGAACAATATATTACTGTCAATTTGAGGTTGAGTGAATATCAGACAATGTTAGTAGAACTCCATCCTTCACTTCTAAAGCCATCCTTCTGTTGATTTGAGCTGCATCAAAGATTACAATAGAAATTGAAGCACCATAGGTAATGTCTTCTTAGAAATATGTGAATGGTCCTTCTGGGAATATTTAATGTCAAAATTCAATACAATGTTTCTCCCCTATGGCTTAACTATGACCAAACATACACTGCTGGGGAGACTGACCACTTGCTATCTCATACCTGCTTTTTTGCAGTTCACTCAAAAAAAAAAGGAAGAAGAAGAAGAACAAAAAAGGCCACAGGATAAATTTAAACTTTCTTCTAGTAGAAAATCCAGTTCAAGATCCAAGGTTTTATTTTTAAAAAGCATGTGATCTCATTGCACTAGAGTGAAGCAGTCAAGTGGCAAGATAAATGTAACAGGTAATCTGAAATGAAGTATATTTTCACACCTCTGCCAAAACACTAAAGAAACAAGAAAAAGAAGAAAAAATTTCAGAAATCATTAATTGCCACAGACAATAAGAGATACATAAAACAAAGCAATAATACCTTCTGTTCAGTGAAGGCATTAGTTTCTGAAACAGTGTTCCCGGCACTAACCAGATCTAATAGGACTGACTTTAAAGTCTCAGACACCAAGAGTTATTCATGATCAAGCCTACATATATATATATAGTAACTCCTGTCTGTGGCAGTGAGAAACTTTGATCGCATTACCCTCACTACATGTACTTAATTGCTCATACCTCCTTATGCCACCAAACTCCTAAATACAAGCTGCCTACTGAGTCCCAACAACCTCCTCAGCCCCATACCTATTGGCTCCAAATTCTTCCTGTCTCCTCTCCCCAAATCTGTCTTCAACTTGGGCCCCATCAGATCTGCTGGCCTGCTAAGCCTCAACTGCCCTTTCAGTCCTGAGCACTTGAGCCACACAGGGCCTATCCTCCTACTGTGCCCTAATCACTCCTCTACCCTGACTCTATGCTCTACCCTAGTCCAACATGTCCCACCAAAGTAAGAAAGAGGGATAGAAGGATTTATCAGATATACAGAGATCAAATTGCCACTCAGCTAAAAGAATATATAATCAGTAGTCCCATTTGACAGTAGCTGTAGTCATGTAAATAAGTACTGTTTAAGTTACTGTAAATGTAATTTGGAGTTTCCAGAAAGTCTACCTAAAAGGTAGATGTGAACACTTTCTCAGTATATCTTCCAATCGCCTTTTGAAACCTATTTCCACTTTTTTCCAGCCCCTCTGTGAGCCAGAAGTTGACTTGTACAGACTACCTCAAAGGGCTTTCATTCTTTGTTTAGTTTCCATGTGACAAAAGGAGACACTGATAAAAGACTACAGAGAATGAGAATGATGTCATTATTTTTCTTTTCCCAACTTCCTCTTATGCAGTTGCCTGTGTTCTGATTGTGCCTACTGACTGCAGGTTACTGCTTTTAACTATCTCCAGACAGATGTCTCTCTCTGCATTTCAAGAACTGTTTAGGGATGCCTGGGTGGCTCAGTGGTTGAGCATCTGCCTTTGGCTCAGGTGGTGATCCCAGGGTCCTGGGATCGAGTTCCTCATCAGGCTTCCCTTGGGCCTGCTTCTCCCTCTGCCTATGCCTCGGCCTATGCCTCTGCCTCTCTCTGTGTCTCTCATGAATAAATAAATAAAGTGTTAAAAAATATATTTATTCCCCTGATTCTTTCAAATGTAAGGAAAGTAGCAACTTTTTTATATATTCTAGGAGGTTAAACTTTAGCATGTGTTTTAGCTAAGCCCTTCCCACACATATGTTTAAATCCCTTTAATAAATCAGTTTGTGGTTATCCTAATTTAAGAGTACCATCTCTTCCCGCTGGGACTCTTAACTGATATTTTAATTGATATCAAAGTGAACCCAGAAAACAGACCATGAAAACAGGATAATACAATTGCATTGCTCATGTGTTAGAGGAGCACAAGGAAAATATATTTGCTGAAGGAATATGGTTAATCCATATACTTGGGTGACATCAAGTTTCCTGAAATTATAAGCCTCAGCATAGGGTGTACTGCTATGTTATGGTTGCTATGTCAGCAGTTATGGTGATAAAGATGGTTTAGTCACTTTTACTTCTTATTGCCCTAGAAACAATCCATAGGGAAAAGAAAAATTAATATCTCTAAATATACAGTTAAGAATATATGAGTCACGTGTTCCAAAACCCAAAAGCCCAGATGAAATCTTTGAAGTCATAGGGCATTTAAAGCTGGATACCAAGCCTGGGGCATGATGATAGACTGGCATAAACCTATCAAATTCTTCACTCAAGCATACCTCTTATGTTTTTTTTTTTTGTATAATTTAAATTCTACTTAGTTAAAATACAATGCAATATTGGTTTCTGGAGTGTATCCAGTGATTTGTCACTTACATATAATATCCAGTGCTCATCACAAGTGCCCTCTTTAATACCCACACCCATCTAGTACCATTTATGTTAAGGTAAGAGTTTGATGGGAAAGAAGTAAGATCCAAATACATGGAATGAGTGCATTTGAACAAACTTAAATAACTTATAGAATTTTATCCTCTAAATTTCCCTCAAATTATTTTGCTGGCAGAGGCAGCCCTGTCACTTCCTCTCACCAGATAAATTTATTGGCAAGGGTGCATTTACCCAGAGTTAATAATTTACTGTGTTGTATTCAATCTTTTGTGGGAGAGTGACATTATAATCTAGTAGTGTGGCTAATTAATCCTTGATTCATTGATGGGTATAGTAAGCATGGCAAACTTGGCACACTTTCCTGTGTATGCTGTAAAGAGAAATATATGAAGATTCATGAAATATTGGAATGGACTTATATCATTGCTTACTTATCCACTAACTATACTTTGAACATTTGGGAGATGCTCTATCAGATTTTTAAAAATGTGATAGTAAGGGAGGATATTAGAATTTTTAAAAAGCTTTGTGATAGTTGTCCTCTCTGGGCTTAAAAGGACTGAAAGCAATTCTGTAATACAAATGGGTCTTCTTATTTTGGTGGGGTTAAGGAATGTCACAATTACAGAGATCAGGTAGGAGGGGCCAAGTGGAAGGCCCTGGAACTGCTCTGACTGGAGGGATTGAAGACAGAAGTGTCATCAGTGGAGATATGAAAGGTGAATGAATGTTGATTCCTTTTATAACCCCATTTAAAGGGTGTAAGTGCCAACTGTAACTGAGTCATAGATGGTGACCGTAATTTCATGAAATTGTAATGATTATGTTGTGCAATTGTAGCTGTATTTCTAGAATAGTTATAGGGCTTAATAAATGACTGACAGCCTCATTAGTACTTATTTCCACTTAACAGTTTGAAAAAGCTATTTGAAATGCTTTTTCATATTGACGCTCTCCAAACCAAACCACAGAGGACGACCCTCTTCTATTAGTTCCCTCCATCCTCATCATAACAATCTCCAATCAAAGCACAGCTGACAATTTCCTTTTTTCTCATTATGAGGCTTTCCCATCCTCCTCCCTGCCTATGAATGCATTATGATGGCTGATTCTCCTACTGCAGCAAATTCTGACTTAGCTTTATTTGTTCTTATTCAGACAGTGTTGGTTTATTTCTACAGTCTTCCCAGAGGCTCCCCAAATACAAGGTTTGCACTTCTCACTGCTGTAGACTGCAGTCTTTATCCGGGTATGGAACCCATAGAGGCCCTTGTAAACCTTGCTGCTCTTGGCTTAGAGAGTCCATACAAAACCGGTAAAGCAGCATCACGTCTGACTCCCTTGGCATTGAATTCCTCAGTTATTTATTCTCAATTTGATTTCTGGATTTTGCTACTAGTTTCCATTTGTTGGGTATAACTTGTACTATCAGGCCATTTCTTTTCATAACTTTTGGTTTTCTGGTATGCTTCCATTTTGCATGTACTATGTAAAAATGCTGATGGTCATGAGAATCAGAGAGCCTGGTAATATAGGTGCTACACTTTGGACATTAATTAAATCCTGCCAACTCTGGGCAACCTCTTTCTCAGAGTAAACATGTCACACAGGTGGTAGGTATTCAAATAACCCTCACAGTTTCCCTATTTCCCAGCCCTTAATACTTTGGCCATTCACTAAAACACATTCCTTCTTATTCTGCAATACCACCCAGTAAATTTAACAAGGCATAGTAGGCAGAATAATGTCGCCACATAAAGGACGTCCTTTACCTAATCTCTATTACCTATGAGCACGTTAGATTACAAGGCACAGGGTAATTAACGTTTCAGAGAGAATTAAGGTTGTGAATCAGCTGGCCTTAAAATAGGAAGATTATCCTGGATTATACAGGTGGGTCTCATATATTCACAAGGGAGATGGAGACAGAAGAGATGCAAAGAGAGGTATTAGAGTAGAGGAGTGCTCAGAGAGAGAGAGCATTGTTTGTTTTGAAGATGAAGAATCAATTGCCAGGAGATGTGGGCAGCATCTGAAAAATGGAAAAGATAAGGAAACAGATTTTCTAGTAGTTTCTTTAGAGCAGAATGCCACCCTGCTGATTGCTTACCTAGATTTTTTAGCCTGTGAGACCTCTATCAAACTTCCAACCTATAAAAATGTAAAAATTTGTGTTGTTTCAAGTCACTGAGTTAGAGCAGAAATAGAAAACTAATACATAGGGAGAGACTCATTTTACAAATGAAAACTGTAAAACTAAATGTCAGGTGGACTATTAAAAATCATGTGGACTATTTTTTGAGCTTTCAGACAATCTCTTCATAATCAGTTTAGTCTGCTTTACATCTATGTTTTCCTTCTCCATTATATTTGATGATTACCCTAAACAAAGGTCTATATTAGAAGCTCTGTTGGTTAAAAATTTTTACTAACATAGGAAAAATCATTGGAGCAGAACCTATTAAAGTTGAGATAAATCCTACCAAATCTTTATCCAAATTTTCCCAATATCTCTTTAAGCCAGAAGCAAAGGAAAATCTCAAACCTATATTTGAAAGCCTTATATCCAAAGGTTCTGTCATAACCTCTACTAGCCCTTGTTAATACTTTCATCCCTTCAGTATTAAAAAGAATAGACAAGGTAATTGATTTGTTCATTGCTCCATGGCCATCAACAAAATTGTTATGTCTTGCTTCCCAGTAGTACCTATCAATAAGTTTTTCAGAAAGGGCTATTCCTAAGACAAGGAAGATAAACTTCTGCAACTGAGTCAAGGGTGAGGCTATAGTATGCAGTGCATCTTTGATAATTCTTCTGAAGTGGAGTTACCAGAAGTTAAATCACTTCAGGTGTCAGAACTTAATGCTTTTACTAGAGCTTATCAACTAGTGACAAACAAGAAAATAAATGTACATACAAACTGCAGGTATGCTTTTGCAATAGTATTTGACCTTTGGATGCCTTGGAAACAAAGGGGTTTCTTATCTCTGTTGGAATCCCTATCAAAAATGTACAAGTTAGGAAACTCTTAGATACAAACAGTTGTAAAGTTTGAAACTCCTGAAAAAAGAGATATTATGGAAGCTAAAGAAATACTCTAGCAGATCATTATGCCATACAACCAATTTTAGTCACATTATCACCCTAATTAAAATCTCAAAGGATCAATCTATGGAGAGATTTGAAAGGTCATTAAAATATCAACATTTAGCCCCAATCCAGAAAGGGGAACAATGGTCAAAACAAAACAAAACAAAACAAAATAAAACTGCTTGTATTCTTTACTCAGACAAACTCTGATAGGCTCTATGGGTTGAATTTCATCCCTCTCAAAATTTATATGTAAAGACACCTATTAGCCTACCCCTTCAAACCTTAGGATCCTTCTTTTGTGTTACTTATTATATTTCTTTATTTCAATCATCCTTCAAAATTAGCATATTAATTTTCTGTAAACAACTCTATACTAACAAGTATAGTATAGAAGCCTTTATTGCAAGTATGAGGAATTTATTCTTAACTGATCAATGGTTTTACTTAGCCTGTTAAAACCTTGATCACAGACTTCCAGTCTCCAGATTTGTGAGACAATGCATTTCCATTGTTTAAGACACCCACACTGTGGTACTTCATTGTGGCAGCCCCAATAAAACAGTGCAGTGGCACTAATGGATATTAGCTGTTTGGAACTACTCGTAACTCTACTCATTACGGTACAGACAGGTTCATTTACTGTCTTAAATTTTGGTAGGGAAACTTTGAAAAGACCACTGAGGTTATTTTGGGGTATGTGTGACATGTCAAAAATATAATTCTTGAAAAACTACAAAAGTGAGACAGGAATCAAAGTTTCAAGGACTCTGTGAACACCTTTGATTTTTTTTTTCTGTGTATGCCTTTATTTATTTTTTTTTAATTTTTATTTATTTATGATAGTCACAGAGAGAGAGAGAGAGAGAGGCAGAGATATAGGCAGAGGGAGAAGCAGGCTCCATGCACCGGGAGCCCGACGTGGGATTCGATCCCGGGTCTCCAGGATCGCGCCCTGGGCCAAAGGCAGGCACCAAACCGCTGAGCCACCCAGGGATCCCTGTGTATGCCTTTAGATAAACATTATCTAGGTTCTACCGTTCAGAGTTTTAATATTTTTTTAAGATTGTGTATCAATTTTCAGATAGATTATAGTATTTCCTTTTGTAAAACCTAAGGCCCATAGAGTGTCTATAAAGTTACTTGATTTTGTATTTCCAAACTGTGGCATAATAGCTTTTATGTCAAGTGACCAAAGCATATGTTTTGTGGGAACCATTATAAATAAATGAACACTGTAATGCATTTTTCCTTATTTGAACACCACATTGCCCTTACTACCCACAGTCTTCTGGAAGTTTTAAAGAACCAAGGACATCCTTAAAATTATCAAAACTTTCATAAACCCTTGAACTTCTATGGCTAAAGGTACTTCAGCTCTTAGGACTACATGGCCTACTCCCTTGGAAAAACATCAGTTATGCCCTTATGAATTAGCAACTAAAGCCTACCTATAAGGATTTTATCTTTAATACTAGACTCTGCATTACTGCACACAGACATAGTAGAACATTGCTATAGATTTGTGCACTATACCCCAGTTAAGTTACCAAAAGTGTAAGGCCATCTTCCCACATCATTCTAAACAACCCCTTTGTGATATTCAACTAGGAGATCTCACCTATTGGAAGAGGCATATATAAGAACTGCTCTTGAACCTCCTTAGAAGGGACCTTATCAGATGCTGTTAACAAATATAGCAGTGAAACTCCAGGGAATCCATTTCTGGGTTCACATTTCATAACTTAAAAAGCAAATAAGAATTGCATACAACTGGAAGACCATTCTAATATGAAACTACAAATAGAAGTTTCTCAAAGATTCTCTAGAAGCAGCTAATCTTCAAAAGTAGACAAACCTTTTAGAACAAGCTTATAACCTGTGTAGTGGACAGATGCTACTCAAGACTACATATCAAAACAACTGCTTAATTCCTTTTTAAAATACACTTGTTTATAACCACTTTCATTTTCTATAGACTGCCGTTTGTTGTCTACTATAATGGCTCTTTTATCTTTTCTCTTTATTATAACTATTAGGCCAGAATGTACTTATTCTAATGTCATTCTTGGATTACTTTAAACAGTAGTTATTACCCTCAAACTTACTGTTGAAGTATTTCTATCCCTGCCTCTTTTCTTGTTTCTATTTGTATGGTATATTTTTTTCCCATTCCTTTATTTTCAATCTGTATCTGTCTTTAGGTCTGAAATGAGTCTCTTGCTCATAAGTCTTGTTTGTTTGTTTGTTTAATTTTCTTTTTTGTTTATTTGTTTGTTTGTTTTATTTTCAATTGCCCTTGTCTTTAGATTGGAGCATTCAGTCCACTTACATTTAAAGTAATTACTGACAAGTATGTACTTATTGCCATTTTGTTGTTTCTTAGTTTTTGTTCATCTTTTGTTTGTTTTGCTTTGCTTTTCTCTGTTCCTTCTTCTCTTGCTCTCTTTCCTGTGATATAATGGATATTTTTAATATTATGCTTAGATTTCTTTCTTATTTTTTGTGTATCTATTATAGATTTTTGGTTGGTGGTTAATATGGGGTTCATATATAATGTACTCTGTGTATGGCAATTTATATTAAGTTGATGGTTGGTTAAGTTTAAACACATTCTGCAAACATTAAATGTTTACTTCCTCTCCATGATATATATGATGTCATATTTTACCTATTTTTATTTTGTATATCCCTTGATTAAGTTTTGTAGATATAATCGATTGTACTACTCTTGTGTTTTAACATCCGTACTCGCTTTATTAGTGATAAATCTACTACCTTCACTATATGTTTGCTTTTACCAATGAAATTTTTTTTCCTTTCACAATTTTCTTCTAGTTATTGTTTTTTCTTTCCAATTAAAGAATTCCCTTAAAAAAGTAGAATCCCCTTTAACATTTCTTACAAGTCTATTTTGGGGTGATGAACTTCTTTAACTTCTGTTTGTCTGTGAAACTCTTTATCTCTCCCTCAGTTCCGAATAATAGCTTCTAGGTACTGTATTCTTGGTTGTAGGGTTTTTCCTTTCAGCACTTTGAATATATTGTGCCATTCCCTTCTGGACTAGAAAGCTTCTGCTAACAGGTAGCCAATAGCCTTATGGAGTTTCTCTTGTGTGTTATGGTTTGCTTTTTTTATTGCTTTTAAGATTATCTTTTTATTTAATCTTTGACATTTTAATTATTATGTACTAAATATTATGTGTAATAAAAATTAATATGCATTAAATATTGTGTTGACCTTCCTTGGATTCATCTTGTTTGGGGTTCTCTCTTCTTTTGGGACCTGGATTTTTGTTTCTCTCCCCAAGTTAGGAAATTTTCAGCTATTGTTTCTTCAAATAGGTTTTCTGCTCTCTTCTCTCTCTCTTTTCCTTCTGAGACCCCTCTACTGTGTATATTATTGGACTTGATGATATTAAAGAGGTTCCTTAAACTATCTTTATTTTTAATATTCTTTTTGATGTTTGGCTTGGTTGCTTTCCATTACCCTGTCCTCCAGATCACTGACCCATTCTTCTACATTCTTTAATCTGTTAATTCTCTCTAGTGTATTTTTTTTCAGTTATTGTTATTATTCAACTCTGACTAGTTCTTTTCTATATATACTTTTTATTTCTTTGTTGAAGTTTTCACTGAGTTCATTCATTCTTCTCTAAAGTCCAGTTAGTATCCTTATGACTATTACTTTGAAAACTTTATCCAGCATATTGCTTATCTCCACCTCATTTAGTTCTTTTTTGTGTTTTTTTTTCTTGTTCTTTCATTTGGGGCATATTTCTCTGTCTCCTCATTTTGTCTGATTCTCTGCATTTGTTTCTATGTATTAGGTGGAGCTAGATCTCCTAGCTCCAGCTAGATCTTCTTATCTTGAAAGTAGGGGCCTTGTGTACAGAGTCCCATGCTGCCATGTAGCATAATCCCCTTTGGTCATAAGAACCAGATGTTCCAGGAGTGTTTCCTGTGCAGGCTGTGTGCTCCCTCCTGTTGTGGTTGAGCTATAATTGCTATGGGCATATTGGTGAAAGAAGCTAGCCCTCACTTCCTCTGACTAAATGATCTGCTGTGCCTGGTACACAGACCTTTCTTCCTGTGTTGCCAGTTGAGTTTCCCAGCTGAAGCTGACTCAGGCTTGCTAGTGCTTGGGGCTGGCACTCAGCCTGGCTTTCCGTACTTAGGCACATCGACAGGTAGTCTGTTCTCCTTATGTGGCCAATTGAACGGCTTGGCTCTAGACCACCATGAGCTTATTAGTACCCAAACTGGCATTCAGCCTGGCTGACTGCACTTAGCCACTGGGATGGCTGTGGGTACACCAAGGGAGAGCTTGTTTACTGTGGAGTTTACTAAGAGGCTTATTAGCTGCAGGAATTGTGTCTGCACTGGTATGTGGAATTAGTTTTGTCCTTCTCCAGGGTAGGAGTCATATTGTTGGTCTCAGTTGGGGCTGCCTACCAGGTGTGTGGTGGGATAAGAGTCACTCTGGAGGAGTTCTTGCTGAGGCAGGCAGATTGGTTGGTGTAGATCCACAGGGGAGCACCAGGGTGGAGCATGGGGTGTTATTCAGGAAGATGGGGAGTGTTAGCAAGGGCAACTACAAATATCCAGCTATCTAGACTGGGGAAGGACAAGAAAAATGGTATCCAACCAGCTCCTTTGTTCCCAGAGAAAGTTCTTGCAGGTCTCTACCTCTCCAGCACATGTCCCAAAATTAGTCAGTAAATCTTCACATATACTCCACACACTTTCAAACTGTTATTTCTGTGTGGGGTCTCTAGCTGAGTTATTTGGCATGCTGGCTTTTTAAGGTCAGGGACTCAGTTTCCTCTTCCCCTCCAGTTCTCCCAGGGATGAGCCCCCACTGGCTTTTAAAGCTCCCAAGGTTGGGCTTTGCTAACTTTTAAAGCCAGACATTATAGGGACTTATCTTCCCAGTGTGATTTCCTAGGGCCAGGGGTGCCTGGTGTGGGTGTTGAACCTTGCTCCTCAGTACTTGTGATATCCTTCCCATTTGTGGTTAGTTACAACAAGGTTTTGTTTCCTGGCCATGTCTCTGCTCCTTCTACTTTTCTTGATGGAGTTTTTTCTCTACAACTAGCTGTGAAAGATCTGTTCTATCATTCTCCAGATTATTTTCAGGGACAGTTGCAATATATATGTAGTAGTTACTTCAATGTGTCTGTGGGACAAGATCAGCTCAGGATCTTCCTTCTCCACTATTTCCCTTCACTCCCTAGGTGACTCAACAATCTTTATATGGAAATAGACTAGTTAGTTATTACCTGGAAAGGAATAATAGATATTCAAATATGCAAACCAGCTAACGTAAGACCTTGGTTCTAACCTAGTATCATGAAAAATTCCATGACTAGAAGATTTCTAGATCTTCATGCATCCTTATTTAATAATTCCATTGTTACCAGGATATCTGGGCCTGTTTACCTAAAACACCTCAGTGCTTTAGGAATAGTATTCTGAGACTTGTTTGTACACAGAGACCATAATTCTATAAATTGACAAGGCTGAAAATTTCAACTCAGAAATAAACTCAAAAATGAGACCATACTTGATCATTGATGTATTCTACCTGGAGGAATTATGGCCTCATTTTTAGGCATTCAGAACAGTGTTGCCAATGGGGAGATCATACAAATAGAAGATTATAAGAAACTTATTAGCTTTGGCAGAAATTATTGATACAAACTTCTCTCTAGATGAAATACAGCTCAATTTCAGTTTGTAGGCATGAACCATGACAGAAAACTGTATTGCTCTAGAATTCTTGTTGGATAGTCTTGGTGGGGTTTGTGCCATTGCTAATGCTTACTGTACTTGGATCAATGAAACAGGCAAGACTGAGCTGTCTAGACTTTGTTTTAAAGAAAACCTACTTGGCTTTCTAAGGTTGGTCCTCCTTGCCTATAGGATTTGTTATTTTAGGCTGAGTTGGGAGGTCAGGGTTTCTGATACAGAAACATATTCCAGGAACTATTAGTTGTTTTTGTCATAGTGGTCATGATGCTAGTCCACTAAAGTCTATTGAGTCTCAAATGCTTCTGCGTGGCAACTATCTCATTAGATGATCATACAACAACTAAAAGGTCAAAATCTTGTGAGGCAATTGACTATGGTTGAGACTTTACTGCACTGAACAGTGAAGATCTGGATCTCTAGTTTTTTTTAGAATTGGTCAACTTCCTAAAAGCAACAGAATTTCCAAAAGAAGAAACTGAGAGACTGAATATTCAAGTGGATAAAGGCCAGACTATATAATAATAGCACTCTGACTCACAAGCTCTCAAATAAACAATCAAGGAAGCCAAATCACACTTTCAGTCAGAATTTGGACTGCCAGATCCTTGTTTTTGTCCCTTCCTTTCAACACAGAAGCAACCAGAAAAAGTCAAATACCAATTACATAAGACATCCTGCTTCTAGTAAGCTCATTTCCAGTTTCCCTATGCCAATAGCCTCTAATCAGAGCATACCTACCACTCTTTCTCTCTATAAGCTTTTGCTCTTTTTCTGCCCTTGTGCCTTTTCCCAGTACAAGTGATTGTGGCCAACTCCCTTGCTATAGCAAGCTCTGCATTGTTCTCAATTGTGCAGTCTTTCAATTTATTCCCTTCTAAAAATAAAGCCCCCAAATGATCAGAGTTTTTGTTAATTGGGCTCCCACTAATCAAGTTTTTACTATAGTTTAGCACATCATTTAGTAACTTAAACCAATTAAGACAATTGATACACTAATTACCAGTCATTCTCATGTGTCCAATAAATCAGATCTCCTAAAGAGCTCTACTACATAAAAATAGACAAGTTTCTCTTTTGTATATTCTTAATACTGAACACACACTAGTTACCATCATTTGACTTACAAATACCTAATACATATGACTTATGAACCTCATATATCTAGTAAGGGCCAATTACTTGTACTTGTTCCTTTTCAAACTAACTGGGATTTCACCAGAACTAATTAATCTTGATGATTTAAATTTCTAATTATAAGATGAATAAGTTCCGGGGAGCTACAATACAGTGCGGTGACTATAGATAACAATACTGTACTGAAAGTTGCTAAGATCTTAAATATTCCCCCTTAAAAAAACTAACCCTATTATGGTAATCATTTCACAATGTGTATTTATCAACTCATTTTGTACAACATAGACTTATATAACATTGTATGTTCATCATTTTTTCTTCTAGCTTACTAAGAAATAATTAGTTTATTATATTGTGGTCAAAACAGTCACTGGCTGTACATTTTTTTTTCATTTTCTATAAATATCTTCTTCCTAGCATCTCTTTCTCTTTTTCAGCACTTGAGTAAAAACTCTTCTCCCATCGTGTATAATCTTGGTAAGCCTTGGTGTTATCTCCTAATATGCAATCAAAGGCAAAATCACTTCTTCTATCTGGCCTAATACAAACAGGGAACAGACTCCTAACTAAAGCCTAGCTAGTCAGTTATATTCTTCCCAAGGCTTTGGATCACGAACAATTTAACATGAAGATAAAAGAAATGGTTGAGATCTCTTCCTATTAGATGTAAAGCGCTGAATGGAATGTTCATTTCTGAAAGACCTTTGCTGAGGTCCCTGTGTCCTAACCTCCAAAGCTGTGTTGTCACTATATATTTGTTTCTATACATTCGTGTTTTTAAACCTTTCCATGTCTCATTCTCTAGCCATCATCATCATCATCTCTCTCTCTCTCTCTCTTTTTTCTCTTATTCATGAGAGACACACACACACACACACACACACACAGAGGCAGAGACTCCATGCAGGGAGCCTGACATGGGACTGGATCCCAAGTCTCCAGGATGACACCCTGAGCTGAAGGTGGTGCTAAACCGCTGAGCCACCCGGGCTGCCCCCATCGTCTCTCTTCTGTGAGCTCTTACTTATGTATTCACTCTTGCTAATATGAACAAGAGTTAATTTCTGCTGCTTAAGACCCCAAAATCTAAACTATACTCTTTATGACTTTCTTTTTTCTTTTCTAACCCCAAATGTCTGACAGGTACCTTTCTTAATCTTAAAAACAAGAAAATAAGCAGAGTAAAACAAAAATTTTATTTATTGTATGAATAAAAATCCGTGAAAAATACCCAGAAAATAGGAGTAATTTGCCCTTTGCAAAAAAAAAAAAAAAAAAAGGGTTTGCAAATCCTTATACTAATCCATTTTTCTGTAATAAAGATGATATATTAAAATGTAAATTAGAGGGATCCCTGGGTGGCTCAGCAGTTTAGCGCTGAGCCCAGGGTGTGATCCTGGAGTCCTGGAGTCCTGGGGTAGAGTCCCGCATTGGGCTCCCTGCATGGAGACTGTTTCTCCCTCTGCCTGTGTCTCTGTCTCTCTCTCTCCCTGTATCTCTCATGAATAAATAAATAAAATCCTTTAAAAAATGTAAATTAGATATGCTACTTATTGTTCATGAGGTTTAGTAGCTTTCTATTGCTGTTTGGAGAAACAACATGTTCAATATGGTTTACAGGGTTCTGGGCCTCTCCAGAGCCATCCTGCCCCATGCTCCACATGCTCAGATTGTACTCAATATGGCCTTTTATAAAGTTGTCACATGTGCCTGCTTTTGACTACTCATAAGCTTTCTTTCATCATCCTTCAGAGTTCAACCATAACTTCATTTTCTAAGAAATCATCCACTGATTCACCAAATGTGGGCTGATCTCCTAGTATGTATTGCATAGAACTCTACACTTACCTATGAAAGCATTTATCAGAATCTTAAATATTTTGATGGTCATTATATAACTCTTCCACAAAAAATGAAAATTCTCTACATAAGAAAGCAAAGCAGGGATTTTTGTTTGTTTACTACCTAGAATAGTACCTGGTAAATAATTAAATCTTAACATATGTTGTTAAACACATGGTTGAAGAAAACACACACACACACACACACACACACACACATGATTGAGTTTTGTATTGCTTACCACTCCTATCTCCACTATTGAGTACAGTCCTTTGGACATATGTATATATGTGTTCAGGAGAAATTTACTGAAAAGAAGAACTTTTTTATGATAAACTATTTTTGAGCTATACAAATATAAACATCTGCAAACAAGAATTATTTAGCTTCATGAGTTATTATAAAGTAATCACAGTGGTATCACCACATCCCAATTCAGAAAGTGAAATATTTTCAGCACTCCAGAGATGCCTCCATGATTTCACTCCCAGTCAGTAGCACCTCCCCCCAAATAACCACTATCATAACACAACAATACAGATCCATTTTGCTTGTCTTTAAACTTTGTGTAAATGAAAGCTTGCAGTGTGCACTCTTTTATATCTGGCATCTTACACTTAGTGTTTATGGGATTCATCCATATTATAGCTATAGTAGTAGTTTATTCATTTTAGTTGCTACATGTTATTCAGCTGTGGGATATATCAACGTTTATATATTCTTTCAACTACTAATAAAAACTTGTACGGTCCCAGTTTGTCACTCTCAAAAACTGCATATAGTTACATTAAATATAAATTCTGTAGCATGTTTGTGTGTTTAAGGTGAATATATTTCTAAGATTTGGTTGTTACCTGATACACATTAAAATTTAGTAGATATGTCTGCTTTCCAAACAAATGGTATAATTTTTATTTTCATCAACCTTAGGTGAGAGTTCCAATTTTTCCATGTTTTTGGCAACACTTAGAATTTTTGCTATTTAAAATTTTAGCTACTCCTGTGGGCTATAGTTGAATCAGATGGATTTGATTTGTATTTCCTGATGATTTTGAACACATTTTTATGATTATAAGCAAGGAACTATATGCTCCAACCGAGTTCTATAGGCTCATAGAACAATTCTATATCTAAGACTTTACCACTTTCCCAGAATTGAGAATTAAAATCTTTTACTTTCTCTTCAAAAGCATACTTTGTGTTATAAGGATTCACTTTTTATCTACAAATGATTTATTTTGAAGGATATCTGACAAAATTACAAATTAACAGATATTTTCACAATTACTTTTTATTTTTAGGCTTCTGCAAATGAGACTGATTACCAGTATTTTAAATCTGTTCTAATTTAACATAAAGGACAATCATGCATTCACTTTTTGAAGTAGAAGTAAAAGGTGACAGTTAAATGGACAAATGGCAGTAATTCAAATTAGATAGCTATTTTGAGAGGGGGGAAGCAGTTGTCAATTTGTAAATTTAATACTAAATAGTTATTGAAAATTATTTCAAGTACATTCCTCTCCCATCATTAAATGAAAGACCAAAATAATCCTTTGAAAAATATATATATTATTTTTAAACAATATCTGGAAAATGTAACAATAACTGTCAATTTTTTCTTGCTCACCTGCCCTGAAAGAGCTCTGTAGATTTGCCCTTTATGAGTGATATAAACCTTGTTGACTACTCTGCCTGGTGAAATGGCCTTTCATAGTCTTAGAAATATGTCAGTATTGCTCATATTATTGAGCTTTATCCTGTCATCCATAAAACAGAGGGTAAATGTGGTCTTTTATCTACTTTACCTTTAAAGAAACTTTTTCTTGAATTTCATTGACCTTTTGGAAGTTTATTGTCTGCTCATTACCTTTCTCAGAATTTTCAAAGCCTCTGGGGAAATTTTAGATATGTAAACTGGGTGTTTTTGCATGATATAATGTTACAAAATGTACCTCAAAGGAATGATATTTTTCCAGTATAAGGGATATATCTATATTAAATATAGATAATAGACATAAGATTAGATGTATCTAGATATAGATACATGGTTAATATGTTTATTTAATATCTATATGTATTGGAGTTAAGTATTTAAATTCATCTCTGAATCCTCATCAATCAAAATAGGTTATTATCAGGGACTCAAAAAGTGATGTTTAAATGAAAAGAGTGGGGAAAAATGAACAAATGGTTTGTAATTTAATCAGCAAGAGCCATAGAGAAGGCAGCTGTCATTACAGTACCATGGATCACTGCAGGAAAGCTGACCAGTGCAGAAAAAATACAGGTCTTTATTTTATTCTTTATCCATTCAGTAGTTTTCTATTTGTATTAATTATAAAAGTGCAATGGTGGGACTTTTAGTACTCTGCTTCACTTGCTTTTAGCCTTCCTCTTAAATTAGCTATAATTGCAGTGGACACTTCTATAGGAGCTCAGAATCCTGCTTTCTATGCCTCATCACAACCCTGCACAGCACATATTTCTACCTTCTGCATTAAGAGCTTATCTACACTATTAGTGTCCACATAGTACTCATACAATGAAGATATTAACAACCTATAGAAAAAACACCCACTACGAGGAGATCAGAGTGGGTGGGTATGTGCCCCAGTCTCCCATGCATTAGATGGACAAGTCTTCGCAACATTCTTTATGCTCCTTAACATATTTCCATGTAATTGACTTCTTGTTGCCCATTGCAGCCTTTTTTTTTTTTTTAAAGATTTTATTTATTTATTCATGAAAGACACAGAGAGAAAGGCAGAGACCTAGGCAGAAGGAGAAAGCTCCTCCCTGCGGGGAGCCTGATGTGGGACTTGATCCCAGGACCCCGGGATTACAACCTGAGCCAAAGGCAGATGCTAAGCCACTGAGCCACGCAGGTGCCCCTCAGTAGTATCCCCTATGGTAACTTTTCCTTCTTTACTATCTCTTGTTCCCCAATCTTCTACCTTTATTTCTTGAAAAGCCCAATTGCATCTAAACTCTTGTCTTCATCTCTGTTCTTTTCAAAATATAATTTAAAACATTTGGTACTGGAGGTAGCCCTAGACAGTAGGACCTCAAGATGGTATTTGGGAAGTAGATCACTCACCTGCCCAAAGGTAACAGAAACACCACTGTAGGTCCTTAGTACTGATAGCCCCCAGTGCAGCATCTCACTAATTAACACAATCATCTGAAGTGGTTTGAGATGAAATATAGGTTAAAATGAAAGAATTGGCCTTTTCAGTAATTCTAGATATTGAAGTATTTTTATAACTGAAATTGTAAAGATTATGAAGATAGCTGACTTTTGTTAAATGCCTCAGAGGCCCTAAAGTTAAGGAAATGACAGACTCAGGTCACCCAATTCTTAAATTAGAGCATGCTGTAAAAGTCACAAAACCTCCATAGAAGCATTAAGAAAATCACCATCTTCTGTATCTGGAGATACAGATTGCAGAAAATCAGGCTCAGGATTTAATTGTAATGGGATTAGACCAACAAAGGTAATTAAATGTCCAGTTTTCTATGCTAAATTCAGTATCCTAAAGAGAATATTTGGGTAGGTGTGCTTGACAACCTTTAACATTCATTTTTCCTTGAATGCTTTGGGGCATAAGGCTGTTCATTAGAGAACATTGGTTTCCCTTCGGCTCCCCCCAAAATCTGTTTTCCTCTTTTTTGTGCTAGACCAATTGGCATAGGCTTAGCCCAAGAAAGGAAATAGAGTCCCTGACCCCAGGAGATGGTTTGCTCAGTTAAATGAAATAATTAAAGGACCTGAATAATAAATACCAACAGGAATAGGCAAACACAGGTGAGGGTATATCTTGAGGGTTTTGGACAGAAGTGTGCAGTGTACTATAAGGATGCTTTATTAGCTTGGGTGCAATCTATCATCACTTAGGATTTAGTATCCTGTTAGGTTACAACTATAGTCTGCCCTAATGTACTGCTGTGATGGTGTCTTAACGCTTGCAGTCAATAATGCCTGTGTAAATGAAGTGGGAATGCTGGGGTTTACTTGACAGAGTACTGAGGAAGAAATCAGAAGGCAAGGGTGGTTTAAATGTTAGCAATGATGTATCATGGCACCTGGGTGGCTCAGTTGGTTAAACATCTGCCTTTGGCTCAGGTCATAACCTCAGGGTCCTGGAATCCAGTCTCATATCTGACTCCTGCTCCATGGGGGTCTGCTTCTCCCTTTGCCTGCTGTTCCTTCTGCTGTGTGTTCTCTCTCTCTCTCTCTCTCTCCTTTAAATGAATAGATAAATAATATCTCTTTTAAAAATGATATATTATGAGACCAGAAAATCCATCATCTGATGTATGACATGCTCATCTCAATGTAGAGATCAGAAAACTATGGCCTTGGGCCAAATCTGGAGGGTAGCCTGTTTTATATGTCTATGAGCCAAGACTCTGTAGGGTTTCTTTTGTTTGTTTTTCTGTTTTTGTTTTTACATGTTTAAAGAATTGTTAAAAAAAAAAAAAAAGGAAAATATTTGACTCTATTTGACCAGTAAATTCTAAAATAGTTATTGTGTGGTTCTTTATAGAAGGTAGGCATTAAGACATTACAGTCTTAAGTTCAGTGATAGTTATTGTATGTTGACTAGGGTTTATATCAGACAATACTATTGCCAAGAAACTGGGCTCCCTGCTATCAATTGGACAGGTAAGTTTCTAGAATACAGAGGCCACGTAGGAGTATTTAATTGTCAAAAACAAAGTAAATGTACTTCATATAATGTACAGCAGGTGTTGTGCCCAGGGTAAGGTGGTTTGACCTGGAGAGATCTACTGAGATGATGGTATTACGAGGTGTGAGACAGACAGCAGATTAGGGCCTTGATTAATGTGTGTAACCAAAAAATATTAAGGCTAGGGGCACCTGGCTGGGTCAGTCAGTAGAACATGATTTTGGGATTAAAAAAATAACAAAAATAAATAAAAATTAAAAAAAAGAAAACAAAAAAGAATATTAATGGCTCATGAAAATAAGCCTGCTACAACACCATAAAGGAAAATTGAAAATGTTTTACTCAGTTTCTAGAGTGAAATCAGTTCTCAAAATGAGAACACATAGATTGAAAGTAAGAGTAGCTGTTTTGAGGAAATCCCTTTCAATTCTGCCATATGTAGGTATGATAAACATACCCCCCTTCCCCAAGTTTCCCTGGAATGACTTCTAGATATTTACCTAGATACCTATTTATTGGACAAAAGAAATTGGAGACCTTTCTAGGACTTGCAGACTGGGGACCTGGGCTGACTCTAACACTAGAAGAACTGTGATGGCTTCGTAGACTTCCAATTGGAATAAGACTGTGAGGGAGTTGTAATATTGTGCTCTAAATCTATTTTATGGGTCCATTGGGTTTTCCGACCCAGTTTGAGTATTTTCCTCATTCCCATGTTTAGTCAGAATAGATAAAAATATACAACCCAACAATAAATAACCAAGAAGTTTCTTTGAAAATGATCTGATCCATAAATATGGGATGCCTGTGCATTTATTTAGATCTTTCAAAAAATTCCTTTAAACAATATTAGGTCTTTTTAAAATTTCCTTAAACAATATTTTACAGTTCTCAATATATATATTTTGCATTTCTTTTGTTAAATTTCTCCCTAAATATATTATTTGTTTCATGCTGTTATATATGGAATTGTTTTTTTTTTTTTTGGAATTGTTTTTTTAATTTAATTTCCAAAATGTTCATTGCCAGTGTATAGAAATACTACTGATACTTATATATAGATTTTGTGTGTATTAGTTTTAATGGCTTATGTTGGTAGATTCCTGAGGATTTATTATATACAAAATAATATATAAAATAGGGATATCAGGCACCAGGTGGCTTAGTCAGTTAAGCATTCAACTCTTAATTGTGGCTCAGGTCATGATCTCAGTGTTGTGAGATCAAACCCCTGAGTTGGGCTCCATGCTGGGCATGGAACCTGCTTAATTCTCCCCATCTGCCCCTCCCCACTCTAAAAAACAATTAAAATAAAAAACAAACATAGAGACAGGTTTTATTCTTTTCCAATCTGGATGACATCTATTACTTTTTCTTGTCTAATTTTCCTGGTAGAACCTCCAGTACAATGTTAAGTAGAAGTAGAAACGATAGACATCCTTATACTGTTCCTGATCTTAGGAGGTAAACAATCAATTTTCCACTATTGAGTATGACATAAATATTTATTTTTTCATTGATTTTTTAAAAAGACTTTATTGTTTATTTTAGAGAACATGAGAATGAGTGGGGGGAGGGCATAAGGGGAAGGAGAGAGATAAGCAGACTGACTTAGCACTTGATCTCGCACCCTGAGATCCCGACCTGAGCCAAAACTAAGAGTTGGACACTGAACCGAGCACCACTATTGATTTTTTTTTTAATAGATGCACTTCGTGTTCAGGAAATTCTATTCCTAGTTTCTGTATTTTTATCAATAAAGTGCTTTGTATCTTCTCAAATGCTTTTTCTACATTTTTTGAAATGATCCAGTATTCTCCCCCATTCTATCAATATTGTATATCACACTCTTTCTCTGTTGTGAAAACAATCTTGAATTCCTGGGGTAGATGCTGCTTGAAAATAGTACAGAATCCTTCTGTAACATTGATAGATTTTATTTGCTAGTATTTCACTGAGGGTTTTTTTTTTTTTTTATCTGCCCTTATATATTGGTCAGTAGTTTTCTTCTCTTATGATATTTATCTGGTTTTAGTATCAGATAGAATGCCTTGGGAAGTGTTCTCTCCTCCTCCTCTTAGGAAAAGACTGTAAAATCAGTGTTAATTTTCTTTAAATAATTAGAATTCTCCATCTCCAATTGGATGATTTTAAAAGAACTGTTTTATGAAATCATAAAATGTTTAATGTGTAATTACTTAAACTAGAACCTATAACAATCCATGCTGTCTGTTTGATTTTGAATGAATTTTAATAGTTTGAGTTTTCAAGAAATTGCCTCATTTTTTTAGGAAAAAATTATGAATGTCAAGCTGTGCACAGTATTCTATTATTACCGTTTTAATGGCCACAACTCTATAATGGCAGCGCCTGTTACATTCTTGGTATTAATTTGTGTATTTTCTCTTCTAAATTTGTCAGTCTTGCTGAATGTTTATTAATTTTTTTTTCAAAGAAACTTTTTGATTCTTCTTTTCTATATTCTATTTTCAGCTCCATTGATTTATGCTTCCTTCTTTTATTATTTTTTTCTTTCTACTTGCTTTGGTTTATTTTATCTTTAGCGTTGGAGAATACGAACTTTGATAATTGATTTGATATCTTTTGTTCTTTGGAATGTAAGCTCAGAGTTCTATAAAATCCTCCCCTCATCACTTCTTCAGCTGCAATCCACCTATTTTGATTCATTGTATTTTAATTCTAACTCAGTTTTATGTCTTTTCATTACCTTTCACACTTCCATTTTTTACCTTTTGTATTATTTTTTTAAATGTGGTGCTTGATTTCCAATGTTTAGAGATGCTCCTGTTTTCTTTTTTTTTTTTAAAGATTTTATTTATTTATTCATAGAGAGAGAGAGAGAGAGAGAGAGAGAGAGGCAGAGACACAGGCAGAGGGAGAAGCAGGCTCCATGCAGGGAGCCCTATTGGGACTCGATCCCGGGTCTCTGGGATCACACCCAGGCTGCAGGTGGCGCCAAACCGCTGCACCACCGGGGCTGCCCGAGATGCTCCTGTTTTCTTTCTGTTATAAAAAGTATAGTTTGATTTCATTATAGTCTAAAAACACACTATATGATTTCATTTATCTTATACTTGTTATTGATGTTTATTTTGTGGTGCAAGATAACTCTGTTGGTGAATGTTCCATCAGTACCTTAAAAATGTGACTTCTGCTTTGGTGCAGTGAAATGCTCTGTATATGTCAATTCGAAGCTCTTGATTGCTTGTGCTATGCATATCTACTATATTTTTGCTGATTTTCTGAGATGATTCTAAAAGTTACTGAAAGAAGGCTACTGAAATTTCCAGTTAGAACTGCAGATTTGTCTATTTTTTTCAGCTATGTTAGTTCTGTCTCATGTATTGTGAAGTTGTGTCATTCGGTCATTCCGTATATATATATATAATATATTTAGGATTATAGATGTTCTTCATGGATTGAAGTTTACCTATCCAATATTAATATGTGACTCTTGCTTTTATTTTGATGTAAGATAATAATTAACATACAATGTATTAGTTTCAGGTATACAACAAAATAATTTGACCTTTATATATATCGCAAAATGATCACAAAAAGTCTAGTCAACATACATCACCACACATAGTTACAAATATTTTTTCTTATGATGAGAATTTACGAGATTTCTTCTCTTAGCAATTTTCAAATATACAATACAGTATTGTTGTCATTATGTTATAGATTACATTTCCAGGACTTACTTTGTAACTGGAAGTTTTTACTTTTTGACCACCTTCACTCACTTTGCCCAACCCTCACACCTTACCTCTGGCTACTACCCATCATCTGTTCTCTGCATATAGGAAGCTCCTTTTTGGTGAATTGTTCTTGTTATTTTTAGATTCCACATACATGAGATCATGTGGTATTTGTCTTTCTCTCCCTGACTTACTTGCCATCAAGTCTGTTCATATTGTTGCAAATGATGATTTCTTTCTTTTGTGGCTGAATAATATTCCTGTGTGTGTGTGTATACATATAATCACATTTTATAATTTCCATTTATCTGTTATGGACATGTAAGTTGTTTCATATCTTGGCTATTAGGAATATGATGCAATAAATATGGGAGTGCTAATATCTCTTTGTAACCCCAATTTCAATTATTTTTTTTTAATTTCAATTCTTTTTTTTTTAATTTTTATTTATTTATGATAGTCACAGAGAGAGAGAGAGAGGCAGAGACACAGGCAGAGGGAGAAGCAGGCTCCATGCACCAGGAGCCCGATGTGGGATTCGATCCCTGGTCTCGAGGATCGTGCCCTGGGCCAAAGGCAGGTGCCAAACCGCTGCGCCATCCAGGGATCCCTAATTTCAATTCTTTTAAATAAATACAGAGGAATGAGGTTACTGGATCATATAGTTGCTCTATTTTTAATTTTTTGAAGAACCTCCATACTGTTTTCCACAATGGCTGCACCAATTTATATTTGTATCAACAGTGCACAAGAATTCCCTTTTCTCCATATCCTCACAAACACTTATAATTTCTTATTTTTTTGATAAAAAGCATTCTAACACATGTGAGGTAATACCTTATGTGGTTTTGATTTGCATTTCTCTATTGATTAATGATGTTAACTACCTTTCCATGTACTGTTGATCATTGGTATGCCTTCCTTGGAAAAATATCTATTCTAATTCTCTGCCCATGTTTTAGTTGGATTGTCTGTTTCTACACTATTGAGTTTGAGTTCTTTATGTATTTTGGATATTAGCCTCTTACAATATATGATTTACAAATATTTTCTTCCATTCTGTAGGTTGCTCTTTCATTTTGTTGAGATTTTCCTAACCATGAAGAACCTTTTTAGTAGTCATATGTGTTTATTTTTGCTTTTGTTGCCTTTGTATTTGGTATCAAATCCAAAATATCAACAAGACCAATGTCAAGGAGCATACTGCTTATGTTTTCTTCTAAGAGTTTTATAGTTTCAGGTCTTAAGTTCAAGTGTTTAGTCAATTTGAGTCAACTTTTGTATGTTGTGTAAGATAATGTCCAATTTCATTCTTTTGCATGTGGCTATTCAGTTTTCCCAGCACCACTCGTTGAAGACACTGTTCTTTCCTCACTGTATATTTCTAGCTTCTTTGGCATAAATTAATTGACCATATTTGTGTGGGTTTAGTTATGAGCTCTCCGTTCTGGCCCATTGATTTATGTGTCTGGGTTTTTTTTTTTTTTTTAATTTCATTTATTTATTCATGAGAGACACAGATAGAGAGAGAGAGGTGGAGACACAGGCAGAGTGAGAAGCAGGCTCCATGCAGAGAGCCAGTTGTGGGACTTGATCCTGGGTCTCCAGAATCAGGCCCTGGGCTGAAGGTGGCACTGAACCGCTGAGACACCCGGGCTGCCCTGTGTGTCTGTTTTTATGCTAATACCTTGATTACTATGGCTTTGTAATATAGTTTGAAATTAGAAAGCATGATACCTTCAGCTTTGTTCTTCTAAAGATTACTTTGGCTATTCCTGGTCTTTTTTGGTTGCATACAAATTTTAGGATTCTTTGTTTTATTTTTGTGAAAATTACCATTAGAATTTGGATAGGAACTGTATTGAAATTGTAGATTGTTTTGGGTGATATGGACATTTTTAATAGCATTCTTCCAATACATAAGCATGAAATAGCTTTCCACTTATTTTCATTTTGTTCAATTTCTTTCATCAATATCTTATGGTTTTCTATCTACAGTTTAACCTCCTTGGTTAAATTATTTTCTAGATATTTTATTTTTGATGTGAATATAAATTGGATTGTTAATTTCTTTTTCTGATAGTTCATTATTAGTGTATAGAAATACAATCATTTTCTGTATGTTAACTTTCTATCCTGTGACTTCACTGAATTCATTTATCAGTTCTAACAGCTTTTTAGGGGGAGTCCTTAGGGTTTTCTAGGTGTAATACAAGGTCCTCTGCAAATACAGCCAGTTTTACTTCTTTTTCAATTTGAATGTCTTTTTTTTTCTTGTCTAATTTCTCTGGCTAAGATTTTCAATTCTGTGTTGAATATAAGTAGTTAGAGTAGACACATTGTTTTTTTCCTGATCTTAGAGGAAAAACGTTTCAACCTTTTCACCATTGAGTATGATGTAAACTGTGAGCTTGTCATATATGGCGTATAGTATGTTGAGGTATGTTCCTCTATACCCACATTAAGAATCTTATCATAAACTAATCTTAACTTTTGTCAAATGCTTTTCCTGAATCTATTGAGGTCATATGATTATGACTTTTATATATTTTGTTAATGTGGTTTGTCACATGGGTTGATTTTACTGCTATGGAACCACATTTCCATATCTGGAATAAATTCCACTTGATTTTGATGTATGATTATTTTAATGTATTATCAAATTTGGTTTCCTAATACTGTGTTGAGACTTTTTACATCTGTGTTCATTCATGATATCGGCCTGTAATTGTCTTTTCTTGAAGTCTCTTTGGTTTTGGTATCAAAGTAATACAGACCCAATAAAATGAGTTTGTAAGTATTCTCTATTCTTCTTCTTCTTCCTCTTCCTCCTCTTCATCCTTCTCCTCCTCCTGTTTCTGCTTCTGACTACTTCCTTCTGCTTCTTTTCCATCTGCTTCTTGCTTTCTTCTTCTTCTTCTTCTTCTTCTTCCTCCTCCTCCTTCTTCTTTTTTTCTTCTCCTTTTCTTCTCCTTTTCTTCTTCTTCTTCTTCTCCTTCTTCTTCTTCTTCTTCTTCTTCTTCTTCTTCTTCTTCTCCTTCTCCTTCTCCTTCTCCTTCTCCTTCTTCTTCTTCTCCTCCTCCTCCTCCTCCTCCTCCTCCTCCTCCTCCTCTTCCTCCTCCTCCTCCTTTCTTCTCCTCCCCCACCTCTCAGTCAAGTTTGAGTAGGATTGATATTAACTCTTCTTTAAGTGTTTGACAGAATTCACCCATGAAACCATCTGGTCCTGGGCTTTTCTGGGCTGGGAAGTTTTTGATTACTGACTTAATCTCCTTACTAGTAACTGATCTGTTCAAATATTCTATTTCTTCATGATTCAGTCCTAGTAGATTATAGGTTTCTAAAAATTCATCCATTTCCTCTTGGTTGCCCATTTTGTGGGCATATAATTGTTCATAACAGTCTCTATGACCCTTGGTATTTCTATAATATCTGATGCAAATATAGTGATTTAAAAAAAATCACTGTTTGTATGATTTATTTGACACCTGTTTATTTTCAACTTCCCATTAGGGTTCTTCTTTTACAGAGTATATAGTCTGGGCATAAATTTTTATCTACTGTAAATATTTGTCTTGAAATATTTACATTTAAGGAAGTTATAGATATGCTCAGAGTTTAAGTTTGCTATTTGTTTTGTTAGTTTCCTCTATTTCTGTTTCTCTTTCTTTTCTTTACTTGATTATGTGCTAGGATTTAACCTTGATTAACTACAGTGTTTTCGTGTGTTGTATTATATATGTTTTTAGTGAATGCTTTCTGTGTTACAATATGCATATATGATTTGTCACAGTATAATGGTATCAACATTTTATCACTTTATTATAATGTGGAAACTTTACTTCCATTTAGATTTCTTTACCTTTTACAGTTTTAAATATCATGGTCTTCAGTATCAGGTTGTTTTGTAAATTTTTTGCTTCAATCTCAAATATGTTTTTTAAAATCATGAGAAGAATGGTCTAAATTATTTAACTATATTTCTTCTCTTTCTTCCATCATGATGTTCCAAGTCTCTTTACTTCATCATTCCTTTTCTGTTTTAAGAAGTTTCTTTAATCACTTTTAAAGGATAGGTCTAATTATGACGAAATGTTTTAGTGTTTCTTAATTTCTGAAGGCTATAGAATTCATGGTTGACATTTCTTTACTTTTAGCACTTGATAAATGTACCATTTTCTTTTGGCCTTTATGCTCTGATGACAAATCCACTGCTATTCAGATTAGTTCTCCCTTATAGGTAATATGTCATTTGTTCTTGGCTGCTTTCAAGATTTTTCTGCTTTTAGTTTTCAGAAGTTTAACTATGATATGTTTTGGCATGGATTTTTTTCTCTTTTGGTATATTTTGCACTTTCTCAGCTTACTGATTCTATAGATTTGTCTTTTTAACAAATGTGGAAAGTTTATTTAAAACTTTTTCAGCCTCACATTCTTTCTTTTCTCCTTTTGGGACTTTGATGATACAAGTGGCATAACTTTTGTTAATGTCTCACAGATCCCTGAAGCTTTGTTCATTTTATTTTTCAGTCTGTTTTCTATTCAGATTGAATCATCTCAAGTTTACATATTCAACTTTGTCATTTTTACTCTGCTATTGAACACATCCGGCAAATTTTTTAAATTCCATTGTATTTTTCAGCGCTATCATTTCCACTTGCTTTTATGTTTTTAGCAAGATTTTCTATTTTTCATTTGTTTCTAGATAATTTATAAAGCTTGTTAAAAACACTTTAATCATGGCTACCTTATAACCCTTGCCAAATAACTCTAGAATCTGATTTATTTTGTTCTTGATATCAGTTGGTTTTCTTTTCTCAAATTGAGATTTTCCTGACTCTTGATATGACATGATTTTTTATAGAATTCTAGATATTCTGTCTTTAGTGTTAAGAGACTCTGGATCCTATTTAATATTTTATCTTGAGCAATCATCTGATTTAGCATGCAGATTCTAGTTGATTTTGTGGGCTGTAGTTCCAATGATAATTTAATTTTCAAAGCCTTTGCAATACCATTTTGGTCTTATTAGTTTATCTATAAAGCTGGGACTCCCCCTAGTTCCTGCTTTTGCTGTCTGAGGGGGATAAAATAATTTCCACAGGCAAAGTTTGCATGTGTCTTTAGGTTGGGGAAGGGAGTCTAATGCCCTACTAAAATAGAAAATTCTCTCTAAGAGGCACTTATTGTGGTAGGATTCCTCCCCACTGCATGTGGTGATGGAGTGCTTTTGGGGCTAGATATTTGCTCCAGTTGGATTTTTGTTGTTGTTATTACACTCTATCTGCCCAGTGTCCTTAGTTAGGGAAAGGGAGTCTCAGACCCATGGGGGTAAAGAAGCTTCCTGGGTCATGTGTTTATTGTGCTAGTGTTCTTTTTGCCAGGACAGGTAGCCACCTAGTATCTCTGTTTTGAGGACGGGAGTCAAAGGCCTATTAGGAAAGGAGAGCACTTCATTTGGCCACTTACTGCCAGTGAGGCTCCACAAAGATCCTTCTGGCAGGTTCTCCTAGGTTTGCCTGGTTATGTCAGCAATCGTCCTTTTCAACCAGAAAGAATGACCATGCCTGGGTCTGCCTTTGTTGCTAAATTGGTGTTTGGGAAATGCCAACTCTAAATCACCTTCTTATCTTGGGTGAGAGAATCATATACACCTACCATGATGGAAACTGCATCTAATGGTGGAGTCCTAACCAATTCACTTTTCTCTCTCCATTTTTCTTATTTCTTCTTTGTTTTTTTCTTGTACCACTGTCAGGGTTTATTGTTGTACTTAGTAGGGAAGAGCAGGGGTAAGTGAGTCTGTGCCATCTAATCTGGAAGGGAAGTTTTCTCTCATGGTGTTAAACTTCTTTTTTAAAAATATGTAGATTAGTTGTTAGAGCTAAAGGATATACTTTAAGAGAAAAATGAGAATTAATTAAATGTAATAAACCAATTTGTTGTAATCTGCAATGATGACATTCAGATGGCAATTGAATTTTTTTTAATATAGCAAAAACTTCATTTTATTTTTATCTCTAAAACTGCGAGGTAGTCAAGAACCAATCTAAAATACTTGATCACATTACTTACACAAAAATATTTGGATAATTTATGGTGACTCATACTTTTTTGTTTGATGAAGTTAACTAAGACAAAATTGACATTGGCCAGAATGTTGGAAAGCTTCTCTAAGAACTTCCTAAGTGACATTTAAGATAGATATTTCTGCAAAGTCTTACTTGACTTGAATGTGTGTGTGTGTGTGTGTGTGTGTGTGTACATATATGAATAAACAATTTTGTTTAGATGGCTGAAAGTTGAAAGAATTTAGGGGAGACAAAGTTTACACTGGATTACAGATTATTGAAATGCTATTTACCTAATGTACTTCCAATCATCAATGACTAATCAATATGAAACTTATAACATTAAATTAAAATTTCCAAAAGTTGGATGCCGTGGGTGGCTCAGAGGTTGAGTATCTGTCTTCAGCTCAGGGAGTGATCCTGGAGTTCCAGGATCAAGTCCCACATCAGGCTCCCTGCAGGGAGCCTGCATGTCCCTCTGCCTATGTCTCTGCCTCTCTGTGTCTCTCATGAATAAATAAGCAAAATCTTATAAAATAAGAGAAAATAAAATAAAAATTTTCCAAAAATTAAAAATACTCAAATATCCCTCTACACTAAAGAATTACTTATAGTCTCTTCTCAATTTAGAACCTACTTCTCAGGTTTATTTGTGTTTTTTTAAGATTTTATTTTAAAGAGAACACACATGTGCATAAGCTCAAGAGTGGACAGAGGGAGAGGGAGAGAGAATCTCAAACAGACTTTCCACTAAACATGGAACACAGAGCTGGACTGCATGGGGATCCCAGAACCCCAAGATCATGACTTAAGCCAAAATGAAGAGTCAGATGCTTAACTGTCTGAGTTGCCCAGGAGCCTCAATTTAGCACCTACTTGCCAAGTTTAAGGAACATTCATCCAATAATACATGTGATCATTGTCAAGGAAGGCAGAGTGTGTTTGTCTTGAGATCCCATCCAATCTGTGTACGTTGTCAGTTGTAGGATAGCCCTACATGAGAGACTGGAACACTATGGATTTTTTTTTTCTTCTAACCACATCACTGATATTATATATATTACATAGCAAATATATGAAAAGTAACCCAAAATATACTTTATTCTCAAAAGGAAGCTATAAAATATAATAAGATAAAAAGAAATGATAGAGAAACACAAGAACATGTGTATAGGAGAGAGAGAGGTGGTTTAAATACCTATAAAGCTGAACTTTCTTCTTTAGTTAAAATCCGTGCTCTGTTTGAGGATATCCTCTAAATGACCAGTTCATACAAATCTATAAATTCAAGATCCTTTTATAAATAAGTAAATTTGAGATGTAGAAGAAATTATTTAAATTGAGACTAGGTCTTATATTGTGTTAACTTGTCTTTTTCCGATAAGGTGAAGTTGATTTATTCCTGTATAACTTGCAACCATTTACATCATAGGTATTTTGATTTAGGAGTTATGGCATGTTAAGAAGGAATTATTCTTTTTTTTTTTTTTTAAGAAGGAATTATTCTATTTTCCATCCTGACTATGATTTACTGACCTAAAGAATAAGTTTTATATGGGTATAGGAGGAAAGAAGTTTTAGAAATTCCAGACTACACCTTTTAAAACTAAGAACAAAAAAAAGTTTGTTCTGTGGTAACATGATGTATTTTCATGGATTGATTTGTAACATGAGTTCTATCTATCATAATACATTTTACAAAATGAGTCCAGAAGTTCATTTTGTACATTGTTAGCATCTCTTACTCTATAGTGATTTTTAAAGCTTTATTGAGCTATAATTTACTTGCAGTGGATTTTATTATAAGTATACCACTCAATGATTTTTTAGTACATTATTCAGATTGTATAACCATCACTGCAATCCAGTTCTAGAATATTTTTATCACCCTAAAAACTTCCCTTTTTCTCATTTATAGTCAACCTCCATTCTTTTTTTTCTTTTTTTAAAAAATATTTTATGTATTTGACAGAGAAAGAGAGAGCACACCCATGCACACACACAAGCAGGAGGAGTGGGAGAGAGAGAAGCAAGCTCCCCACCGAGCAGAGAGCCCTATAGGGCTCCATCCCAGCACCCCAGGGTCATGACCTGAGCTGAAGGTAGTTCCTTAACTGACCAAGCCACTTAGGTACCCCTAAATCTTCATTCTTATCCTTAGCCCTAGGCAATCATTGGTCTGATTTTTGACTCAATAGACTCCTCTGGTCATTTCATATAAATGATATCATGTAATATATTCCCTTCGCTTTTTTTTATTTATTTATTTATTTATTTATTTATTTATTTATTTATTTATTTATTTATTTTAGATTTTATTTACTTATTCATGAGAGACACAGAGAGAGGCAGAGACATAGGCAGAGGGAGAAGCAGGTTCCCCACAAGGAGCCCCAGGTGGGAATCAGTCCTGGACCTTGGGATCATGACCTGAGCCACAGGCAGATGCTCAACCACTGAACCACCCAGGTATCCCATATATTGCCTTTTGGGCCTGGCTGCTTTCACTTAGCATAATTTTCTTGGGGTTTATCTATGTTGTAACATGTATTCATATCTTTTCTACTGCTGAACAGTATCCCATTGTTTGGAGAATGTATTTTTATTTATAAGTTCACAAACTAATGGACATTTGGATTGTTTCCAGTTTTTAGTTACCATGAATAATGCTACTTGATGAATATTTGCTTGCAGGTCTAGGCATATTTACCTGTCATTTGGTAGATATCCTGAAATAGAATTCCTGGGTTAAATTTGAAATGTGTATTCAAATATTTTTTCCTGTTTTTAAAAGGGCAAAATTCAAGTGGATTTTTTATTATTATTGACTTGTTAAAGTTCTTTATTATTGACCTGTTACTGACTTCTTATTATTGACTTGCTAGAATTCGTAATGTATTCTGAACCAAGATTTTTTTAAGGTTTATTTATTTTTAGAGAAAGACAGAGTGGGGATAGGGGCAGAGGGAGAAGGAGAGGATCTACAAACAGATTCTCTACTGAGCCGGGAGTCCCTAAGTGGGTTTTCGAAACAGTTATTGATTCTTCTTGTCCTAAGAAAGCAATTTCCTATTTTTGCTTTTCAGTTTGTGTGACCCCCAATTCTATATTGTTCATATTACTGTGGTGTCTTGCTCTCGGAAATTATTAATTCTTCACACCGATGTCTTGTTGCATGGCTTTGATGTCCCCTATAGGAATACACCCAGCCAGACGAAGGTGGATGTCTTGCTGTATAAAATGTCTGTGTGGTTGTCTTTAGGTTCTAGAACAAATCTTTATAGATCACTTCTGTCAGCCAGGAAGCAGATTTTGAGAGCTGTGTGTATATGTATAATCATGTTTGTATTTTTCCTCAGTGTTGCCAGTTAAATGTTTTTGTTTAAGATAGTTTCTTTTGAAGGTGGGGTAAGATTATATATAATTGGAGGAAAAGTTATATGAACTTAAAAGTATGTCAAGTTCTTATTAGATCTCTGTACTGAAGGTTCAATTTTTTTTAAGTTCACTTTTCACCTACTCTTTGTGCAAAAAAAAATGCATCTAGGAAAAGATAGTTTAAATATTGTATATAAGATAACGAAAGTTAGTAATGCTCATTATTTAATAAAGTTTGTAAAGTACAAAGTAAAAACAAAAAAAAAAAAGCCAGGAGTCCATGACAGGGCTTGATCCCAGGACCCGGGATCCATGATCTGAACCAAAGCCAGGAGTTCCAACACTCAACCAACTGAGCCACCCAAGTATCCCTGAACCAAGATTTTTGCATAAATTTAAGATAGATTTTTATTTATGGGAAAATAATTAATTTGCATGAAAACTAGATGAATAAAAACTCCTATCCTAGTTATTGTTAGTTAATAAGCTTTGAGGACTCATTATAAAACAATTAAATTGTAAAACTCATTTTTATGCACCATAGAGGATCAGCCAGTCACGATCTAGTATGTCTTTTAAGAGTTGTAAATAACATCCCAAATACATTTTGATTTAATATTTTCTACTTTGTTGCTGATAATAGTAAAGAATTCAATTCTAGATTCTAAAGACTTTAAGTGGATGACCTATTATCTTTCTTTTCATAATTCCCTAGTGTAAACCCAGTATGTTCAATCTGGGAACTGCAAATTTCACCTTTGTTGGGTTTTATATTGAATACAACCATGCTTATAGTCAGCTTCTCTAGAATTCTGTCAGAGGATGATGACTTCAAGATAGATTAAACTCTGGCCTGTGCCCAGTTTGAGAAAGATTGATGTTAATTCGTCTTTAAATTTTTAGGAGAATTCACTGGTGAAGACATTTGGTCCCAGGTGTTTCTATGTTGGGAGGTTTTTGATTACTGATTCAATCCCTAACTAGTAATCTGTCCATATTTTCTATTTCTTCATAATTCAGTCCTGATAGATTGTATGTTCCTAGGAATTTATCAATTTCTTCCACGTTGTCCAGTTTGTTAGCTTAGCATTGTTCATGGTAGTCTGTTATGATCCTTCGTATTTCTGTGGTATCAGTTGTAATGCCTTCTCTTCAATTTATCATTTTATTGATTTGGGTCTTTTTTTTTTTCTTGGTCAGTCTAGCTAAATGATTGTCAGTCTTTTCAAAGAAACATCTTTTAGGTTTGTTTTTTTTTTTTAAGATTTTATTTATTTATTTATGAGAGACACACACACAGAGAGAGAGAGAGAGAGAGAGAGAGAGGCAGAGGAAGAAGCAGGCTCCATGCAGGGAGCCTGATATGGGACTAGATCCCAAGACTCCAGGATCATGCCCTGAGCCGAAGGCAGGCACTAAACCACTGAGCCACTTCGGGATCCCCTCTTTTAAATTTTATAGTCTTAATTTCCTGTTCTCTACCTTATTTCTGCTCTAATCTTTACTATTTCCTTTTTTTCTGCTAACTCTACAAGGAAGTGTTTCATATGCACTTGAAAAGGTGTATATTCTGCTTTTTTTTTTTTTAAGATTCTATTTATTTATTCATTAGAGACAGAGAGAAAGGCAGAGACACAGGCAGAGGGAGAAGCAGACTCCCTGCAGGGAGCCCAATGTGTGACGCCATCCCAGGACCTAGGATTATGCCCTGAGCCAAAGATAGATGCTCAACCACTGAGCCACCCAGGTGCCCCCCACTGAGCCACCCAGGTGCCACCATTCTGCTATTTTTGAATGAAAATATGTATATATGTATTAGGTCTATTTAGTCCATAATGTCGCTCAAATATGTTATTTCCTATTGATTTTCTGTCTGGGTCACTCATCTATTGTTGAGAACCAGATATTAAACTCTCCAACTATTATTGTATTGTTCTTTATTTCTCCTTTTACTTCTGTTAGTATTTGCTTTATATATTTAGGTTCTCCAATGTTGGGTACACAAGTATTTACAATTGTATATTCTTGATGTATTGTCCCCTTTATCATTACATAATAACCTTTTATTGCTCTTGATTATTCTTAGCTTAAAGTATATTCTCTGTGCTGTAAGTATAGCTACCTTTGCCTTTTTATGATTACCATTGTCTTAAGTATCTTTTCCATCTCTTCACTCTTAAGTCTATGTGTGTCCTTAAAGCTAAAGTGAAACTCTGGTAGGCTGCATATTGTTGAATCTTGTTTTTCTGTCCATTCAGACATTCTATGTCTCCTCATTAGAGTTTAATCCATTTACATTAGAATAACTGATAAGGACTTAACTATTGTCATGCTGTTGTTTTTTTGTTTTGTTTTGTAGATCCATGGTTCCTTTTTATCTTGCTATTTTACTTTGTGGTTTGATGGTTTAGTCCTTCATCATAATCTTTTGTGTAACTACACAATTTTCCTTTGTGGTTATCATGATATTTGGAATTCCACTTCTGGATATCGTGTCTCTTTGTTTACTGTAGCAATACTTATAATGGCCAAGAATTGGAAACAATCTAAGTGTCCATCAACAGACAACACCTTGATGACATCACTCCAGACTTAGATTTTTCTATTGCAGTTTGATGTGAACTTTTTGCATATCTCTTATTAATTACCAATATTGTATTACAAGTCTACGAACACTAGCTTGCTATTCATGTTTACCTTAGAAGCATGCCTTCTTTGCCATAGTCAGAGATTTCTAAAGGTCAAAGAAACATGGTTTATTCTCTGGCCTTGCTGCCTCTGAATTTTGAGCATTGTCTCCTCGCCTACACAACTTCAGATTACAAATATCCCAAGTATAACTAGGAAGCCCATTCCATCAAGCATCTACAATCATTCATCTCAGCCTTTGAAAAACAACCATCACTGATCTTCCGTGACAGTCTCCTATACTGTCTTAGTGAAAAGACCATCCTCTGTGTTCTCCATTAAAGACAACCAGGTTAGTTTGGATAATAAACCATGACTATTTTCTTACATCATTTGTTTTGTTTTTGAAAGGTATAAGTATGCTCTGACATTGCACTTAATTCCTCAACACTGAACTTTAAATTTTTGTGTATTCCTGACAGATTCCAGTGATAGTCAATTGAGTCTCCAATTTTTGTTAATATGTGTCGTTATCTTTCTAATTCCCTGTTGGCATTTTGTTGAACAGTTAAGAATTGGAAGCATCAGAACTCACTCAACTGTCAAAATTTCTTGAACCTAAGTTAATATTGATCATTAAAAGGTTTTGAGATTGAATATAAGGCATCATTTAAATAATTCGTATTTTAGTGTTTTAAATCCTTACCATTGAACGAAAGTTTTTCTCCAAAATGCATTTTGACTTAGGCTAACATTATTCGAAAGCTTTTAATAATTTCCTTTTGAAAAGTGTTCATAAGAAACCTTCACAGGAGCTACAAAATGTCTCATTACTCCAGAGCTATATGGCACTTTTTAAAGCCTAATAATATCATGGTCTCTCTCCTTCTTATCCCTTTATTTCCCCAATTCATACCCTAATATGACTCATCATATTTGTAGATGAGCACAGGAATTATAAAGGCTAAAAATTTCTGTTATAAAATGAACTTTTTGGTAAGTGAAGGAGAATCACCTTGGGAATAAGGTGAATGTTTATCAGAGAAATAGAATAGAAATGCTAGAATGTATGACTTCTTAGTTTAGCTATTGATTATACATACATACTCTGGTGATAAAGTGCTCGGAGAATTACCAGTGTCCTAGGGAGATCTGTGCTACCAAACCATTATAGATTTACAATAGAAAGATGTCTATGTCAAACAAGGTCAAAATTGTTCTATTCAGAGATGAAAATACTGTACTCCTAATTTGAATTTTATCTTTTCTTCAAGTTGAATGGAGAAAATAATTGGAAATAGTTCATAAAATAATGTAACAGTAGAAAACTTTTTGAGAATAATCACATGTAAATTAAATGGTTTGAGATACATGGTGACAGAAGCCATTTGAGTTCTGGCACACATTAATAGCATTGTGGAGGAATTTAACCTAACATTTATTCACACTAGGTTAGGTAGATGAATGTCACGATAATATCCCTAATATATGCTTCTTTTGTTTCATGACTATGTGTCAGGCATTGTGTTAGGCATTTTAGAGGATCTAAAAGAACAACACAAAGTCATGCCTAGTGGTTTATTTCTTAAAGGAGGAAGGCATGCAAATGACTAAATCCAATGTCTTGTATTAATTATTATCTTCTTTGGAAAATGTTCACAATTTTTTTTCAAGATTGCTGGAAAGCTTAAAAATGAAAACCTTTGGAAATGTTAATTGCTTTATAAAATATTGTTAATAATATTGTCATTTACTGAGAGCCACTGACACACTATGAATTATAGTAATGTTTTTTGTATATCTCTACATTTGACCCAATGTGACATGTGTCTCATTCTCTTCAATGAATGAGAATATGCTTTTTAGAAGTATTAAGTATATATCCAAATATAATAACCATCTGTGGACTGAGATCTGTCAGGCTCTGTATTAGCAGGGATAACACTAGCTCCTATCATTAACAACCTCCTCCCCAAGTTTCAGTAGTTTGATGCAATGTAATTTTCTCTTTCATTTAAGGGCACATGTGGAACAATGCCAGGAGGAAGTTTTATGTACTTTGTGATTCAGAAACACCAACTCTTTCCATTTTATTGCTCTGTCTGCCATCCCTCAGTAGGGCCTTCGAATTCTCTCTGTTCAGTGACAGAAGGAAAAAGATAAGGGAACATGTGAAATCTACTTTTAAAAGTTCTAACCAGAAAATGAGCCATGATTCTCTAAATTTTATTCTGAGACTAAGATGGCCACACCCGGTTCCATTGTGTAGAGGGACCGAGATATGTACTCATCTCCAGAAATAATCCTACAAGGCAAAAGGCAGAGTACAATTTCTATTTAAAAGATTTTATTTATTAATTTATGAGAAACACAGAGAAAGAGAGGCAGAGACATAGGCAGAGGGAGAAGCAGACTCCCTGAGGGGAGGCCAATGTGGGACTCGATCCCGGGACCCCACGATCAGGTCCTGAGCCCACAGCAGATGTTCAACCACTGAACCACCCAGGTGCCCCCTCCAGGAGACTCCTAATGCCATGTTCATTCTGCATTAATGTACTATCTCCAATAAATAGTATGTAAGTGCTATTTAACTTAACTTTCTGTTTAGATATTTTACTCAGTGTGAAATTTTACCCTACAGATGTTGAATTGCTGTTTATTAATTGCATACCATGATATGATAGAGAAAAGTCTCAGGAGCAATATTTTGATACAGTAAATCTATTTAACTTCATTATATGCAATAACATTCCCATGAGCATTTATAACTCCTCCCATTAAGGAGTTGTTTTTAACAGCTTTACAGAATCCCACCAGTGTTAACCTCCAGAATTAGAAATAAACAAACCTCCTTAACTTTGGAAGTTGTCCTAGTAGACAAAAAACTTTGCATGACTTTCTGACCACATGTGTCATTTTAATCTTTATTAAATCTAAAACTCTACCATGTCCTACCAGTGATGTTAGTGATTCAAAAGTTCTTATTTTTTTTCTCGTCCTTTCATAATAACAAGTTAAACAAACTCGAATTTTATTTCTTCTAGGGTTTGCAAAGTGTAATCTACTTGTTTTAAAAATATATATATAGTGTGTATATATATGTGTATATATATATATATATAATATATAGTGACTAGACTATTGAGTTGAATGGTTTTCTGTGACATAGCTTAAGAGAAAATGTAAGGATATACAACTAGAAGAATCATACTCTGAAATCATGTTTGATCAAAATTGCCTTTATCTATTTCCTAATCACTAGGTATCTTTCCACATGTCCAATTTAAGAGATACTTTACCTTAATGTCCTTAGTCATATTATATATATATGTATATATGTCATATTATATATGTATATATGCATATATATATATAGTGTATGTGTGTGTGTGTGTGTAAATCATTACAGAATATTTTTTAAAGATACTATTTTTAAGTAATCTCTACACCCAACATGGGGCCCAAACTCACAACCTCAAGATCAAGAGTCCTGCATTCTACCAATTGAGCCAGGGAGGCATCCCCGAACACTCTTTTAATCACTAATTGGGTCAAGAAATGGAACCTTGTCAGACACCTCAGGTACTTCTTCATGTGTCATATCCTAATTATGCCTCCTTCTTACAACAGTAATCATCATCCTGATTTTTAACTCGTGTATTCCTTTATGATTTTATCATACAAATTTACATCAATAGACAATATGATGCAATCTTGCTCATTGAAGCCATATCTTTTAAGTCAGTATATGTTTCCTTATAATTCATATATTGAAAAACTGAAGCTATCTGACCTACAGATTCTCCTACTGTTGATTACCTAATCATAATGCAGTTCAACATGATGCTCTGCCACGTGTATTTCCTATAATTTGTTGCTGGGTGCAGAGGCTGGAATGACTTGGATTTTTTATGCCTTTGGCAAAAACAGGTGGAATTAAGTTCTTCTATCAAGAGGAGCATGATAGCAATAGTTTGATGTTCAGGGCTTAGCCAGTTAATTCATGGAGGCTTAAAAAAGATGACATTCTAACATTTTGTTTTCACTGATTAGTTGGAATACTGAAATGAGAAAATGTTTCCTCTTACTATGTTTGTTAATAGTACAATTAATTTGGGCCTTGGAATGCTCATTGCAATGGGTCATTTCTTTCTGGGTCCTTCCAGTGGAAAGAACTAGAAGATACGTTTTAAAGATAAGGTACCATGGTACCATATGAATTTACACTAATTTTTGCAAATTCAAATCGGAAACTACATAATTCTTCTGTATACATAGATATTATATTGGGTCTTCTTTTTCCTTGAGAACCCTGATTCTCACTAATACAGAGAACAGAAAATTGAGAATATCTCGTATTTGGTCTCATGGTTACTTAAAACAAGTAAACTTTATGTTTATTCGGTCTCCATTCTCAGCTCATTCGATAAAGGCAGTACTGTATAGCTGCATTGTCAGAGCATGTAATCAATTCCATTATTCTCTCCCTTGTAACTTAGGGCTCTTTTTATCTTATCCTAGTAATAACATATTTAATGTTTACTATCAATCTTTCTGTTGATGTCATTCTCGTCTTTTGGTTGTCTGAAGCTCATTCTCTAGGAGATTTGTCAGGAAGGACTTACAGAAAATGTTCCTGAGTTCTTGTGCATTGATCTGTGCCTTTCTACTTGACGACAGTTTTTGCTAGATATAAAGCTCCTGGCTAACGTTGTATTTTGTTGAGTACTCCAATTTCCCTGGCATAATACGGTGACACTGTCTAAATGTCTGAGATTCTTTTTTTTTTTTCTTTATAATGTGCCTCATTTGTATATATATATATATATATATATATATAATCTTTATATAAATATTTTATTTATTTATTCATGAGAGACACAGAGAGGCAGAGATATAGGCAGAGGAAGAAGCAGGCTCCCCGTGGGGAGGCCGGTGAGGTACTCATCCCAGGACCCTGGGATCACAACCTGAGCAGAAGGCAGACACTCTACTGCTGAGCCAACCAGGCTTTCCTATTTTTGTATATTTTTATTTTTTTTAATATTTTATTTATTTATTCACGAGAGACACAGAGAGAGAAAGAGGCAGAGATACAGGCAGAGGGAGAAGCAAGCTCCCCGCGGGAGCCCAACGTGGGACTCGATCCCAGGTCTCCAGGATCACGCCCTGAGCTGAAGGAGGCGCTAAACCACTGAGCCACCAGGCTGCCCTATTTTTATATATTTTTAAAGCCTATTAATGGTAGTTGAGTTTGCTTTGATGCTGGTCATCCTGGTTTAATATTCTCAAGTATGTGAAGTGCTCTTAAAGTACATAGGGTTTTTTTTTTTCCTCTATTTTTGAAAATTTTCTTGAAGTATAGTTTAGAACTTGTTCTTTTTTCTTTTCGATTTTTCCAAGACTCTTGTTATATATATGGTGGCTCTTCTTTTCCTGTCGTCAATATTAGTCCTTTTCTTCACATTCATTTTATCAGTTTCTTCAGATTGTAAATTTTTTTTTGTTTTCCTCTATTTCTTTTAGAGCATTATGGATTGTGTATATTTACTTCTATAACCCTAATTTAACCTCATTTTTTAGTATTTTTCTCACATAATTCTTGGTTCTGTCTTCTTATATCTGAATTTTTCAAAATCTTTTGTCTCTCATGTCTTTTTCTATTTATTTTACTTCTTTTTATAATAGCATTTAATAGTTTTGCACAATTCAAGTAAAAAGCAGTCCTTGGATGCTCTGAGGAGGTAGGCAAACTCAATATGAGATAAAAAAAAATGTGAACTGAGGCAGAATGCCAGTTATTTAAGAAATACATAATTTTTACTGTTGTCCAGGTACTTAACTAAGTGCTTTTCAAATAAATGATTTAATGTTTCTAATAGTCCTGAATAGTAGGTTCAAATATTTTCCCTGTTTTATGGATAAGAAAACAGGTTAAGCAACTTGATGCAAATCAGATCTAGCAGAGACATCCGGATTTGCTCATGTATAGTGAGCTTGCAGACAAAAACCATGCCCTCAATTGTTAAGTGTGAGAGTATATAAGGTCAAAAGTAGCAAAAAGAGCCACTTTAGGGCAGCCCCAGTAGCTTAGCGGTTTAGCGCCGTCTTCAGCCCAGGGTGTGATCCTGGAGACCCGGGATCGAGTCCTATGTCAGGCTCCCTGTATGGAGCCTGCTTCTCCCTCTACCTGTGTCTCTGCTTCTCTCTCTGTGTGTGTCTCTCATTAATAAATAAACAAAATCTTAAAAAAAAAAAAAACAAAAAAAAAAAAACAGAGCCACTTTATACCAATCAGAAAAAGATTTAACTGACCTTGCTTAAGTTTCTCTTATCTCAAGCTAGGATTCTTTCTAATAAAATCAGAGTGAACCTTCAAAAATCTGATCACTGTAATTTTAGGAAATAATAATATAGAGTTTAAGAAATCAATCAATGTCTGAAGTCAGAAAGAAGTATACTTCCTACTGAGAAATACCAAACAGTTGTCTACCTTTCTCTTCAGACAGTAAGGTATTGAATTAATTTGCATGCAGTGCTCATTTACTTACCCTTATTTAAATAAGGTTTTTGCAAAATCACCAGATTAACATTGAAAAATTAACAATATTCTCCAACTGCTCAGTTTTTAAAAAAAATAAGGATTTTCACAATTACCTTCTAAAGCAGAATTCTTTTAAATATCAAAGAGATTATGCTAAATAAAATTTAAACAATATTTTAATGGATATTTAAATTGATTCCATGTTATAAGGTATTTGCAATTTTGAGATTATATGATCTCAAAGGGATCATAAATTAAGATTTGAATAATTGATGCTTTTTGATGTAAGCATAATTTATACACTAAGTGTAAAATTGTAATCAGTGAATCATCAGTTATCTACATCTCACACTAGATTTGAGATACTCACTTCTATGTAAAATATGAATAGGTGAGATTTAAGATACTAGTTGACTACATGCCTTGTCAAAACAGGAGTGCAACTCTTCATTTGTTTTCAACAACTAACTACCTTTGCAAAAGTGTTGATGCTGCTATGGACTGAATTGTATCCCCCCAAATTCATACATTGAAGCCTTAACCCCAATATAATGATATTTTTTCATATTTCATTTTTACTTTTTCAAAATTCAGGTATAAATTAACATAGTGTTATTAGTTTCAGATGTACAATAGAATGATTCAACAATTCTGTGCACTTCTCAGGGCTCATCAATATAAGTGAAGTGTATTCTTAATCCTTTTTTATCTATTTCACCCACCTTCCCTTCCCACCATTCCTCTGGCAACCACCAGTTTTCTGGATTTATGAGTCCGCTTTCCCTGTGAGAAATTATAGGCTTAAGAGATCACTCTCAGTATTGAGTTGTACCAGCTTGAAGCAGGAACTGAGGTGGGTAAAATGAAATTGTTCTTACCTATTTCAATCTGACTGTTCTCAGTTTTGTGCTCCTCTGGGGTTTGCAACTTCTTAGGGGATTCTGGGCTTCTCCTAAAGGTATTTTGATCCATATGTCAATGTTAAACTGGTAATTTTGTGAGGGAGCAAAGGCAGAGACTTCCTACTCAGCCGTCATGCTGACATGACTCTCCACAATTGACATTCCTATAATGTAAATTTGCAATGAGAACTTAAGTTTTTGATATAAGAAACATGAAATGAAAAAAGGAAAGAAAAATAGTTAAAAAAAAAAAAAACTCTAGACACAAGGTGGATCTTGAATTCATGACCCCAAGATCAAGAGTCAAGTGCTATACCAACTGAGTACCAACCAAGTGCCCCTAGGTTAGAACTATAATTAGGAAAACCTGAGCTAACAATTTTCTGACCAAATACAATATTTTGCTACACAGAGATAAATTGCCATTGATAATTCTTTTCACAATATAGTCAAATCCAATCCATTTTTGTGTTACTTTTAGTGTACCATACAAGCTCATTCTTTATTGGAAGTAATTTATCATGAATGATCTTTTTATTAATCTCAAAAACTATTTATAACAAATAACATGAATTTAGTACTTTATTAAATGCTTGTGCTTTAAAAAAAGTTACCATTATTTTTAAGTTATGAATTTGTGTTATCATGCTTCCAGAAAGCTTGTTTTAACTCTATTAGAGCCTAAGAAGTGGCCATTGAAGTTCTTGATTTGACCAAATTTTCTTTTTTTTTTCAACTTTGATCACTTTATTTTTTATTTTTTTAATTTATTTTTTATTGGTGTTCAATTCACCAACATATAGAATAACACCCAGTACTCATCCCGTCAAGGCTCACATCAGTGTCTGTCACCCAGTCACCCTCATCCCCCGCCCACCTCCCCTTCCACCATCCGTAGTTCGTTTCCCAGAGTTAGGAGTCTTCCATGTTCTGTCTCCTTTTCTGATATTTCCCACTCATTTTTTCTCCTTTCCCCTTTATTCCCTTTCACTATTTTTTATATTCCCCAAATGAATGAGACCATATAATGTTTGTCCTTCTCCGATTGACTTATTTCACTCAGCATAATACCCTCCAGTTCCATCCACGTTGAAGCAAATGGTGGGTATTTGTCGTTTCTAATGGCTGAGGAATATTCCATTGTATACATAAACCACATCTTCTTTATCCATTCATCTTTCGATGGACACCAAGGCTCCTTCCACAGTTTGGCTATTGTGGCCATTGCTGCTATAAACATCGGGGTGCAGGTGTCCCGGCGTTTCATTGCATCTGTATCTTTGGGGTAAATCCCCAGCAGTGCAATTGCTGGGTCGTAGGGCAGGTCTATTTTTAACTCTTTGAGGAACTTCCACACAGTTTTCCAGAGTGGCTGCACCAGATCACATTTCCACCAACAGTGCAGGAGGGTTCCCCTTTCTCCACATCCTCTCCAACATTTGTGGTTTCCTGCCTTGTTAATTTTCCCCATTCTCACTGGTGTGAGGTGGTATCTCATTATGGTTTTGATTTGTATTTCCCTGATGGCAAGTGATGCGGAGCATTTCCTCATGTGCTTGTTGGCCATGTCTATGTCTTCCTCTGTGAGATTTCTATTCATGTCTTTTGCCCATTTCATGATTGGATTGTTTGTTTCTTTGGTGTTGAGTTTAATAAGTTCTTTATAGATCTTGGAAACTAGCCCTTGATCTGATATTGACCAAATTTTCAACTAAATTTTCAAACACATAGCCTGCACTGACGTGCACACCCAACAATACAAGTAATAATTATATGGTATGCCAAACCAATCTTATTTAATGTCACCAATTTTATTTACCTTTATATTCTTGGAAGAGTTCCACTTTTTAAAAATGAATTTTAATATTAATCACTTCTGATTTATTACTAAATGAATCAACTATTTGTTTTCAACTTATTTAATTACCATGAAAGGTACCATGAAAAAAATTAATTAAAAAACATATTATCCAATTATAAAATTACATACCAGTAGATTTTCTCATTTTATTTTTTATCACAGTGTGAAAATGGAGGTAATTGCTTAAAGCAACATAATATAAGCTAACAGATGAAATTTGTAGTAAAAAGCAAAAACCTAAGCAACAAAGTGAATGATGATTTCTTTACCAGTTGGGACTCAGTCAACAAAGCATTGAGTGTTAGGTATTATCTTTATTTACTATAGTTTGTATATTACTATATTTTATTTACTATAAGAAATAATTGCAGGAGGTTTTAAAGGTTTGAAAGGAGAGAAGGAAAGTCAGAGAAAATAACTGATTCCTCTGAAGCAGGTAAACAAGTCAGAATCATATATATCAAGTAGCAAAATTGGGGAAAGGAAAATGCAAGCTCATGGAGAGGTCAATGGAAGCCTAAGGACTCTGAAGAGCCACAAAATCTGTGGGTCCATGTTCAAGCATCTCTTCGAGGAGGTAGGACAGCCAAAAATTGGGAAAAAAGCTAGATAAATAGTGAGGACAAGGTGAAACCTGAGCAATTCTACAACTCCCCTTAATTTTATCTTGTCCTGAAGACCTTCAGGGTAATGGCTGATTCATTTCTGCCCTTCAAATCTCGTGCAAGTTTTGCTGGTCAACTCTAACTCGAAAGATAGAGAAAATGAGAACCGGAAAAAGTAGTTCAAATATGTTTCCAGCAGAAAAACTCAGCCTAGTGTCATTTTTAAGTGAATGAATTGATTATTACTAAATCTGTTAATGGCCCTACTTAAAATATGACTTATTTACAAATAACTTCAGGTATGAATTTAAGGAAACTCGGGGTTGAATTCTCTACTCCAGAATCATCCACTTTCTTTACAACACACTTTTTTTTTCTACCTAAAATATAGAAAACTAGCAAAATATTGGGCTTATGCAAAGTTTGAAAGATTAGCAAATTCACATTTTTTAAAATTTTATTTTTACAGTTTATTACATTGTTTGAGTTTGCTAAAATTTGTTAAATAGAACCCTGGGTGTCAGTTGGTGAGCAGTAGTTCAACAAGAGATTACAAAGAGAAATAAAATAGCTTATTATTCATAAGTCTGGAGGAAGTACATGACATGCTATCTCGAGGGGCCATGTAGGGAAGTCAAGGCAGGGTACAGGCAGAGAGTACAGCAGGACCTGGGCATATGGCTCTATCAGGGTCTATTTGGGATTGCTAGTGAAGACAGGATTGATCAGTTCAAACCTAAGGGAACAAGTTCATGAAGTTTTGTGGGGGCCTTACCTAAGGGATGCACAAGGGGAAGGTCCTGGGAGGTGGAGGAGACTATCACAAGGGCCATTGAGGAGTCACATCAGGAACTTACATGATTTGTGACTGGGCAGATATCTAGAGCAGGCACTCATGGCAGGGGCTAAAGTCCATTAAGGCCACTTGACCACACAAAATAGATGTGGAGGCAGCAATATTATGGAATACTTTAGGTAAACTCTGAACAATTCATCCTGTGAGGCTTTGGCATCAGGAATAAAGTTGATTGTGTAGCACATATGGTAAAGGATATAGATACTGTTCTCTGAAGCTATTGTAAAACATATTTAAGGCAAAAATAGTGAGGCTTATGATGAATAGACTTACTACTGTTTGAAATCCCATTCTTAGCCATTGCTCCCAGGTGAACGGTTACAGGAGTGAGAACAAATCAGGGACCTCAGAGAATGAGAGTTTGTTGAAACATTTTAGCTCTTACATATGAGCTATGTACTTTATGAGACCTCTTCTGGGATGGGCCTATGCCTGTCCTGGGTTGTTAGTGTACGTGCAGCAAGAGATGCCCTACATAGAACAGATTCTGCTGTCAGCCAATAGGAATCGAATGCTGGTCATTTATCTGTCACTATTTGATTTATGCACCAGATTGTAGTGTCTGTATGCAGTTGGTTAGGGTGGCTGATAATTGCTGGGTTTCAAGTTTAGGTTACAATGCTCTGTTATCCCCCACGGGGATTTCACTTTGATGCACTTTACTGATAAGATCTCTTGTGGATGTGCCTCATGACCAGACTAGTAAGCAGATGCTTCTCTCTCCAACCTCAATGGGATTAGAGTGAGCCTCCACTAGTACAATGGCAGCAGGATCATCAGGCCTGGTCCCAAAACCCCAGGAGCAGAGAACCACATTTGGCATGTTGGTACATTGTGCTGCTGAGCAGCACCCAGGGTTCTTCTATGGGTGTTTTTGCATTTAGAGAGGAGTTTGCTAAATTCCTTGGACATTTTAAGTGGTTCAGATACCAGGTGCTCAGGCCATTTGTATTGACCCATTAGCTCTTATTTCACCCCACTATGTGGCAGAGGGTGGGGGAATGAAGTGCAACAGCAGCAGCAAGGTACGCAGTGACAGAGGGAATGCAAGCCCCAGACACAGTTGCCTTTGGGAGGGGCCATGTCCTCCCCATTGAGGATACCCCAACTGTACTGGCTAGGATCAGAGTTCCAGTGCCAACCATAAGCAGAGTGGTCAGGGAAATGGAGTCTCCATCTTCTTGTAAGGGCACTGCCTGACACCTTTATTTGGTAGCCCATACTTGGGCAGGCAGGGGTTGCCACTCACAGGTCCTGGCTGTTAACTAAGACCCCTAACTAACACAAGAGGATCTTGCGAAAGGCTTAGCCCGTTCTCCTAACAGTGGGCAGCTGGGCCTTTGCAAAGTCTAACACCTGTTGGGAGAATTTACCCCTGGCCTGAGCATTAATAGGCAGGAAACACATCTGTAGCCCACCAAATCAGCTCTGATAAATAATGTTCCAAGACTGGGAGGGCCCTGGTTGCTTTTTTTAGAGCTTGCACTGGAGGACAGAAAAATTGGGAGCACCCTGCTTAGGCAGCCATTTGCAGTATTCCCATGTTCCTGGTTAATTGTAAGGATGACTCCATGCTGTTGGTGACACCAATTGTTTTGGGTTTGTTAAATTAACATTTGTGAAGTAGACTTTTGGGTGTGGAATGCTGAGCTAGCTGCAGGTCTGCGAACACCATAATGGAATTGAAACAGATGTTTATTACTCACAAAAGTCCTGGAGGGAATACACAGCATGCTTTGACAGGTCACACTGGGAAATCTAGGCAGAATATAGGCAGAAATCACAGCAGAACCTGGGGCAGGTGCTTTTATTAGAGTCTTCAGGTGGAGCACTTTGAGGCTTTCAGGCTAATTGCTCAATTCAAACCAAAAAGAATGGGGTTTAGTAAGCTTTTCCAGGTCTTATCTAGGGAGTACACAAGAGGCCCTAGGAGATGGGGAGACTGTTTCCTACAAAGGCCATTGGGGGGGTCACATCAGGAACTTACATTTATCTGTGACTCTGTGGGCTGGTATCTAGGGTACATGCTTGCTTGAGGGGCTAGTGTTAGTTTAAGGCCCCTGCAGGCCACTAGGCCATGCACAGAGGACGCTGAGACTGCGATACCATGGAGTAGCTTAACTAACCTCTCAAGATATATTTAAAAGCATAAGCTTAACATAACTATTCTATGTGAACTTTGGAAAGTCATCCAAATCTGCACAGTCTAAATATTTAGAGTCATTTTTTTGGCTTTATTTTACTTTTTAAATACGCACTTTATATAATTACAGCAGTAATGCTGTATATATTTTGTGTTTTTAACTCTAATGTGTACACAGAATTCTCATTTAATCACTTCTGTTCTCAACTCACTCTCAAACTGATCTCATCTAGCCCCATGTTATTCAACATATCTACATTAAATATTGTGTACAGCTGTGATTTCTCTCATGACCATTGTACTCATATACAAATACCTATTTGACATCTTCGTTTGGATATCTGATAAGCTTCTCAAAGTGAGGATGTCTAAAACAAACCTCATTGTTCTTGCCCTAAACATGTACCTGCTCTTTCTAATCTCCTCCATTTAAATAAACAATTTAACTACTTGCCGGCAAAAATCTATTTATCTATAAATTCTTTTTTTTTTTTTTTTTTTGGCGGTCCATATCCAATGTCAGCAAGGCTCGTTGTCTCTGCTAACATATATCCTATATGAGACATGTGCATTGCTGCTATTGCAGCCCAAGCCACCAACATTTTAGCCAAAATATGGCAAAGGCTCCTAAAAGAGGTCCCTGCTTCCCCTTTTCATCTCCTATAGATAGTATGCCACATGGTAGGCAGAGTGACCTTTCAAAAATGCTAATGAGATTATGTTCTCTTTCATGCTCAAAACCATCCATAATATCCCCAGAAGAGAAACCAAACACTGATCCACAATTCATATGTCCAGACATTATTTGCTACCCTTACCAAATCTCTTACCTTGTCTGTTGTACTCTGCCTTTTTCACTCTGGCTAGCACACTGGCCACTGAAGAGACCTCTTACTGTTTCATCTCTTTAGAACATTCTCTCAAAGACTACACCTCTTAATTCACATAGGCCTTTACTCAAATTCACACGCTCACATTGACCTATTCTGACTATCTAAAAGAATCCTTTCCCTTTCCTCCTCACCCTGTCTTTAGTGCCTTTCTCTATTTTATTTTTGTACATTACTGCCTCGTGTTTATTTACTTGTTTGCTTATTGGCTGATTCTCAGCATGGTGTGTGTGCTTCTCTTCTCAATGGCAGGAAATTTTCCTACCTTGTTCACAATGCTATCCCCAGCTTTGAACAATCTTTATAATATAGAAGGTACTCAATAAATGTATACTAAATTAATGTATACATGTAGGCATCATGTATGGAAGAGTCACCTGGTTCTGTTTTATAAATAATACACTTTTAGAAAAGCATATGACCTATTTAAAGAGCCTTTTATTCAGGCAAAAGTTACATATGAAAATTAGAATAATTTAGTAGCATTTGTGATTTCAATGGGACTATTGTGCTTATGCTTTTGAACCTCTGAAAATGCACCATATTAAGCAAAATAGTACCAGTTTATTTTCACCAGAGATAAGAAACATGATATAATTCTTACCAAAACAACATGCTAGCAAAAAATTTCCATAAATTCTCCTCTCCCCAGCAATCAGCTTCCTACAAAGTCTGTTTAACTAATATTGGTGCCAAAAGACATTTCAGGAGTTATGACTACCTGAAGAAAACACCTGCTGATTAATCTCAGTAGCTTACATCATACATAATATTGTTTTCTTAAATCAACAACAAAAATATTTTGCATACAGCTTAACCGTTTTAATCCTTTTTGAAGATAAAAGTGCATATAGCTTATAACTTTGTTTGCTATGTATATTGGTGGTTTCTTTCACAACACACCCTTATAGTTCTTGCCAGCTCTTAAAAAGATGAAAGCCACAAAAGGAAGTCTGTGTAAAAAGAAAATTTGAAGACCAATTTTTTTCTCCTAATTTTTCTTTTCATTAGCCCATTTTTTTCTATACTTAGGCTTACTTGCATGGAATCCATATTTATTCAATGTCACTGTCATTTTTATAGAACAAAGGATTGGGTTCTTTTTAAGTGTGGATTGTTATGGCAACTCAGAGCAAGTAGAAGCATATATGACTATCAGTTCAGAATCAGAAAAAAACATCAATAAATGGACAAAATTAACCCTGAAATAAACACAACATGAAAGTATATTACATCTTAGTGTGTTACATTAAAGCAAAGCTATAAGCAAAGCATTGAAGAAATAAGACAAGCAATTAAACATTAAAACTGAATAGTTCACTGGGTGATGGACAATCCATGGGGAATGTATAGAAATCTACACTGGAAAGCCGTAAACATCCTCAGAGGGTTTAAATTGCTTTACTTCCAACTTTATTTTTTTTCCCTTATAGCCAACAAGATTAAGTAGAAACAGGACAAGAGGTAAGTCATGAAGGAAAATTTAAGTGGAAGCCAGAATATAGAACCCTCAGGGTACCTGAAGCTGTGTGATTAGGGCAAATGGCAATGAATTCAAGGAGAGGTGCTCATATATTCTAAATTTTAAGAAGTAGTTTGGGATGTTTTAAAATGGTCAAAAACTGCAAACCCTATTTGTAAACATCTGATAACATTATAACCCCAATGTTCAGTGAGCTATAATAGTTTTAATATTTTATTTAAAACTAAAAACAAGACATTGGGCTATGTGTGTCATACCTGTTTCATAAATCTTTAGGTGGAATACTAAAGCATCAATGAGGCACAATGAGATTTTATTTATGTTCTTTTAACTCAAGTGAAAATTAGAATGCTTTTTGGAGCAAAAGACAGACCTAATGATGTCAAGGCTATGTATGAGTCGTTTAGGTCATTTAATTTAATATTCTATTTCTCTTATTCTGATAAGTAGTGAGTTGCTGTGCAAATGTAGAGTTTTATTTTGATTCCAGTATCATTCAAAAAAATATAGTTGGTTGCTTATAGTCACTGAAGTTATTTTAGAGCATGTATACTTTTTTGATAGTAAAATTGATTTGTGGAATATATTTACAAGTATTCTTTAAAATATCTTATTTTATATTATCTTGACTACTGTAGAGCTTGAATCTTTAAATAAAATACCAACTCAGATTTTACCATATGCATTTAGCACTTTCCACACTGTTTTCCATGTTGATTAATTATTATTATATTGATGCTGAAGCCATTAAAATAAAACCATGTTTATTAGTTTTCTAATACTGTGTAGCAAAATGCCACAAATCCAGCATAAAACATCATTTAAATGCCCATATTCATAACAGCACTATTCACTATAGCCAAGAAGTGGAAGCAATTCATGTTCATAAAGGAAAAAATGGATAAACAAAATGTGGCATATACACACCATGGAATGTATTCAGGCTTAAAAAGGAAAATCAAGACACATGCTACAGGGTGGATGAACCTTGAGAAAATTATGCTATGTGAAATAAGTCACAAAAAGACAAGTACGGTATGATTCCACTTTTTTGAGATATCTAAAATAGTCAAATTCCTAGAAATAAGAAAGTAGAATGCTGGTTGAAATGACTTTTGGTTTGATCCATTTGTGTGTTTTTTAAAAATATATTAGATCACATAGATGTATATATAAATTCATAGAACAGATGGACTTCAATTTACTAACAGTGCTTAGTACTTTCAGGGAGGGAAGTAGGTGTTAAGGTGTTAGATAAAGTAAGACTTTCAAACTTCCTTCCATATACTTTTCTATTGTTCAACATGGATATTAGTTTTCTATTATTGTATCAATCTATTACTTCCATGCAAAAAGTAAACTATAATAATAATTATTTTAAAAGTCATTACTTTATCTTTCTTTTTTATTTTAAGATTTTATTTATTAGGGATAGAGTGAGCAAAAGGGAGAAGGAGAGAGAACCTAAAGCAGACTCCACACTGAGTCCAGAACCAGACATAGGGCTTAATCCCAAGACTACAAGATCATGACCTGAGCCGAAACCAAGAATCTGATGATTAAACACCTGAGCCACTCAGGTACCCCTGTCTCAGTTCTATATTCAGAACTCAGGGCATAGACTACTAGATTCTCTGCTTAGGGCCTCACATGCTAAAATCAAGTTATTTTTTATCAGCTGGGAGTTCAGGATCCTTTATCAAGTTCTCATGGTTATGGCAGCATTCAGTTCTTTGTGACCGTGGGACTGAGATCCCCATACCCTTGCTGGCTGTCAGCCTAGGAGACCTTCTCAACTCCAAGAGGCAGCCCTCATTCCTTATTACAGGCCCCAATAGGGAGTTCACAATATAGATGTTTACTTTCTTCAAGGGTTACCTGGACATTACTCTGACTTCTTCCTCTGCAATCACTCTAACTCTCTGCTATTCAAAGGCTAGCCTGGTTAGGTCAGGTTCACTCAAGATAATCTCTCTTTTTTAAAAATCAGCTATGCCATTTGACAAAAACTAATCACAGAAGTGAACTCCACCATATTCCCAGGCCCAGGTATGCAGTACATGTGCATCAGCATGCAGAGGTTTGGGGAGTCATCTTAGAACTCTTCCTAACAGACATATATTTGTATCAGGTTCAAATACCTTTTATATTTTGTATCACATTGTGGTTTTTCATCTATATGAATTATCTTTTAGGACCTATTCCTGTTCTTTTAGATCCCTCTATCTTACATATACTTGTACACTTTATGGCACCTCTCTTAGAACCCCACATGTAGAAATTGTTCAAAATTGAGAATTGAGTAGTAGCAGAGTGAATAGAACATACCAAATACACAAAAATTATTTTGTGATCTAAAAGAAGTCCATATTATAATTTTCTGCAGGCCAAACATTTTTTAGTGTATGAATTAAGAAATCCCTTAAGAATAAAAAATAACAGCTTGGTAAGTGACTTATTAAAAATACATGTTTCATACACTTAAAAAGCAAATTTAAGCTATTTATAAGTTTTCAGTCATGCAAATAATCATTTTAATATGGCAGTGTACTAAGCACTTCTAAATGGATACTCTGAAAAAAATATTCTTAAAATGAAAATCCATTCAATTAACAATGGCTTGGAAAGCAGGACAGAATAGACTCTATAGTTGTCATTTTCTAAATATTGCTGCCGTTGCAGATACATTGGCAGAAGTTAATATATTTTTGGACCAAGGTTAAAGAGTTAAAAGGGGAAAGATTATATTGACCTACTGCTGGTTTAATCAGTACTGGCTACTTGTTGCTTTGTCAAATGTATATTTGGCTAAAGCATATAGAGATTTCAAATAAAAACAAAAGGCATATTACCTATAGATGTTAAAATAAATAGTCTTCAAAATCAAGTTAATGCTTTGTGCATTGGTGGCAAAAAAATGTGAGGGTGGTGTCTCCTGTTCGGAGAGGAAAAGAAGTACCTTTTACCCAAATTTAGGAATCTCTTTGCACTAATTTCCCCTCCACACAAATAGTGGCCAGTAAATTCCAGCAAACTTGAAAAAGTCAGACATCTAAGGGAAAGGAGATGCATACACTAGCTATGATAAAGTCTCACATCTATATGCTGGGAACTGTGATCAAGAACACAGCCTCGAAACTCTGACTATGGAGACATTTGAAAAACTTCATCACTGATAAAAACCGTAAGGTTTTGAATTATTTCCTTTAAGTCCAAAAAATAATGTATTGGTCAGAATAATGATCAGAACATTTTTCCTATTGTCAACTCTGCCTGATTTGATACTGGCCTCCTGCCACATGGCCTTTACACTAGCTGTTCCTAAGCATAGAATGATTTCTCCCAGAAGTCCACATGGTTTACCTTCTGAAGCCTTCAAGGCTTTGCTCAAATGTGTAAAAACTACATAGAATTGTGTAGTTCTGCTCATCCTACAGGGTGAGGAAATGTGTAGATAAAAGCTGCAATGGAGTTACTATAAAATAGTAAATTTAACTTCTTGATTACATTTATAAAAGACAAAGACAGGCAAAATTCTGTTAAAACTATACAAAAAATATAAGCAACATCTTAATTCCAGGTTACTTACATATATAAGATGCTTCTACATAAGTATCAATAATCTTTTTTTTTTGAAATATAATTCCCATAGGAGAAGTAATAGTTTTGGATGGATGGTCAGAGGTATTTAGGACATTTTGTCAACTTTCCTTATTGGCATTAGCTAAATCATTGTCTAGATATCACTATATGATCCTTTTCCTTCCCCAGGGCTTCTTTAAGAATCATTGACTTGGAAAATGACCTCTTTAAAATGTTCTTGGGTGTCATAATCTACCTGAAATGTCATTATTACATTCAAACTTTATAAGATCTTATCTAAATAAATTATGTCAATGCTCTAACAGATATTAAATGTTAAAAGTATGTGAAACAAAATCTAAAAGAAATTGAGCATTGTAATTAAAAATAACAATACAATCAAATGTTTTACCTTTTCATATGGAACCTTTCAACATACACAAGAAGGTAATATGACAAACCCTGATACATTATCACCTACTTCAGCAAGTATCAATTCATGATCACTGTTATCCCTTGACATAAACTCTAGGCATCTATATCACTTAATCCACATAAATCTAAAAGATAACAATAGCAAAAATGTAAAAAATGCAGGAAAAATTTTCAGTGATGTTTTCTACATGTAAAAGAGTATGCAGCAATAAGTATAAAGAATATTCAAGAAAAGAGAACTCACTCCAATCTCTGTTAAGATACCTTGTATATCTTTGGGTAAATTTTCTTTTCAAATAAAGACTCATTATTATATACCTCTATTTCCAGCTACAGTTGTCCCCATCTTTAGTATTTACACAATAGAAATATACTGGACCCTCTGTTCTTGTGTTTCTTTTTTTTCCATTAAACATTTCAGTTATCTACTATTGTATAACAATCCCAATCTAACATTTAATATTTTTAAAATATTATGATTTATTATTTCTGATTTTGTGAGTTGACTGCAGAGTTCTCTTAGTCTTGCCTAAGGTTTTCATGCATCTGCAACCAGCTGCGTAGATACAACCGGGGTCTGCTAAATTTGTTGGTAAAAGGTACAGGGTTTCTGTCATGACTATTCAATTCTGTTGCTTTAGCATAAAAACAGACACAGTAAATAAACAAATGAATGTTTTAAGTTCCAATAAAACTTTAGTTACAAACACATGTGGTAGACTATATTTGGCCCAGTTGTTGTATTTTGCATATTCCTGCTCTAGAGCATCAATTATTTATTCATTTAACAAACATAAAATTTGACTATGAACTAGTTAGTACATAGAATGGATTCACTTCACCAATTTCAGATATCAGCATAGCTATTCTATTTGTATCTTGTCTTATATGTTTGCAAAATATGACTTGAAGCTTACCTGAGGCATAGGTTGTGTTTAGTTTATAAATAAATTCACTAGACTACACAGTACAATAGACTGCCACTTTATACAGTTCTATAATAATGTCTTCGTTATATGTTCACAAGTTGAGTTTATGATGGGTGACTGAATGAAATATTTTTGTACTTCAACCTGATATTTCCATTTCTGTTAAAAAAAGATTTAATGTTTTAACATATTTTACAATAACTTTAAATTATGGTCAAAGTTTTTAAATTTGTTTATAAATATTAATGGTTGCATACATACACATATATATACTTAGTATACACACATATATATACTTAGTATATACTTTGTGTGTGTATATACATATATATTTAGTATACTTAGAAATAAAAATTTGCTAATGTAAATTAAAGGTTTATCCCTTCTGAAAATCCCTTTTGCTTAGATTTTATTTCATTTGAAATCACTCTTAGAATAGTAGATACACAGTGTGATAATAATATTGAAACACTGATAAAACCAATGCTTTTAATAAAAATGTTAAAAGTCATAATTGAATTCAGAATTAATGAAATATCTGAATGGCCTAATAGAACTGGAAGATATTGAAAACTTATGAGTTTATACAATAATGGGGTGCCTGGGTAGCTTAGTTGGTAAAGTATCTGCCTTGGGCTTAGGCTGTAATCCTGGGGTCCCGGGGTGGAGCCCCAACTCAGGAATCCCTGCTCAGCGGTGAGTCCGCTTCTCCCTCTCCCTCTGACACTCCCCTTGCTCATGCTCTTGCCCACCTGTTCACTCTCTCTCTCTCTCAAGTTAATAAATGAAATAATCATAATAAAAAAGTATATACAATTATAATTACTATGAAAACAGGAGGATTCTTCAAACTTTCAATGAATAGTATTTGATGAACAAATACTTCTTATATTTTAGAAACATAAAGTGTTCCAGGGTATTAAAACAGAAGTTGGAAACTGATTCACCATATTTCATAAATTCAAAATGGCGTATTCTTGTCACATGTTAATGTCTATTAATAAAAATTACTTCAATTGATAATTATTTGCTTACCTTAAATTCTTGTCAGGAAAAAATAATAGCATAGCTGATAATCAATTATGTACAGATTTGGTCATAGCTGTCTATGTTATTGTAACTTCAATTAAGTTATATGCATAGTATATAAAAAGTCTGACTTTTCAAGAGAAGGAACTTCACTAGTGTAAGAGAACTTCTCAAACATGAAAGGAGAAAGATTTCCTTTAAATATATTGAGAGCAAAATTTTCTCCACAGCTCTGGGAATATGAAAGAGAAATAGGGTTGGTTAAAATTCATTTTAACTAGACATCCAAGAGACCTATTTAACCCAGAAAATGTTTTAATTCTTCATGTACCACATGAACATGTATCTGAACAATTAAAAGAATAACCTTACCAAAAATAGAAATACTTGATTGTTATTCATGGAAACAGTGGTGAGCAACCACCAACACAAAAATATCATGTGTGAAATGAAAGTAACAATATCTGAAGAAAAAGTTATTCTGAAGACCCTGAGCATATTTTAGGAATACTTTAATCATATTATTTTGTATGCATTTAACACATTATATCTTCTAATGTTCGTAATCAGATAAAGCATTTTAGAATTCAAATCACCTTCTAAGTGACATTTAAGTCTTCTCTAGAGTTCATTTTGGTTCTTGAGCATATTTTAGGAATACTTTAATCATATTATTTTGTATGCATTTAACACATTATATCTTCTAATGTTCGTAATCAGATAAAGCATTTTAGAATTCAAATCACCTTCTAAGTGACATTTAAGTCTTCTCTAGAGTTCATTTTGGTTCTAGCTATATCTCTAGAATAATGTAGTCTAAGAACTATGTTCAAAGTTGCATAATATAGGGGGGAGGGGCAAGACGGCAGAAGAGGAGGGTCCCCAAGTCACCTGTCCCCACCATATTACCTAGATAACCTACAAATCATCCTGAAAATCTACGAATTCGGCCTGAGATTTAAAGAGAGAACAGCTGGAATGCTACAGTGAGAAGAGTTCGCGCTTCTATCAAGGTAGGAAGACGGGAAAAAAGCAATAAAGAAACAAAGGCCTCCAAGGGGGAGGGGCCCCGCGAGGAGCCGGGCTGAGGCCGGGGCGAGTGTCCCCAGGACAGGAGAGCCCCGTCCCGGAGACGCAGGAGCTGCACCGACCTTCCCGGGCGGAAAGGGGCTCCAGGGAGGTGGAGCAGGACCCAGGAGGGCGGGGATGCCCTCGGGCTCCCGGGGACACTAACAGACACCTGCGCCCCGGGAGAGTGCGCCGAGCTCCCTAAGGGCTGCAGCGCGCACGGCGGGACCCGGAGCAGCTCGGAGGGGCTCGGGCGGCGGCTCCGCGGAGGGGGCTGCGCGGCCGGGAGCGCGAATCCACCAGCGCAGGCTCTGGAGCACAGGGCGCCGGGACACAGCCCAGGATCCCGCCTCCTCTGGGACAGGCAGAGGCCGGGAGGGCCCAGGACAGCGAGGACGCTCCTGCCCCAGCTGAGCAGATCAGCGGCCCCGCCCGGAGCCTCCAGGCCCTGCAGATGAGAGCTCTGTAGTTACTGTGGGGGCTGAATCCAGGGCTCCAGAGCTGGCCCCGCCACTGGGGTTGTTCCTCCTGGGGCCTCACGGGGTAAACAACCCCCACTGAGCCTCACAGCGGCCTCACCGGATAAACAGCTTAAACATCACTTACTGAGCCCTGCACCAGGCAGGGGGCAGAGCAGCTCCCCAAAGTGCTAACACCTGAAAATCAGCATAACAGGCCCCTCCCCCAGAAGACCAGCTACACAGACAGGGGAAAAACAAATTATTGACCAAGCAGCACTGGAAAGTTCCAGGGGAAGTCAAGGGACTTACAGTATATAATCAGAGGATACTCCCCGTGGTTTTGTTGTTGTTGTTGTTGTTGTTGTTTTTATTTTTTTTGCTTTTTGATTTCTGTTTGCTTCCCCCACCCATTTTTTTCCTTTCTTTATTTTGCATTCTTTTTCTTCTCTTTTTTTTTCTTCCTTTCTTTTTTCTTTTTCGCTTTTCTTTCCTTCTTTCTCTCCTCTCTTTTTCTCCTTTTCCCAATACAACTTGTTTTTGGCCACTCTGCACTGAGCAAAATGACTAGAAGGAAAACCGCACCTCAAAAGAAAGAATCAGAAACACTCCTCTCTCCCACAGAGTTATAAAATTTGGATTACAATTCAATGTCAGAAAGCCAATTCAGAAGCACTATTATACAGCTACTGGTGGCTCTAGAAAAAAGCATAAAGGACTCAAGAGACTTCATGACTGCAGAATTTAGATCTAATCAGGCAGAAATTAAAAATCAATTGAATGAGATGCAATCCAAACTATAAGTCCTAACGATGAGGGTTAACGTGGAAGAACGAGTCAGTGACATAGAAGACAAGTGGATGGCAAAGAGGGAAACTGAGGAAAAAAGAGACAAACAATTAAAAGACCATGAGGATAGATTAAGGGAAATAAACGACAGCCTGGGGAAGAAAAACCTACATTTAATTGGGGATCCCAAGGGCACCAAAAGGGCCAGAGGGCCAGAATATGTATTTGAACAAATCATAGCTGAAAACTTTCCTAATCTGGGAAGGGAAACAGGCATTCAGATCCAGGAAATAGAGAGATTCCCCCCCTAAAATCAGTAAAAACCGTTCAACACCTCAACATTTAATAGTGAAGCTTGCAAATTCCAAAGATGAAGAGAAGATCCTTAAAGCAGCAAGAGACAAGAAATCCCTGACTTTTATGGGGAGGAGTATTAGGGTAACAGCAGACCTCTCCACAGAGACCTGGCACGCCAGACAGGGCTGGCAGGATATATTCAGGGTCCTAAATGAGAAGAACATGCAACCAAGAATACTTTATCCAGCAAGGCTCTCATTCAGAATGGAAGGAGAGATGAAGAGCTTCCAAGACAGCTAGCAACTGAAAGGATATGTGACCTCCAAACCAGCTCTGCAAAAAATTTTAAGGGGGACTCTCAAAATTCCCCTCTAAGAAGAAGTCCAATGGACCAATCCACAAAAACAGGGACTGAATAGGTATCATGATTACACCAAACTCATATCTTTCAATAGTAACTCTGAACGTGAATGTGCCCCATCAAAAGGCACAGGGTGTCAGACTAGATAAAAAAGCAGGACCCATCTATTTGCTGTCTACGAGAGACTCATATTAGACAGAAGGACACCTACAACCTGAAAATAAAAGGTTGGAGAACCATTTACCATTCAAATGGTCTTCAGGGATCCCTGGGTGGCTCAGGGTTTGGCGCCTGCCTTTGGCCCAGGGCGCGATACTGGAGTCCCTGGATCGAACCCCACGTCGGGCTCCTGGTGCATGGAGCCTGCTTCTCCCTCTGCCTATGTCTCTGCCTCTCTCTCTCTCCCTCTGTGACTATCATAAATAAATAAAAATTAAAAAAACAAACATTCAAATGGTCCTCAAAAGAAAGCAGGGGTAGCCATCCTTATATCAGATAAACTAAAATTTACCCCGAAGACCATAGTGAGAGATGAAGAGGGACACTATATCATACTTAAAGGATCTATCCAACAAGAGGACTTAACAATCCTCAATATATATGCCCCGAATGTGGGAGCTGCCAAATATATCAATCAATTAATAACCAAAGTGAAGAAATACTTAGATAATACTACACTTATAGTTGGTGACTTCAATCTAGCTCTTTCTATACTCGATAGGTCTTCTAAGCACAACATCTCCAAAGAAACGAGAGCTTTAAATGATACACTGGACCAGATGGATTTCACAGATATCTACAGAACTTTACATCCAAACTCAACTGAATACACATTCTTCTCAAGTGCACATGGAACTTTCTCCAGAATAGACCACATACTGGGTCATATATCAGGTCTGAACTGATACCAAAAGATTGGGATCATCCCCTGCGTATTCTCAGACCATAATGCCTTGAAATTAGAACTAAATCACAACAAGAAGTTTGGATGGACTTCAAACACGTGGAGGTTAAGGACCATCCTGCTAAAAGATGAAAGGGTCAACCAGGAAATTACGGAAGAATTAAAAAGATTCATGGAAACTAATGAGAATGAAGATACAACCGTTCAAAATCTTTGGGATGCAGCAAAAGCAGTCCTAAGGGGGAACTACATCGCAATACAAGCATCCATCCAAAAACTGGAAGGAACTCAAATACAAAAGCTAACCTTACACCTAAAGGAGCTAGAGAAAAAACAGCAAATAGATCCTACACCCAGCAGAAGAAGAGAGTTAATAAAGATTCGAGCAGAACTCAATGAAATCGAGACCAGAAGAACTGTGGAACAGATCAACAGAACCAGGAGTTGGTTCTTTGAAAGAATTAATAACATAGGTAAACCATTAGCCAGCCTTATTGAAAAGAAGAGAGAGAAGACTCAAATTAATAAAATCATGAAGGAGAAAGGAGAGATCACTACCAACACCAAGGAAATACAAACGATTTTAAAAACATATTATGAACAGCTATACACCAATAAATTAGGCAATCTAGAAAAAATGGACGCATTTCTGGAAAGCCACAAATTACCAAAACTGGAACAGGAAGAAATAGAAAACCTGAACAGGCCAATAACAAGGGAGGAAATTGAAGAAGTCATCAAAAACCTCCTGAAGACACAAGAGTCCAGGGCCAGATGGCTTCCCTGGGGAATTCTATCAAACGTTTAAAGAAGAAACCATACCTATTCTTCTAAAGCTGTTTGGAAAGATAGAAAGAGATCGAGTACTTCCAAATTCGTTCTATGAGGCCAGCATCACCTTAATTCCAAAACCAGACAAAGACCTCACCAAAAAGGAAGATTATAGACCAATATCCCTGATGAACATGGATGCAAAAATTCTCAACAAGACACTAGCCAATAGGATACAACAGTACACTAAGAAAATTATTCACCTTGACCAAGTAGGATTTATCCCTGGGACACAAGGCAGGTTCAACACTCGTAAAACAATCAATGTGATTCATCATATCAGCAAGAGAAAAACCAAGAACCATATGATCCTCTCATTGGATGCAGAGAAAGCATTTGACAAAATACAGCATCCATTCCTGATCAAAACTCTTCAGAGTGTAGGGATAGAGGGAACATTCCTCGACCTCTTAAAAGCCATCTATGAAAAGCCCACAGCAAATATCATTCTTAATGGGGAAGCACTGGGAGCCTTTCCCCTAAGATCAGGAACAAGACAGGGATGTCCACTCTCACCACTGCTGTTCAACATAGTACTGGAAGTCCTAGCCTCAGCAATCAGACAACAAAAAGACATTAAAGGCATTCAAATTGGCAAAGAAGAAGTCAAACTCTCCCTCTTCGCCGATGACATGATACTCTACATAGAAAACCCAAAAGTCTCCACCCCAAGATTGCTAGAACTCATACAGCAATTCGGTAGCGTGGCAGGATACAAAATCAATGCCCAGAAGTCAGTGGCATTTCTATACACTAACAATGAGACTGAAGAAAGAGAAATTAAGGAGTCAATCCCATTTACAATTGCACCCAAAAGCATAAGATACCTAGGAATAAACCTAACCAAAGATGTAAAGGATCTATACCCTCAAAACTATAGAACACTTCTGAAAGAAATTGAGGAAGACACAAAGAGATGGAAAAATATTCCATGCTCATGGATTGGCAGAATTAATATTGTGAAAATGTCAATGTTACCCAGGGCAATATACACGTTTAATGCAATCCCTATCAAAATACCATGGACTTTCTTCAGAGAGTTAGAACAAATTATTTTAAGATTTGTGTAGAATCAGAAAAGACCCCGAATAGCCAGGGGAATTTTAAAAAAGAAAACCATATCTGGGGGCATCACAATGCCAGATTTCAGGTTGTACTACAAAGCTGTGGTCATCAAGACAGTGTGGTACTGGCACAAAAACAGACACATAGATCAATGGAACAGAATAGAGAATCCAGAAGTGGACCCTGAACTTTATGGGCAACTAATATTCGATAAAGGAGGAAAGACTATCCACTGGAAGAAAGACAGTCTCTTCAATAAATGGTGCTGGGAAAATTGGACATCCACATGCAGAAGAATGAAACTAGACCACTCTCTTTCACCATACACAAAGATAAACTCAAAATGGATGAAAGATCTAAATGTGAGACAAGATTCCATCAAAATCCTAGAGAAGAACACAGGCAACACCCTTTTTGAACTCGGCCATAGTAACTTCTTGCAAGATACATCCACGAAGGCAAAAGAAACAAAAGCAAAAATGAACTATTGGGACTTAATCAAGATAAGAAGCTTTTGCACAGCAAAGGATACAGTCAACAAAACTCAAAGACAACCTACAGAATGGGAGAAGATATTTGCAAATGACATATCAGATAAAGGGCTAGTTTCCAAGATCTATAAAGAACTTACTAAACTCAACACCAAAGAAACAAACAATCCAATCATGAAATGGGCAAAAGACATGAACAGAAATCTCACAGAGGAAGACATAGACATGGCCAACATGCATATGAGAAAATGCTCTGCATCACTTGCCATCAGGGAAATACAAATCAAAACCACAATGAGATACCACCTCACACCAGTGAGAATGGGGAAAATTAACAAGGCAGGAAACAACAAATGTTGGAGAGGATGAGGAGAAAAGGGAACCCTCATACACTGTTGGTGGGAATGTGAACTGGTGCAGCAACTCTGGAAAACTGTGTGGAGGTTCCTCAAACAGTTAAAAATATACCTGCCCTATGACCCAGCAATTGCACTGTTGGGGATTTACCCCAAAGATACAAATGCAATGAAACGCCGGGACACCTGCACCCCGATGTTTCTAGCAGCAATGGCCACGATAGCCAAACTGTGGAAGGAGCCTCGGTGTCCATCGAAAGATGAATGGATAAAGAAGATGTGGTTTATGTATACAATGGAATATTACTCAGCTATTAGAAATGACAAATACCCACCATTTGCTTCAACGTGGATGGAACTGGAGGGTATTATGCTGAGTGAAGTAAGTCAGTCGGAGAAGGACAAACATTATATGTTCTCATTCATTTGGGGAATATAAATAATAGTGAAAGGGAATATAAGGGAAGGGAGAAGAAATGTGTGGGAAATATCAGAAAGGGAGACAGAACGTAAAGACTGCTAACTCTGGGAAACGAACTAGGGGTGGTAGAAGGGGAGGAGGGCGGGGGGTGGGAGTGAATGGGTGACGGGCACTGGGGGTTATTCTGTATGTTAGTAAATTGAACACCAATAAAAAATAAATTAAAAAAAAAAGAAAAAATGTTTTTAAATATACTAGGGAAAACATACAAACATACATATATGCAGAGTCATATAGATACATACACACATACATGTTTATGAAGAGTAGATTACCTTGTACATAGGAAATATTTGGTATTTTTATTTTCTCTTTACATTTTTATTGGAATATAGTTGACATACAATATTAGTGTTTCATATTACAACATGGTAATTCAGTTACTATCTGTCATCACACAAAGTTATTATAATAATATTAAGTCTATTTCCTGTACTGTACTTTATATCCTGTGACTTATTTCTTTTACAACTGGAAGTTCACATCATTTAATTCACTTCATCTATTTTGCCCGCGTTCCCAACCCCCTTCCTCTCTGGCAATCCCCAGCATGTTCTCTGTATTTATTAGTCTGTTTGGTTTGGTCATTTGTTTCGTTTTTTTAGATTTCACATATAAGAGAAATCATATGGTATTTGTCTTTCTGTGACTTATTTCACTTAGCATAATATCCTCTAGGTCCATCCACATTGCAACTGGTAAGGTCTCATTCTTTTTTACGGCTGAGTACTATCCCATTAAATATATACAGACCTTTTTTATCTGTTCATCTATCAGTGGACACGTAAGTTGCTTTCATATCTTGGCTATTGCAAATAATGTTGCAATAAACATTGAGATGCATATGTCTTCTTGAATTGGCATTTTCATTTTCTTTGGATACATCCCCAGAAGTGGAATTGCTGGATGATATGGTATTTCTATTTTTAATGGAGTATCCTCCAAACTGTTTTTCATAGTGGCTCTGCCAGTTTACACCCACCAAGGATGTATAAGGATTCCTTTTCCTACACATCTTGCCAATACTTGTGTTTTTTGATAGTAGCCACTCTGACAGGTGTGAGGTGATATCCTGTTGTTTTGATTTGCATTTCCCTGATGAAGAGTGATGAGTTTTCATGTGTCAGCTCTCCATATGCCTTCTTGGGAAAAGATCTGTCCATTTTAAATTACATTGTTTTCCTTTTCTTGAATTGTAGGAGTCTTTTTAAATATTTATTTTGGATATTAACTCTTTATCAAACATATCATTTGCAAATATCTCCTCCCATTTAGTAAGTTGCTTTTAAATTTTAGTAATTCTTTCCTTAGTTGTACAAAATCTTTTAGTTGGATGTAGTACCATCATTTAGTTTCCCTTGCTTAAGGAGACAGATCCAAAAAATATTGCCAAGACGAGTGGCCAAGAGTTTACTGCACATGTTTTATTCTAGGAATTTTATGGGTATGTCTTACATTTAGGCATTTGGATCCATTTTGAGGTTTGGTGGGCGGTGGGGGTATGGTGTAAGAAAGTGATCCAGTTTCATTCTTTCACATGTAGCTGTCCAGTTTTCACAGCACACTGTATATTTTGCCTCCTTTGTCATAACATAATTGACCATATAAGCATGCCTTTATTTCTGGACTTACTATTCTGTTCCACTGATCTATGTTTGTTTTTTAGTGAGCACCATACTATTTTGAATATCATAGCTTTGCAGGATACTTTGAGGTTTGGGAGTGTTCTTTCAGGTTTGTTCTTTCTCAAGATTTCTTTGGCTATTTTTTGTTTTGTTTTGTTTTGTTTTTCATTCCACACATCATGGTCCTCTTTTGTATTTGATTTCACAATCTGAGTCTTTAACCATTTTAGATTTTTTTTTAATATGTATGAATTTAACATGCTTATTCAACTCTCAAAATAAATTATTATTCTCAGAATCACTACATATCAGTTTTTAGAAATATTCCCATCCTTTTTTCTTAATAGATGTATATAATTATATTGTAAGAATGTCTCTTGTGAATGGGAGTTTGGATTGCTTAACATTTTGCTGTTACACATAATGACCAATGAATAATTGTGCCCATTGTGGTTTTCTATTTATTTAACAATACACATCTATAAATAAAAATTATATTTATGATACATTCTTAAAAGTGAGATTTTTGAACCAAAGGGTGCAAAAATATGTACCGTTTATTTTTACATATTGCTACATGCCCTCCAGCAGGTTATGGGTGCCTTTGCCCATAGATTCCCCTCAATAGTCTATTGTTAAACTTCTGAAATTTTGCCTTTGTGATGCATGAAAAATAGTATTTTATTAAAACCTTAATTTTTCTCCTCCCCCCTTTTTTTAAAGAATTTATTTATTCATGAGAGACACAGAGATAGAGAGAGTCAGAGACACAGGCAGGCTTCATGCAGGGAGCCTGACATGGGACTCGATCCCAGGTCTCCAGGATCACACCCTGGGCTGAAGGTGGCACTAAACCACTGAGCCACCCAGGCTGCCTGTCCTCCCCCTTTTTTGAAAGAAGAATTAATTATATTTCTCAAGAGAAGGGAGGATACTGTGTTGTGTAGAGCCACAAGAAACACATCAGGTTTTGGTCAGGAGGCAAAAGCAGTAATATGGGGGAAACCTGAGCTAAATGGGGTTTAATGGGGTTTCCAAAGTCAAGGCAAAGCAGAGTCAGAGCAAATAGCATAGGGCTGGTTAGTAAGAATAGTTCTGGTAGGCTTTGGGCTATAAGATTGGTCTCTAGTTACCTAGTTCTGGGATGATTTGGGCCATGGGAAATATGGGCTTGGTGTGTGAGAGTTAGATAAAGGGAGAGGTTTGGTAGAAAGGGAGAAGTTTGGTAGAACCTCAGAATTGGTAGGTTTGCCTATGAAAGGCACGCTTCCCCCCACAGTGAGCTCTTTGCTACCTCCAAGAATTGCTTTGCTCTGAGAGGGTTAGTATCTTCTTAACTAGCAAGATGCCATTTTCTCTCTCTTTCTCTATCTCTCTATTTTTTTTCATTTTTAAAATAGAATTTATTTCTGTAATAATGAGTTAAAATATGGTTGTGAAAGTAGAAAATAACATAGAAAAATATTTAAAATGTGCAATAGTAATTTTAGAGTAAAGGTAGTTAAGCATTAGAGTCTATGCTCAACTTCTACTTGAAAGACCAACCAGTATTTTATATATTAACTACACTGGAAAAAGCATACCTACTTGCAATTTCAATTAACAGTTATAATTAAAAAACATTTATATACTTGGTAAAGCCCTTGTGAAAATATAAGTATAAATCTTGAGGATATATTTTTTGAAGTTGGCTTCACTTTATAGACTGATTAAATATAAATATAAATATAAATATAATTATAAATATAAATATGTGTGTGTGTATATATATGTATATAAATATAAAACATGCTTAATACATTCTGCCTAGCCATGACTGAATGGACTAGATGACTTCAAAATTTCTTATTGTCTTAGAGTAAGATGAAGTCATCCATGGTCAGGTATAGAAAAAAATATAGCCCTTCTCATCATTTAACTGGGGTTTACAAGGAGAATCTAAATGCTATGTTAATTAACTCTAAAGTATTATTTTGTAATTTGGGTAATTCAAGGTGGTGGTTAGACTGGTCTAATTGAAAACCCTGGCTCTTTAGAGGGATGGATAACTGAGTTTTAACTTATAATTCCAGTAATTTTATACTTTCTCTGACCAAAATATATCTCTTTAGGATACTAGCTTAAACAGTAGGTAGTTCTGTATTCATGGAATGATATCAAATGTAGTATGGTTGAAAGAAATACAGATATGTATAACTCAATTCAGTACTTTTCAGTACTTTCATTTGTTCTCTGATTATTGTCAAGTATAATTTAATCTGATTCTTTTTTTAATATTTTATTTATATATTCATGAGAGACACAGAGAGAGAGGCAGAGACACAGCCAGAGGGAGAAGCAAGCTCCATGCAGGGAGCCCAATGTGAGACTCGATCCCAGGACCCTGGGATCACACCCTGAGCCAAAGGCAGACGCTCAACTGCTGAGCCACCCAAGCGTCCCTGATTCTTTTTTTTTTTTAATTGAAGTTTGATTTGCCAACATATAGTATAACACCCAGTGCTTATCCCATCAAGTGCCCCCCTCAGTGCCCGTCACCCAGTTACCCCATCCCCCTATCTGCCTCCCCTTCCACTACCCTTTGTTCGTTTCCCAGAGATAGGACTCCCTCATGTTTTGTCACCCTCTCTAATTTTTCCCACTCATTTTCCCTCCTTTCCCTTATACTCCCTTTCATTATTTCTTATATTCCCCATATGAGTGAAACCATATGATTGTCCTTCTCTGATTGATTTAGTTCACTCAGCATAATACCCTCTGTTCCATCCATGTTGAAGCAAATGGTGGGTATTCACCCTTTCTGATGGATGAGTAATATTACATTGTATATGTATACCACATCTTCTTTATCCATTCATCTGTCAAAGGACATTGAGGCTCCTTCTGATTCATAATTTTTTTTCCCCTTCTGAGTTTTAATACCTGACTCAAAAGATGGTAGTGATGGCGTTGCGCTTTAGAATAGCTTGGCATAAAGAATCTTTAGAGGTAGCACCTACTGAGGCTTTAATGGGTTTCTAGTAGAATAATGCTTGGTGTTACCCTTCTCAGGAAAAAGGTATTATTTACAATTCCTGTTGGTTTTTGTTTGGGTGCAAGTATATCTTACATATACAAATGAAGAAAGAAAAAAACATAGCAAGAGTAAAAACCACCTGTCTAAAATTCTGTGATGTTGTTTTCCTAATCTGCAGATAGCTTTTAAATCACATCGGTGGTTCATGTAACCAGTTACAGGTTTTAGGAGCTTACTTTAAAGAGAGAGAGAGAGAGAGAGAGACCTAATTGACCTGTAGTTTTCTATTAGTTTCAGGTGTACAACATAATGATTCAATATTAGTATATATTGCAAAATAATCACCATTATAAGTCTAGTTAACATCTATCACCACACAGTTACTAATTCTTTGTCTTATGATGAGAACTTTTAAGATCTACTCTCTTAGTGATACTCAAATATGTAATACAGTATAATTAACTATAGTCACTATGACTTTCTTGTTTTATAACTGAACATTGTACCATTTAACTGCCTTCACCCACTTTATTCATTCCATCCTCCAACACTGGCATCCACCGATTTATTCTCTGAATCTATGAGCTTAGTGGGGTTTTTTGTTGGTTTTGTTTATTTTTTTTTGATTCCACATAGGCTCTAGATCATACAGTATTTGTCTTTGTCTCTCTGACTTATTTTGCATAATGCCTTCAAGAACCACCTGTGGTTGTTGCAAATGACAAAATTTCCTTCTTTTTTATGGCTGTGTGTATGTACCATATTTTCTTTATCCATTCATCTATCAGTAGACACTTACGTTGATTCCATGTTTTGGCTATTTTAAATAATACTGCAGTGAACATGGGAGTGCTTTTATCTTCTCAAGTTCCTTTTCATTTTCTTTGGGTAGACATCTAGAAATAAAATTGCTGAATCATATGGTAGTTATATTTTTACTTGATCAAGGAAACTTTGTACTGATTTTAATCCTTGTGCAACAGTGCACAAGGATCTCCTTTTATCCACATCCTCATTAACACTTGCTATTTGATCTCTTATTGATAAGACATTCTAACAGATGTGAGGTGATACCTCATTGTGTTTTTTTTTAAAGATTTTATTGATTTATTCATCAGAGACACACATAGAGAGAGAGAGAGGCAGAGACATAGGCAGAGAGAGGAGCAGGCTCCCCACCGAGCGGAGCTTGATACTTGCATCAATTAATGATCACAAAAATAAGCATCAAAATAATAGTCAAGTCAAACATAAAGCTATAATTCAAAGGGCCCATATGAAATATTATGACATTAATAATTTTACTAGTAATATGTACTAGTAAAATATTTCCATGTGTTTAATGATAATGGCTTGGAAACTTTAGAATATCAAATTGGCCCAAGTGATAAAAATATCTTGATTTTTTTAAGGATTTTATTTATTTATTCATGAGAGACACAGAAAGAGAGAAGCAGAGATATAGGCAGTGGGAGAAACAGGCTCCATGCAGGTAGCCCAATGTGGGACTCGATTCGGGATCCCAGGATCACACCCTGAGCCAAAGGCAGTTGCTCAACCACTGAGCCACCCAGGCATCCCAAAATATCTTGATTTTTATTTTCACATACTGAAATATAAAATGAACGCCATATAGGTATTAAAATTAATTTTCTAGGGGGTGCCTGGGGTCTCAGTTGGTTAAGTATCTGCCTTTGGCTCAGGTCATGATCCCTGAGTCGTGGATGGAGCCCAGCATCAGGCTCCCTGCTCAGTGGGGAGTCCACTTCTGCCTCTCCTTCACCCTCTCCCTGCTCATGCTCTTCTCACTTGCTCACTCTATGTCTCTCAAATAAATAAGATCTTTAAAAAAATATATTAAAATTCATTTGCTGAATTGTGAAACATTTCAAGAAGAAAATCGCAGCTTCCTTTCTATATCCAGAAGCTACATTATAAAATAATTTAATAATGAAATTAAAATATATTATCTATAATACACAGTATAAAGCATGAAAATTCATATATATGTTATGTAAACTTGGCTAATGTGGAAGATGTGAAGCAGTTCCCACTGCTGCTAGTTATAGGTATACTGAATATTTATATCTAAAATTATAAAGCCTACATAGCATACAATGAAAGTAGAAGGATCTGATTACTTAGTATATTGTAAATATAGAAGGAAAGGCCATAAATTATTATATGTAATTGTAAAAATTATTTAAAATCCATGTTAACATAAATAATCCCACTAAAAGGTGAAGACTTGAGTATATTCTTTTTGATAAAGAAGAATTTACAAATAACATGGTAATATGACTTTGGTACTAATAAATTACTCATCTGAATCTAACATTGTCTTAATGCTGATTAAATTAGCTTGTTTTTTTAATAAAGACCACAAATATGTAATAGTTATATAAACAGATAGTAAATGGCATGCCAAAGGGGTGCTTAAATTACTACCAGAAGTAACCCCAAACAAATCACGTTCAAAGAATTATCTAATAATATAGCATAGTAGGTGGTAAATAAGCTAATAAAGTAAGTAATATAATTCTATGTTGGAGTTCAAACACAAGTATTAAAATAACATTTAACATTATGATTGCAGTAATTTATATAAGATACTTGGCAGGAGGAGAATGTATTGCATGATAACAGAAATTATAGCAGGAATAATCTCATTATTTGTGCCATTCTGATAGCCTAAAATTCTAGATATGATATCTGGAAAATGTTAAACTTATATCTGGGAAAATTTTTTCATAAAGAAGGATGAGAAAGGTAAAGTATACACTGAGCTAGTTCATCTGTTCTCAATGCTTAGCAGGGTGCCACATTTAACAGAAATAATTAAAGTCAAAATTTAACATTTTTATTTAAGTATAATTTTTATTTGGCCAGTAAGTGGTTTTACAGATTCTTTCTTCATTCTTCTCAGTCTTACAACAGCTCTACTAGGACCTTTTTATTAAAGTATTTTATCACTGTGTTCTCAAAGTTTGTTCACAGCCTTGTGCTTTTTCTACTGTAATTCTATCCCAAGAGAACTCAGTAGTTGTATCTTCAGAAAATTATTCCCATTCTTTGTGACAAGACCAAATCTCTCCTGTCATGTGCTTCCTATCATCATGAACCTCTTCTTTGTAAGCTTAATTTTGATTGTAATTTCACATCTCTGTGTGGGTTATTTAATGAACGCTCACTTCACACATTAAGTTTAAATTCCACTAGGGCAGCAACTCTGTTGGTTCTTCATATTTCCACCCCCAACATATTGTATAATTCCTCATGCATAGTATAAAACCAATAAATACCTATTAAGTAAATGAATAAATAAGTGAATCTTTTTTTTCTTAAGCTCTTTACTTATCTTAGTCATGCCTCAATTTTTCATTCTTCATTTTTAAGAAAAGTGATTTTCTCTATTTTGCTAACCATTTGAAACTGTCTCTCAACATTTCTGCTTTTCAAAAAGAACTTGCATATATTAATTATGTAGTAACTTTCTGCTTTCACATAATTTTTTATTATTTTTATTATCATTATTATTCAAAATATCTCATTTACTTCATTAGCTTATACCACTCCACCTTGAATGGTTGTAGTAGCTAAACTAGTTGTTCCTCTCTCTTCCTTCACTTCATTGGCTTAGACCATCCAGATTAATTTTATTTTCTACCTGCTTTATCAAATCAGGTGCTTTTAAGATAAGACTTTTTAGCCTTATAATATAGTGTATTTGCAGTATGTAATTGATCTTTTTTTTAATAACTTCTTTTTTTTAAGATAGATTTATTTATTTATTTATTTATTTATTTTAGACATAGAGAGAGAGAGAGAGAGGCAGAGACACAGGAGGCGGGAGAAGTGGGCTCCATGCCGGGAGCCCGACGTGGGACTCAATCCCGGGACCCCAGGATCGCGCCCTGGGCCAAAGGCAGGTGCTAAACCACTGAGCCACCCAGAGATCCCCTGTAATTGATCTTTTATATCATATAGTCACAACTCCTATTTCTTCCCTTATAGATTATGCCCTCTCCTTAATTGGCCTTATTTTCCCTTTACACTATCTTATCAGATCCAAATCTTAATTCTCTCTGCCATACATCTTTTTACCAAACTGTGGCATTTATGAAATATTCCAAAATGTTTAAAATCAAACTCAAATTTTAAAACTTCTTTCATAAAATTTTAGAGAGTAAAAGTTAGGAGGTTTAATATGTCAGTTAAATGTAATAGGAGAAACTATATAGATGCTATCTATGTTTTTAAGATCATTTATTTATTTTAGAGACAGAGAACATGACCTAAGGAGAGGGAGAGAGAAACTCAAGCAGACTCCTTCCTGAGAGTAGAATCCAACATGGAGCTCCATCTCAAGACCCTGAGATCAGGGTCTGTGCCAAAGCCGAGTCCATTGCTTAACAGACAGCACCACCCAGGCACCCCTAGGTGCTATCTTAATAAATACACTAATTAGCATGAAACATAAGAGAGAAAAAATATATATGAATGCATTTACTATTCAAATAGTTCATAACTAGAAATGTAGTATCCATGATGGATATTTGGAACACGTTGCTGATGTTAGTATTTCTAAATCAATCATAAGATATCTGTTAATCATATAAATTCTGGGTTTGAAAATTAAGAAGAATGCTTAAGAAGAGTGCTCTTTTGGAAATGAGTGATTTTTCCTGAAATAGCAAAGAAATCCCTTCCTTGGGACTCACATATTCCTCTAACCTTTATTTTTTTTAAACTTTTTTTTTTTAAAAAGATTTTATGTATTTATTCATGAGAGATAGAGAGAGAGGCAGAGGTATAGGCAGAGGGAGAAGCAAGCCTATCCTAGGACCCTGGGATCCTGACCTGAGCAAAGGTAGATGCTCAATCACAGAACCACACAAGTACCCTACCCCTCTGGCTTTTAAAACAAAAATGATTTGTGAGAAAACTTTAAATGGGCTAAAAAAAAGTCTTTAAAAAAATCTACTTACACTTAAATTTAAAATGCATAATTATATTATAATATAAGCCAATTAATTAAATTTATATATTTGTTTATTGTGTTAATGTGAACTATGTCAGACATTTATTAAAAGCGTACTCTCTGATTGAACTCTTTGGTAAACTTCATTAAGTCCTCTGGTTTACTAGAATGGCAATGAAAAATCTGCAGTTATGCATGTTGATTACCTCACCTTGTTCATTTACAACATATTTTGATGCACATCAGTAACAAACTAATCTGAAGCTATAAAAAAATGATGATAACACCTTAGTGACTACTCATTAAATTCCAGGACTACACTCAATTAATTCTTCTTAATGGTGATAATAATCTCTATATTCAAGGGGCATCTGGGTGGCACTGTCAGTTAAGCATCTGACTCTTGATTTCAGCTCAGGTCCTGATCCCAGGGTCATGAGAATGAGCTCCCTCACGATCAGACTCCACACTGAGCATAGAATCTGTTAAGACTCTCTCCCTCTCCTTCTGCCCTTCCCCCCCTAAAATAAATAAATACATCTTTAAATAATAATAATAATAATCTTTATATACTAAACCAGTTTTATAATTTCTGACTATCATACAAGTTTTTACATGTTTGTCAAAAGAAAATGAGGGAAAAAAAAGGATCACTTCTGAGGAACATGTTTCCACCATGTAATTTAAAATCATTAGGTGTAATTTCACTTGGTAGTCTCATTTTCTCATCTCTGTAGGAAGAGAAAGTATGAGTGCAAGTTATCAAGAAACCCTTTATTATTTTACAGAGGTTTTTTTTTTTTTTTTTTAATTTATCTCTATTTAGCTTAGTTTTGTTGCTTCAGTTTTTTGTCCTTCATTGCTTCAATCACACATAGCTTCCATGGGAGTCATTTCCTATTATGTGAAATATATCCTCTAAAATTTCCTTTGCTGTGGGTCTCCTGGTAGTGAAATCTGTTTTTATTTATCTCAATGCTATTTTGTCTCCAAACTTGACAGATACTGTCACTGGTTATAGAATTTTAACTAGGCACATTTTTTCCCCCAGCAGATTGAAGATATTTTAACTGTCTTCTGGCTGTCAGATGTCAGTCATTTAAAGGTAATTGTTTTTGTCTACTTTTATATTTTTTCTTTGATTTTCTGTGATTTCAATCAGATGTGTCTAGGGATATTAATAAGGACCTTATTGTCTCTTTGACACTTTGTTATGTTTTATTCATTCTTGCTGGTGTGTTTATATTTAAATTTATAGTTAATTAATTCTAATTACTGAGCCTGCCTTCATTAGAAAAAAGAAGCCCCATATACCTTTTGTTAATATTTTCATGATTCTTGAGTTCTGCTTGGTTTCTTAGAAGAGCTTAAATCCAATCAATTATATATTTTAACATAGAAATTAGAATTGTCCTTGTTTATTTGTTTCCAAAAGAATCAGGATCCCAAAGATTCCTGAAATATTGGTTATCCTTAAATTTTAGCTTGAAATGTGAGGGAAGAAACTCAAAATAGAAAAATATTTCCAAAAATTCAAAATAGAAAAGTATTTCCAAAAAATTTAATGAGTTAATTATCAGAATTATTTCTGTACTTCTGTACTTCAAAACTTAATGTTAAAATACTCAATTAGTTTGCCTGATGGTTTTAATATCTTTCCCACATTGCCAACATTTCTATATGGTTTTCGAGATAATCACCATGTGGAACATTTACATTACTTTCTGAATCAAAGAAAGAGAGTTTGAGGGATAGCATCCTTAGAAGGAAAAGGGCAGAACTGTCCAGGGTATAAAAATCATGCATTTCAGAACAGAATTCACCTTTCATTTTAATTTTCAGCTCCTCTATTTTAAAGTTGTGAATATATAATGATTAACAGATTATAATTAACATTTTACTGTGAGCTAACAAGATTATGTTTTAAGTTGCATTTGCAAAAAATGCAGGACATATGTTAGGTACAATAAAATTAGCCACACAATTTTTATTTATTTATTATTTTTTTAAAGATTTTTAAAATTTATTTATGATAGACACAGAGAGAGAGAGAGAGAGAGAGAGAGAGAGGCAGAAACAAGGGCAGAGGGACAAGCAGGCTCCTTGCCGGGAGCCCAACATGGGGCTCAATTCTGGGACCCCAGGATCGCGCCCTGAGCCAAAGGCAGGCACCAAGGGATCCCCAGCCACACAACTTTTAAAATTACCTGTATGCCTTTTTAGATATAGAATGTAGGTTATTTTTGAAAATCATTGTATATCCTAAATTAAATATGTCCTCTGTCATCATTACAATCACTGAGGCATTTATACAAGGAATTTAAAACAAACTCACCAGCAACCATTCACTTACCTCCTAAAAGAAGTACTATTTAGTGCCTATTGAGGAACAAAGAAACCTTTACCTTTAGCTTCTATAAGTCTTATGTAATCCTAAAATTTTATTAGATTTAAGTTTGACAAAGCATTAAAGAAAATTATTTTGCATAATGTGTAACCAAATAAAGACTCAGTTGTTGTAATCTATTACCACTTTTATATCCCTCTATGACATTGCTTAAAAACTTTTAGAAGATCAAGAATACTTTATTTATAATAAAAACTGAATATTTCAATCTCATTACTAATGAGTAAGTTTCCAGACAAGGAGTCTTTTTCTCATTTAAGTTTTCCACCTGCCTTTTTTCCACCTACATTTTATCCATTCATATTTTCTTTTATTTTCAGATATCTGACATATAGGTAGATAAAATGAGAATTTGTTTCATTAAACTCATATACAAAAAAATAACTATGTTTTATAATTTCTAAATGAAATTAAATCTCATGTGAGTACCCTACCTATTCATCATGGATACTATAGCATCTGGTTTAAGTAATCTTGGGGCTCCTTGCCCTTTACTACCAGATAGGACAGAACTCAAAGGGATTTATGTTGTTCCTAGAAATGGGAAGAGGCCTTAGTACATAGTGATTGCCACTGAAAAAAACCACTATTGGTCTTGTCCTCTGTTCTCCACCAACTCTTGATATCTTTTAAAACTGAGATTTGTCCTTCACAGCAGCTTTTTTATAACAGTATAATCAGAAATTTCTTGCTGCTTTTAATGATGCTGAGCTACTCATCCACTGGCTGAAAATCTTTAAATAGGCTTTGGAAATAAAAAACAAAAACAAAAACAAAAACAGTTCTTCTGGAAGTAAGAAAAGCCTATACCTTAGAAAACCTAGGCTTGATTAGAATGTTTTCAATGGATGAGAGATGAGAAAAGGAACATTAGAATTTTTTTTTGCATTTTCCCTTTTATATATGAGAAGACAAAATTAGTCAATTTGACATCTTAATATACTATCCATGCCACATGTTTAAATCATGTTTCAGGGACCAAGAGGCACAGGTAAATGTTTTACATTCTTCCCATGAGTAGCTTTCTTCAGTATTGTCCAAAGAATATGGGTGATTTTCTATAGTCTACCAACTAGTAGTTCCTGAGAAAAAAAATAGCAATTAAATATAATTTTGTTTACCTATATTTTACACATTTTAAACATAAGACTAAGTGTATTTTTTGTTGTTAGCTGTTGTTGCATTGCATGGCCAATTTATAAAAGTAAATCAATAAGAACTGTTAACTACTAGTATGGCATATACCATAACTAAGAAATTTCCAAATTCAAGGAAAAAAAGTCACCAATGAGAATGTGCAGTGTGAATAAATATGTACTAGGGTAACTTAAAGTAAGAGGATTATGTCAACACTTTGTGCAATTTTCTAACAAAACAGTGAACTTTCTGGTAAACAATTTGATTTTTTTTTCCTGAGAAAAGTGTAAAATAGTGTTTTCTGGGATTTTTTTTAAAATTTCTCTATAAGAGTAGACTCCCAAACTACATAGACATCATTCAGAATTGAGTACAGCAAAAACAGATAACGTAACACTATGCTAAGAGGTTTGGAGAAGAAAGCACCAGCCTACACTTGTTCAGAAAGTTAATTTCCAAATCTGTTTTTTAAAAGATGCTATTGCAAAACACTGGTTTTATTTGATGAGAAAGTACACATCTCATCTATTGGTTGTAACCTAGATAGCATACTGTAAACCCAAGGTTCTTGGTTCTTGCCACTCTCTAACTATGTCTCCTAGAAATCAGATTAAAAATATATATATTGCAGAGAAAATTAGGAATTAACTAATTTACATTCCTGAATTTACATTCCTGACACCCAAAGGAATAAGGAGTCATTAAAGAAATTAAATTCAGACATGGAAAAATAAAAGAATAATGATTTTCAGGTACTGTATAATATAAATGAATATATATTTAATTTTCAAACTACTGCAAACTAAATACTATTATCTCCACTTTACTTTTGAAGAAACTGAGAACAAAAATTATATTAGTTTTCTATTTATGCATAACAAATTACCACAATTTTAGTGACTTAAAAACACTTTTATTACCTTATAGTCTCTGTAGGTCAGAAGTCCTGGAGCACAATTTAGCGGATTCCTCTGTTTCAGAGCCTCAGTGGGCTGTGAATTTATATATATTGTGAAATAATTACCACAATAGGTTCAGCTGAGACCCATCATCTCATATAGATATATTAAAAAAAGAAAAAAAGAAATGTTTTCCTTGTGATGAGCACCCTTATGATTTACTCTTAACAACTTTCCTATATATCGCACAGCAGTATTAACTATATAGTTATGATGTTGTACATTACATCTCTAGTACTTATTTATCTTATAACTGGAAGTTTGTGCCTTTAGACCATCTTCCTCTGATTGTGCCTACCCCCACCCTCCACTTACAGTAACCATAAATCTGATCACTCTTTCTATGAGTTGGTAAGGTTTTGTTGTGTTTTAAGCTTCTACACATAAGTGATATTATACAGTATGTGTCTTTCTTTAACTTATTTCACTTATTTCACTTTCAATTTGTATTTCCCTAATGACTAGTGATATTGATCATCTATTTATATACCTGTTGGCCTTTCATATATCTTCCTTAGAAAATATCTGTTCAGGTCCTTTGCCCATTTTGTAATTGAATTATTATTTTGCTATTGAGTTTTAGGAGTTCATTATCTATTTTGAATATTAACCCACTATTAGATAAATGGCTTGCAAATGTTTTCCTTCCATCCCATATGCTGTCTTTTCATTTTGTTGATGGTTTCTTTTGCTGTGCAGAAGCTTTTTAGTTTGATGTGAATCCACTTATTTTTTCTGTTGTTGCTTGTGCTTTAGGTGTCCTATCCAAAAACCCTACCAAGAACTGTGTCAAGGAGCTTTATTCCTATGGATAGGTATTAACTGTTCTAAGTGTTTGATAGAATTCACCTGGGAAGCCATCCAGTCCTGACTTCTGTTTGTTGGGAGGTTGTTGGTAACCAATTGAATTTTGTTACTAATAATCAGTCTGTTTAGACTTTTCTATTTTTTTTCCTGATTATATGGAAGATTATATATTTATTTGTTTTATTAAGTATAGTTAACACACAGTGTTACATCAGTTGCAAGTGTATGACCCAGTGATTCAATAAGTTAATGCATTATGCTGTTTTCACCACTAGTAGTTACCATCTATCTCATTACATCATATTTACCATATTATTGATTGTATTTCTTATGTTCTGCTTTTTATTCCTGAGACTTACTCATTCCATGACTAGAGGCCTCTCTCCTTCACTCATTTTGCCCATCCTTCCACCCCTCATCTCTTTGGCAACCATTATCTTTCTATACTTATAGTTCTGATTCTTTCGTTTATTAATTTGTTAGACCCCATTTATGGGTAGAATCATATGGTATTTGTCTCTCTCAGTCTGACTTATTTCACCTAGCATAATACCCACCAGGACCATCCATGTTGTCTCCAATGGCATGATCCCATCCTGTTTTGTGGCTGAGTAGTATTCCATTGTGTATATATATCATATTCTCCTTATACATGGACACTTAGGTTGCTTCTGTGACTTAGCTATTGTAAGTAATGCTGCAATAAACATAGGGGTGCCCATATCTTTTCAAAGTAGTATTTGTGTTTTCCTTGAGTAGATACCAAATAGGGGAATTACTGGATCATATGGTATTTCTAATTTTAATTTTTGAGGATATTCCATACTATTTTCATAGAGGCTTTACCAATTAACATTCCCACCAAAAGTACAAGAGGGTTCCTTTTTCTCCATAGCCTTGCCAACACTTGCTGTTTCTTCTTTATCTTAGCCATTCTAACAAGTGTGGAGTGCTATCTCTTTTGGTTGTGCATGTATTTGCATTTTGATAAGTGATGTTAAGCATCTTTTCATGTGTCTGTTGGCCATCTATATGTCTTCTTTGGAAAAATTTTCAGTTCCTCTGCACTTTATTTATTTATTTATTTATTTATTTATTTATTTATTTTTTAATTGGAGTTCAATTTGCCAACATAAAGCATATCACCCAGTGCTCATCCCGTCAAATGCCCCCCTCAGTGCCCATCACCCAGTATACATGGAATATTACTCAGCCGTTAGATACAACAAATACCCACCATTTGCTTCGACATGGATGGAACTGGAGGGTATTATGCTGAGTGAAATAAGTAAATCAGAGAAGGACAAACATTATATATATATATGATATTAATCCTTTATTGGATATATCATTCAAAAATATTTTCTCTCATTCAGTAGGTTATCTTTTTGTTTTGTTGATGGTTTCCTTTGCTGTTCAAATATTTTTATCTTGATGTAGTTTAATAGTTTACTAGTAAACAATAGTTTACTTTTGCTAGTATGTTCCTTGCCTTAGAAGACATATCTTTAAAAATGTTGCCAGGGGTGATATTATAGAAATTACTCCCTGTGTTCTCTTCTAGGATTTTTATGGCTTCAGGTCTCACATTTAATCCATGTTGAGTTTTTTTAGTTTATGGTATAAGAAAGTGATCCAGGTTCATTCTTTTGCATGTAGCTGTTCGGTTTTCCCAAAACCATTTATTTAGCATCATTTAATGAAAAGACTGTCTTTTCTTCATTGTATATTCTTGTCTTTGTCATAAACTGACCCTATAAATTTCAATTTATTTCTAAGGTCTCTATCCTATTCTATTGATATGTGTCTATTTCTGTGCCAGTACCATACTGTTTTGATTACTATAGTTCTGTAGTATGTCTTAAAATCTGGTGTTGTGATACCTCCAGCTTTCTTCTTTCTCAAGATTGCTTTGGCTATCCAGGATCTTCTGTGGTTCCATACATATTTTAATATTATTTTTTCTAGTTTTGCAAAAAAATGCTGTTGGTATTTTGATAGAGATTGTATGTTTCTAAAAATTCATCCATTTATTACAAGTTGTCCAATTTGTTATATAATTTTCATAGTACTGTCTTAAAATCCTTTGTATGTCTATGGTGTCAATTGTTTCTTCTCTTTCATTTTTGATTTTCTTTTTTCTTTTTCTTTTGCTTTTATTTATTTATTTATTTATTTTGAGTTCCCTTTAATTTTTCATGAGTCTGGCTAAAAGTGTATCAATTTTGTTTGTCCTTTAAAGGAAGCAGCTCTTAGTTTTATTGATATTTTCTCCTGTTTTTTTTTTAATCTTCATTTCACTTATTCCTGCTCTGATCTTTACTATTTCCTTTCTTCTAACATTAGGAATTGTTTGTTCTTTTTAAAATTTCCTTTAGGTGTAGAGTTAGATTGTTTGAGATTCTTGTTTTTAGAAAGACCTGTATTGGTATAAATTTCCCTCTTAGAACTGCTGTTGCTGCATCCCAAATATTTTGAACCATTTTGTCTGCCCTTTCGTGTGTCCCTAGTCATTTTTATTTTCTTTTTTCACTTTTTTAAAATTTGTAAATGATTTCTGGTTTCATATTGTTGTGGTCAGAAAAATGTTTGGTATGATTTCAACCTTCTTAAATTTATTGAGACTTGTTCTGTGGCCTAATGTGTTCCATGGGTTCTTGAAACAGAGTGCATTCTGATGGTTTTGGATGAAATATTTATATATATTTGTTAAGTCCATCTGGTCTAATACATCATTCAAAACCACTGTTTCCTTATTGATTTTTCTCTGTGGATTGATCTATCCATTTATGTAAGTAAGGTGTTAAAATCCCCTACTATTACTGTTTTATGGTCAATTTTTCCCTTTGTATTAATTAATATTTGATTACATATTAGGCATTCCTGTGTTGGGTATATAAATATTTGTAATTCTATTCTCTTGTTGGATGGATCTCTTTATCATTATGTAATGTCCTTGTCTCTTGTTATAAACTTTCTTTTAATCTCTTTTGACTGATATAAACTTGCTACCTCAGGTTTGTTTGTTTTTTTCACTATTTGCATGGAAAAATTTTTCCATAGTTTCACCTTCTGTATATCTTTAGGCCTAAAGCAAGTCTGTTGTAGGCAGTATGCGGATGGGTCTTGTTTTTTTATCCATTCAGTTACCCTGTGATTTTGATTGGAGCATGTAGATTTAAAGTAATTATTGATAGATGTGTGCTTATTGCCCTTTTGTTAGTTGTTTTCTAGTTGTTTTTATAGTTTCTTTTCTTGCTTCCTTCTTCCCTAGTGATTGATGATGTTTTTAGTGTCATACTTGAATTCCTTTCTCTTTATTTTTTTTTGTATCTATTAAAGGTTTTGGGTTTGTAGTTATCATGAGTTTCATACATAATGTCCAAAGTATATTGCAGTGTATAGTAAGTTGCTGAAGTTCAAACACATTCTATATACACGACATTCTTACTCCTCCCCCCATTTTGTGTATGTGATATTTTATATCTTTATTTTGTAAATCTCATAATATTTTAGATACAATTGATTTTACTGCTTTTGTCTTACAGCCTTTATAGTAGCTTTATAAGTGATCGTTCTGCTATATTTACTTATGTTCGCTTCTGCCTGGGAATTTTTTTCTTTCCATATTTTTCTCCTAAATATGGTCTTTACTTGTCCAAAAAAAAAAAAAAATATTTTTAGCATTTCTTGTAAGGCTGGTTTAGTGGTGATGAACACTTTTCACTTTGTTTATCTGGGAAACTTCATTTCTCTTTCAATTCTGTATGATATGCTTGCCTTGTAAAGTATTCATGGTTGTATTGTTTTCTTTCATCACTATCAAAATATGGTGCCACACTTGTCTGGCCTGCCAAGTTTCTAATGAGAAATTTGCTGATAGTCTTGTGGGGTTTCTCTTTTATGTAAATAATCACAATTCTCTTGCTGTTTTTTTTTTTTTTTTTCCTCTTGCTGCTTTTTAAGATTCTCTCTTTATCCTTAATCCTTGACACTTTAATTATTATGTGCCATGGTTTGGACTTCTTGGGGTTCATTTTGTTTTGGGCTCACTGTGCTTTCTAGACTTGGATGTCTGTTTCCCTCCTCAGATTAGGAAAGTTTTCAGCTATTACTTCTTCAAAACATTTTTTGCCCTTTTCTTTCTCCTTCATCTGAGACTCCTATGATTGCCAATGTTATCTTGCTCAATGTCCCAGTAATCCTTTAACTTATCCTCATTTTTTATTAATTCCATTTTGCTGTTTAGCTTGGGCACTTTTCAGAATCTTATCTTTCAGAACACTGTTTTGTATTTTCTAATCTGCTGTTGATTCTCTCTAGCATATTTTTCATTTTAGTTATTGTACTCTTCAACCTTGATTCTTTTTTATATGTTCTATTTCTTTGTAGAAGTTCTTAGTTCATCCACTATTCTTTCAGGTCCAGTGAGCATCTTTAGGACCATTACTTTGAACCCCTTATCAGGTAGACTACTTATCTCTCTTTAGTTTTTATTTCCCAAAGTTTTGTCTTTTCCTTCCATCTGGAGGATATTCTTCTATCTATCTTTTCATGTTTGACTTTCTGTGTTTGTTTCTATGAGTTGGGTGAAATAGCTTCTTAGTCTGAAGGAATGGCTTTGTGTAGAAAGGCCCTTTGTATAGCCTGCATGTCCTGGTGGCTTTGGTGGCTGCCTAGAACTCTAGTGAGCATGGGTTGGAGATCTCTAGGCACTCATTGTCTAGGCCACTGTGGTGGTACAACTAGAGCTGAACCAGGTTTGGGCTTGGAGTGGCCCCAGGGCATTCTTCACCAAGGCCACCCTGGTGGGATGCCCAGAGCCGAATCTGGCATAGGCCAGGGATTCCCAGGGTGCTCTTCAATGGGGATGTCTTGGGGATTAGCTGGTGCCAAAGTGGGTGTGGGATAGGGATTCTGGGGATCTCCATGCAGGGGGAACCCTGGCAAGATGGGTGGAGCTCAGGGAGGTGGGGAGATGGCTGGACCTGATGTGGGGTAGGGGTTTGCTGAGGCAATAGGCTATCCAGGGCACCAGGAACCTGCTCCCATCCACACTATTCAGGTGGAAGGGGGAACAATGGTACTCAATAGACCTCTGACTTCATAGAGTTATCCCACAGTTTGGCAGATGCTCAAGAGTTAGTGAATAGGTTTCCTTCACTTTAGTCTGCTTCCCCCTTTGAAACATTTTTTTTTCCTGTGCCCCAGGGCAGGTGAATCTGTCTGCAAGTACCTTAGTACTCTCCCTCTCCATTGCAGTTCACAGCACGAAGTGTGGTATTCTTATTGTTACCATGTGGCCATCTCTTCTGCTGTTCTCTATGTCATCTCTCTATTCCTTGTTAGGAAGAAGGTGTTCAGTCTTCCCTCTGTTATTTAGGAAGAACTGCTATATGTAGGGGCAAATTCAGTGTGCCTGTGGTAGTAGGTGAGTTCTGGGTTGTTCTATGCTGCCATCTTGTTCCTGGGTTCTATATCTTCTTTTAATATAGTCCTTTATTACTATGAACTACTCTCATAGAACTAACTTTTGTTGCATGCCATAATTTCTGGTATTTTTTTCCTCCATTTTTTGTTCATCTCAGGAAACTCTTATTTCTCCTTTAATTTCTTATTTTATCTGTTGGTTGTTCAGGAAAGTATTGTTGAATTGGCATGCATTTGTGAATTTTCCTGTTTTCCTCTTATTGGTTTCTGGTTTCATTCCATTATGGTCAGAAAAGATACTTGGTATGATTTCAGTCTTCTTGACTTTGCTTACCCTTGTTTTGTGGCCTAACGTGATATATTTTAGAAAATGTTCTATATATACTTTAGTAGAATGAATTCTGCTGTTGTTGGATGAAAAGTTCTGTATATGTCTGTTAGATCTATCAGATCTATAGTGTTTTTCAAATTCACTGTTTCCTTATTGATTTATTGTCTGGATGATCTATCCATTGGTGAGGGTGGGATATTATAAGTCCCCAACTATTACTGTATTATTTATTTCTTCCTTTTAGCTGTTTTTGATTTATATATTTAAGTGCTGTGATATTGAGCACATAAATATTTATAGTTATATCTTCCTAATGGATTGATCTCTTTATCATTATGTCATGCCCTTTGTGTTTTCATTTTTTTAATGTGTTTTCATTTTTTTAATTCAATTTTAGGTGAAAGTCTATTTTAACTAAGTATAACTACCCCTGTATTTTTCTGGAAGTCAGAGTACCATTTGCTTGAAATGACATTTGATTCTCTTTATTTTCATTCTATGTGTGTCTTTAAGGCTAATTTGTTATTTGTAGGTAACGTATTATTGAATAGTTTTTATTTTTAAATCCATTTAGCCATTCTATGTCTTTTTATTGGAGAATTTAATCTGTTTACATTTAAATTAAGTGATTGATAGGTAAAGACTTAACATTGCCATTTTGTTTTCTGTTTTATAAATCTACTCTTCCTTGTTTCTTGTCCTACTGTCTTTTTCATGTTTTGATGTGTTTTGGTACAAATATTCTTTGACTTCTTTATCATGTTCTTTTGTCTAATAGTTATAGATTTTTCCCTCTATGAGGCTTACATAAAATATCTTAAAAATTATAATAACCTATTTTAAGCTGATAAATTTTATAGATTTCTAAATCTTATACTTTTACCTGTCCCTCCTATTTTAGGTTATTGCGACAACAATTTACATATTTTTATATTTGTTACTAATAAAAGATTATTGTACCTATGGTTATTTTTACAATGTTTGTTCTTTATTTTTTAAACTATAGTTGTCAGTGAATATGTACCACCATTATCTAATTACATAATCTTGAACTATATATTTGTGTTTTTACCATTCCAGTGAGTTTTATGATACCTTTTTTATGTTATTAAGAAGCTAATTAGCATCCTTTTATTTCAACTCAAAGAACTTTCTCTAATTTATCTTGTAAAATGGGTCAAGTGGTAATGAACTCCCTCAAGTTTTGTTTATTTAGAAAAGTCTATTTCTCCTTAACTTTTAAAGAACAGCTTCCCTGGGTACAGTATGCTTGGTTGGCAAATATTTTCCTTCAATATTTTGAATATATCATTCTATTCTCTTCTGCTCTGAAGTGTTTTGGTTAAGAAATGTCAATAATTTGTGGGGGTTCCCATGTATGTAACTTTTGTTTTATCCCACTGTGTTTAAATTTGTTTGATTTTTGACAATGTTATTACAATGTGTCTCAGTGTAGTCCAATTTAGGTTCAACCTATTTGGGGCCTTTGGGCCTTGTAGACCTGGATGTCCATTTCTCTCCCCAGATTTAGGAGGTTTTTCACCTTTAAATATAATTTCTTAAAATCTCTTCTTCTCTTCTCCTTGGAATTCCCATAATGGGAATATTGTTTCTTTATATTGTGTTCTATAATTCTCATAGGCTTTCTTTATTCTTTTTTTGTTCTGCTTCTTGGACTGGATAATTTTTAATTTTCTGTCCTCTACGTCACTGACTTGTCTGCATGGTCAAGTCTGCTTTTGAAACTCTACTGAATTATTCAGCTTAATTAACCTATTTTTCAACTCTAGAATTTCTATATTTGTGTGTTTATGGCTTCTGCTTTTGTTGAACTTCTCATATCATTCAAGTAGTGTTCTAATTTAATTTATTTGACTGTATTTTCTTGTAGTTCCCTAAGCTTAAGATTATTCTGTATTCTTAGTCTAACAATTGACCTTCATTTCTTTTAGAACAATTTTAGAGCTTTATTAGTTTCCTTTGGTGGTATCATATTTTCCTGGCTTTTTGTTTTATTCCTTGTATTTGTATCTGCTCATTTGAGTCATTAGATTTCTCCTCCATGTATTTTAGTTTTGCTGAAAAGACAGAGACAGATCTTCCCCAGCCAGTTCATGTCTGCCAGTAATGTCTATGGCAGGTGGGACCTGTTATTACCCTATTTTGGGGGGAGGCAACTGTTTAAGATTGAGGTCAAGGATGCGTGACTCTGTCACTGGCTGAAAACTGTTGTATGTATCTTGGTTCCCTACTCAGGTGAGGTTATAGGATGGTTGTGTGGATTTTTTGGTCAGGCTTATTAGGTACTTGGGACTAGGTACTATATTCAGTAGTAGATGGAGCTATGAATTAGCTTTTCTACCTTGACAAGGACTTAGGACCTGAATGGACTATTTGGGAGACCCATATCACATAAGAGTGTGCACTGAATTCCCTCATTAGGTGAGGCCATTAATTTTGTTCTGTAGAAAAGGAAAGTCATGAACTGTGCATTCTGTTCACGTGCCAATGTAGGCAGGGATGTTAGGTTGGCTATACAATGTCCCATATGCTTCAGTTAGTTTCCCTAGTCTGGCAGGCTAGAGGCTATATTCAGCAATGAGCATGGCTCTAAATTAGTTTCCTTGCCAAGACAATGGGAGCAGCAGTTCTAAAGCCATTAAAGCTCTTTATCTTTTTTAAAAAAGATTTTATTTATTTACTCATGAGAGGCACAGAGAGAAAGAGAGGCAGAGACACAGGACTAGGGAGAAGCAGGCTCCATGCAGGGAGCCCGACGTGGGACTTGATCCGGGGTCTCCAGGATCAGGCCCTGAGCTGAAGGCAGCGCTAAACCGCTAAACCGCTGAGCCTCCCGGGCTGCTGAACTCTTTATCTTATCAAGATGCCTTGCCCTAAATTTCCTGGCCAAACAGGTTCACTGTTTTATTCTGCAAACTACTGGCTTGCCTGCCCTTCTCTTAGCACAAGTGCCACTAAGCAACACAGCTTCTAGGTGTTATCAGCCCTTCTACTCAGATTGGGCTGGGAGCCACAGCAGTTGGGCTGTGTCTTAGCATTTCTCCTACACCCCTCAACCATGGCAATGAACAATCTGTTCTCTATTACTATAAGTCTGATGATTTTAGATTCCACATATAAGTGAGATCATGCATTATTTGTCTTTTGCTGACAGGCTTATTAACATAATGCCATCAAGGTTCATCCATCTTGTGGCAAATAGCAAATTTCCTTGTTTTTATATGGTAAAATAATATTTCCAGTGTGTGTGTGTGCATAATACAGATCAGTAGGCATAACACATTTGGCTATGGAGTCGGGTTACACAAGTGGCATCAAAAGCACCTAGTGCAACAGCACTACAAAGTTCAGGGTTTATTAATGCACTTATAACTGAGTTACGGGCCAATCTGGAATATGGAAGAGATGATGTTAGAGCAACCCATCTTTTGCCTACTCCAGTGGACCCTATTTTCTGGAACCATCAAAAGTCTTTCTTGGATTGGTGAACTTGTTACCTGTTTATGAGCTGATAGTCAATCAAAGCAGAATATTCTATTTGTGAAGTTCCATCAAATGTTATTGATATAATAGACTTAGAACTTTGAAATCAGAAGCTAAGATCTGTTCTTTATTCAACTATGAACAACCACACATCTTTGGTCTAAGTGTCCCAGTAGTCTTCTATTTGCTGCCAAATAATTTGCTAGATTTACAACGTCAGCATAAAGACAAAAGTCAAATAACTTTCTGAGGAAAAGTTTGTATTTTATTCTTGCTTTTTAATAAGTTTTTCTTGGGCAATAAATGTATTTCATTGTAAAAAAAATTACACATTCCCTTTATCCACATTTCCTTTATCCATTCATCATCCATCAACACACACTTAGGCTGTCTCCATGTCTCGGCTATTATTAATAATGCTTCAGTGAACATGAAGGTTTAGATGACTTTTCCAGAAGCTGTTTCATTTCCTTCAGGTATATATCCCAAACCCTGAGATCATGACCTGAGCCAAAGACAAATGCTTAACCAACTGAGCCACCTAGGTCCCCAAGCTTATTCTCTTTTGACTTGATACTTGTGTGTGGTATAAGATAGAGAGCCAGTTTCATTCCTTTGTATGTGGATGTCCAGTTTTCCCAACACAATTTATTGAGGAGACTGTTTTTTTCTCATTGTATATTCTTGGCTATCATGTAAAAAATTGACTATGTGAATTTGTTTTATTCTGATCCATTGATCTATATTAGGTCTGAATTTATGCCAGCACCATACTATTTTTAATTACCATGGCTTTGTAATATAGTTTGAACTCAGAAAGCCTGATGCCTCTGCCTGATTTCTTTTTCTTGCCAAATTGCTCTGACTAGGACTTCCAGTACTGTGTTGACTAGAATGGTGAGAGTGGACACCCTGACTTATTTCTAGTCTTAGAGGCACACTTTTAGCCTTTTACTCTTATAATGTTTGCTGGGGGCTTCCCATATATGGCTTTTATTATATTGAGGTACGTTCCTTCTATATTTAATTTGTTGAGAGTTTTTTTTTTTTTTAATCATGGATGGATATTGAATTCTGTCAAATGCTTCTTCTGCATCTACTGAAATGATATGATTCCTTATCCTTCATTTTATTAATGTGGTACATTATGTTGATTGATTTATAGATGTTGAGCCATCTGTGAATCCACGGAATGAATTGCATGTGATAATGATGTATAAACTTTTTATATTTTTAAAATTTTTAATTTATTTATTCATGAAAGACACAGAGAGGCAGAGGCAGATGCATAGGGAGAAGCAAGCTCCCCGTGGGGAGCCCGATGCGGGACTCAATCTCAGGTCCTCAGGATCATGTCCTGAGCCAAAGGCAGATGCTCAACTACTGAGCCACTCAGGTGCCCCTGTATAATCCTTTTAAACATATTACTGAATTTGGTTTGCTAATGTTTTGTTGAGGATTTTTAAATCTGTGATCATCTGTGATATTGGCCTGAAATTTTCTTTTTCAGGGGGGTATTATCTGATTTTGGTATCAGGGTAATGTTGGATTCATAAAATATTTCCTTTTTTTTTATTTGCATTGTCTGCACATTTAATCACTTTAAAACCTCTAATATTATCTCATGTCCATTAAATAGAACCAACTATTCTGGGTCTGTTTAAATTATAAGAGAAAAAAATCACTGGACACCAACCCAGTATCAGAAAATTAGTGAAGCTGGCCCCAAGGGTGAGGAAAGGGGGATGAGAAAAGAGAGGACACCCATGGGCAGGTGGCTGGGTGCTAGGAAAGACTAAGAAAGATAAAGAAAAGGAGGCTCTCAGATGACAGAGTACTGATTGTGCTAATGGAAGAAATGTAAAAGGCACATCAGAAGGAGATTTGAGGAGCAAAATAGGTCAATGCTTTCTTCACCAGGGCACAGTGTTAGAGGGGCCTCAATACCAACACCTCCACCCCTAGCCCTTGAAAAACCAGTCCCCCATGAGTCCTTCACACCATGAGCCCCATCTGAAACATGGATGATAGGTTGCCCCTCCCACTGTGATCCCCTTTCCAAGGGCTCAGCTGGCTTGCCTGTCTGCCTCTTCAGGACTTGAGACTAGTTATTCCTTACTCCTCATCAATATGCTGCAGCCACATACACCTCAGGGCCAGAGTAGTGGGGGGGAATAGCAGAGTGGACAGTGGGTGTGGGAAGGTGGATCATCCATTTACCCACCTTTTAATGGGCTACCCCCATTAAAAATACAAAAGAAAAGGGTCATTTGAGTGGCTATTAGGCATCTGACTCTTGATTTTAGCTCAGTTCATGATCTCAGGGTCCTGGGATCAAGCCCCACATCAGGCTCTGTGCTCAGTGGAGAGTCTGCTTAAGGATTCTCTCCTTCTTCCCCTGTCCCTCTCCCTAATCACTCTTTCTCCTTCTAAAATAAATATTTTAAAAATATTTTAAAAATCAACATATACAGTGAAGTATCACAAAATGAAAATATAACCTCCCTGTGATCCTCACACCATCCCTCCTCACCAGCCACTCATTGTTTCTGGGACTGTAAATGTCAGCCCAGGCAGCTCTGAGCTCTGAAAACAGAGTTGGACCCTGGCAGGAGGGGAGAGAGGCTGAGAAGGTAAGGTGGTCAGGACACCAGCATGAGGCTTGGTCAGGCCAGCCATGTTCAGCAGGCAGCCAGGTGAGCAAAGAGACAAACACTACCATGTGTACACGTTTACCCTGGAAGCACCTGCTTTGCCTTGTCCTTCCTCTGATCGCTGTTTCCTCCTCAGGCTCACCAGAGATGGGGTTCAAGATTGGAGATACTAAAGATCTTGGAGAGGTGGCCTTCTCCTTCAACCTCCTAGGCCAGTCTCCCTGCTGCCTAGATGAGGAGTGGGGGAACCATTAGTGCTTTAGAGGGACAGAACAGAATAGGGGCAAGAGCTGTAGCTCAGGTCAGGAATCCTGAAAAAGAAGGACTGATCCTTTTCACTCCTCAGGGAACTCTGGCTGGTCCCCTGGACCTTGGAAAGCTGCCCTAAATGTTCTACTCCTTTCTCCACATGAAGGGGGTCCTACAGGTGGGACGAGACCCTCCCTTTCCCCCAGCTGCTCCTGGGGCCCTGTCTCAGGCTATCCAAGGGTAGGATGGGAAGCAGTCAGTGGCCCTCTTGCCTCCTAGCTGGGGTCAAAACCCAGTCCCGAGATAAACAAACAACAACAACAACAACACAACACTTTGATGAATTAAAAAATACCCAAGGAGTGAGACGGGCTTGAAGGGCCAGGCATAGGTACTCATGGTCAGGGATAAAGGTGGTCCTCTTGCTCTGGCCCTCTGTCATCCTCTTCTGAGTCAGATGGGCACCCTTCCTTCCAGGCTTCAGGGGGCAGCCCCTTGTAGGAGATGAGGCTACAGTCTACAGTGTACACATTCACCGCCCCCCCCCAGAAGCTGAAGCTACAGTGCTGTTGTAGGACCACAAAGACAGTGATGAAGACTAGTATGCCTCAGGCAAATATGAGAGCAGCAGCCCTGCTGTTTGCCCTTAGCCAACACTCCACCTCTACCTCCTGGGGTGGCTACTGCTCAGGAATTCAAGGGTGCTCTGGCTCTACTGGGAACTCATCTGCTCCACAGGGTTGAGGGAGGCATGGCAGGGACAACTGAGGCAGCCTGTAGGGGCCAGCCCTGGCACATGGCACGCAAGGTGTGACATGGGGCACAGATGCTGGCCTGCATGATCTCCACATCATTCTCAGTGCTACTGACTGGAAATATGTCTTGAACTCTAGGGAGGTGTGTGCAGGCTCTCAGGGCCATGACATCCAGCACAAAGGTGAACTTAGTGTCCCATAGTTGTTGGCTTTGCTGGTGTCTTCAGTCTCCAGGACCCACTTGCCAGAAGACTTCTCATTCCAGGAATGGATTACTATGAAGACCCAGTTCTTAAACCCATCTGTGGAGTAATTGTCTGACATGGCAGCCAGCAAGGTGGAACAGGTGCCTGTAGGGCTGACCAGTTGGACAGCCAAGTAGCTATGGCGATAGTTGGAGAGGGTGAGGTGGAACTGTGCATGCTCCAGTTGTGTGCTGTGGCTGAGCTCCCCCAGGCAGGCAGGGACAGTCTTTTGTACCTCCAGTTGTTACCTAATGTACTTAGACACAGTGAAGGTGTCCATGATGCACTTCCTCTGTGGGACCACTGCCATCCAGTTCTAGGCCAGGCTCACCACAGCCCTTGTCCAATATTCTGTACCATATGAATTGCTCACCTTTGGGCCCACACCATTGCTGATGCAATCATTAGCAATGAGGTAGGCTGACTTTGAAGTCTCACCAGGTGAAGCTCTTTCTGGCTTCCAAGATGAGAATGATGGTGCCAGCTGCCAATGGGGCAGAGGCCTACATCCCTGTGTGAGACTCTGTACACTTCTGAAGATCCTAGAAGCATCCCCTATCTGCTTCTTGCTCTGGTTGCTATGGCTATAGGTAGTGGCCAGTGTGTACAAGCTGGCTTTGCTATACCAGAACACATTGCCAAGCTTTGTGGTGCTGCTGAGGGACAGCATGTAGATATCAGTTACAATTAGACTTGTCATGCTCTTGGCCCTCATTTCCCAAGGCCCAAAGATGAAGCCCATCCTCTGTGGCTCTGGCTAACTTCCCCCAGAAGTCGGCCTCCTCAGTGAGATAGTTGGGTCCATCCATGGGCTTGCCGTCAATACTCGGGGCCCTAGCTGGCATCATAGATGCGGATGTGGTTGGGGTTCAGTCTTAGGGGGTGTGCTCCTATCATGTCTATCATCTCACCATCCAACATGTGTACCTCCCCGATGCAGGCATTGTAGTCTACACCTATGCCACAGATACTGTTGTTGGCCACCACAGCCTCCTGGCCCGTATACTGTGTGCCATGCCAGTTGTCATTCATCTGTGTGCACTAAGACTGGAGGTCAGGGCAGCCCGGGTGGCTCAGTGGTTTAGCGCCACCTTCAGCTCAGGGCTTGATCCTGGAGACCTGGGGGTCGAGTCCCACATCAGGCTCCCTCCATGGAGCCTGCTTCTCCCTCTGCCTGTCTGTCTGTCTGTCTCTCTCTCATGAATAAATGAATAAATTAAAAAAAAAAAAAAAAGACTGGTGGTCAGGGTCCTGGTCATTGACATTGAAGCTGGCCCCAGGATCATAATTACCTGCCAAGTCTGGGTGGTTCTTCTCGATTACATCACCCAGAATGGAGACCACAATGTTGTACCCCTGAATGCAGGCCTCCTTCATGTTAAGGTTGCCCTGGGTGATGCCAGACAGGTACCACTGCTGCTGAAACTTGGTGTTCCTAGGCTCCTGGTATGCATCCCTTTGGGTCCTTTGCTTTGCCACCAGCTGCTCCAGCCACTGTAATTGAGGCTCCCTCCAGAGTCTACGGTGTTCCAGATGGTGAGGCAACAGGGACTGCTTTGTCACCTCTCAGTGCCAGAAGTGGTAATAGTTGTGAATATCTGGCACAGGATGAAGAAGCCATTCTTATGTGCCAGGCTGTCTGCTGCAGCTGGACCTTCTGGAATGCTTGCTTACTCAAGTGTTGGTATAGACCTTCTAGTCACAGGCATGGCTGCCACCAGGACCAAGGCACCTGCTGAAGCAAACCAGGGCCTCAGCTTCATGGTGGAGACAGGTGGCCAGGACCCCGGAGCCCTGGGACTCCTTGGTCATAGGGACTAGGTTCTCAAGTGCTTCCTCATTGCCTGTGCCCTGGGTGCTTACTGGCAGAACCATAGGGTGGAGCAAGGTGGGGCTGTGAAGAGTTGGAGGGCGGTCGGCTGCAAGGAAGTCAGGGGCTGGGGATAAGTTTTCCAGGTGAGTGCTGTGGTGGTTCCTGTGCCCCTGGTGAAGTAAAGAGCACTACTGTAGGCGGGGGTGGTGTGTGCTTAGCATCCTCCCTTGCAAGGGACCAGTGTCACCACAGAGAGGCTAGGCCGGTGGTTTCCACACAGCCAGCCACCAGTGCAGGGTGGGCTTGGGCTAGAGCTCCAGCTCCTTAGCAGGTTCCTCCTCTGGTTTTTTGGAAGAGTTTTAGAAGAATTGGTGTTCATTCTTTTGTAAAAGTATGATAAAATTTACCAGGGAAGCCTGTGGTCCTGGACTTTCTCTGCTCAGTTTTTTGATTAATGATTCAATTTCCTTTCTAGTAATCCATCTGTTCAGACTTTGTATTTCTTTATGATTTAGTCTGGGTAGGTTTTATGCTTCTAGAAATTTCTCTGTTTCTTGTAGGTTGTCCAGTTTGTTGGCATGTAAGTGTACAAGGCAGTCTCTTATGATCATTTGATTATTTTGTGTAACAAATGATATACAGTAATGTCTCTTTCATTTCTAATTTTGTGTATTTCGATCTCTTTTTTCTTAGTAAATCAAGTTAATGGCTTGCCTATTTTTCTTGAATAAGCTCTTAGCTTCATGAATATTTTCCATTGTTTTTTGGTCTCTATTTCATTTATTTTCACTCTGACCTTTGTCGTCTTTTTTGTACTAAGATTTACTTTGTTCTCTTTTTCCCTAGTCTTTGAGGTACACAGTCAGATTATTTGAGCTTTTCCTTTTCCTTTTTCTTTTTTTTTTTAAGTCTAGCTGTTTATCACTGTGAACTTGCCACAGAACAGCTTTTGCTGGATCCTATTCGTTTGGAATATTGTATCTGCATGTTTGTATCAAGATATTTTTTCTCATTATTTGTTCAGTAATATGTTGTTTTGTCTCCACACGTTAATTTCCAGTTTTATTTTTCCAAATGACTTCTAGTGTTATACCATGGTGTTTGGAAATGATGCTTGACGTGATCTCTATCTTCTTAAATTTATTAAGACTTATTTTATGGCCTAATACATCATCTTCTGGAGAATATTCCATGTACACTTGGAAGAGTGTGTATACCACTGGTTCTGGATGGAATGTTTAATAAATATCTGTCATGTCCATTTAATCGAATGTGTCATTTAAAGCCATTGTTTCCTAGTGATTTTTTGTCCATTGCTGAAATGGGGTATTGAATTATTCTGCTATTATTGTATTGCTATTTATCCCCTCAGGACTGTTGATATTTGCCATATATATTTAGGGTCTCCTATGTTTTCTGAGCCTCATGTTGATTTTTCTATTTGATTTTTAAGTATTATCTTTTATAAAATCTTTTAATACTATGTACCAATATTTCATATTTTTTTTTATTAAGGTCTAACTTAAAGTATACTCTGTTCCCTAAATTTGACAGTTGTTGTCTAGTAATACCATGATAATCAAATGTTGAAAATTTTAATTCCCCCCAAAGTTTCCTAGTATCACTTTGCAATCAGTTTGACCCCCAACTCCCAGCCCCTGGCAACCAGTGATGTTTTCAGTTTCTATACTTTTGCCTTTGGCAGAATGTCACATAAATGGAATCATGCAATGTAAGTTTTGGGTCTGGCTTCTTTTACTTAACAAAATACATTTGAAATATACTTATCTTGTTACTTGAATAGTTTTTCTTCCCTTTTATTTGTAAGTATTACTATCATACAAATGTTCCACAGTTAATTATATATTTGTCAGTTGAAGGACATAAGTGTTGTTTTTTGTTTGAGGAAATAAAGCTGCTGTAAACATTCAGATGGGTTTTTGTCTGAATGTGTTTTCATTTCTTCTGAAGAATACCCAAGAGTGGGATAGCTGGATTATATGATACATATGTTTAACTTTATAAAACATTGGAAAACTGTCTTCTAAAGTGGCTGTACCACTTTAGTTTTCCACCAACAAGGTATGAATATTATCTTCATCTGTATTGTTAGTTATTTGCTTTTTGCTTATTTCTCATTTTAGTCATTCTAATAGCTACATAGTGGTATCTTATTGTGGTTTTATTATGCATTGTCATAATGACGAATAATGTTGAGTATCTTTTCATAGGCTGATTTTTCATCCAGGTATCTTCCTTGGTAAAGGGTCTGTTTATATCTCTTGTCCATATAGTCAGTAAGGAGTTTGCTTTCTAAATGTTACACTTTGAAAATTCTTCATGTATTTTGATTACAAGTCCTTATCAGAATTGTGATTTGAACATTTTTACTTGAAGATCAAAAGTTTTTTATTTCTATAAATTCCAGTAGATCTTTTTTTTTCTCAAATGGATTGTGCTTTGTTACCATATCCAATAACTCTTTGCCCAGACCATGGTCACACAGATTTTCATGTACAAGTTCTTCTAGAAGATTTAGGGTTTTACATTTAAATTTATTTCTAAGATCTATTTTTAGTTAATTTTTGTTTAACTTGTGAGGTATCTGTTGAGATGTATTTCCAATTATAACAGGATTATTTGTTAAAAACCATCATTTCTCCACATAATTGTCTTTGCCCTTTTTGAAGAAATCAGTTGATTACATTCACATGGTTCTGTTTCTCAATTTTGCGTCCGATTTCATTGATGTGTTCCAATCTTTTCACCAATATTATTCTGTTTCTCCAACTATACCTTCAAATTAAGTGTTGAAATCAAGAACTGTGAGTCCCCTAACTTGTTCTTTTTTATATTTATTTGGACTATTTCTGTTTATTTGTTTTTTAATATAAATTTAGTATCAGCTGGTTGATATCTACCCAAAAAAAGCTTTCTGGAACTTTTGTTGGCATTGTATAGAATTGATAGATAATATTGGGGAAATTTTACATCTTAATATTGTCTTCAGATATATGAACATTATATATTCTTCTTTTTACTTAGATATTTTTAAATTTTATCCAGGTTTTTTTTTTAAGCTTTCAGTATACAGAATATATATAGACATCTATATATATATCAATCCATTGCTAGATTTGTACCTAAGTATTTCTATTTGTGTGTTACTTTTAATAGTTTTTTAGTTTGTTGTTGTTTTTGCTGGCATCTTTAGGTTCTTCCATGGAGTACTATGTCATCTGCAGATAATGATAGATTAACTTTTTTACTAAATTGAATGTCTTTTATTTCTCTTTATTGTCTGATTCCTGTAGCTAGGGCTTCTATATGTTCAATAGCAGTGATGAGAAGGAACGTCCTTGTCTTGTTCCTGACCCTAGAGGAAAAGTACTGTTTTTCACAATTGAGTGTGATATTAGCTGTTGATTTTCATACATGGCCTTTATTATATTGAGGTATTTTTCTTGTAAATCCACTTTGTAGAGAGTTTTTATCTTGAATGGCTGTTGAGTTTTTTCAAATACTGTATTCTGCATTGAGGTGATCATATGATTGTTACTCTTTGTTTTTTCATGTTGATCGATTTGCAAATATTCAGGCATCCCTGCATCTCCAGAACAAATCCCACTTGATTGTGGTGATTATCCTTTTAATGTTTGTTGCATGCAGTTTGCTAATATTTTGTTGAAGATTTTTGTATCTATTTTCATGTCATGTTGATCAATTTGCAAATATTCAGGCATCCTTGCATCCCCAGAACAAATCCTACTTGATTGTGAATTATCCTTTTAATGTTTGTTGCATGCAGTTTGCTAATATTTTGTTGAAGATTTTTGTATCTATTTTCATCAGGGATATTGGCTTGTACTGTTTCATTTGTTTGTTTTTGTAGTGTCCTTGTCTGATTTTGTTATCAGGGTACTGTCAGCCTCATAGAATGTATTTGGGAGCTTTCCTTACCCTTCTATTTTTTTTGAATAGTTTGAGAAAAATAAGTATTAACTTCTTTATGTGTTTGTTAGATTTCATCTGTGGGTTACAAGCCAGGGGTTTCCAAGGAGCCTTACACAGGGTGTACCCTGGCAGAGTAACTGGAACCAAAGCAGGTAAGACAGGAGGTCCCAGGGTATTCATCCTGGAGGTGCTCTAGTAATCCATCTGAACCTGAAGTTATGTGGACCTGGAGTATTTTGGGGTACTTTGTACCTGTATCACCTTTGCAAGATTGCTGGAGCTGTAGTGAGCACTGACCAGTGGTATCTTGGTGTGCAGCCTTGGTGGGATGGCTGGGGCTGGGATTCACAAAGCAGTAGGGTGGCTAGACATGAGAACCCTGCTCTCATACACACCATCAAGGTAGAGAGGGAATATAAACCATGGTATTCAGCAGCCCTGATGATCCAGAGAGAACTCTAGCAGCTCCCCTGCTACTGTTTGGCAGGATTCTAGTGTTCATTCCTTTGTATTTGAGTGCTCTTTTAAACAGCAGCTGTTTTTCTTTGCCCAAGGACGGATGAATCTACTCACAGACCTTTAGTATTCTCTCTCCACTGCATTTTGTAGTATTGGAGGTGGGAGTTTCCTTTGTTAATATGTGTCCAGATCTCCTGACCTTCTCTTTGTGGTTTCTCTCTCTTTCCTTGTCAGAATCTTTTCAGTCAGCCATCAGTTTTTCTTCAGGAGGAATTGCTTTAGAAATAAATAAGATTTGGTGTGTCTGTGGAGGAGGTGAATTCAGTGTTTTCCTGTTTCCCCATCTTGGACCCTTTCCCTCTCATTAAAAAAAAAAAAATCTGGTTGGGGATCCCTGGATGGCTCAGTGGTTTAGTGTCTGCCTTTGGCCCAAGGCGTAATCTTGGAGTCCCCGGATTGAGTCCCACATCAGGCTTCCTACATGAAGCCTGCTTCTCCCTCTGCCTGTGTTTCTGCCTCTCTCTCTCTCTCATGAATAAATAAAATCTTTAAAAAAAATCCTGGTTAGAGAGTTATCATTTTTTGATCTCAGAAAACAGGCTTTCTCTTATTGATTATTCCTTGTTGTTTTTCAAAGTAATTGATTTCTTCTTTTATCTAAATTATCTTTCATTCAGCCATTTTGTGTTTAATTCATTCTTCCTTCTATAGTTTCTTAAAATAGCTTAGAGTACCAATTTGAGACTTCTTTTGCAATGTAAGTATCCAATGCTATACATTTCTCTCCTAATGCTGCTTTAGCTTTATCTCTAAAATTTGTATTTTCATTTTTGTTCCATTTAAAATATTTTTTAAAATTTCATTTGAGGCTTCCACTGTGATATTTTGCATTGAAGTTTCCTTTTTCTGAAATATTATTCCTCTAAATGTCCTTACATTTTTATTCATTTTTTTGAAGATTCTATTTATTTATTCATGAGAGACACACAGAGAGACAGAGAAACAGAGAGAGAGGCAGAGACACAGGCAGAGGGAGAAGCAGGCTCCACATAGGGAGTCCGATGTGGGACTCCATCCCAGGTGTCCAGGATTAGGCCCTGGGCTGAGGTGGCACTAAACCGCTGAGCCACCTGGGCTGCCCTCTTCATCATGTTTTTAAGTTATTAATCAAATGTGATCTTCCCAGTGATGTTGGCCATCTCATTCTATTTAACTTAACTTACTTACTTACTTATTTATTTACTTACTTATTTATTTGATAAAGAGACAGAGAGGTGGGGGGAAGGGGCAGAGAGAAACCCAAGCAGACTTTGTACTGAGCATGGAACACAATGCTGCTTGATCTGACAATTCTGAGATACTGACCTAAGCAGAAACCAAGAGTCAGATGCTTAATGGACTGTGCCACCCAGCTACTGCTAGTTTCCTTCTCTTTTAAAAGTGTTTTCTTTACATAATCTATCATCTTCTAGTTATTGTGTATTGGTCATTACCTGTCCCATATCAGCAGAACATAAATTTTAGAAAATCAGAATTTTTTTCCACTGAATCCTTAATTCCTGATAAGGAGCTTAATACATAGCAAATAATTAATAGTTATTGAATAATAGTTATTGAATAATTTTGTCTTCTGGAGCTATTCAGAAATTATTATTCTGATAACATATTCTAGACTTTTATTCTAATTTAATATATTTTTATAAATATTATATATGTAATTTAAATAGTATTTTAAAGATCAAATTTCATCTTTATAACAACTATTTTAAATATGAAGAAAAGTTCTTTTAATCCCTTTTACAGTTAAGAAAATGTAATCACCAAGAATAAAGCAATTCACACAATTCATAAAGTTAAGTATAGGGATCCCTGGGTGGCGCAGCGGTTTGGCGCCTGCCTTTGGCCCAGGGCGCGATCCTGGAGACCCTGGATCGAATCCCACGTCAGGCTCCTGGTGCATGGAGTCTGCTTCTCCCTCTGCCTGTGTCTCTGCCTCTCTCTCTCTCTCTCTGTGACTATCATAAATAAATAAAAATTAAAAAAAAAAATAAAGTTAAGTGTGAGCTAGAAAGTGGGATTTTAAAAGTTTATATTTATAAACTAGACCTTTAGAGCATACACATATATCCAGGCAGTAGTACACATGAGAATTGCAAATATGGACCCCAACAAACTTATATACATATTCATTATGTATGCATCCATAACAAAATTAATTTATGAAGTGATCTATGAAAATCTTTAACCATAAACAATATTAAATTCATTAATACTAAAACTAGACATGTCTAAATTTAAATTGTTTATAAATCATTGGCATCTATAGTTAGAGGAACATGCTGATACTCTTTTTTCAAATAAAATTTGAATAAAAACTTAAATATAGTTCACATTTCTTTAAGGAGTATTTTACAATGAGTGTATTATCATTTCAGTAGCCAGGCAACACTATGGCCTTGACATATTCTAACTCTCAAAACATAGCCAACGGCATGTTAATTCCCCTGAGACATTATTATTTCTAATAACCAGATTTCCAGAGTTACATTACCATTACAGAGCTTCATTAATATGTGGGATGTATTTAGCTCTCAGATAGCAAGATTTTACTAAAGTTTGTCAGATGTTCCCTTGTGTGTTTGGAAGAATAATGAGCAAATCAGAATATTTTTCCAAAATTATCTTCAATCTTTGCTAAATTAGCCTCTAAGAAAACAAAACAAAAAAAGAGTCATAGATAAAAATGTAAAATTATAGGAATGGGTTTCTCTACTATTTTAAATAGTGTTTCCCAGCTTAATGGAGCTTTGGAAATTTTTAACAGCAATTCAAAATTATGTGATCAACTCTTTTATATTTTTGGTAGAATGTTTGTTTTTTTCTGCTAAAAATGCTCCAAACAACAATCCTTCATAAATGCCAACTATTATCCCTTTCAATCATTTTTAAAAGTATGCAATTGTACCATCTTAAATTTATCCTTCTAAGGATTGTTTCCCAATTCCAAGTTTCTGCCACATACAAAATTTACCACATTTATCACAACTAAAATAACTACCTTGAAAGCCATGCCAAGATCTGGATAAATACTTGCAAAAGACTGTTTGTTTTAATCTTTATTAATACATACCAGAGAAATACTTAAAGAGAAATTTTAATAAGAAGCCATAGTAAATGAGACAGCAATTACTAGAATCTCAGTAACTCCTCATAGTGTTATCTTAAAAACAAATAAGGTAAAAATAAGGAGGAAAATGAAATTAATGGAAAGTATGACAAAACAAAGGGGAATGAAGAACTTTTTTTCAACACTTAGTTCTCCTACTTCACCTTAAGTTAGTCCTTGTCAACCACTTTGCTGGTTCCTCCTCATTTCCTAATCTCTAAAATATAGAGTCTCCCAGACTTTATTCTCTAAATCCTTCTATTTAACCATATAAGCTCTCCACATGATCTCAACAGGTCTCATGGATATAAATACCACTACATGCTATATGCTTCCAAATAATAACTCAAGTATATACTTACCTACTTAGCCTATTGGACAGTTCCACTAGGATATCCAAAGCCAAACTCCTGTTCCCAACCCATACACTTGCTCTTTGCCTTTCCATCTCAATATAGAATGATTCAACTTTATCTGTTTGACAGGAAAAAAACTCATATATACTTAATGGTCTCAATTATTTGTTTCTCTTCTGCCTGTCTTGCAATATAGTACCAAATGATGTATTTTGAAGATAGAATCAACATCAAGAAACCAATCTTCTTACTATCTATTCCAAGCCATCCTTCACTTGTATATGGATTAATCCAATAATCTTTAAATTGATCTTCCTGATTCTTCTTTTATCCATGTATAGTTAATTCTCAAAGAAGCAGCCAGAATGCCACTTCCAAAATTCCTTTCTGATCAAATCCCCCTTTGGCTAAAAACACTGCAGTGGTTTTACAGTCACTCAAAGTAAAAATCAGAGATTTTTCAGAGCTTTACACAGAAGTTCCTAAATCTTCCACATTCTGGCTCCCAACTATTTTCCACTTTATCTCCTACCACAGACCTGACACCACTGTACTTTGTTCAATATCACTTTAACTGGAGTTGTTCTTAAATATTATATGTAAAATAATGCTTCCCCACCACTCTGTATCCCTCATCGAGCTGTATTTGTGTTCTAAGCACTATTATCTCACTCTATAAAATTATTTATATTGCACCACTCCCCACTTCAATGTCAGAGCAAGGACTACTCTGTTTTGTTCAGTGTCTTGATAATTGCCCACCAAATTCACCATATTCACTGCATTAATAAATCTTAATAATGCTTACTTGTTTTTCCAATTCCACCAGGAGTCTAGGTTTTCCAAGATGTTACACGTTATTTTCTATATCTCATTCTAAATATCCCTTTATCATTTTATTACCACCATTCTCCTCTTCTGGCCCAAATCATAATCATTCTGCCCCCAGGGAATTTGCTTTGACCACATCATTCTACTATATCTTCATCCTCTTCCAGAATATTTGTCCTACCTTAATTGAAAAGACTAATCTTCTCTTCAACAGAACCCATTTGTTTTGCCTCATGCCACACACATCAGAAATGTAAGGTGGGGTTAGTTTCTCACCATCCACTGCTGTCTCCAAACCATTTATCTCCTTCTACTTATAAAATCTCTTCATCATTCAGTTAAGTTTATGACATTGTTTTTCCATGTTCTCTTTGTTTTTGTTTTGTTTTGTTTTATGGTCTTCCACAACCTATCTGCTCTCTTCTAGTCATATTAGTAAGATTTAGCACCTGGCTCATGAATAACATTTCTGTTCTTGGTGACTTTGTGTAATTAGACCACTTGGCCCACTTGCCTCTAAGACTCTTAACCTCTAGATCTCTATGACCTTTTGTTTCATTCCATTCAATTACCCTAATCCCATATTATAGCATGGGATTTTACTGCTAAAAATTGCATTGCTTCCAAAACCTTCAAATATAACTTATATTTTACTTATGTAAGTATGAGCTTTATTAATCATTTAACATTATTAGAGGCTCAATTTATTTCAAAAATTTACAACTTGCAAGCTCTCTTGTACAATCATGTGGAAAGGCTTGATCTTATGACCTGAGCTGAAATCAAGAGTCAGACTGAACTGACCAAGCAACCCAGGTGCCCATCATGATCACCCATTTCCATGTGTACTCAAGACTGCCTTGAAAACCTCATTATTTTTCTCTTGAACACCTGTTCTTAATCTCTAGGATGACTATTTATCACACTGTTCTCACATATCACCCTTCTTCTCATGCATCATTTTGAGCTTCTGAATTTGTATTTGAAATCCTAAGCAATTCAGAAATCTTCACATCCTAATTATATCATTTTCTATCACCAAATGTACAATACGTGTCTTCTTTCAATAAACAAATTACAATGCAAATTAAAATGGGCTGTGGACTCAGACTTTAACACCATAAATTATACATTGTCACTCCTAAACTGTCCAGGTCCCTTACTTGTTAGAGTAAACTACAGCTTACAAACAGGTTTTCTGCTGGTTGGTATACTCTCCCTTGTCATAAATGTTGTTCCATATTCCATTTTTTTCTGTATTTTCCCAACCAATTATTTCTAAAGAATGTTCCTAATTTACCATATTCTTAAACCTAACAGATGCTTCTCTATCCCACCATTTTTCTGGAACTCTTCTAGTGAAAATTTTGATGGTCTCCAGAACTCCAATTCTTTCATTTTTAATTTTTTTTAAGTTTTTATTTTAATCACCTGGTGCTCATCACAAGGAACTCCTTAACCTCATCACTTATTTCACCCATCTTCCCCACTACCTCTCCTCTAGTAACCATCAGTTCACTATGCTTACGAGTCTGCTTCTTAGTTTGCATCTCTCCCTCTTTTTTCCCTTTGCCCATTTGTTTCTTAAGTGCCACCATGAGTGAAATCATTTGGTATTTGTCTATGATTTATTTCACTTAGCATTATACACCCTATCCCCATCCATGTCATTGCAAATGGCAAGATTTCTATATTTTTATGGATGAATAATATTCCACTCCATTGATGGGTACACTTATCAATATTTATCCATTCATCAACCAATGGACACCTGGGCTAATTCCATAATTTGGCATTTGTAAATAATGCTGCTACAAACATAGGAGTGTGTATCCCTTTGAATTCATGTTTTTTCATTCTTTGGGTAAATATTCAGTAGTATGATTGCTGGATTATACAATAGTTCTATTTTTAGCTTTTTGAGGAATCTCCACAGTTTTCCAGTGTCTGCACCAGTTTGTATTCCCACCAATAGTGCATAAATGTCCCTTCTTCTCCAAATCCTCACCAACACCTGTTATTTTTTATGTTGTTGATTTTAACCATTCTGACAGCTGTGATAGCTCATTATAGGTTTAATTTGCATTGCCATGATAAGCGATATTGACATCCTTTAATATGTCTGTTGGCCATCTGTATGTCTTCTCTGGAAAAATGTCTGTTCATGTCTTCTGCCCATTTTTAACTGAATTGTTCATTTCTTGGGTATTGCGTTTTAGAAGTTCTTGATATATTTTGGATACTAACCCTTTATCATTTATGTCACCTGCAAATATCTCCTCCCATTCTGTAGTTGTCTTTTAGTTTTGTTTATTGTTTCCTTTGCTGTGCAGCAGCTTTTTATTTTGACAAAGTTCCAATAGTTTATCTTTGATTTTGCTTCACTTGTCTCAGGGGACCTATCTAGAAAAAAGTTGCTATGGCTGATGTCAGAGAAAATGGTACCTATGTTCTCTTCTTGGATTTTTATGGTTTCAGGTCTCACATTTAGGTCTTTAACCCATTTTGAATTTATTTTTGTATATGGTATAAGAAAGTCGTCCAGTTTTCTCAACACCATTTGCGGAAAATATACTTTTTTCCCATTGCATATTCTTTCCTGCCTTGTTGAAGATTAATTGACCATATTGTTGTAGGTTCATTTCTGAGTTTTCTATCCTTTTCCATTGATCCGTGTGTCTATACTGTATTGATCACTATAGCTTTGTAATATAACTAAAGCCCAAAATTGTGATGCCTCCAGCTTTGCTTGTCTTTTTCAAGATTGCTTTGCTATTTGCAATCTTTTGTAGTTCCATACAATTTTAGGATTGTTTGTTCTAACTCTGTGAAAAATGCTGCTGGTATTTTCATAGGGATTGTATTAAATATGTAAATTGCTTTGGGTTGTGTAGACATTTTAACAATATTTGGTCTTCTGATCCCTGAGCATGGAATGTCTTTCAATTTCTTTGTGTCATCTTCAATTTCTTTCATCAGTGCTTTATAATACAGGTCAAAGTACAGGTCTTTCACCTTTTTGGTTAGGTTTATTCCTAGGTATCTCATTGTTCTTCGTATAATTGTAAATGGGACTGTTTTCTTAATTCCTCTTTCTGCTAGTTCATTATTAGTATATAGAAATGCAACAGATTTCTTTATGTTGATTATGTATCCTACACAACTTTACTATTCATGTATCACTTGTACCAGTGTTTTGGTAGAGTCTTATGGCTTTTCTGTATATAGTAAGTAATCTGCAAATAGTGGAAGTTTTTACTTATTTCTTCCTGATTTGGATACCTTTTCTTTCTTTTTGTTTTCTGATTGCTATGGATAGGACTTTCAGTACTATGTTGAATAAAAGTGGTGAGAGTGGACATCTCCGTCTTGTTCCCGACCACAGAAGAAAAGCTCTGTTTTTCCACATTTAGGATGATATTAGCTGTGGGCTTTTCATAAATAGCCTTTATTATGTTAAGGTGTTCTCCTTCTAAAAACCTATTTTGTTGAGGGCTTTTATCACAAATGGATATTATACTTTGTGAAACACTTTATCTGCATCTATTTAAATGATTATAAGTTTCTTATCATTTCCCTTATTGATGTAATGTATCAGGTTGATTAGTTTGGGAATATTGCACCACCTCCATAACTCAGGTATAAATCCCACTTGATCATGGTCAGTGAAGTACTTTGTTGGCCATTTTTTGCATCTATATTCATCAGAGATATTGGACTATAGTTCTTTTCTTGTGACGTTTTATCTAGTTTTGGTATTAGGTAATGCAGGCTTCATAGAATGAATTTGGAAGTTTTTCTTCATTTTTTTTGGAATAGTTTAAGTATTAACTCTTTAAATATTTGGTAAAATTTGCCCATGAATCCAACTGGTCCTGGACTTTTGTTTTTTGAGAGTTTTTTGATCACTGATTCAATTCCTTTAAAAAATTATTTTATTTCTTTATTTTAAAAACAAATAGAGAATGTGTGCATGTGTGCTTAAGTGAGGGGAGGGGCAGAGAAGTGAGAGGAGGACAAGAGCCTGATACAGGGCTCCATTTTACAATGCTGAGATCATGATATGAGCCAAAACCAAGAGTCAAGATGCTTGGCTACTGAGCCACCCAGGTGCCCCTACCAATTCATATTCTTTGCTAATAAGTGGACTGGTCAAATTTTCTATTTCTTTCTGTTTTAGTTTCAGTAGGTTTTAGGTTTCTAGGAATTTGTTTCTTACAAATTGTCCAATCTGTTGGCATATAGTTTTTTTCAAAATATTTTCTTAAAATTGTTTGTATTCCTGTGGTGTTGGTTATTATTTCTCCTCTTTCATTTGTGATTTTATTTATTTGGGTCCTTTCTCTTTTTTTCTTGATAAGTCTGGATAGAGGTTTTTCAATTTTTTTAAAGAATAAGCTCCTGATTTTATTGATATGATCTATTATTAATTTAGTTTCTGTATCACTTATTTCTACTCATAAATATTGCCTTCTTTCTGCTAGTTTTAGGCTTTGTTTCTTGTTCTTTTTCTAGCTCCTTGGGTTGAGATTTTTCTTGCTTCTCGAGTTAGGCTTATATTGCTATAAACTTCCCTCTTAGAACCATTTTTGCTGTGTCCCAAAGGTATTGGACTGTTGCATTTTCATTCTCATATATTTCCATGTACTTTTTTATTTCTTCTTTTATTTCTTGGGTTCACTAATTCATTGTTTAGTAGCATATTACTTAACCTCCATGCATTTGTGGTCTTTCCAGAGCTTTTCTTGTGGTTGATTTCTAGTTTCATGGTGTTGTGGTCAGAAAAGATATGTGGTTATGAGACACAGTACAGAGGATCATAGAGGAAGGGAGGGAAAACTAAATGGAGAGTGATCAGAGAGGAAGACAAACCATGAGAAACTCTTAACTACGGGAAACAAACCAAGGGTTGCTGGAGGACAGGCAGGCGGGAGGAGGGGGTAACTAATTTGGTGATGGGCAATAAGGAGGGTATGTGATGTGATGAGCATTGAGTGTTATATGCGGCTGATGAATTATTGAACTCTACATAAAAAACTAAGGATGTACTATATGTTGCCTAATTGAATTTAAATTTAAAAAATAAAAATGTATGGTATAACTTTAATCTTTTTAAATTGCTTAAGGCTTGTTTTATGGCCTAATATGTGATATATTCTGGAGAATGTTCCATATATACTTGCAAAGAATGGGTATTCCTGTATTTAGCATGGAATATTCTGAATATATTTGTTAAATCCAATCTTGTACAGTATGTCACTCAAAGCCATTGTTTTCTTGTTTATTTTCTGTTTAACACCTCACTGATATCAGTGGACAGATTATCTAAGGTACCCTATTATTGTATTATTATTGACTTATATCCTTTATGTTTGTTATTAATTGTGTTATATATTTGAGTGCTCCTGTGTTGGTTGGATATTTACAATTATTATATCTTATTAATGGATTGTCCCCTTTATTATATAATATCCTTGGTCTCTTATTACAGTCTTTGTTTTAAAGTCTATTTTGTCCTATATAAGTATTACTACTCTAGCTTTCTTTTGATATCCATTTTATTATAATTGTTTCTCCATCCCCTCCCTTTGGATATGCAGGTGTCTTTAGGTCTAAAATGAGTTTCTTGTAGGCAGCATATAGATGGGTCTTCTTTTTAAATCCATTCTGTTACCCTATGGCTTTTGATGGAATGTATATGGACTAAGTGTTCCAAAGTAATTATTGATAGATATGCATTTATTGCCATATTATTATTTTGTGGTTGTTCCTGAAGAATTTCTCTGATCATTTCTTTCCATTCTTTCTTTCATGGTTTGCTGGTTTTCTTTAGTGGTATATTTGGATGTATTTCTCTTTATTCTTTACCTATTTATTAATGGTTTTGAATTTGTAGCTACCATTTGGTTTGCATATAACATCTTTTCCTTGTATTAGTCTATATTAAGTTGATGGTTGTTTAAATTTGAACCTATTCTTTATTCCTCTCTTCCCATGTTCTAGGTATATGGTGTCTTACTTTACATCCTTTTACTTTATGAGTTCCTTGACAGATTTTTTACAGTAATATTCATTTTTACTGCTTTTATGTTTTCTACCTTCATACTGTCATTTTTGGTATTTCCTTTCCACTCAAAGAGTCTTCTTCAATATTTCTTGCAGGGCTGAGTAAGTGGTCATAAATTCCTTTAATTTCTGTTTGAAGACTCTTTCTCTTTCATCCTACTCTAAATCATAGCATTGCTGGATAGGATATTCTTGGTCACAGGTTTTTCCCATTCAGAACTTTGAATATAGCATCACTAAGACTCCAATTCTTAACAGGTACATAAGCAACTTGATTTTACATACTCTCTTGTTCTTGAAATAATTTGTACTCTTATTCCTTGTGAGTTCTTACTTTGCTACTAGGTGGAGTTGTAATTATTTTCCTACTCCTGATCTCTGAATTCTAGACTGCTTAGTCTAGAGACTTTTCACTTCTTTCTATATAACCTGTCCTCAGAGTACTCAACTGATCCTGTTATTTGAAGTACTAATCCTAGGCAGCCCAGGTGGCTCAGTGGTTTAGCGTCTGCCTTCATCCCAGGGCGTGACCCTGGAGACCCTGGATTGAGTCTCACATTGGCCTCCCTGCATGGAGCCTGCTTCTCCCTCCGCCTGTGCCTCTGCCTCTCTCTCTGTCTCCTCTCTGTGTATTCTCATGAATAAATAATAAAATGTTTTTTAAAATAAAATGAAGTACTAATCCTATGCAGAGAAGTACTAATCCTATGCAGATAACTCTATTTCTCAAGGAAAGAACACTCAGTTAGATTATGGATGCATATCTAAAATGACATTTTACATACCACACACATTAAAATTAGCATATCTAAGACATATTCACTATTTTTTACCTCAGTTTCTCCAATGTATGTTTTCCTATCCCAGTTTTCTTCAGCTTTTAGTAAATGGCACCAGTCACCTAGTTAGCCAAATCAAAAAACATGAATATAATCTTGAATTTTTATCTTTTTGTTCTTCCCCCACTGTCCAGTCCATCATGAAGTACTGAATATTGCTATTTCAAAAATGTGTCTCAAAGTTGTTCATTTTAAACATTGAAAAATCAGAACAGTTATAATTGGGATTCATCTAATTAATGTTGTAAAGAAGAAAGTAGAGGTTTTTATTGCATTTAAGATCAATATTGCTGTAAAAGTAAGGTAACAAAAAGTTAAAAATCCTTATCAAATATCCCTATGTACTTGTTTTTCTTTCAAGTTTTAATATTCTTCAACATTCTCCCACATTTTTTCTTATCCAAATCTCTCTAAAAACATACTCTTTCAGAAAAGAAAATTCATGTATTACTAGTTTTTACATACTATTATTTTTTTAAAAAATTTATTCTTCCAGGCAGCCCAGGTGGCTCAGTAGTTTAGTGCCACCTTCAGCCCAGGGCCTGATCCTGGAGACCCGGGATCAAGTCCCACGTCAGGCTCCCTGCATGGAACCTGCTTCTCCCTCTGCCTGTGTCTCTGCCTCTCTATCTCTGTGTCTCTCATGAATGAATAAATAAAATCTTAAAAAATTATTCTTCCATTCTTTCTGACTTACTAAATAAAGTCAACACCAAGACAAGCCTTCATCTTTAGGATCTGTCATTACTTTTTCTAACTGCATGTTATTCAGACCTAGGCACATCATATTATAATTGTTGAGCATTTAAAAAAATGTAACATAGAAGCAGTCAAAAGGAAAGCAAATATTACCTTCAAAGAATTTCTGAGTAATTATCAAGCTGACCATAATAAAATGCCAATTTACAGTCAGGATATTATACCAGTTCGGCCTCTTGCTGGGTCGTATAAATCGGCTGTCTCTGTAAGTTATCGTATCTGTAAAACTTCGCAGGCTCCCCGTGACCCACAATCCTGCTGCAGGGGGAGGCAGCAGTGGAGCTGGAGGATGCAAAGGAGGAGGGCATATTTAAATTGCTAAAAAAAAAAAAATTCAACTTACATTTTTATACCCTGTGAAAATCCTTCAAGCTAAAAGAAATATACTTATTGGAAAAACAGGAAATGAAAGCATTAATTTCCCAAAATTTTGATACTAAAGGACAATATATAAAAGGTAATTCTTCAAGATAAACAATAATGATCTCAAAAAAAAAAAAACAATAATGATCTCAGAAGATAATACAAAATTTAAGAAGTTAAAATGCTAATGTATATGTAAACTATAAATCATACTAATTATATATTCACTGAATAAAGCAATAATGTCTTAATAATTTTAATGTTCTTGAAGTATATTACAACAACAGTGCAAAGAGCACAAGAAGATTATTAATTTCAAATGTTCAAAGATGCTTTCATAATTGGATAGGAGGTAAAAATAATTTCACTGAAGTATCTCAGGGAACTGGTCGTATTCATAACAACAAATAAAAATAAAGAATAGACCATTAGCAAGTTAATAGAGGGAAATCAAATAATTAAAGGAATATCAGACTGGATTAAAAATATGTAAAGCAACTGTGTGAAGCTTGTATGAGACACCCCTTCAATATAAGAAGAATTCAACATGAGATAGGGAGTAACAATTAAAAATAGCCAAAGGAAAGCAATGTACTTATTTTACTATCAGTAAAAAATGCCCTAGGGCAATAAAAATTTAGGCACAGAGAAACATGCCATGTGAACAAAGCAGTCAAATTTTCAGCAAGGTATTGCAACCCTAATTCTGTATAAATCTCATACCATACCTTTAAAATATCCACACTAGCAATGGAAGCCTTGAACTTGTCTCATTCAATGGCTGATAAAACAAGTGAACTAAAAACCAATAAGGCTACTCATTAAGTAAGATCAAAACTGTGCAATCAACAGATTTTTCCTATTATCTATTGTATCTGTCTACATAGGTATGTATGTATACACACATATGTATATGTATACTTCTAGAAATATATTAAGAATAGACAGGCTTGTTAGGTGCATTGGTATATCTTACTTAACCTCTCTCTTTCAAAACCATCTTAAAGTAAGACCAAGCCTACCTAGGAATGTCTTAGCAATTAGTGTGCATCAATACTATAGCTGCTGTGTTTGTTCAATCGATATTAAACTTTCAAAAAATCATTTTGTTGTGATTTTTTTGATAGTCGTATGTGTGTAGGCATAACTTCATTGATTAGGTCATTTTAAAAATTTTTTATGGTTTTATAAAAATAGCACATTTTTTAATTTTATTTTTTTAGCTGTTTCACTAATTACCAAATTGTATGGGATAAAATAAGTTATGTGATGTATTAGTTTCTTAAGGCTACTGTGACAAATTACCACAAACTGAGCATCTTAAAACAATAGAAATTTATTCTCCTGCAATGCTGGAGTCCAGAAGCCTGAAATCAAGTTATCAGCATGCTCTGGCCTCTTCCAGTTCCTAGAGGCTACAGACATATTTTGCCTTATGGAACCATAACTCTACTCTTCATGTGGCCTTTTCCCCTGTGTCTCTGTGTCCAAATCTTCTTATCTTTTCTCTTATAAATCAGTCCTTAGATTTGGGATCCATGAGTTTCATTCTGAAATCCTTAACTAGTTACACCTGCAAAGTCTGTATTTCCAAATAAGGTCACATTCTGAGGTTCTGAGATTTGGTGCAGGGGGCGGGAGGGGCACCGTTTAACCCAAAACATGCGATATTTTCTGTCATCTCACTATCTTTAACACAGCTTCTCAAGGTTATGTTAAAAGATTGTTTCTAACTAGTCAAAGGAATTGCTTTTCCCATACCAAAGAAATCAAATGGTAGGCTCTAATTAGAATGCTCTAGGTACTCTAGGTGTACCTGTGGATGTGTTTTTTCTTGAAAAAAAAAAAAAAAAGAAAGAAAGAAAGAAACCATTGACTAAATGGTATGGTTTAAGATTTGAGTAGGATATTGGAATAAAGAAGGTTTATGTTCAAATACAAGTCCTGTTAAAAGCAGGGGAATATAAACTTCCATAAGTATTGACTTAAAGAATAAGCTTCACATGTGAACCTATGCTACAGTGTATGAAAAAAATAAATGTTAATGCAATAAAAGTGACAGAGTGAGCAATGCCTAGAGTCTATTGCCACATAATTCACCCAGTGTACATCATTGTTAGTGACACCCTACAAAATGTCAATAGGATGGTTTGCTTTGTGAGCTCAGACAAGCAAAACAAACCTAAAGATGAAGCTATATGTAACTTTAATAATCAGATATGGACTTTAAGCCTTCATAACTCACTTTGACAAGGCAGAAATAGCCTGGATAAGCTTTTTTTTCTTAAGATTTTGTTTATTTGAGGGGGCACAGAGAGAGACTGGGAGAGCACAAGTGTTGGAGAGGGAGAAGCAAATTGCCCATCCAGTAGGGAGCCCAATGTAGGGCTCAATCCCAGGACCCTGGGATCATGACCTGAGCCAACTGCAGCTGCTTAACCAATCAAGCCACCCAGGCACCTCTAAGCAGTTAATTATTGCTGAAAGAATACTGAGGCTGAATCATTGTCCCCCTTTTATACTCCGTTTTATTTGTAATAGTTATTTAATTTATCAGAACATATACTTACTATTGCAGTTTTATAGAATGATGAGGTTTCAAAGTATACTATAAAAGGATTATATACTACACAAAATTCACAAACTGAACCCTGCCTTAAAAATCTAAACTTCTGTTGCTTACTTGATCAGTTTTTTAGTAAGCCCCCCAATTTAATCAGGAAAAATGATGTTCTTTCTCTTACTTTTATAATTTAGACTTATAAAACTTAGCCTGGACAATTTTTTTTTAATTTATAATATTGAAAATGAATCTCTCTGCTTTAGAAAAATGTCTCTGCACTTGTAAAACACTGTAAACTGTCTAAATGTATCAGTTAATCTTAGAAGCTTTAGACATTAAAGCCAGTTTGACGCCAATGGAATGCTTTTAACTCCACACACTGTAAAATAATATACCTCCTGCATCCAAATCACTAATACCATTTTAAAACATTCTTCTTGTTTTCCTAATAAGACATACAGCTAAGAAGTCCGCTCAGATTTCTCACTATGGGAATGTTATTTTCTAGCACATTCTTCTGCCCTTTTCATTCTGTGACAGGTGTTCTGCTTTTATTTGCTTCTAAGAAATTTCTAAAAAATGTGTTCCACAGCATAAATTGGATTTTTAAAAATTCTTCCCTAGAATTAAGAGTAAATAAAATCTCATTTTAAGAAAAATATCAGCTATCTTTATTCCTTCAAATAACACCCATTTGCTCAAATTTGTTGTGGTGGTTGTTGCAAATGTATTTGGCCCATTGATATAGATATCTTTATAAATTTGTATTTTTTATTATGTCTGTCTTATTACCTCTTTCAAGTTGTAAACATCTTAAGGGCTGTGTATGTGTGTAGTAAACTATAAACATCTTAAGATGTATATAACTTCTCCTAAAGGTTTTTGATATACATAAATATATATACACACATATATGCATGTATATATGGCTAAAGCCTTATTTTATTTTATTAAAGTCTATATTATATACATATTATATATATACACATTTATACATAAAGCCTTTAAGAGAACTTTACAACATATATATATATGGTAGTTTATACAGTTTAAAATGTATATATATTCTGATTTCCCCCACATAATATCATCTTTGTCAAATGTATACAACAAATGTTTTTAAAATTCTCAATCTTGCAGCAAGTCTTTTCATAAAGGGGGTTAAATGAAGGCATTATCAATTCATGTATCTTTTTATTGACATTTAATGGTTATAATGCCAAAACAATTGCTTGATAATGCTTAGGAAAATACTAGAAGAAAAATACCTTAAAAGGTTCTATCTTCTTTCTTTTTAAGATTTTATTTCTCTATTCATGAGAGACACAGAGAGAAAGAGAGGCAGTGTTACAGGCAGAGGGAGAAGCAGGCTCCATGCAGGGACCTTGAGGTGGGACTGGATCCGGGTCTCCAGGATCACACCCTGGGCTGAAGGTGGCACTAAACCGCTGAGCCACCCCGGCTGCCCTAGACTGCACTTTAAAGACAAAAAACAAAAATATCTTTGCGTGGCTGTTTTATTTTTTTAAAGATTTTATTTATTTATTTGAGAGAGCAAGTGGGCGAGAGAGCACACAAACAGAGGGAGCAGGAGAGGAAGAGGGAGAAGCAGACTACCCCACTGAGCAGGGAGCCCCACATGACACTTGTTCCCAGGACCCCAGGATCATGAGCTGAAGGGTAGCTGCTTAACTAACTGAGCCAACCAGGTGCCCCTGTTTAAATATTTTCAAAAGAAATATAAGAAATTAGAAATTCTACAGGCTCAGATTACCTATTTGAAATGTGGATATGCCATTTGTGTGGCCTTGAGCAAATGACTTAATATCTCCATACACCAGTTTTAAAACCGATGTAAGTATCTTGCATACAGAGTTGTTTGGATTATTAAAGGAGTTAAAAACAATAGGAAACATAGGCTTTTACATGTTTTGTCATTGAAAAACCTGTCATTCCAAATGGGATATTTTCTAGATTTAGGTACAGAATGTTACTGGCAGTTCTAAACAGACTTTATATCAAAAGTTAAAATCTGCTTTAGGACTTCAGGTACATCTTGGTAATTAAATAAATAAATAAATGAAAATTAAAAAAAATTTAAGTTCCTCATAGTAGATTAAAAATAGCTTAATTCTTGGGACGCCTGGGTGGCTCAGGGGTTGAGCATCTGCCTTTGGCTCAGGGTGTTATCTTAGGATCCGGGATCGGGCTCCCTGCGTGGAGCCTGCTTCTCCCTCTGCCTGTGTCTCTGCCTCTCTCTCTGTTTCTCTCACGAATAAATAAATAAAATATTTTTTAAAAACTAGCTCAATTCTTTACTACTATTTTAATTAAGAAATAATCAATTTCCTCACCTTGAGCCTACACTGAACTAGTGACTTGCTTAAATTTGCTAAAAAGTTTCCATAAAAGAATGTTACTGAGGTGACTCCAACTTCTGAGACTAGGCATAAGATTGGCAGCTTCTCGGAACTCCCTTTGTAAGAGGTAGAGAGGAAAAGATGTCCAAATGAGGAGGGACCAAAAGCCTTGACTGATAATCTCAGCTGATGGCTCTGGCTAAATTCCCAACAGAGTCAGCATCAGTTTGAAACACGTGTGAATGAGTCATCTTGAAAATCAATCCTCCAGGCTTCTCAGCTATCATGATTCCCAATGTCATGGCGAGCAAAAGTGAGCCACTCAGCTGAGCCTTTCCTGCATTCCTGACTCCAAGGCTATGAACAACTAAAATTATTTTAATCCACTAGATTTCAGAGTAATTTGTTATGCAACATAGTTGAATAAAATATCTCCTAGTGATTTTTTTTAGGTAATTGGGTAATTTTTTTTTCACTGAAAAATAATAATGAGCTTGTATTTCACAGACAATGGAAAATACTCTTTCCCCTCATTCTTCCTAATTAGCTCTTAAAAATAAAAAGCAAAATATATACGTGTGTGTATGTGTATATATATATATATATATATATATTAGAGAGGAAGAGGAGTCCATTAGCTCTTAAAAATAAAAAGCAAAATATATACGTGTGTGTATGTATATATATATATATATATATATATATATATATTAGAGAGAGAGGAAGAGGAGAGTAGAGAGCAACTGAGCAGAGTGAGGAGGTACAGAGGGAGAAAGACACTCTTAAGCAGGTTCCATGCTCAGCACAGAGCCCCATGACAGGTTCCATCTTATGCATCTGAGCCAAAATCAAGAGCCAGATGCTTAACCAATTGAGCCACCCAGGCACCCCTAGATCATCTATATTCAATGTTAGATAGATTACATTTTTTATGCCTTTGATGAATATTGCTGAAGTCACTTTTTTAAATCTACCCAGTCATTATTGTTGTACCTCTAAGTCTATTCTTTTAGATATAGGGGTTAAAGGTTATGTACAATATCTTATAACTTGTTATAATATTTGACCACATACTTATGTTAGTAATCTTTTATATATAAAATATTTAAATATACATGTATTGCATCGTATAAATAGACAAATAGACTATTTTGTATCTAATTTGTATCTAACAATCCAATATTGTAGTCCTTTACTAATTCTCATTATCAGATGAGAATGCTCCAATAGCCAAATATTTAGATATTTAGGCCACTTATTACATATTTCAAAATTGTAAATTTTTCAGTTTATACTTCACAAACAGGAGCGTATTTTCTAAATATTTGCCTGTTTAATGAATGATGTTCCTAATTGTTTCTATTATTACTTAATAAGTGTTCTGTTTTTATAATTTATCCCGTTGTTACTTTTTGCTAATATTTACACCACTGTGGTCAACAAAACTGGCTTATACAAATTCTATTTTGTGTATTATACTTTGTGGTATTCAGTATAACATACCACATTTATGAATTATTTTTGGCAAATAACCATAAGCATATTAACATCTATTATTTTGATATGTTTAATAATATTAATTTACTTTAAAATTATCAGCAATTAATGTAAAAATGTACAGGAAAGAAAACTCAAAACTCCTTGAAATTCAAAATCGTCTTAATGAATTAACCATCATTTCCATTTGGTGACTTTCTTATAAATATTCATAAATGTTCATATAGAGATACACATATTCATAATTTAAATTCATTATAAAAACTTTTCTAATTTAAACATCAATTGAATTTTTCATACATGTTGGTTTTTATTATTGACACATTTAATAGATTCTTCTTTGTACGCAAAGGTAAGTTATCACCCCAGTCAGAGAAAAGGCGGTGAGGAGAAAGCCCATTGATATAATGAATGTGGAATGCTTTTATCCTAAGTATTCACCTCAATTTATTTTAAAGATCTCAAAAGTCAGAGAGATGCTGTAATGTGAAAAAGTTTTCAATTAGAATGATATCTTGTGTATCAGAGAACTCACCTTGAAGAAAATTAAATACATTTTGGCCTATTAGAACTATACAAATATGGCCCAACTTTGACTTCATAATATCTTCCTATAAAAAAAAAAAAAAAAAAAAAAAAAGATGGACATGGGCAGTTTTCTTGGCTGAGAGCAGTGAAACTGTTTCTGAAAACAAATCAGTAAATGGGCAAATTGTTTTTGAACTTTAGAGAACACTATTCTAAAGAGATGAGTAAATGTGTTCAGTTGTAAAAATGTCATTGCCAAGAGAATTTGAGAATGGATATAAGAATCAGAGATGTAAGGTAACATATCATTACATTAAGATGCTATCATTTCCTGTTAGATATTATGCCATTGTCTACTCTATATCCATATTTTGCTCTGTTTCCCTCCAGAGTACCTATCATCATCTAACTGAAATCATGAAGTCAAGGACTTTTTTTTCTTTACCTCAGAAGCTACATAGTATTTGTCACAGAAGTTCTTCAGATATATTTGTTAATTGAATAAAAAATGAATAAATGTATAAACATGCATATGTACAAATAGAAACCTCTCTGTTATAAATACAAAGTGGATAGTGTTAATGACTGGTATCAATATTGACTGAAATGAAGATCAGATTATAATCAGTCATCATTGTGGGCACTTTCCTTCCATTTCTCACAATAATATAAATTTCTCTATGTCACCTAATATATGTTCATCTTTGTTTATTGCTTGTTTTGGCTTCAAGACATCCCATGGCATGGGAATAAATGCTAAAAAAAAACAAAAAAAAAACAAAACAAAACAAACAAACAAAAAAACCTTATTTAGAGACATGTATCTCTTTTAAAGCTATTTTCTACCATGCTATAAACAACCACATATGTATTTATTTACTGGAGCTCTTCTTTTTATGGACTAGATTCTGAATATTTGGATTTCTTGTTAGATAATTGATCTTACTTTATTGATTGATCTTACCTTAATTTTAATTAATTAAGAGCAAAACTGAATATGTCAGAAGCTGTAACAAATCATAATAGAATTAATTTTTGTCACATTTTCATCAGGACTGGATGTTATAACTTTTAAAATATGCATCAGTCTGAGAATTAGAAATAAAACATGATTACTATTTAATTGGAAGTTCTTTGGCTAAAAGTGAGATTGAGTACTTTTCAAGTTTTATTTTAGGAATTACAGGCTTATCATTGTTTATATTTCTTTAGGTATTTTTGTCTTAATTGCTAAGTTTTAATTTTTTAAGGATTCTTTATGTTACATGTAGGCAAATAGGTTCTAATATGTAAAGTAGGGTCTCACACTATTTTAGTTTCATATAGACAGCTAGCTGCAACATTACATGACAATAAAAATATTTGTTGAATTTAAATACCACTTTTTAATAAATTATTATGCTGGAATATATATGGCCCATGCATTAATTGATATATTCCATTATTTTATTATAACACATTGATCATTTAGTCTTACTCCTTGTAATCAACTGTTTTTTCCATTCTTCCTTCTTATTGTATAATTAGCTTGCTCAGAATTAAGATTTATATCTGTAGCTTTATGGGATTTTTATCTAATTCTCCTTTGCCTCCCAGTCCCTCAAGAGAGCCACATTCTAATTTACATGTTGAATTTGTAAGATTTAACAGGAAATTAGGTCATTTATATCTTATTTTTAATTTTCATAAAAATATCATTTACAAGTAAGTAAGCATGTAGTTATAATATTCCAGTACTTACAGCTAGATTTTTACTTAAATTATTTCCTTCTGAGGATTTTTTCCCTTAATAGTTGGCTGTTTTGTTTTGTTTTTTCCTGTTCTGCTAGATTTCATCAAACATCTAGTTGAGAGAGAGAGCATGAGCAGGGGCTCAATGAGGGGCTTGATATCAGTGCCCTGAGATCATGACCTCAGCCAAAGGCAGACCTTTAACTGTCTGAACCAGCCAGGTGCTGCTCATCAAATATCATTTTAAGTTTATTAATGTGATGATTTTTCTTAACTTGTTGACTCAAGAAACATGTTGATAGAATGTGTGATTTGAAATCTTGATTAGAATTATGTCTAGTCTATCTTCCTGGAACAAGTTTTAATTGTACAAGTAACACTTCACAAAATAATTATTTCTATTGTATAATATTTCTTTAAAATTATACACTTATATAAATTATATTTTCTCTTATAACTTCATAAGCTTAAGTAATTCAGCTTCTGTGGCCTAGAAATATATTATGTCATATAATAAGAATTAAGTGTTTCTTAAAGGTTAAATTGCACTCAGTTAAGAAATGATCTTATCCTAATATTGATGGTAAAATTTTAAGACATTTTAATGAGACCAAAAATTGTGTCCATTTTCCTTCTGTATCCTTAGAGAAACTGGTATTCAAAAAATAGCATATAGGGATCCCTGGGTGGCACAGCGGTTTAGCACCTGCCTTTGGCCCGGGGCATGATCCTGGAGACCCAGGATCGAATCCCACGTCGGGCTCCCAGTGCATGGAGCCTGCTTCTCTCTCTCTCTCTCTCTCTCTCTCTCTGTGTGTGTGTGTGACTATCATAAATAAATAAAAATAAAAAAATAGCATATAAAGGAATGTTTCCTTTATATCCTAAATACTTATCTCATTTATTATTTATAGTAATTCTCTAAGGTTATTATTTCAGATGAGAAAAATTTAAAGAGGTTAAGAAAGTCACCCTTGATCCAGAGTCTCAAAATGGCAAAGCTGTGGTCTCAATTCAAGTGTCCAGGGGTAATGGCCATAGTTCTTTAAAACTTTCGTCATATGTATTTGTATTAATTGCATTTATTTATCAATATGCATATGCTTTCTGAAGGCATAATTTCTCTGACATTCCACATTTGTTCAAAATGAATTCCCCTAAGGCAATCCACTAAGTAGAACTTAGCACATGCCATTATTTTAATGAATTCTTAACGTTAAAAAGACTATAAAAATAAATGAATAAATATAAGCACTTCTACAAACCAGCTATGCTTTTATAATTTTGAATTAACCAGAGATCCATTCACATTTGGCTTTAGGGGAAATCAGGTTTGTAACACTAAGGATCATATTTCATACTCATTCAATAAATCTTTGAGAGTTCAAGTTGATTAATGAATATAAAAAAAACTAAAGATAATTAGATGAGATTGAGCTAAGGGACTTATAAATTGAATACAGAGAAAAGTTTTCTATCCATTCTATTGTTCTGAGTTAATATTTTCAAAATTAGATGCATAAAAATAGTAGTAAAAGCCAAAATGCAAGTGAGAAAAGAATAGATATATGGTATGCATCTTAGCTTTCTTTCTTAGATGAATACATAATATTTAACCAGCTATTCTTATCAATTCACTGTTAGTGAACTGAAAGAGACAGGAACAGAAAATTCCTGAATTCGCTGACTATCCAAAAAAAGTACTCTTTAAGACTTTGGAATTCTTTTTTTCTAAAAAAAAGAAAAAAACAATCAAGAAGGCTTATTTTGAAGACTTTAAAGAGTCAAACAATCTTTCTCCATTTAAAAAATCACAATGTATTTTGCAAATTTTTAAGAACTAATTTATATGTAAATAGGAAGCTCCAGGTATATAATTCTTGAAGTGCTGAGAAGAAAATATGTTACAAAATATCTTCAGTTGGAAAGAAATTACTATGATCTTTAAAAATATTTCAATAAATTACAACTATATTAAAAACACGAAGGAAAGAAAATTAACCCTATAACTGAATATAATAAAAGCAAAAATATCTACAAAGAAAATACATTTATATTTGTTTTAGCCATCCATGTTAAAAGTCATTTAAAGCATTTAATCAGAATGAAAGTTTACATATTAATAATCCAACAAATACACAGTTGAACAATTTATTCAATTTTTGGCACAAGAGGAAAAAATCTTTTTAATATTTGCTATTGTAGGAACAATTATACCATTTTTTTTTTTTTTTACAATTTTTCTATTCTTGGTCAATGAAACATAAAACAGAATTTGTGCTAAAACTAGTTTAATGGTTCTATGAATGTTGGGAAATGTTTTAAATAATTGGTTATACAGAATGGTCTAAGAGGCATTAAGTAATATATTTTTAAAACAATTTCAAATTTGAGTCTTTGAGGTTTTTTAAATGTTTTGTTCCTATTTTCAAAATACACAAAATATGTAATAAGGAAATGGAAAACTTATTTTAAAAATGAAAATTAATACTTGGGAGAAACGTTATAGTCTGTGTTATTAACTCCAAATCGATTAAAGACCTCAATGTAAAATCTAAAACTATATAACTCTTAGAAGAAAAACATAGGTGTAAATCATGACCTTGGGATAAGCAATGGTTACTTTGAACTCAATCAAAATTCAAAATTTCTATTTCTATAAAAAGGGGGATGTGGGACTTGGATAAGGCATACTCAGTTTCTATCTGCAGTGCCCTAGCAGCAGTCAGTCCCAACAATTAGCTTTGCTTATCTGCAGAACCAAGTCATGATACAGTCTGACCAGTGAACCTGGTGGGTTGCGGGTCTGTCTGATTGGGGTCCTCAAGCAAAGAACTTTTCTGGATCTGGAGAATGGTCCAGGAAGCTAGGTAGCCTATCCAACAGCCCCATCTACAGTGACATTTGAACAGAAAACACATTCTGTGGCTTTTCCCATCTGCAGAATAAAACCAGTGGAACCATCTGGCCAGGGGAATGCAGTTCAGTCTTGCCTGATTTGGGTCCCCAGTGATCTGTGCAGGTCCTGAGCCCTATCTTGCTGCACTAGTCAATTAATTTATAGGTCTAACTTCAGATGAGAAGAGTGGCCAATCCTGACTATCTAATGAACCTGAGCAGAGAACCCAGACAAACGTGGAACACATCCTCCAATCTTGTTGAAGCAGAGAAAGAAAGCCAAAAGTTCTATGCAATTCTTCTCAGCCAGTAGTAACTCACTCCCCTGTAACTGATTCAAGAGTTTGGGCAGTGTCTCACCCAAATATAGACATGATAGCCCCACCTGCCCAAAGATATTGTCAGCTGACAAGTCTAGAAACCCAAACTGAGCAGATACCAAACTCAAATGTGCAGATACCAATATGCAGAATGAAGGATCATGAAAAGTCACATAAACATGACACCAGAAAAGAAAAATAATACAGTTTTGATAATTGACCATAAAGAAAGGGAGATCTATGAACTATAAAATAATTCAGAATAATCCTCTTAAAGAAGTTTAGTGAACTATAAAAACACACAAAATTAGGATAACAATGCATGAACAAAATGAGAAGTTCATCAAAAACAAAAACAATGGGAGGTCCTAGAGCTGCAAAATAAATAACTAAACTCAAGAATTCAATAGTTTCAACAGGAGATTCAACCATACAGAAGAATCACTAACTTAGAAGATAGGGCATTTAAAATTAGAGAAACAAAAAGAAAAATAATAAAGAAAACCATTAGGACTTATAAGACACAATCAAAAGAAATAAAATCCACATTATAGGAATTCCAGAGAGAAAAATAAAAAAGAATAAAGTGTATTTAAAGCAATAATGGCTATAAAGTTCCCAAACCTGGGGAGAAAAATGAACATCCATATCTATAAGGCTCAATGTTCCCCAAATAAATTGAACCCAAATAAGGCTATGCTAAAACACATTATAATTGACAAAAGTCAAAGACAAAGAATTTTGAAGCTAGCAAGAGACAATAGACAAGATTCACACAAGGGAACCCCCATAGGACTATTTTCTCAACAAAAAATTTTTAAGCCAAAAGAGAACAGGATGATATACTTTAAATATTGAAATAAAAATGTCAACCAAGAATTATTCATCTAGCAAGCTGTCCTTCAAAAATGGAAATAAAGACTTTCCTAAACAAAAAGCAGACCTTGAATGTACACAGTCTTCAAGACACAGTGAAAGTGTAATTGTACTTATCTTCAAGAAATATTTATTCCAAATAATTACTTGGGGGAAAAAGTTCCCAAGGGAATGAAACATAGGCTTTTGTGCTTTTCTCATGATAATAGGTATTATAAAATTATATAGGGCTAACCACAGGAACATCTTGACAGGGACTAGTCTGTGTATTATTAGTCAAACACTGTGGCTTGCATAATCACAAGATGTTTTCAATTGTTAATTTAATTAGACAATTCTGTCTTGAGAACCAGCAGAATCATTTGGAGTAATTTTCTTTCCTAAACTCTAAATTCTCACTAAACTCTCCTCTATTCACTATTTGATTAAGCTCACAAAATTTATTGCCAAGAACTTCTTTTACAACTAATCTAATGCATGCATTAGAAATCTCCCTAAATAATTAAAGAATACTTAAGAAAAAAATCCAGAAAGTAACTAATGTTCACTTTAAAAAATATATAGTTTAATAAAATTAGAAAATTTGAACATTTAAATTCTGAAAATTTAACCTAGATAAAAGATAATACCCCATTTTAAGCAACCATTCAACCCAGACAGATTTCTCTAAGAGATTATTCAAAATTTTATATGACAAAATATTTACCAGGATTTTTTCCTGATAATTGAAGATAAAATGTACTTTGACCTCACTTTACCAATCCACTTCAAAGATTATTTTCAATAAGACATCCAACACTCTCAGCTGACATTTGGGGCAACTGCACCCCCTAAAGGCCATTTATCACAGAGAAGATGGTCTGCTGAGCTAAACCCACAACTCTTTTTGTCAACCTGAATAATAAATTATTAGATTTGTAGTATAGTGCAGCCCAAAATGAGTATTGTCAAATATGACCCCCTTATCAGTCTATTATTGAATATCAGAAACAGATAAGTAGGGAAAAACACACAGGCAACTAATTTGTCTTAAATTTGAATAAAACTAGAAGCAGACAAACAGCCAAAGATCTAGAAAACAAGTTAGAGATAGAAAATAGAAAATAGATTTTCTAATTCCAGAGTCAGGTTTTTTTTTTTTTTTTTTTTTTACTATATCTTTATGATGCGTATATACATGCATTTTTAACCTCAGTTTATGTAAACTCTTAATTCACTTGACATATTAACTTTATTATGGGCATCTAGTATAGACTATAAAACAATTTGTTGGTTAGGAAAGATGTCTGGATTTAATTCATTTTTTTGATATTAATGAGTCACAGATACTAAAAACATTGAATATTTCTATAGGCCACTTTATATTTTCTCACTATTTACTCTTTTATTGCACATTGTAAAAGAAAATAATACATAACAAAATATTTTAAATAATAAAATGGTCCTCTTCTCCCTCCTGTGCCCTATATTCCTTCCCTCAAAAGTAACCACATAGAACAATTCCTTATGAATTCTTTAAGACTGTTCCCATTATATACATGCATTTTTAGCCCCAATTTATGTGAACTCTTAATTCACTTGATATATTAACTTTATTATGGGCATCTAGTTATGGTCATATTTGTAATGTTATCCTCTATCACATGACTGCATTTCATTGTATGAGTACATCGTAGCTAACTAACAGCCCCTAATTAGTGGACAGTAGACTGTATATCAGTTGGGAATGTCTTTTACAGCAATGCAGGAACTCCCAAATATAGTATTTTAAACAAAAAGTGAAGTTTTTTCATATAAAAAAGTCTCTAGCTGAACATTTGGCAGCTTTGGTTTAATAGGCCCCTTGATATTGGTGCTGATGCCTATGACCTCAAAGTTACAAAATTCTCCAGATCATCATGTCTACATTCAAAGGAAGAAAAATGCATCAGAATTGCCTATCCCTTTCATCAGGAAAGTGAGAATTTTCTTCCAAGCTTCCTTAATACATTTCTGCTTAGATCTCACTGCCAGAACAATATAAAATGGCCACTCCTGGTGGCAAGGAAAGTTGACTGAGGAAGTATGAAATAAATGATTAACAGGTTGGAAATTTTTATTGAGTTAGTCAAATAGTAATGTTTTCCATAGATTGTTCCCATTATTTCTAAACATTTTCACAATGAAAATTTCTGTAAGTATAAATTTATGTCCTTACATAAAGATAGCTGTATGACAAATTCCTCATAATGAGACAGAAACTTGAAAGTAGTAGCAGTGAAAAAGTGTAAAATAGAAGGGAAGGGAAAATGAAAACAAACAAGAGTGGAAGAGAAGAGAGAAGTGAGATGAGGGAAGACAATAGAATGATGATAACTTATGACTAGAGGAAAGTGATATGATGTAAAGCCATCTACAGATTCAATACAATCCCTATCAAAACACCAATAGCTTCTGCTATTGAATGAAACTGGTCCACTTTCTTACACCATACACAAAAATAAACTCGAAGTGTATGAAGACCTAAATGTAAGATCTCAAACCATAAAAAGTTCCTAAAATATAGGCAGTAAATCTTGGATATCAACCTTAGCTTGGATATCAACATATTTATAGACATGTCTCCTCAGGCAAGGGAAACAAAAACAAAAAGGAACTATTACAACTACACCAAAATAAAAAGCTTTTGCACAGAAAAGGAAACTATCAACAAACAAAATGGCAACCTGCTGAATAGGTAAAGATATTTACAAATATAAGTGTTGGTATCCAAAATATATAAAGAACATATACAACTCAACATCAAACATACACATAAAAAAACAAAAAATAAACAACCCCCTAAAACACAAATACTCCAGGTAAAAAAAAAATGAGATGAGAATCTGAATAGACATTTTTCTAAATAAGACATCCAGATGGCCAATAGGCACATGAAAAAATAATCACCACTACTCATCATTAGGGAAATGTGAAACAAAATGGCAATAAGATATCACCTCACATCTCTCAGAACAGCTATTATCAAAAAGATTGAAACAAGTGCCGGCAAGCATGTAGAAAAATAGAAACTCTCATGCACTGTAGGTAGGAACATAAACTGGTGAAACCACTGTGGATAATAGTATGGAGGTTCTTCAAAAATCTAAAAAATAGGGTAGCCCTGGTGGCGCAGCGGTTTAGCGCAGGTCCCACATCGGGCTTCCTGCATGGAGCCTGCTTCTCCCTCTGCCTATGTCTCTGCCTCTCTCTCGCTCTCTCTGAATGAATAAATAAGTAAATCTTTAAAAAAAATCTAAAAATAAAAACGCTATGTAATCAAATAATTCCACTACTGAATATTTACTCAACCTCCCCAAAAAAGCACTAATTTAAAAAGTTGTAGGTACCCCTATAATTATTAAGACATTACTTACAAAAGCTAAGATATAGAAGCAATCCAATGTCCGTTGATTAGATGAATAAATAAGATATTATATATATATATGGAATACTACTCAGCCATAAAAAGGATGGAATCTTTCCATTTGCAGCAACATAGATGAACCTAGAGGATATCATGCTAAGTGATATAAGTCAGGCAGAAAGACAAATACCATATGATTTCATTTATATGTGGAATCTGAAAAACAAAAGAAGAACGATAAAAAGAAATAGCTCCTTAAATGCAAAAAACTGGTGGTTGCCAAAAAGGAGAAAGATAGGAGGATGCATGAAATAGATAAAAGAGATTAATAGGTACAAGGTTCCAGTTACAAAATAAATATGTCATGGAGATAAAAAGTACAGCATAGGGGATATAGTCAATAATATTGTAATAACATTTTATGGGGACAGATGATGACTACACTTACTGTGCTGAGCATGAAGCATATTATTGTCAAATCAGTATGTTGTACATTTGATACTACTATAACATTGTGTGTCCATTATACTTCAATGAAAAAAAAAAGACTGGAGGAAAATAGCTGAGGTTGATATAAATTAAAGGTAATATAACTTGTCTAGTTATCTCATACATGTATTTACTTTCAAAAGTCAGCTATCCACCGTCACAAATTTGCTATCTGCTGAACTGTTCCTTCCTAATATTATCTCTGAATCCACCCTTTTGTAGGAGCCAGGACATGGTACTTAGGTAAATGCAAATTAACATAATAGTGGAATATTATTTTATATCCATCAGAATGGCAAAGCTTAAAAATAAAAATAAAAAATTATCACCACTGGGAAACAAATGGGGAAAGGATATGCTTCTAACCTGTTGGTCAAAATAAAAAGTATCAAAGACTTCTTGAAAAGCTCTCTGGCAATGTATTTAAAATAAATACATTATAGAAGATGATAGATATAGATAGGTAGGTAGGTAGATAGATAGATAGATAGATAGATAGATAGATAGATAGATGATAGATAGATGATACTTTTCAACATTCCTTAAAGAGGAATTATAAAATAATATATTAACTAGGATGTTTACTAAATCTTTCTCAATAGTGGCAAAACTGACAACAAAGTGAATTTCTATTTATAATAAGTGGTCCATAAAGTATAACACATTCACACTACGGAATGTATGCATCTAGGAAAGCTAGAGGAGATCCTTGCAACAGGAAAACTAGAAAATTCACAAATATGTGGACATTAATATGCTACTGAAAAACCAATGGAACAAAGAAGAAATTTAAAAAAATTGACACAAATAAAAACGAAAACATAATAAAATGCATGAGACGCAGAAAAGCAGTGTTAAAAGGGAAGTTCATAGTGATAAATGCCTACATTAAGGAAAAAATAAAAGGACTCAAACAACCTAACCTTATACCTCAAAGAACTAGAAAAAGACAAATACATCCCAAAGTTAGAAGTAAAAAAACAACAAAAAACAAAGTGAAAATAAATGAAATAAGCACTAAAAAGAAAATAGAAAATATCAATGAAACTAAGAGCTATTTCTTAAATTAAATTTTTATTTTATTTAAATTCAATTTGCCGACATATAACACCCAGTGCTCCTCTCATCACATGTCCTCCTTAATGCCCATCACCCAGTTACCCTATTCCTCACCCACCTCTCCTTCTACATCCCTTTGTTTCCCGGAGTTAGGAGTTCTAAAAGCTATTTTTCGAAGTAATAAACAGAGTAGACAAATTTTTAGCTAGACTCGTCAAAAAAGAGATGAATGTTAACTGATAGCACAAAAATATGAAAAGATCATAGGAGACTACTATGAACAATTATATAGCAAATAATTAGACAACTGAGAAATGAACAAATATCTAGATCAATACAACTTACCAAATTAAATCCTGAAGAAAACAGAAAATCTGAGCAGAACAACCAAAAGGAAAGAAATTGAACCAGTAATCAAAAACCCCCCAACAAAGGTCCAGGACTAGATGACTTTACTAGTAATTCTACCAAACATCTAAATAAGAATTAATACAGATCCTTTTCACATTTTTCCAAAAATTAGGAGAAGAGGGAATACTTCCAAATCCTTTTCTTTCTTTTTTTTTTTGATGAGGCAAATATTTATTTTATATATATATATACATTATATATATATATAATTTAAATTGAACTTCAATTTAAATTGAAGTTCAATTTGCCAACATATAACACTCAGTGCTCATCCTGTCAAGTGCCCCCCTCAGTGCCCATCACCCAGTCACCCCATCCCCCCACCCATCTCCCCTTCCACTACCCCTTGTTTGTTTCCCAGAGTTAGGAGTCTCTCATGTTTTGTCATCCTAATTTCTCCCACTCATTTTTTCTCCTTTCCCATATAATCCCTTTCACTAACTTTTTATATTCCCTATATGAGTGAAACCATATAATGATTGTCCTTCTCTGATTGACTTACTTCACTCAGCATAATACCCTCCAGTTTCATCCACATCGAAGCAAATGGTGGGTGTTCATCATTTCTATATATACAATGGAATATTAGTCAGCCATTAGAAATGTCAAATTCAGGGATCCCTGGGTGGCTCAGTGGTTTAGTGCCTGCCATTGGCCCAGGACATGATCCTGGAGACCAGGGATCAAGTCCCCCATCAGGCTCTCTGCATGGAGCCTGCTTCTTGTTCTGCCTATGTTTCTGTCTCTCTCTGTCTCTGTCTCTCATGAATAAATACATAGACTTAAAAAAAAGAAAGAAATGCCAAACTCATTTTATAAGTCTAGATTACCCTGGTACCAATACCAAACAAGGTCCCTATAAGAAAAAAATATTATAGGCCATATCGCTGATGACATAGATCCAAAAACGCTTAATAAAAAATTAGCAATCCAAATGCTACAATACATTGGAGAGATTATATACCATGATCAAGTGAGATTTTTATTTAAAGATGCAAGGATGATTCAACATCCACAAATCAAAGTAGTGTCCCACATTAACAAAATACATAATAAAAATCATGTGATTATCTCAATAGATACAGAAAAAACATTTGACAAAATTCAACATTCATGCATGATAAATCCCTCAATAAAGTGGGCCAACATGCCTCAATACCTCAATATAATAAAGGCCATATATGATAAACCCATAGCTGACATCACAATAGTGAAATATTGAAAGGTTTTCCTTTCAAATCAGGAGGAAGATGAGGATGCCAACTCTCACCACTTTTATTCAGCATAGTACTGGAAGTCTTAGCCAGAAGAATTATCCAAAAAAAAAAAAAAATCATCAAATCAGGAAGGAAGAAGTAAACCTGTCTCTATTTGCAATTGATATATATATATATATATCTGTGTGTGTGTATAAAATACTACCATTTGGCATATATATATATATATATATATATATATATATATATAGCATATCCACATTATAGAACATTTGCATCTATTAAAACTAGAGAAGATTCAGAAAGATCTCTATAAAATATTCAATAAAGAATTTAGGCATAGGAAAGGTAGGTGTTGATCTAAAATTTTTTATTTTAAAAATAAAATACTGAAAGTGTGTGTAATATGTGCATAATTTTATAACCATGAAGTATGGGTAGAAATATGGAGGGATTTATGTGAGCTTTGTCAATGAGTTGTGGAAGGAAGGGGAAAAAAAAGGAAAATAATGAGGACAGAGACTTCCATAAAATGTATTTGTAAGTATGGTATCTAATTTCCAAAAATGTCCTAATAAACCGTGCCTCAGAGTGTTTACAGATATGTGTAAATCCCCTCCCCTTAAAACTGGGCTAGACTTTGTGACTTGCTTGACCAATGACAACTTACAGGGTAATATCCTCAGACTTCCAAGGCCAAGGCATAAACCTTACAGTTATTGACTAGGCCTCCTGGTAACTAATTCTTGGGATGCCACTTCTCAAAATATAAACCACCAAGTGAGAAATGCAGGCCACAAGGGGAGGTTGTGTGTGAACATTTTGTTCAGCAGCTCTGGCTGAGCTCCCAGTGTATAGGACATCAATGTCCACCATATCAAAGAGAGGTCCTGGATATCTAGCCTAAGCGAGGCTTCAGATGGCTCCAGAACCCCCAACCATCTGACTCACCACATGAAAGACCCCAAGCCAGAACTGATCAGCTGAGCCTCATCAACAGCATAAATGTGAGAACTAGGGCAGCCCGGGTGGCTCAGCGGTTTAGCGCCACCTTCAGCCCAGGGCCTGATCCTGGAGACCCGAGATCGAGTCCCATGTCGGACTCCCTGCATGGAACCTGCTTCTCCCTCTGTCTGTGTCTCTGCCTCTCTCTTCTCTCTCTCTCATGAATAAATAAAATCTGTTAAAAAATTAAAAAGTGAGAAATTTAAATATTTACTAGGATGTTATTTTTTAAAGTGGGGAGGAGACTTGGTTTTCATCTAGTTTAAAAAAAAAAACTAAAAGGAAGAGAATTTGGTGAATATGACATATTAAGGATAGAATGGTTTTGGAGTTAGGCAGATCTAACTTGATGGAAATCCTCCTCTACTTCCTCCCAGTTATCGAGGTTTCTTTAACTTCAGTTTTCCCACCTGTCAGTGAGGAAAATACTACCATTTGGTATGTAACTCGATAGCAAAATCAGGGCAATTTATTGTTGAATTCTCCGAAAATTCCTCTGCAACATCATAATCACACATGAGATGTAGAATATTGGAACTAAGACAGATGTTAGGTGTAATATGCATTAGCATCTTGTTAGTGGTATTCTTAACAAGTCTATTTGGGTATTTCAACTCTATTTGGGTATACCAACTCCACACTGCCTTGATTATAGTATGTTTACAGCAGGGATTTTTTTGTGTGTGTGGTTTTGTTGTTGTTGTTTGGTTCAGTATGACAAAATAAACCTTATTAATCTTTCCTTTAAAGATTACTTATAAGATTCACATATTAATTCATCTATATTATTTTCCATTTTCCACCCACCCCAACAGATCAACAATATAAATACAAAAAAAATAGATTTTATTTGCATTCAATTACACTTAGATATAATTTTATAAAAAACATAACATTTGTCATTAACATTTTTATTATATAAAAACATGTCAACCAAGAAAGAATAATCCTAATTAGAGATAGTAAGATTAAATTATATAAGTAATAAATGAGCATGGACCTTAATGGATGAGTGTATTTCTAATAGGAATGGCATCCTAGGGGAAAAAAGGGGAAGCAAGTGGTGAAGACCTTATAAGTTATGTATATATGGGCTGATTTATATTTGGCCAAAGAACTACATAACAATTTAAAAGTAAATGAGAGAAAAAGAAAAAAAGAAGAAGTGAATGAGAGTCAATACTCATTTTCCAATAAACATGCACCTTTCTCCATAGATTAATAACAGATTGTCCTCATTTTGGGGAGAAGTTGAGGATAAAAAACAAACTTAGCACATTGTTTATTTTAAGACATTTTACTATCTTATATCAATAGGTTAACATCACAAAAATTGCCAGTTTTTGTTTTGCATCATTTTATTTCTTTCCATCCAATGAAACAGATTTAATGACTTTTTCAAGTTTTGTGAATATGCTTTCAATATCAATTTGTATTTTAAATTTGTTATTTTATGGAGGAATTATATTTTTAAAATATTTTATATAAGTGTATTAAGATAATTTGTATGGAAAACTGCATAAAACAATTGCTGTTATTAATTTCAAATGAGTATAGCACATAAAAAGCATAGGAATTGGGGCACCTGGGTGGTTCAGTGGTTGAGCATCTCACCTTTGGCTCAGGGCATGATCCTGTGATCCTGGGGTCAAGTCCCACATCAGATTCCCCACAGGGAGCCTGCTTTCTCCCTCTGCCTATGTCTCTGCCTCTTTATGTCTCTCATGAATAAATAAATAAAATCTTTTCAAAAAAAGCATAAAAATTGTTGCTGTGCTTTTTTTATACCTTAAGAGTATTGAGAAGTTCCAAAGTTTGATTGTAAGAGAAAAAAAATTTGACAAAATGTTAATAAATATATCTTTATTTTTCAAATCAGTTTATTAGCAAGAAATCTTCATGTTTTTCAATATCTCATTTAAATGTTTTTTAATTGGAGCATCTTCTAGAACCTGGAAAACACTTGTTTTTGCTTACCGTCTTTTTATATCACTCCTATGAAATGCTGATCTCATTAAAATGAGACTGTGTGTTAATGTACAATTACATCACATAGAGAAGATCATTGTTAATATTCAATGATCTCACCAATTTTTATAAAAGGATAACATCTACTAATTTAGTAAAGTGTTCTTACTTTGACCATCCCTCTGTTTCCACTGTGATAAATCGAGAATTCCCAGAAGCCCCAGAACATAACAGATTAACAAGAGCAAAAGCTTTTTCTAAAGTTATTTAGTAGTGTAGATGCCTAGTGGAATCAATGAGAAAAATTAATCCTGACTCAATTTTTTAAATGATTATTTCTTCATTCATTCATTCATTCATTCATTCATGAGAGACACAGAGAAACAGAGGTAGAGGGAGAAGCAAGTTCCCTGAGGACTCCAACCCAGGACTCGATTCCAGGACCTCAGGATCACAATCTGAGCTGAAGGCAGACACTCAACCACTGAGCCACCCACACATCCCCTAACTCAATTTTTAAAACAGGGAAAATGTATCCATTAAGACAGCTGTGTTTATATGTGTAGTCATTACCATTTTTATTTCTTCATAACTTTTTAGAGTGAATTTGACTATGAATGGATGGGAAACTATGGGATGAGGACAGAATTTAGAAACTTGATCTATCTACCCGCTTACTAAATTCAGTATTTTCTTTGCCAGCCCATTTCCTGGGTATTTGCAAGACAGATAAGAGGTAGAAAGAAACAAATTGAAAATGACACAGATTTCCTCCAAAAGATCAAGGAGCAAATAGAAGCAACTGAAGGGGAAGAAAGGACAGAGCCCAAATGGAAAGGATTTTAGAGAGTGATGAGGGAGAAGGAAAGTGGTTTAAGAGAGCATCTGTCACTCACATGAAGGTTACTGATAATGACTGAGACAGAGACAACAATTTAAAAAGTGCTTCAATATATACCAAGAATGTATGGTTTGATCTTAAAAAATATATCAGGACATCGATAACCTTTTGAATGAAAGTCAGTTACCATAGTGTGTTGGACTATGTTGTACTGAATGTGCCTTTGTACACTGCTGGATCACATGAGTCCCAATTTTGTAAACCTTTCTTTCTTGTGTGTGCATGTGTTTAGCTGACAATTGTGAATTAGCAATAACAGCATTTGTAGTTATTATAAAAGGTGAAAGAAGGGAAAAAAGGAAAAAAGAGAAGTAGGATTACTTTGGGACAGGAAAGAATAAGATATCAAACATGAAACACTTTTCAAATGTGAAATACAGTTATATATCAAACTCAGAAGGGCATTTAGAAATACAGCTTTTATAATCTACTGGTATGTAATGTTTTGAACTCCACCCCTAATTTTGCTGCTTGCTTGACTTTGTTCACAGACCAATATCTGTGCCACTTTAAACCAAAGAAAATACTGAAATAAAAATGATAAAAATGATATAAGGACTCCTTTGTCATCTTTGGATACTAGAATAAATGTTAATGGGAAGAATATTGACATGAAAAACACATAACCTGTAACTTCCTCATCTTTTTTTCATTTTTGTCTAGGAACTGCAAGAATAATTGTTTTATAGTTTTTAGTAATCTCCTTTTTTTTCTAACTACAGTTTCCAGGAAAGGGAAAAATATGTGTATCTGATGTTTCTCTTTAATGAAGTTTTAAAAATACCAAAGTCAAGGTGTTCATTCATTCATTCATTCATTCATTCATTTAAGAGAAGAAGTGGGCAGAGGGAGAGAGAGAATCTCAAGCAGACTCCCCACTGAGCACAGAGCCCTACTTGGGACTCAATCTCAGGACCCTGAGTCATGACCTGAGCAGAAATCAAGAGTTGGATGCTCTTGATGCCCAACTGAGCCACTCAGGTGTCTCTCAAGGTGTTCTTCGGTACTGGAGAAAGAACTCCCAGAAGTGTATGCACTTTACATTTTATATGACCCATTCTTTTTCCTCTTATAGAGGGGCTACGTGTGTAATCATTGTGTTAAGATGGACATTGGCTTGAATTCCAGCACAATTCCATATTAACTGCGTTTTATCAGGCAGGTTGTTTAATCTCTGTGAGCCTGTGCTACAGGAAAAATCAAACTAGATGGCAAAATATGCCAGATGGAGATGGAGATGGAGTCCCAGATGAGTGAACTCTGAAATAAGGAAGAGCTGGGTTTGAATCCTGACTCCAGTACTAGCAATAATGTGATCTTGTGCTGGGCACTTGTACTTTCCAAACCTCTTTCCTATCTATGAAATATTAGAAATATTAATGAAATTCACATCTTGAAGATTTCTGTAAATAATCAAAGAACACATATATGTGCTGTATAATAAAGAATCACTCTGGTCTTTTTCTTAATTTCTGAGAGATGACTCTATATCCTTGGAAATCTTCCAAGTGACAGTAATGTCTTTGTTACTCATGGTGGGCTCCTCAACAGGAATGTATTTATGCTATAGGAGAACTCAGTACAGGAGCTTGTCACCCCAAAAAGACCAACCATGTGATTATAGGATTGGAGCTTTCAGCAGGTGATATCAGCCTTGCCAAAACTAGGGAGGTGGGAAGAACTGGAGATTTGGTTCAATCACATGGCCAGTGGTACAATCTGTCCTGCCTATATAATAAAATCTCAATAGAAACTCTGGATGCTATAGCTCAGTAGCACTTCCTGGTTAGTTAACACACTGATGTACCAGCAGAATGCTACTAGGTGGGCACATCCTGATTCCACAGGGAAAGGACAGAGAAGCTCTGCATTTAGGATCCTCCCATACCTTTCCCTTTGTGTCTCTTCATTTGATTTGTCCTGACTTGTATCTTTTATAATAAAACTATAATTGTAAGTATAGTGCTTTCCTGAGTTCTGTGTCATCTTATTGAGTCATCAAACCTGAGGGAGTTATGGAAACTACTGGATTTGCATAGTTGGTCAGAAGAACAGGTACCCCAGAACTCATGACTGCATCTGAAGTGGAAATAGTCTTGTTAAGGACTGGGCCCTTAAATCTGTGGAGTCTGAGTTAACTCTGGGTTGGTAGTGTCAGAGTCACAAATGTAGCATCTACCTCATAGATAATTATTGATGGTAACTATTAGTATTAGTGTTCTTATGAACAAAGCAAAGAGAATCAAATACAAAGCAGGTAACTTCTAAGATAGTTCCAATTCTGTAATTGGGTAATGCTTTCAAATTTAATATTCTTTATGTTTACTTATGAATTGAATAAAAGTTAATCATTAAAGATTATAATTTTACAATATTAAATTTTGTAATCATTTACAAAAACAAAAATACATATTATTTTATATTTTTAGTGTGAGATTTTTTGCTACAAAATTTTAAACACTTCTAAAAACTCAAGATAACCTGACTTAGGTTCCAAACTCTGTATAATTATTTATGTATTTCCAAAAACAGCTTACTGACAAATTCACAGGACTATTATTTTCATTTCTACACTAAAGAAATAACAGAAGAATAATAACAGAGAACAGAATAACAGAATAACAGAAGAATAATATTCTAACAGGCAGTGCAGTTGTTCAAGTTATACGTTTAAGTGTGGTAACATACAAAAGTCTGCAGAATAAACAGCTAAGTGGCTCCAGCATATATAACACAAAGCAGCTATGCCATTTCTTCTATAGAAATGATACATTAAAGAGAATATCCCAGGGCAAAACTAAATCAAATCTCCCTTTCTACATAGATTTCTTCCATCACAAACAGAAGACAAGATTTCTTTAAAAATTACTATTTTCAGTGCTCAGTTACATAAATAAGTAAATGCTCCTATACTTCCAAAACACACACTATTCTATTCTGAAAACATCAAGTCTAAAAAATATATTAATTAAGCAACAATGATTTCACCTCAGACCATGTCTCTTGAATAAATAATCTTAAATGTTGAGAGCCATTAACCTACTGTTTCATTAATATCCAGGAAATGACTCCAAGCCCAGTCGTTATAGATATTCCATATCGAATTTCAAGAATCAGTTGGATAAAGTGACATGGCATTGACATAATTCTAAGCATACACATTGTGTCATAAACTTGGCATCAAAATACATATTTTCCAGAATCATAATTGTGATGCAATTATGAGGAATTCAAAATCATAGATTTTTTTTCACTCTTGTTTTCTGTATAGAAAGATTTTGTAAAACTGTCTGGGTTTATTATTTTATGTAAAAAGGTTTTACATAATAGACAAACTTTGTTCTTTTTTTTTTTTTTTTTTTTTTTTTTTTTTTTTTTTTTTTTTTTTTTTTTTTTTTAGAAACTGTTTATTTTCCGTCAACCTTATTTCCATTCTGTTCCTTCTGTGGAAGAGCAGCTTAAGACCACTCAGTGGTTGTTCCTACCCATTCAGTGGCCTGAGCAGTGGGAGCTGCAGACCAATCTTCAGTGGCTGGCTGAGCGCTCCAGTCTTCAGTAGGGAACTGCTGAATAGGCACAGAGGGCACCTGCACGCCTTCAGACCAGTCTGCAACTTCAGGCTGAGTAGCAGTGAACTCAGGAGCTGGAGCCGTCCATTCACCCTGAAATTCCTCCTTAGTTACAGCCTTTTCAGCAGCAGCCTGTTCTTCCTTTTCAATCTCTTCAGGATCTCTGTAGAAGTAGAGATCAGGCATGACTTCCCATGGGTGCTCACGGGAAATGGTGCCACGCATGCGCAGGACTTCCCGGGCTAGCATCCACCACATCAGACCCACTGAGTGAGCTCCCTTTTAAGGACCTCATTGCACGATTCATCAAGTTGCTCTGAAAACCGAAAAAGCCCAGTAATGCCTGAGTCGCCCAAATAGTTAAGAAATATGGAGAAAAACAGAAAACACAGACCATCTAAAAAACGGGTTCTCCTTAAAGCTCTGACATATCTGAATTCTACTTGTAGCAAGAATTACTATCAAACTCCACTCATTGGGCCAGAGACCCTTGTGGTGTTAGCGAAAAGACTTGCCCCTCATGTAGCACACTACCTACACTTGTGAGTTCATCGGCCAGCCAGTGGCCTCAACAAACTTTGTTCTTAATTAGGGATTTCTTAGTTGACTTTACCTGAGAATGAGAGATCTCACTAAAAGTGTCTTGGTAACAGAGAATATTAGCTGGAACAAGAATAACCCTGTGGTCTTCAACAATTTGATAAATCACTCATTGTTCTTTGATGTTACATGGGGTCCATCGTAGTGATCTTTCACAATACATTAAGATTATGACTATGCTTGAATATTGTGTAAGACATTGACAGAAATTTGGAAATATTCAGAGTTCATGATGAATGAAAATGAATTTTAAGGATTATAGAATATCTACATCAACTGCCAGAATACACTTAATATTGTTTACAAAAAAGTGACTGAAATAGCAAGGAATTATTGATTTGCATTAGTTGTAGTAAACTGAGAATAAGAAAAATAACTTACATATTATATTTCCTATCTCTCATTGAGTAATCTTGCTTAAAAAACTTAATTTCTACCCTTCCTTACAATATACCTTCAAATCTAAATGAACTTTTTAGTATGCCACCAGCAGAATTGCCAAGATGGCAAATTGTTTTATTACCCCTATAGTTCTAGGATGCTATCCAACAAAATACTACCCAATAATTCATATATTAAAAATAATTTACAAAGGGGTGCCTGAGTGGCTCAGTAGGTTAAGCATCCAACTCTTGATCTCAACTAGGTCTTGCTCTCAGGGTCATAAATTCAAGCCCCGTGTTAGCCCAAAAACTTAAAACTTTTTTCTGTAAATTTTCACAATGGCTACTTTAGAGGCTCTTGTGAAAAATTCTTTGCTTTCAGATATCTCAAAAGGCATAGGAAAAAGGACAAGGTTTAGTTACCATTCTAGTTTGATCTTCACTCCCCCACACTGCACTGTACTTGAGCTATTCTCAGCAATTTTTAACCCTGTTCCTTCCTCATGCTTTTGTATATTACTTACTGTTCTTGTTGATGCTGCTCCACTGCCTGAAAGAGCACCTTGCTCCTCCTCCAGAGGTGGGCCATTTATCTGCTCATATGTAACCCACTTCCTCCAGAAAGCCTGATTTGAACACAGGTGTTCTGTGAGGGGCTTCCCTATTCACTTCCATCACATGCTCTGTCACAAGACTTTACATGTGGTACATAGTTATTCAGTCACTTGAATGAGCTCTGAGTTTAGCAAGGTCAAATACTACTTTCTCTATATTCTTGGCACGTAGCATAGAGTCTGTCAAATATTTGTTGACACCTGTTGGTTTTAAGGCACAGTTAATCAAAATAAAGTCAGTTCTTAACCTCAAGATGCTTAGTGGATTTATAAAATTTAAGAACTCAGAAACTAAATTTCTAAGACAAAAGAAATTAAGCATACCCTTTGTCCTTATGTCCTATAGTTTAAGTAGATTGTATCCTTTTTCAGGATACAAATATATCCCAGACAGAATGTTCTTATTTCAAAATAGTAAAGAGAACGTACATATGAATAGCGCAGTTTAATAGTAAATGGTTCTAAAAATATGCAATACTAATAACATTACATTAATAGTATTCTATTTTGTTTAACACTAGACCAAATTGAATCTTTGAACATTTAAAAAATATTTTAAAGTGTTTATTCATTTTTAGACAGCAATTCAGAATATGCCAAAAAGTCTATCAAATTCTCCAACCCAACAAAGTCACCTAATTTCACCTCAGAAAATATCTAGCAAGTAAACTCAAGAAATATGTAATGAAAACAGTACAAGACATGAATAATGACAAAAAATGTTAATTTTAATGGTTTATTCACATTTACACCACAATGTATATTACTAATATCCATGAGGCTAAATAATATGACATAATGTGCTGAAGGTCATAAAATTCTTAAGCATGAGAATACAGTCATGGCTTCTGGTTCTAACTATGCTATCTGGCTTCACCTCTGTGCACCTGGTCTCTGGTCAGTCTACTAATAACTGAGTTATATTGTATACACCATTTAACCTTCATGGGCCTCAGTTTCCTAACGAATAAATTGTACTCATTTCCCTCTAAGGTATCTTCCATCTCAAATAGTCAAAGATAATATCATTTTAGAAGGTGGCCTTTTTTTTTAAGCTTTATTTACTTGAGAGAGAGGGAGGGGGAGAGACAGAAAGAACACAAGCATGAGGGGCAGAGGAAGAGGGAGAGAGAATTCAGAATCACACTCCCCAATGAGCATAGAGCCCAAGGCAGGTGATCTTGCAACAGGAGATCATGACTTGAGTGGAAACCAAGAGTCAGCACGTAACCAACTGTGCCACCCAGGTGCCACCAACGTGGCCTCTTACTAATGTAGACTTTTTCAGACATCCTTTACATTTTATATTTCCCAAGATATTTGTAAGTTAACATTTTTAAGCATGTTATTAATCACCTTCAAAATGACTTGGGAAATATAAAAAGTAAAGGATGTCCAAAAGAATTTACCATCAAGAAGAGGCCTCCCTCTAAATGTTATTTAGATGCCCCTGTTAAAATGAGCAATATTAATATCTTATAGAATTGAATTCTAATACGCTATTTGTTTAAAAAGGACTTTCCAATTAGTAAGTATCTTCACCAGTGACTGGAATTAATCCATTCATTCAACAAATATTTCTTTTTTCTTTGCTTACAAAACATGAAATACTATTCTAGGTGGTGGGAATACAACAGTAAATAAAGTAGAAGAAAAAAAAAAAAACTTGGTCCATTCTTGGAATTTATAATCTAGTGGGAGAAACAGAAAATAAAAAGTAGAAATACATAGAACATATAGCATGTTAGATCATGATAAACGCAAAATAAGAAAAAAAGTAGAGAAGGGGACAGAAAGCACTGGGAGGAATCAAACATCCTGTTTTCCTTTTCTTCACATATCAGCTAATGCCAAAAAGTAAAAGGTAACTATTGATAAAATGACTAAAGAGGTAGAAATATGCAGATGTGTAAGGGGGATAGGGGAATAAACATATACATATACATAAATGTTTGAAGCAACCTCATATATGTATATGCACATACACACACCTATTATATATATAATATGTAATTATATATCATGTATATATACACAGATATATATTATATATACACAGATATGTATGTATATATATTATATACACAGAACACATGAAAAAACAATGATACATAAGTAATACAAATCTCAACATGCACACATACATACACCTAAAGAATTAATAATTAATAATAAAAGTCTAAAATACAATTTTACCTTTTGATTCAGAATCTATTTCAAGTGAGGGAGAATATCATGATTCATGAATATATCTAATAACAAAGCCAGTATGTAAACACTGCACATTTAGTTGTAGTTTCTTGAATGACCTTGGAAAAGTTACTGCAAGTTTTTAATTTTACAATAAATATATATTTTTAAAAAATCTAGTTTGACAATTTTTCATTATGCATCTATAGAAGAATAACAACTCTCCCTTTTCCACCCACATGTGCACACTCAATCACACACACACACACACACACACACACACACACACACCCTAGAGCAAGAATATCTAGGCAGTCAGGCAACCTTGTATAAGAATACTTTTTTTTTTAATCACCACTTGAGAAAACTATGAAATTAAGACTGTGAATTATTTTCTAATATTAAAAGTAGTGTCAAAATTGCCATAAAAATACGTCATATTTCTGTCTCTGATCAAGAGTTTTCCCTGTATTTATCATTAAGTCTTTCTCTATTTCAACATATATAATTTAGGATTATATTGGACTGCTATAAAGAAGAAACAACAGCAACAAAAATCAATGACTTGCTTATTCCCTCGCATAGAACAATGAACAGAGATTGACTGATGGTCTCAAGCTGGCACAGTAGCTACAGACTTACCCAGGACCTAGGCTTATTTGATATCTCCCCTTCATTCTCTTTGCCTATGACTCCCATTCTTACACTGAAGCACAGTTTTACAACTGCTGCTGGAACTCTAGAAAGCATATCCACACTTCAGGCAATAAGAAACAAGAGGGGAGGAGATCCTAAAGGATGCATAACCTGAATATGTCATCTCACTTTGAAGAGTATACCTAAAATTCTGATGCAACACTTCAGACTGATTAAATCTGCTTAACTCTTATTGATCAAAAATCACAAGACCACACCTAGGTGCAAGGATGGTTGAGATGGGAATATTGCCACTGTGAATAAAATTGGGATTCTTTAACTCATGAAGCAGAGAGTGGATTTGGAGCAGATAACTGTTACTCGAATTTAACTTTTGAAATGTTTTGGCCTTCAACCATATTAAGGAAAATACTGTCAAGATATGGTAAACTATGAAATTGAACATTTTAGCTGCTTAGTTACCTTTCATATACATGAAAGTCTGAGCACAGACTCAAAGCCCCCTGAGTTACCATAATTACTTGTTTGGGCAGACACACACAACACCCACACAGAATCACCACTATGCACAACTAGCACAAGGGAGATGTGAAGGCAGATGAGATCTTAAGTTCCTTTTTTCTTTTTAAAAAGATTTTATTTATTATTCGTGAGAGACACACAGAGAGAGGCAGAGACATAGGCAGAGGGAGAAGCAGGTTTCCTGCAAGGAGCCCTGATGCAGGACTCTATCCCAGGACCCCGGGATCACGATCTGAGCCAAAAGCAAACACTCAACCACCGAGCCACCCAGGTGCCCTGGGATCTTAAGTTTCTACCTTCTTTTGCTCATACTAAGTTTTGATAACACTTTACAGATTGTATGACATTTTTTTCTGTCTTTGGATTATTTATCAGCTTATTCTCAAGAAGCAAATGGTCTTTTAACCAGTATTTCTTAGACTGACAAGTTATTCAAAGTCTGGCTTCCTGTGCTTTAGCTGCATCAATAATTCCCTTGACCTTCCTATCATGGATGCTGGATCATCATTCTGTTAAGTCAAATTTGAGCTGATAAAAATAGAGGCATGTGAAATCGGCAGTGGAAATATACTACATCCCTCTAGTATTTTTGACTACCCAATGATGGCAAAGCACATTCTAATATATTAATAGGGCTGGTCCATAATATTCTCCAGGGAGTACTAAATGCTGCATTGAAGTGGGAAGACATGATACTGCAACAAAAGTTTAATCATCCCAGTTCCTTTTATGTATCCTAGTAATATGGAGTCACTAACTATCTTTTCACACTTACAGGAGTTCTCAGCCTTTGAAAACATATTGATATTGATCAAGGAGATCAGAGGAAAAAGAAAATCCTAGTTTTTTTTTTTTTTTAATTTGACATATTCTCAGGAGTACATAGTTGCACATGGCAAAACTGCCTTAAGTAGGAAAAGTTTCTTCTCAACTTACCTAGTAAAATGAAGAATTTTACACCATTATCAGGATAATTTATATAGTCAATGTACTTTTTAAAAGAGAAAATTTACCTAGGTAATTCACAGAAAAATGGTGACTTTACCTAATATTCAGAAGTAAGAGTAGCTGCAAGACTTAGAATGTAGTTCTTACATGTAAGTGGTAATTCTGGGCACCAATCCCAAGCCTAATGTAAAACTATCTGACTTTATGGTCTCTTCACTCACTTGCCACTAATAAGTAAATTGGCTCTTGGGTTTGGCTATAATACAGAATGTCATAGAGATTCCAGAATGGTGGCAATTTCCAGACTAATAACTAAAATGAGAATAAGAACAGGGCCCTTTTGGATAATTCAAAAAATATGCTTTAGCATATAAGATAAGACTCAGAGATAGTCTAACATCTGAGGAAATTAAAGAAGTACATCTTTCCTAGCAATAAAAGAAAGAATTTTATTTCCATTTAATGCCTCTCCCAGATGATCAATTTTCTACTACAATGAAAGATACAAGTTCCAGAATTGTGAACAAGTTTAAAAATACCCTCATTCCTGAATTCTTTCATTCTTTTGTGCCTAAACTGAAATTTTGCTGAGCCAAGGACCAGAGATTGCCTTTCTGATTAACTTTTGTAAAGAAGAGACAGATTCTTTTTATATCTATTTCTTCCTGGCACATTTTAAAGACAACAACCAAATCTATATATATATATATCTTAGTGGTTACATAGAGGGACTCCTGTGAGGCTCAGTGGTTGAGCATCGACCTTTGGCTCAGGGCGTGATCCCAAGGTCCTGGCATCAAGTCCCTCATTGGGCTCCCCACAAGGAACCTGCTTCTCCCTCTGCCTATGTCTCTGCTTCTCTCTGTGTGTGTGTCTCTCATGATAAAGTCTTAAGAAAAATCCTTTTCAAGTGAAGAACAGAAAAACTTCTGTCAACAGTAGCTCCGTGGTTACATAGAGGAACCTATTATGTCTCAGAATACCTATGGTAGATATAAACACTACCTTTATATGTATTCCACAGTTTCCACAAAATTTAGTGATCTGCACATATATCCTCTTTGTTGCTGTGGGATCATGCCTGAGTATCTGTCTGTGAGCTGAATGAATAAGCTGGAGGTGGAGGGAAGGAATAGGAGGGAGGGAGAGAGTTTAGAGGGTCGAGTGCTTTAAACTGAGAAGAATGGTCTAACCTTGATGAAGGTCATAAGAAACCTTGACAAGGACAGGTTAAGTGAAGTGGAATGGAAAGAGACTGATTGGAATTATTTAAAGAAAGAAATGGACCAACATGAATAAATTATATTTGCATCCAGTGACATTGATAAACATCATTAAACATAATGTTAAGGGAAAAAAGTAGTCATAAAAGCACATTTATTATATGTATTATTGCATTTATATAATTGACAAACAGGCCAAAATAAATCTTAGTCTTTAGCAAAGTCCACTGGAGCACCAAAAATATAAGGAAAATATAAGGAGTGATTACCACACCATTAGAATAGTGATAACATTTAGGAAAAAAGAATGGGGTTTAGATTATTAATGGCTTTATAAGTTTGGAGACATTCTACAATAGTGAAAATGTTTTACTTCATGACCTAGTTAGAAATTTCTCTTATGGTTTCTTTTCTGTTAAACAGGAAGTTGTATAGTATATTTTAAGTTTATTTCTGTATGTGTGTTATTTGCAAAACAAAGCATTTTAAAAGGGAAGACAAGATGGGATAGGATGCTACTTTTATCCATGACAAAGGTATTGAGGCTGGACTTGACCCACTGTTCTAAACAATTTTAACACTGGAGAAAATATGAGACAACTGGACAAATAAATACCAGGCACTTGATAAAGAGTTGCAAAGTACTTTGATCCTTAAGAGAAGGGAAACATATGAAGTGAGTTCTACATCCTCCCAATTTCCTTTATTGGAGATGGAATCCCAAAACAGCATGGCAGTCTTACTGAAATTGAGAAGGCAAAATAAGATAAAAGCAATGGAGAGCAGAACCAACAAAAACAAAGCCAAGTCTGTTAGGTTAAAAAAAAAAAAAAAAAAAAAAAAAGTCTACAAGTAATTCAATTGTCATCCAGAACAAAAATCAACAACTTCTAAATAAGATAATCCAGATTCCTTGCAACATATCATTCACAGTGTATAGCATAGAGTTACAACTACTTGGCATAGAAAAAACAAAAAAATCCAGAAAATTCAACCCATACTCAAGGAAAAAATATCATACAATTAGAACATACTATGAAATGTCTTAGATGTTGAAATTAGTAGTCAAGGACTTTACAAGTACTATGAATCCAAATATCAGAGAAAATATGGACATAACAAGATGAGGACTCTCCACAGAGCAATAGAAAACCTACAAAAGAACCAAATGAAAATTTAAGGATAGAAAGGTGAAATTTCATTAAATGAGCTTAATGATACTTTGAAGAATACAGAAAAAGGTGTAAGTGAACTAGAAGATCAATAAGTAATCAATAGGCATTACTCAATTTCAACAACAGTTCTATTTATCTCTTGAAATTAATGGTCATGGGTCCAGAATTAGGCCAGGGAGAATTATGGAATATTCTTCAACCCCTTACAGCCTCTTTGATATAGACAACTATGAAGGTAGCTTGATTTAATCAAGTTTGTGTTTTAGCCAGTAGAATATAAAGAAATGAGAGAAGTGTGAGGGAGTTAAGAAGAGAAGCAAATAGGGATTATAAAATTTGACTCAATAAGAAATCAGATTTCTAGCTAATTAAGCAGACTGGTAAGAACATGATAGAGATCAAGGAGCATGAAAAAAAATTGTTAGGACTGATGAGCAATATATCCAGGAGGTGTCAAAGATTGAATCAGGTAACTAGAGGCAGTAAACTGGAAAGAGAGAAACTAAAGGTCAGAAAGTGGAAAGTATAATACTAAGATTATGGAAGGATTTCACTTATAGATAATGAAGGAGTCTAGGAGGCAGCACTACCCAAGTAGAACTTTCTATAACAATGGAAATGTTCTGAGCCATCAAGTATGGCAGCCAACTAGCCACATGTACCTATTAAGCACTTAAAATGCAGCTTTTAATTGCATGCAGCTTTTAATTGAGGAACTAAATTCCTACTTCAAAAAAACTTCATTAGTCACATGATTAATGGTTATTATATTAGGCAGTGCAGTCTAGGAGAAGGACTACAGAAGTGAGCAGAGGAGGTCAGATAGGAAACAAGAGTTTTCAGGAAACTAAATCCATTGTAATTGGAAGGGTCATCTATGTGGTTATTGAAATCACCAATTTTAATATGCATGGTAAAAGGAAAGAGGAGACAATGATCCAAGAGGAGCAATGTCAAGGAAGGAAAGTAATCTGGACAACCACAATAAGCAAGGGAATGGTTAAGTCTTTCAACATGAAATTAAAACCTGGAGGGTCGCAGAGAGAAAGATGAAAGAATGATCTCAAAGTGATAGTGAGGAGTGTGTAAAATACCTTCCTACCTACAGGTGTTGGGGTGTATGGCTTGTGCTCAGAGAAACAGACTGTCCTTGAGAGGGGTCCTGGGAACCAGAAGTATGCTCAGGGGAAAGTAAGCTTCCAGACAGAATGAGAGACTAAAGAAGAGAATGTTCAAACACAGACAATACCTTCACTTTCTAGATGAGGCTCAGGGAGGTGAAGCAAAGTGTTCAAGATCATAGAGCTTAAATAAATGTCAGAGAGCCTGAATCTTGATATTCATGTTCCAATGCCCATCTCCCAACCATTGTACTGTTAGTTCTGTACGTCTAGCACCAACTGCAGGGCCTAGAATATCTGTACCATCTTGAACCTATTAAATATTTCTAAATTAATGTCCCTGAAACAGCACTGAAGAATGGCCATAACTATGGTCTAGCACTCAACTCCATTGGTTACATATGGCTAACTGTGCATAAATGGTGCTTATTTCATGGAAGAATACAGATGGCTTGAGGTACAGTAAATTTTGTCTTTTTATATGTAATTGTCTTATGTTGCTATCTATAAAAGTCCTATGGACATCATTTTAATCTTTCCCAAGTATCCTCCATGCCAAAATGTAAAGTATAGTGTATCTATATTTTCTTACTCTGGAGTAAACGTTCTTCCTCCCCTAAATTTCACCTCCTCTAGTTTACCTTCCAGTTTCCCTGAATTACTATTTTATTACTATGGCACAGACAGCAATAACTTTTGACAATTTTAAAGTCATATATATCCTGAGTTTTCATTGATTGTTATAATGCTAAAACTACATTTAATCACAAAGAAAATTTGAAAGTTGGCCATAGGAATGCTAATTCACTTTTTTCCTAGAAATGAAAAACAGAATGTAAAACTATGATTCTTTCCTTTTGAAAGTTGCTAAAGTTTGGTTACTTCTAGAGATTGTACACTTTGCTCAATTGACTTGTTCTATTTGCTAACTCCTTGGAATTTAGGTTTAAAAATGTACTTGTTAGGGACACCTGGATGGCTCAGCTCAGTGGTTTAGCATCTGCCTTTGGCTCAGGTCGTGATCCTAGGATGGAGTCCTGCATCAGGCTTCCTGTGGGGAGCCTGCTTCTCCCTCTGCCTATGTCTCAGTCACTCTGTGTGTCTCTCTTGAATAAATGACATCATTTTAAAAAGTGCCTGTTACACATTTTTCTTAAATAAATAAAAGAAACTTAAATCTCTTGTCTTTCGTTATTTCCATCTTTCCCAGAGGGCTATGTATGTTAGTCCTAAGTAGGGCAGTAAGCTAATGAAGAGGTGTGGAGTGGAGGTGTGGCTAAGAGAAAGAAAGGTCAAGAAAAACTACAATACAGAAGAAAACATGACAGCAGGGGGACTTGAAGAGACACATCTTAGAAGACAAGTAAAAGAACTGGAGAACAAGCAGCCTGAGAGAGGATTTGTACATTGACAGGACATCATGAAGAAACACAGCAAATGGTAGCATTCAGTATAGTGGGTAGCTTGGGATGTGACCAAGGTAGAGAAGAATAAGAATGGTGGCAGCAAATGGGGAGAGACCCTTCTGACAAACCACTAGAAACAAACCCTAAAAAGCCAACATTAATCATCTTCAAGGAATTGCTGATATCAGCATCAAGGACTAGCAGCTTGCTCTCTAATAGCAGATCTGACAGTGAGTATGAGAGCATAAACAAGAAACAAGTGGCCTGGTGCTGACAGGTGAGAAACATACTAGGATATGAAGTACAAAGCAGGATTACCTGAAACGTGTCTACGAGCCAGAGATGTGGAAAAGCAGGGGTGTCGGGAGGTTATGTTTATTATGTGTTGAGCACCTGGAGCTAAACGGGGCAGCTCATCTAAAGATTTAGAATCCAGTCACCAAGGCATCAACAAATACATATTTATGAGTTGCAAGGTGTTCACAGAACTGGACTACATGCTAGGGGGAATACAGTAAATATGAAACATGATCCCTTTTCTAAAACTGACCAGAAAACCAGAAAGACTGAAAGAAAGGGGCACGGGTGGGGGGGGGGGCGGGCGGGGCACGGAGAACAGTATATGTTTATTCCTGGATGGCTGTAGTTTATGTGCAGAACATATACCTCCCCTGTAGTGGGAAACTTTTGTTTTTACTTGAGTAATTTAACAAATATATGTAAGAAATTTGACATTAAGTAATTTAACAAGTATACAGATATATTAAATATTAATATACATAAAATAAACAACTGCTTTTTTGCACATACCATGTGCCTATAGGTCACTGTGTAGATATGGATATAAACTGTTCTTGGTCTATGGGAGATCAGAGTGGAGAACTTAAGAATATAAACTTTGGGGGCACCTGAGTGGCTGTCAGTTATGCATCTAACTCTTGATTTTGGCTCAAGTCATGAGCTCATGGGTGTGAGATCGAGTTATGTGCTGGGCTCTGCTGTCAACGGGGAGCCTACATGAGATTCTCTCTCCCTCTTCCTTTGCCCCTCCCCACTTTCTCTCTAAAATAAAAATAATTAAAAAAAAAAAAAAGAATACAGGGCACCTAGGTGGCTTAGTCAGTTGGGAGTCTGCCTTCCACTCAGGTCATGCAATAGAGCCCCAAGAGGGGCTCCCTGCTAGGCAGAAAGTCTGCTACTCCCTTTCCCTCTGCCCTTCCTCCTGGCTTATGCTCGCTCTCTCTTCTCTCTCTCTCTCTCAATAAATAAATAAATAAATAAATAAATAAATAAATAAATAAATAAAACATTTAAGAAATAAATAAATAAAATATTTTAAAAAGAATACAGATGTTGGAGCCACACTACTTTGGTACAAAGCCAGGATCCATACCTAAACTAGCCATGTGATGTTGCACTCTTTTGTCCCCAGGTTTCCTGAGGAGTAATTACCTGGTCCCCATTACATGTACCAGGCATTTGATATGTGCTCAATAAGTGCAGGCTTTTCTTGTTATATTATGTATATAACACACACACACACACACACACACACACACATCTAGGGACTAGAAAAGACATACCTTAATTTATTTTTAAAGGTATCTTTGCTTAAATATTTTATTTATTTATGGAGAGGGAGAGGGAGGGAGAGAGAGAGAGTGAGCAAGAGCAGGGGGAAGAGTAGAGGGAGAGGAACAAGCAGACCCTGCACTGAGTGCAGAGCTGGACCTAGGCTCAATCTCAAGACTGAGCAAGTCCTGAGCCAAAACCAAGAGTTGGATGCTTTTTGTTTTTAAGATTTTATTTATTCATTCATGAGAGACACAGAGAGAGAGAGAGGCAGAGACATAGGCAGAGGGAGAAGCAGGCTCCATGCTGGGAGCCCAATGTGGGACTCGATCCCGGGACTCCAGAATCACACCCTGAGCCAAAGGCAGATGCTCAACTGCTGAGCCACCCAGGCATCTGGAGTTGGATGCTTAACTGTCTGAGCCACTCAGGTGCCCCCTATTTATTTATTTTAGAGAGAGTGGGGAGCATGAACAGGGGGAAGAGCAGAGGGGAAGGAAGTAGGCATGGAGAGAATGTTGAGCAGGCTCTGTGCCTATAAAGCCCTACACAGGGCTCAATCTCAGGACCCTGAGATCATGCCCTGAGTGGAAACCAAGAGTCAGAAGCTTAACCAACTGAGCCACCGAGGTGCCCTAGAAAAGACATATCTTTAATAGAGGAAATCACAATCATTTACTTGGGTTCCATAATGAAAATAAAAACAGATGGTTTACTAGTGCCATCAGAAGTTTTTTGCACAGGAAGATAATAAGATAATAACATAATAAGATAATTAAAACTAACATCTATATTCAAAATATAATGCAAATGACAGAGAGGTTGGCCAATTTGAGTCATCAGATGTCATTACTTGTATATGCCAAGTTTACTAAGGTTAAGTTAGGAGTATTTCCAATTGCATATCTACCATGGAGGGTGATACTGAATCTCTTCACTAGGAGTAATTGACACCTGGATAAACCATGGCCCATCATTAAGTGAATGGAGCCCCATATACTGTGTTCTTCCATGACTCAATTTTCAAAGCTGGTCGATGATGCAATTCCAACAGAAATCTCAAATTTCCACCTTACTTATTTACCTAAAGATATTCTCACTTGTTTTTTATTATACATTTTGATGCCTCTTATTCCTCAGATCTGTTTTACGTGTAGAGGTTTTAATGCACCGAATAAGGTATCATCTAATATGATTTTAGTTTTCTGCCTAATAAAAGGGGAACGTTTTTCCATTGTCTTTTAAAAAAAATTATTTGAATTTAAAGTTTGTGTATTTTACAATGTGTTTTTCAAAAAGCTGCTTATTATTCATTATCGAATTATACACAATGCTACTTGAGTGTCAGACATACAACCTAGTGTTTCCATAACTCTATACTTTATGCTAAGCTCAGCACAAGTGATGCTACCATCTGTTACCGGACAACACCACTGTACCACTGTCTACACTCTATGCTGTATCCTGCATCCCAATGATTTATTCATTCCATAACTGTTTGCCTATATATCTCACTCCCCCTCATTCCTGTCTGCCCATCCCTTTAGCCCCCTCCCCCCACTCTGGCAATCATCAATTTTTTCTTTGTATTTATGCACCTGTTTCTGCTTGTTTTGTTCTTGATCATTGAATCCTGCCTGAGACATTTTTCAGTATCTACTTGGCACAGTCTTATCAAATCCCTACAGATAAGGCAGTCATGTTTTCTGAAGTTGTTCTTTTCATTTTTGTTGAATGCAATCTTTTCTTTTATTCTTAAAGTTTATTATCCTGTGTGTACTTTTCAGTAAATTTCAGAAAAAAATAACTTATCAAGACAAAATATTACATAGGTATGTATATGTGTGTAGTGAGAGAACTAAAAATGATTAAATGATTAAGGCCTGTTATTTAGAATGATAAAAAAACTGAAACTGTGCTTTATCATTGTAATTTGTCATTTTTAAAATAAAAGAAACATATGTCTAACTAGCTCTGCTCCTATTAACACACAATTTGACATTAAGTTTTGGAATAATTGAGGAGGGTTAGGAAAAAAGTATGGTATTTACAATTAAGACTGGAAAAATTTTTAACATAAGCAAGTCAACAAATAACTTGCATGACTGGAATTATCTGAAGCCTCTGGCTTATATATCAGCAAGCTTTGTGGACTTTCTTTAAGCCATTTAAATAGACTGCCATAACCCTTCCCCATCTTTCATAGTCCAGCTGTCATAAATTTTCTTACTAAATTTTAAAGATTAAATGATTTCATAGATGGATCAGTTTGAAAAGATGTTGCCTTATCTTTATGAATAGTATTTATGCCAAAGTATCTAAGACTAAGGACTTGGTGAATTTGTCAGTCTTGAGGTTTTAGGTTTGCCACCAAACAAAACTATACTAGCTTCCTAGTATTTAGGCGTGAAATTAGATTGCCACAAACAAATTATCTGAATTATTAGCTTTGTGTCTCTCATTTGCTCAAGTAGGACATAAAGTTTCCAAACATTCTTCGTGATTTCAGAAGGTGACTTACCTGGCCCCACCATGTCCCCATCCTCTTTGTTCCAGTGTCCACTCAGACCACTGATCTCCCTGAGGGCCAATTTTGACAACTGCCCAACCACTGAGGCTTGCAAAATATGGAGTGACATGACGGCTCTGCCAAGTGAGGAGCAAATTCTTTCTGTGTGTTTTGGTAAATTAAGGGAGATGCCACAGTATGGTAGCTTGAGCCCTAAAATGTAACAGTTTAATGTTTGTATCTTGAAATTATTCCACATTTTCCTGGACCACACATCCACACTATATCCTCAAGCCAATCCACATTTCCTAATGTATTACGTTGAGTGGGTCAAGCGGCAGGCAGTCTATCAAACCCAGAAATACCATTGTCCTAAAATGATTATGTCTTATTGTTAAACCAGGCATAACACATAGAATTCTTTCTCTTGGCTGCAGTCAGCCCTTGTACACTGTTTTTTGTTGTTGTTGTTTCCTTGACCACTATTGCCCCTTCCATCCCCTGTGAACCTCTTATATCTAAACTGCATTGTGGATAAAACACATAATTTTTCTGAAGAAGCTTGTGGCCAACAGTAAAAATCAGCAGATGCAGATATATAGGGTAAATAGATGAATAGGAATCTCAGCACTTACACAGCAGGAAACCCTGCTTCAGCTGTTTGAGCAATTTTATTTAAAAAGATTATACCATGTACCATACAGCCTTCTAAAAATCTCTCTACAAGTTAATAAATACACTCACAGTAATTTGAAAATTAATGCTAAACTGGAATCTTTGCTGCATTTTGAAAATTTCATTGCAGGTCATATAAGTAAATGATCAAAAGTTTTGAACAGCTACAAAAATACGGAAAACTAAGGCTCATGTAGCAGGTGATCATATGAATTTATTAGAGTTAATTTGATGGGGTTTTTCCAACTCTAATAATAATCTATCTCCGCAAAACAGACCAATTACGTACTATTCATGCTCCAGCAAGTGAACTGTAAAATTAACAATCCAATCACCTGTATAGACAGGCTCTAAAATTTACTGCATTTTTATGTGGCATTCTATTTAGTTAATGGAAGTCCTGACTTTTCTGACATAACTCCATCTAATTATCAGATGTTACTATAGGATTATCAATAATAAAATGTTAATCACATTTTGCTAGTATCAAAATTAAAAACCAAAAAAATCACCAAAGTAAGAAAAGATAGTATTAATCTGTATGATAACTGACAAAATTTTATATCCACCTAGTGGCTTGATGAATAACAGAGTAATGCTGATGCTTTTGAGAAGGATGATAATAATGATGAGCCACACATTACATGCAAATGAGAACAAAATCTCCCTACTCTTTAAACCATTGAGATTTGAAGTTTCTTTCCTTATATTTCACAGCTCATAACCACTGGTGTGCATACATGCATTTAATTTTGTCCAATCTCATATAATACTACCAAGGCAAAAGAGGAATCCAAAGATTTAGTGATGCATATTTTTGTTTTTCTTCTTCTACTACATATCACCAAATATTCAAAAGGCAAATAGCATATTATATCCTTTCAAAAAATCCTCCATGATTAAGTAGTAGGAGTACTGAACTCAATAGCATAAAACCCAAAAATTGTTATTTTTTAAAGTTAAAAATAACATGAAATGGAAGATTTTACCTGTCACAGAGCAAGCCCTGACTCATTTTTATGAAGACTGGATCTCACACACTTAGGTGGCTTTATAGGAGTCTTGCCACTGTCAGAGCAGCTCAGCAGGTATTAACTTCCTGCTGAGGATTTGATCATTTCTCCTCCCACATGTCTTTTTATAGAAAGGGAAAAAAGCTCCACTAGATATAAAAGGTTTTAAAGAAAGTTTTTCTTCACATACTGAATATATTTTAAAGTTTTACATGTGCATATAAAGCAATTCTGTATATGTAAAACTAGTGAATACCTAAAAATAATACGAAATAAATTCAGAGGACATTAGACATTGTAGCACGTACCCGCATCCTTAAATACTAACATTCCCATAGGTACACATACTATTTGAGCTCCACTGTCAGAAAAGAAAAAAAAAAAAGATTATTTTTGCAGTCTTCCAAATTATCAAGCTTATTTTAGGTTAGACAATGAAAGTCTTCCTGTTTTTCTTATACCAATACTGCACTGGTTTCTAAAAGAAAATGGGTTCAATCTCTTCATTCTAGTCAGGAGTTAGAAGGAGATGGCTCTAAGATTCAATAAAAATAAAATATGAAATTTCTCCTTTGGCTTAGCAGATCCCAAGAGGGTAGAAAGCCTTCTTATAATCTACTTTTGATGATCTGTAATCTCAGAAAGTTTCCCATCTCACAGAGAAGAAAAACCTAAGTCCACACTTTGTCCTACAGAGAACTTTAAGTCCTTATCACTCCACTGTCTCATTGGCCTCTACTTCCATCATTTCCCTCTCTGCTCCAGCCAAACTAACCTTCCTATGGCTTCTGGAACATCAAGAGCACTCTGACCTCAAGGTGTGTAAATTTACTCTTCCCACTGCTTAGAGTGCTCTTTCCTCATAAGATCTGCTTTGCTCACTCCCTCACTACTACAAAGGTTTCCCTGATAACTAGTATAAATTAACACCTCCCACTATCACTTTTTATATCATCACACTCTACTTTTTTTGGGTAGCACTCAACACCTCTTATGACATATTTACTTCTTTATTCTCTTATTTTTTTTCTGTCTTTTCCTCTAGAATATAGACTTCACAGACAAAAATGTTTTTTTTTTCTTCTTGACTACTGTATCCTCTGCTCATAGAACATAAGCTGAATAAATAAATGATTGAATAAAGAATGAAGGAAATGACATCAGAGTATTCAAAAGGGGAAGGAGGAAATAGAGGTGATATCTTATTCTGAGCTAGCCTCTTCTTCCTTTCATCATGGAAATCGATAGAGGCAGTGTTACATAATAGCTAAAAGCACAGGCTTTGTATTAAGCCATACTTCTGTTCAAATCTCCGCTTCCTCTTCAGCTACCAGAAGTATTTTTAGGAGGTACTTAAATACACTGAGTCTGAATGGCCACAATTGCAAAATGGGGTTATCATTCTGAGAATTAATTGAGCATTTTACATAAACTTCTACATACAATGCCTAGCAATTTGACCAGAACAAGTTAATATTTCTTACAAAACTGTTATTATAGAAAGTTTACCTGTATTCATCTGTACTAGCTTTAACCAAATGTAGAAAAATATATATAGCAAAAAAATAAACAACTTCAAAGTTCAAAAAGAGGTTGTATTAGATTCAAATAAATTGGGAAATCACAAATAGATTATGAATTGCATAATTCAGCTTATTGGTTTTAGTATTAATCACTACATTGATATGAAGATACTTTTATTTTTTCTTAGTCCTATTGCTGTCTTTATTTTTTTCAAATTTTTATTTAAATTCTAGTTATTAAACATATAGTGTAATGTTGGTTTCAAGAGTAGAATTTAGTGATTCAACACTTAGGTATAATACCCAGTGTTCAACACAAATGCCCTCGTTAATGTCCATCACCCATTTAGCGTACCCCCCACCTCCCTCCCTCCATCAAGCCTCAGTTTGTTCCCTATAATTAAAGGTTTCTTATGGCTTGCTTCCCTCTCTTTTTCTCCCCTTCCTCTATGTTCATTTGTTTTGTTTCCTAAATTCCACATGTGAGTGAAATCATATGGTATTTGTCTTTCCAACTGACTTATTTCACTTAGCATAATATCGTCTAGTTCTATCCGCATCTTTGCAAATGACAAATGAAATGACAAGATTTCATTCTTTTAATGGATGAGTAATATACTCATTTTATAATCATTCATTGGATCCCAATTTTCCAGATACACTCTAAGCACTATGTTTTCTTATTTTTCTGATGGGAATACAAAAAACAGGACTCTATGATTGTAATGATTATCTAGATTTCTCCAAGATGGATCTATTCTTTATATTCTAAGCATACATTTTCCTAAAATCATACCTAAAATTAAAAAATGAAACCGCTTACCCCCATTTACAAAGCTTATCCTTTTGATTTAAAAGGAAAGCAAATTGATCTGACATGGCTTATTTTTCCTAAAGCAGCTAACATCAGCTTCTGAGTTCTGTCTAAATTGATAGTTTCCAAATTTTACTGTATTTTAGTATCACAGTAAGGGACAGTGGCATGGATCTTCTAAAAAATGGAGATACCTGGACTCCCTCTGACCTCCCAGTTTCTGATTCAGAAGTTTGAATCCAGGGATGAGCATTCCTAGCATCAGTTCAAGTGATTCTAATGTCTTATTACCACTTTGAGAAATACTCATCTAATAAATGTATGTAAAGAAAGCAACCAAAATTTGCATTATTTTAAAATTAAAACTTTTAAAGAGATGGCATTTTTCACAATTTAATTACATTGTTAAAAATCTCTAATGTACTTAAGTATCCCTGCCATGATTAACCAATAATATAATGGAAATTAAAGCTACACTATAGTAGCAATATGATACTCTTTATAATTTGTAGAATTCTTCTCCAATAATTATTCATTGAACCAAATTATATAGATTTGGGGCTTTGTTGTTGTTATTTTAAGAAACTAAGATTCACAGTTTCATTGAGAACATATCACAGTTAAGTTTAAGGAGCCTGGAAAACTATAAATTGTGCTTTGATTTTTATTGTTTTTAAGTCTAATTTTAAAAGTATAGTTTAATAGAAAAAAATAGCATGTAAGGAAACCCTTGATCTTGTCTGCCCTAGGTTTCTTTTCTCTTTGGATGATCCATAAAAAGCAGGGAAAGAAAGAGAAACCTGGAAGTTTTACAGAGCTTGGAAAAGCCCATTGATATGAAATGGCTGTCACACTTCACGTTCACTACTTGAGAAATAATTATTTCCACTTCTGGTTGGCAGACTGGAATCAAATTTTACAGTCTAGATGTCTGGGTGCAAGGGGCGGGAAATGACAACTAAGAGTGCCTGTAGGCAAAGGTTCACTGAAATCTTGAGGGAGGTGGCATCTATTTGGCATGGTAAAAACACACAAGACTTTGCAAATTGCCTGTCTTGAAAACACATTCCTTGATCCAAAAAGATGTAGAGGGCTTATATATATTCTTAAATTAGTTTCTATTTTTAGGATTTACTTCCTTAAATATTTTCTCATAAGAAAATGAAGATAAAAAGGGGCTACATGTCATCAAGTTTTCTTTATTAGGGATTTTCCTCAATATTTCCATGAAGTCAGTATAATTAGGAAATATCTACTACAGATAGGAAAGGAATGTTATTGTCCACTTTTAACTTAATAAAATATGAAATATTTTTCCACAGGGGGGTTTAAAGGATTTGAGAGGGGTAAAATTAAACAATTTTAAATTTAAAAAATATGTTAATATTTATGAGTAAGAACAGTCTTCTTTGAGGACCGTGTTCTCTTTTTTACTATAGCATTTTCTACATGAACACTGTGATTACTTGATAGACAATTGAAATTGATATTTCTTAATATATGCAATATTGTTCTTCTGTATACAATTTAGGCATATATATATTATACTTAAAACTTTTTCTAATATTTTACAGCAAAAAAAAATTTAAATAGAAAAATGAATCTATAGATATAAATTTGGTTTCTTCACCAGTGGCAGCATATGTAAAGCATGGGATCACCTTGTTCCTTTCATGAAGCCTGTGCTAATCATTTAATGATATAAAGACCCTAATGTAAACATTTTCATATATTTTATCAGATGGAGGAATAACTTGATACTGTCAAAACATCGCTGTGATTTCTAACAATTTTTAAGAAACCAAGTTGGATTTTGGTGGCCTAGGTAGAATCAGAATATTTTTAAATGTTGTTTTATATCTATTTAGTGAATCACAGAAACAGTCTAATTTGTTTCAGATAGAAATTATTATGCAAGATTATGTTTATAAAATTATATCGAATGACCACTGGAATGATTATTCTAGCTATAACTGAGAATAAAATAGCCAAATAAGAACTTAAAAAAAAAAAAGAACTTTTAAAAAAAATCTAATTGTTGGTAAAGAATGTGGGGTTTGGACTCAAGTTACACTTTTGCTGTGTACAACAGTGCTTGCCATAGATTAAGAAGTTATTATTTTTCCTTCTTCTCCTTAACTGATTTATAACATAAAATATCCTGGATAAGTATATTACAATGTTCTTATTAACCTACTCTTATATTAGTAGCAGAAATGCTATTAAAACTAAGCATATATTATATGCATACTATATGTGTAATATATATTAAAAATATATGTAATACATATCATATATAATACATTTTATTTGAAATAATAACACAAAATATAGCATATAAAACCTGGGGTTAAGTATCATGAGTATATTATAAACCTGCAATTTAAATAGCCTAAATATATATTTCAATATTTTCTGTAGTGATCTTCAATTACTGGGACATAATATTTATTGATTTTAATTATACTTAATAGTAGTGTATAATATTCTATCTGTGGACACCAATTATTAAGAAATAATGAACTGAGACATATTTTGTTTTACAAATTAAATATGAGTTAGCATAACATTGTTACGACTACTCTATTTTTATTAAAAATTTACAAAAACACAAAATTCTGAAAAGCTTTTGAAATGTGATGTGTTTTTATCATGATAAATGAGATCAGACTTTGGAAAGTAAAGACACTGAATAATTTCCGTAGACTACTTTAAGGTAAAAATAATTGTTTCCTCTGAAGTGAGATAAACAAATATAAATCCCTGGAAGAGTATTGCTTATTCTCCCTTTTCTAAAATTGTTGAGGTTGTCTGATATTTAATTTTAAGATCAAAATGTACTACATTAATACAAAATTGCTAAACATTAAAGGGACAGGACATTTTCACCTCATTTATGAAATGAGATCTAAATTATTTAGACAAAAGCTATTTGTTTTACTATATAAAAGCTTTATGCAGTAAAGATGAGGAAAGCATAAAACTGAAGGTTAGCATTTTGTCCACAGAAAAGGAAACTGATAAGAGTCCCACTGTGGTTTCACAAATAAATAATAGTATTAGATTAATGATATCTCACAAATTAGCTTGAGAAATTAAGGGCAACTACAACTAGGTTGTCACAAGCCTCCCTTATTCTCATATTACTGATCATGTTGACAGTTTATATCAGATATTGAAAAGTACAGAGATTACTAGTTATATATAGCATTAAAAAGGGAAGTAGTAGCACCAACCACTACTCCCTTACCCCGAGTCTTTCCCCAGGAGTGAATATGGTTGGTGACTGAAATAACATTAGTGACTTTCCGGGACCACAGCTGGACATTGATGGAACCCATTTATCAGTCACTTCTTTATGTGCATATCCTGTGATAAATCTTGTCTCAAACAATATACAACCCAATAGTACATTGCATCATTGTACTCAATTCTTACACTTCCTGATATCAAAAGCAAGGCTCCATTCTCCTTAGCTCAACTGTCTTCATTTTGGTTTTAGAGCTAGGGTTTGCTTCTCATCGACACCTTTATACTTAAGACCTAATCATTAGAAATTTAGCCTAATTTCTAGTTGTTCAGCTACTTGATCTTTTTCAGTAAGACAAGCCATAATAACAGTTATTACATGCTTTTTACTTTCTTCTTTATTTTACTTTAAGGAAATAGCAGTCTAGATAATCTATAAAAAGTGATAAATCTTGCAAAAGGAGAAAGCCGGGATCCCTGGGTGGCTCAGCGGTTTGGCGCCTGCCTTTGGCCCAGGGCGCGATCCTGGAGTCCCAGAATCGAGTCCCACGTCGGGCTCCTAGCGTGGAGCCTGCTTCTCCCTCCTCCTGTGTCTCTGCCTCTCTCTCTCTGTCTATCATAAATAAATAAACAAAACTTAAAAAAAAAAAAAAAGGCCTGGAAATGGAGAAGAGGGGAAAGTTCACAGGCTTTTGAAAATTCAAATGTTAAGGGGCAGGGGGTGGCTCTAATAAATGTATGCAGTGGTACCACATTTCTCTGTGGTCCACTTTCATTGTCATTGAATATGTGCCCTGGGAAAATGATCAGATGTGTATGAATGGAAAGAGCTGGCCACTTGACTTACAATGCCCTAGACTGAAAATAAACAGAGAAAGACTATTCTTTCCCTTTCTGTTAAACATCTCAGCCTTGGTATGGGGAACTGGGGTTCTCTGGTACTTATGATATGCTTTGCCTTACTCCCCCATAACCCTGGCTGCAGGGAGGGAATGTTCTTCAAACCCTTGAGCAGTTCCACTTGCAGGGCAGTTGCACAATTAGGCAGCCATGGCAATAGACAGTTTGGGGGAAAACACACACACACACACACACGAGCAACAGAAAAGCTCACAGAGGTCTGCCATTTGGAGAACAGGCTTTCAGAGTTACAGTGGATTTATATGCCTTCAAATAGGTGATGGAAGTGACAGATATTAAACAGGAGTGATTCATGAAACCTCGGTATTCTCTGTGTTTTCCACATATTACCAGAGTGAGAAAATCTAGGGAAGGAACAGATTTCTGGTTCTAAGAATACTGTCTCGGTCACTTAATTTAATATTTTAAAATAGGTTATCTTCCTTAGGCCTACAAAAGTGAAGTGGGACACATTGGTTATTTTGTCAAATGACTGCAGTTTATAAATATATCTGGAGTATGTCTTGCCATTCTCTTCTCTCAAAGCAAGACAATCAGAAAGAGAACTTGAAGAATACAATGATGACAATGTATTTAAGTCATATTACATTTTTAGTAGAATTGGTTGACAAATATACATGTAGATTTTGCAAAATTTATATGATTATATACATATACATATATATATACACAGAATTGAAAAAAGAGAGATTTGTAATATATCCATAGCAGAATAATATTTTGATACATTAGCCAAAGTATTTTATTGTTTTTCCATTTGAGCAGGATGTAGGGCATTCTCTGATTTGTTCATTTATGAAAATGTTGAAACATCAGAAAGAAGATGAAACAAAAACATCACATTTTGACTTTTGAAATCCAAAAGCTTAGATCTCAAGAGAATTGGAATAGCATACAGTACAAGTGACAGAATTACATTGGGACAAGGAGCACAACTTTCTGCTAAAAAAACCCCAACATCCAAATATAAGACAGTGTCCTTGGACTAGAAGGTCAAAGAAAAGAAAAGAAAAGCTTTGGGAAAGAAGTGCACAGTGGAGGATGGTTAACAGCCTTATATTGGGTTCTGAATTACTAACAACACAAGCACATTTTAAATAAAAAATGGATTCCAGAGGTATCAGAATCGGGTAACATTTACCATCCAATGTAATCTGCTCATCCTTCATTCTGCCCAAAAGTGGAGGCTGGGACACTAGCAAAAGTACGAGAAATGGAGCCAACTGGCTCTGATTCCAGATCCGTTAAGGTCATTGCCCAGCTCTTCTAAGACAGCCAACAAGAAGAGCACAAACATTTCCCTTTTTATTTACATGTAGAAAAACTAAATATATTCTTAGAGTTTCAGGCCATTTAGAGAACCTACAGTGAGTAATGTGAAAGCTAGGGTGGGCTTGAGGGGTGTCCTCCAAACCAGAGAGCGACCGACAAGTGAAGCTAAGCTGCTCAGAGAAGTTAGTTTCTCCAGCCTTTTCCTTTTTCTGGCCAGATAAATCTCTTAGGAGCAAGAGAAAAAAAAGCTACAGTTTCATTGAGAGAATCAGCCTCCCTCATCTGCTATCTCATCCATTTGCCTACTTCACCATTTCCCTTGCCAACTTGTACATTCAAATAATCAACAAAACAAATATATGAATTAAAACAAGCCTGAAGACGTGAAAGGATGAACTTCAGTGACAAAAGAAAAAATTAATAGTAATTTCAAATCTTACACTACACAGAAAAAGTAGAGCATGATAGAAATATATCTTAGTGGAAGAACATATCAAAAAATACCTAAACATTTTGTTTTTTCTCAGATCAATAAATCAAATGTACCATTAAAAATATGTCATTACCATAAAAGGTAATGTGATTTTATTTCTTTAATTTAGTTCCGGTATAGTTAATATAGAGTGTTAAATTAGTTTCAAGCTAATGTGATTTTAGAATGCAGGGATATAAATGCAATATCCAATAGTGACAGCAAAAAAGATGGTTGGTCATTTGACTCTTTGATAGAATATTATGTTTTGGACACTATGCCAAATTTTAAGAAAAACTCTTGACAAATTAGTAATGCATATGTAAGGGAGTAGAACTGAGCCAAAAGAAGTTAGACAACTTTCTGAATAATTGTTGAATTGCATTCTGTATATAAACACTGTAGCATCAGAACTGAGTGCAAAAACCACAATATTTATTGGTTTATGAGTACCTGTCATAAAAAATACACAAAACTTTTTTTTACTGAAGGCAGAGATCATAAAGAAAAAGGCCATTTTTTTGTGGAAATCTAAGTGGTACAAAACACACTCACAAGACAAAATGTGTAGTGTTGGATGTGTTGCTGTGTCATCCATAAGAATCAGTGTCAACCAGAATATGAATGAGTAGGTAATATAGTCAAATGCAGAAAATATCCAGCTCTGATTACATTGAGAAGGTTAAAAAGGCTATAGTCTGAAGATATAAAATGCTTCATTAATATTGACTGCCTTAATATTTTAGGATATTATATCCTATTATATCCACATATTTCATGATCTGGTTCTAATTCTACAACTGGCACAAAACCCACTTTTTAAAATAGTGCTGCAAGTTATACCAATGTGTATGTTAGGAGCCAATTCATACCTTCTGGTATACAAACAAATTTCAGGACTAGTAATGTAGTAGGAAGTTAATAAAATTGTATTCATTGTACTTATCATTCTAAAAGTCATATTTCTAATAAACACAGTGACATCAATCACTGGTGTGTCCCTACTCCCCTGCTACTGCAATCATACCTATGTTCATCCAGTGTCAATAGCATATTACCAGTAAGTATTTATAATTATGTTTTATATCTACTGTTACATGATTAAGGATATTGTCTTACCACTGACACCTATTCTTTCAAATGACCTAAAGTTAGACTCCATTGAATGGTATGGATTTAAGCCCTGAAGCCAGTTACTTTAAGGGATGTTTTAGAAGGAGAGGAAGAAACAGACTCCTGGCTGAGCAAAGAGGCTAATGGGGGCTCGATCCCAGGACCCTGAGATCATGGCCTAAGCTGAAAGCTGGCAAAGGTAGGCTTTAGAATTATGTTAGGAGAATTCAAGAGATAGTTGTCAGCATATGGAACAGACAGCAAGGTACTAGAATGGAAGACGTGTTTCCTCATACACAGGAACTTACACATTTTTAAGGATTGACTAATTGATTTGAAAGCATCCCTTGTTATATGAAATAACTTAAAACATCCCTTGCATGTGTAAACTAGAAAGATAGCAAAAAGGAGGTGATTAATTCTATTGGTGGTGTAAACTGGACCTGTACAGGAGGAAAGAAAGCACCATAGGAGAAACAACTCTAATGACCATTTTTATTTTAGTTTATGTTTATTTTTCAAGTTGGATTTTAAATAATTTAATTAATTCAATAGTTAAGGAGAATTAGTATTCCAAAGAGAAGAAAGTGTGTTATTGGTGTAAAGAAGGGGAACTTCATGTAATGTTGCTAGGATGCAGAGTACGGAGGAGAGAGTAAAAGGACTAAAGCAGAGAAGCATGAAGCAGAGAGCAACTGGAGGCAAAAGCAGGGGTCATGTCATGAGGGGACCCATGTGCTCTACTAAGGAGATTGATTTGATCCTGGGGACATGAAGAGGTCATTGAGAGGCTAAAAGCAAAGTTTTAATAGGTCAAAGTTGCATTTTAAAAAGTGAAATGTCATATGGATAATTGATTGAAGAAAGAAGAAATCATAGACAAGGAAAACAGTTGGCAGATAATTGAAATTATCTGAGTGAAAGATGAGGGTGAGGGGTGGGAAGAGAAGGCAGTATTACTCAAGGAAAGGATAAATTTAAAAAGCTGTTTGCAAGGTAAAGTCTGATGATTTATTAGATATACGTAAAAGGGGAGATGGAGTAATTAAAGATGATACATTGTTATCTAGAAAGATAGATACTGTACCACTAATTAAGTTGGAGAAGCCAATATAATTAGAGGTTTTAGGGGGAGAGATAATGAAACTGGCCCAGAACAGGGTTTCAAGGATCTACATGTCTAGTGAAAGTACCTTCTAAGAAAGTACATATACACTGTTCTCTGAAATTGATAGAGTTTTCCCTTCAGTAACACACATCCCAATTTATTCTTAGGGTAAATATACCTGGGAGATGTTTGGGAGATGTTTCTATGTTCATTTCAGATAAATTCCAGTACATCCTAAGCTAATTTTTCTTCAAACACTTTAAACATTAGTCACATTAATTGTTACCTGTCTAATCTATGAAGAAATCAAAATGTATGTGTTTGAACTATGAAGGTTCAGTTGAATACTGAGTACCTTCTGTCCACCAAATAGCTTTAATGTGAAATGTAAAAAGAATGGAAAAGATCTTCAAATACATGAATGATTTTTCTATGTTTTATAAAATATTTTTCAGTTTATAAACTCGTTAAACAGTGCTGGACAAAGTTCATTTATGATGACTAATTGAGAAATCCTTCTTGTAAACACAAACTTGAGGATTCAAAATCTCCAACTTTTAATTTTTTATGTGTTTATTATATTTATCTAATACAATCAGTTTTACCCAATGTTTTTTATGAGGTGGTAGAAGGTCAGAATTAATAATCCTAGGTTGATTATTAATATGTTTTTAGGTTCCCTTTAAGGGAAAAGATTCTAGGGGCGCCTGGGTGGCTCAGTGGTTGAGCATCTGCCTTCAGCTCAGGACATGATCCTGGGTCCAGGGATCAAGTCCTGCATCGGGCTCCCAGCATGGAGCCTGCTTCTCCCTCTGCGCATGTCTCTGCCTCTCTCTCTCATGAACAAATAAACATAATCTTTTTTAAAAGGGAGAAGATTCTAGTTCTCCATCATTGCTCTACTCTGGGACCATGTCTTGAAAGATAATTCTTTAAGAGATTGCATGTAAGCACTGAATCATATACCTGAAACTAATATTACACTGTGTGTTAACTGCAAGGAAAAAAAAAAGAATTACAATGTTGAAGATAACACTCAGATGGAGCTTTTTATGATCCCTACTTTTGCAGACAATGCATAGCTATAGGATATGATTTTCTGCCACCACAATCTTAAGATGTGTATATGAGTAGTTGGTGATAGATACATTAGTTGGATATGTAAAGAAAATATCTTTTTTTCCCCCAAAGACTAGGAATAACCTGCATTTTCATTAATGTAGCTGTTAAATTTTATTTATTCAGTTAAAAAAAATCTATGAGAATAGATCATTCCATTTGCTAGTATGAAGAGGTGAGAGAAAGAAAACAAAAACCCACTGGTCCCTTCCATATGATGGAGTATCTTTTAAACATCATGAGCCGTAAAGCCAGAGCCAAACTCTTCCATTTACTAGCTACATGACCCTATTTTTCCTTACAAAGACTTATATTCAAAATGCTTTCTACAGTTTCTTTCTTTAAAAGTAAGCTTTAAAGGTAAAAGATGCATTAACTTGTATTCCCCCTTTTTGCTCCTCTTACTTAAGTCAATTTTTAAATCTGTTTTGTTCCTCTAGTTCAATTATCCTCTCCTCCTTTAGGTTATTAAGTCAATCATTGAGAAGGATCCTCCTATGCATGTTTTCCTGAGATTAGGCTTTATCATCACCAAATGGTGAAGAAAATCTCTTCTATACCTCCACTTCAAGGTGTATTATATATATAAACATTTATAAATATATATATATAAATACATCATATATATTACATCATATATATATATGATACACAACAGAATGGTGAAAGGTTTTACAGTCTCCTTCCTTCACTTAAAAATATGACCTCTTTAATGAGGTCCTGATTCTCATATACTACAATTTACCTCAGATCAAATCTGTAATTTCTAAAATAAAAGACCCTATTCTATATTTTACCATTGAACATCTTAAAGTCTTAACAATATTTTTAATTTTTTTTTTAATTTTTTATAGAGACACAGAGAGACAGAGGCAGAGATAGAGGCAGAGGAAAAACCAGGGTCCATGCAGGGAGCCCGATGTGAGACTCGATCCCGCGTCTCCAAGATCACACCCTGGGCCGAAGGCGGCGCTAAACCGCTGCACCACGGGACTGCCCGATATTTTTATCACTAATGTTTGGAGTGGTTTCTGATTTCCAATCTCTTACTGCTATCTAGGGGATGGGCTGAACTCTCCAGGCATACCCACTGAAACCTAATAGAGCTTTTACAGAACTAAAGGTTGAATTAACAAAATACATCCCAATCCAATTTCCCAGTTATTAATTTGTACAGTCAAAATTATGCAAGTTTATCTCAGGTAAGTTTCCTTTACCTGTCTCAACAATAAATCTTTCAAACAGAATAACCCTATATGCTGGTGACCTAGAAATTGACATTGTTAATTCTAAAGACAAGTGTTTCATCCTAAACCTACTATGTGTTAGTCATTAAGTTAGGCATTTAGGGAGACACAAAGATAAGCCAGAATTAACATGTGCTCAAGCAGATCAAAGCATACAGGGAAGACAAATCATGGAACACAAGATAGAGAAGGGTAAGACTTAAGATCAGTAGAGATAAAGTACTATAGCATACAATTAACAAATTTTAAAAAGCACAACACACCCATATACACATGCTTCTTCCTTCCTGGCAAAGCTTTACTCACAAAGTCATATTTTACACAGATAAATACCCGGGGGATGGGGCCCATCTCCAATATCAGGTGGTGAATCAATATTGATTCAAGTTATTCAGCATGTCATTTTCCTTACAAGAGTTTGATTAGATATGAACATTGACTCCATTCTGGCTAGAAACTTGGGGTTTAAAAAATAAGTTTTTATTTTTAAATAGAAATACACCCACATACACCTAATTTTCTGAATATTGTTTGTCTGTATATGACCCTTGGAGCTATAACTTTCTTGCAATCTAAGAAGATAACACCAATACACTGGGACTTTCCAGTGAAAACATGGAAAGAATCTAGATGATTCTTTATGATATTAAGCTTCTGAATTAACTAATCCTGGGACCATTCTGCCTCTATCCTTCATATAATGAGTTAGGTTATAAATTTACTATTTAAGCAACTTCAAACTGAGTCTCTGTTACTTATAGCCAAAAACATCTTAACTGATACTAAAATTCTAGTTTTTTCAGGGAAATAATGTAAAGCGTCCAATTGGCTTAGTAGTTGGTGATATTCAAGCTGAGCTAGACACGTATATTATAAGAACTGGGTAGAAAATAGAAATCTGTTCTTCCAATAGCATATAAATATTGTTCAATGACTGATAACAGACATACAAATATTTAAGTGAAAATTTAGGAGTAACTCCTGATTAACTATGGTAATTTACTATAAATATTTATATAATATTACATATGAATACTTCTACAGAAAGACAAAGAGAAATGGGGAGAGAGAAAACAAAACTTGTGTAGGTTTACAGAGAAATCACACCATCTATTCATCTATTTCTAGAAAGATAGTGCATCTTTTGACCTCATTTGCTTACAGGTATCTTTATACTTTTGCTATATCAAATTTGTCACTAAGTACAGCCAACATCCTATATCAAGATCCGAAGCCAGAGTGATGACATTTTGAATCACACTATCAAATTAATTTCTGTATGTGGTTATATATCATATACATATCATGATGATATATATGATACATATAATAATGAATCTTTAATCTTGGCTAACTTTTAATATTTTTAATAGATTTAATGGCAAAAGTATCTGTCCCTGTCTGTCAAGAAAGTTAAACCTTGACCTTAATTGAGTTGCTATAAATGTTTTATGTGATTACTTGACATCAAAAGTACTGTCCATTAAATATTAGATCTTCAAAGTTTTAATTTACCTACAATGACCTGAATTTTGTTATTTGTCTTGACAGTCATTTTCTGTTCTGCCCTTTTCCTCATGGCTATTGTCATCTGAAACTGATTTTCATTCTGAACAACATCCCATATCATTTCATATCTTACCTGGTGGCAGGATAAATTATATTTGTCTCATTCTTATTTGGGAAAAGAGGGATAAAGCAAATGTGTTATTTCAAAATCTTCATTAAATTTTCTGGAAGGCATTTTGTCAAATAAATAATGTTGTTGACTTACATAATAACTCTTTCTGAAATTTAAAAAGCAGTATTATCCCCTCCACTTAATTTAACCAGAAAAAGCATACTGATTCAATTATACTAGAGTATTAATGTTGTTTCCTTTACCAGTTTGTAATTCAACCAGTACCAATTCAACCAGTTGTCCTATTCCCTACAAAAATATTACCGTGCTTACATAAGAGAAAGTATATATATGACAGTATCACAAAAGGCAGTGTTGATATTAGAAGATAGAATTTAGCAACCTGTGAGTTAATACTATTTCAGTAAAATAACAAAATTGCAAGCAAATGAGAAAGTAGCAGCAAAAACCTCAAAATGGATATAAGAAATAACCAGCCATATCTTTTGCTGTGAATGATAACCAGTACCCATGAGGCTTCTGAATTTTTTGTCAGAATTATGTCTGTTTCATTTTTGTTTTTCCAGGGAAGGATCCACACAGCCTTCACTAAATTTTCAATGAGTGTGTATCCTTTTAAAGATTAAGAACTATTCCTACATGTCCCAGAAGGAATATGAATTCCAAGCTTAATTCATGAAGTTTGAGATGGAATTTTGTCTGATTTTCAAAAAAAAATACGTAAGTGTAAAGGGAAAGTTGCACTTTATTTGTTTTAGCAATAGAGTTTTAATCACAGTATGCAGAGACTTTTCATTCTCTTGCCACATTGATTAGTTCCCCATGCTCTTGTCTGCCTTCCCATACTCCCTAAGCATAGCCCCAAATCGTGTGGTCTTTTTCCCTTGAGTGAGCTTATCTTCACTTTAAACATCAATGATTACCATTATACGCTGATGGCCCCTGAATCAGTATTGGGAGAATGCCATTATCAAACAGTGTTTCTTTTCTCCTGCTCTTACTCAGCTTTGGGTTTTCTGAAAGTCAACTTTGATCTTGGTCCTTCTGCAGCTACTCAGAGAACTGCAAACTTACTAATGCTCAACTGAGGATTCCTAATAGCTCTGGTCTCCCTATACCTTGCAGGATCCTATGCAGGATGTTGGAGGATACTGCTCTGGAATCACTAGAGCACTCAAAATGTTTTGGCCTCATGGAATGAGTTTGGAAGTTTTCCTTCCATTTCTATTTTTTAGAACAGTTTGAGTAGAATAGGAATTAACTCTTCTTTAAATGTCTGGTAGAAGTCCCCTGGGAAGCCATCTTGGCCCTAGACTTCTGTTTGTTAGATTTTTTTATTACTGATTCAATTTCTTTGCTGGGTATGTGTCTGTTCAAATTTTCTATTTCTCCTATTTCAGTTTTAGTAATTTGCATGTTTCTATGAATTTGTCCATTTCTTTCAGATTGCCTGGTTTGTTGACATATAATTTTTCATAATATTCTTTTATAATTATTTGTATTTCTGTGGTGTTGGTTGTGATCTCCTTTTTTATTCATGATTTTGTTTAAATCTTGGTCCTTTCTCTTTTCTTTTTGATAAGTCTGGTGAGGGGGTTATTCATTTTATTAATTCTTCCAAAGAACCAGCTCTTAGTTTTCTTGATCTCTTCTACTGTTTTTATTTTCTATATTATTTATTTCTGCTCAATCTTTATTATTTCCTCTATTCTGTTGGCTTTAGGATCTATTTGCTGTTCCTTTTCTAGCTCCTTAAGTTGTAAGGCTAGGTTGTGCATATGAGACTTTTCTAGCTTCTTGAGATAGGACTGATATTGCAATATACTTCCCTTTTAAGACTGCCTTTGCTGCATCCCAAAGGTTTTGGATTCTTGTGTTTTCATTTTCATTTGCTTCCATGTATTGTTTTTTTGTTTATACTTTAATTTCCTGGTTAACTCATTCATTTTTTAGTGGGATGTTCTTTAATTTCCATGTATTTGTGGATTTACTAAATTTTTTCTTGTGGCTGACTTAGGAGTTTCATAGCCTTGTGGTCTAAAAATATGCACTATATGATCTCATTTTTTTGTACTTGATGAGATCTGATTTGTGACCCAGTATGTGATCTATTCTGGATGATGTTCAATGTGTACACTAAAAGAATGTGTACTACTGCTTTAGGATGAAGTGATCAGAATATATCAAGTCCATCTGGTCCAATGTGCCATTCAAAGCCATTATTTCCTTGCTGATTTTCTGCTTAGATGATCTGTCCATTGCTCCAAGTGGATTGTTAAAGTCCTCTACTATTATTGTATTATTATCAATGAGTTTCTTTATGTTTGTTATTAATTTATTTATATATTTGGCTGCTCCCAAGTTGGAGGCATACATATTTACAATTATTAGATCTTCTTGATGGATAGACACCTTATGATATAGTGCCCTTCATCTCTTTTTACAGCCTTTGGTTCAAAATCTAGTTTGTCTGATATAGGGATGGCTACTTCAGCTTTCTTTTGGCATCCATTAACAGGATGGATGGTTCTCCATTTCCTCACTTTGAATCTGCAGAGGTCTTTAGGTCTAAAATGAGTCTCTTGTAGGCAGCATATAGATGGGTTTTAAAAAAATCCATTCTGATATCCATGTCTTTTGATTGAACATTTAATTTATTTACATACAGACTGATTATTGATAGATATGAATTCTGTTCCATTGTGTTATCTGTAAAGTTAGTGTTTCTGGTGATGTTCTTTGTTCTTTCCAAGTCTTTGTTGCTGTTTGCCTGCCAGGTGGGCACAGTGCACCTGTGTTTTATCTTAGTTATACCACTGGGTTTCAAAACTCAAAATATTATAGATCCATGCAGTACAGATCCATGCTGATCCTTCTGAGGAGGGTCTCACTGCAGTATGGCTGGTGCTGCTGTGTCCCAGAAATTGGTCTCTTAATCATGCAGCACTTCAATGTTTATAGTAGAGCACAGCAAAAACCCAGCATCAAGATTTGCTGCCCTCAGCTGGTGTCTTTGTTCCTTTGCTAGTGAAAAGGGCAGCACACCACCAGTTCTTTTGCCCCTGGACAGGCCACACCACCATTCTCAAATGCACCAAAGCAGGGGAACACATGTCCCTGTGTGACCCAGGGGATCCTCAGAACACACTGCCTGCTTCTGGGTATCCACTCTCCTTCCCCACCAGAACACCTCCTAAGCCAGCCATGCACAATCCTGGTGATAGTGAGGACCTCCAAAACTTCAGACTTTATGCTCTATTTCTTACAAAAAGTTGCAGTGGTTAGCCCTTCTTCTTTTCCCAGCCAATGGTTTTGGGAAAGAGATTTTTTTTTTTTTTTTTTTTGGTGCAATCCCCTGCACACCCTTTCACTCTTTCCTTCTCTTGCTCCTTTCTCTGTGATCCAGGCTCCCTCCCCCTCATGGAACCAACAGTTCTTTTCTCCTCCAAATCAGCTCTCTACAGTCTTACCTTCCACGATGTGACCATTTTCCTACATCCATTGTGCAGTTTTGCTCTCTCAGTCCTCAGATCAATTTCTTGAGTTTCCAAAATGATTTAATATTTATCGATCTATGTTCAAGGGATGAGGTAACCTTAGGGTCCCCCTACTCATCACCATCTTGCCTTCTCTTGAGCACTAAGCATTTTTTAATCCATCTAGGAATTACTCTATCAACTGGTTTAGACTCTAAATTGAGGCCCCTTCCAATTGCAGTATGACAGTTCTAAACTGAACTGTGTTTAAAAAAAAAAAGTGAGGGGCAAGCAGTGAGTTTTAACCCTGTGGTAAGTATATTCAGTTAGGTAGTAGTGTGTTGCTTCCTATTCTGACTCAGTCTTCTCTCAGCTCTTCCAACAGTTTAGATCGTAAGAAACTTTCATTGAAAAAAAACCTCCAACCTCAGTGTCAAAACAAACCAAGTTTGGTTTGTTAATAGGCTAAAAACTGTTTACAGTTTCAATATATTTTAAGGTAATATGTAATAAAAAATGAACTGACAATTCCTCCATACCAATATGAAGTAACTTGAAAATAACAGAAAAAATTGCAAAGATGACCAAGGCCAAATAGTGAAGCAGGGGAAAAACAAGGGGAGAAAAACCAATGAATAAATCATTTTGAAGGGGTGAATATCAAAGAAATGAATAAAAAAAATATATAAATGAAGAGAAGAGTACTATCAGTGGGGTCTGATGCTACTGACAGGTCAACAGTCAAGAGGATTGAGAACCAACCACTGGGTTTAACAAATATAAATCACTGCTTTCCTTAACAACATGAACTTGCATGGAGTGGTCTAAAGGGAGAAGATAGAAAATAATTTGTAATAATACAGTCAAGTCTTTGGAAGATTCTTTTTTATAAAAGCAAGAATAGAAATAAGTAATATGATGAATTTTTTTTAATGGAAGAAATAAGACTATGTTTGACTGATTCAGTGGAAAAATTTGATGCATTAGGAAAGGAACATTCCTGAGGCATAGCCTTGAGTAAGCTAAAGGATAGAGTCGTACTTAAGAAATGTGGGGGAGGAGGGCTTAGATGATATCACAGACAGTTCATCTTTACTAACACAAAGGAGCCACAGTATAGAAGAACAGATGAGGTTATGTCTGTAAATATGATAGCAACAGCTTGTGGAAATGCTCTACTGATTGCTTCTATTTTCTTAGTGAAATAAGATGCAAGATCATCAGCTGAAACTGGGAATGTGGCAGAAAAGTTAGAAGTTGGAGGACAAGCCAAATATGAAATAGTTCTTTATTTGTTGACACTGAATAGGTAATCAGAGCAATCCCTGTAGAGCTTTGAAGGCCAAAGCAGGATTTGCATTTTATTTAAAAGTGTAATAAGATACTATATTTATAATCAACCTTTCCTTAAAATTATCTTATAGTGTTCTATTCATTCCTGAAAGACAACTTTTTTATCTATGCCATTTTATTTTTATTTTAGAGAGGTAGGCAGACAGACAAATGGAAGGGACAGACATCTATATAGCATATATGTATTTGTGAAATCCTTAATAAGTTTTCTCTTCTGAAATTTTATCTTACTAATTAGACCAAAAACTGTGCAAAAGATATGATGCTTTGATTTTTTTAATTTAAGAAATCTGCTATATAAAAGAATTGTTTAATAGAGAATCTATAAAATCGGAGTTCTTAAAAATGCACCTTATCAAAAGTACTTGTAAGTATGACTTGCTCCTCTTGATGTTATGTACACTTTGAAAACTTTAGGACCCCTAAATTGTTTTCTGAATGTTACTAATGCTATCACAGTTTGAAAGAGTTTCTCTTAGATTAGGATGTTAGGAATCTAGCTCACCTATCTAATCAAGTTTCTCTGTCTGTAATCAGAGAATTCTGTTGAAAAACAAAGACAATATTAGCTGCCATCCACTTACTTCATAAGAATATTAAATGAACTAATGAGATAATTCTTGTAAATCATTTAGTTCCTCAGAGATAAGTGCTCAGTAAAGACAAAATGATATTATTATTATCCAGAGAATACTGGATTTTTTTCTATATACTCCTGCTTAGGGAGATATCAGTTGCATACAGACATCTGCTACTGTGAATTGGAATGCACTTCAGATTTAGATGCAAACTTTCACAAATGCAGTCTTTCACAGATTGGACAAGTTGCCTCTCATTTAGATTATGTGTATCAGCATTCAACAAAGGAGTTCTAAGTCCAAGGAGACTTATCTAATGATTGAATACAATAAAATTTAATTAAAATTTTCATCTACATGAATTTTAAATTAAGATGAAGCCTTCGAATAGATAGTTGTCCTTGAAGATGTATATTTTTAATTCAATTGACTCAGATTTAATGACACCTTCTTATTGTCAAGCTCCTAAAATTATCCTGATGCTAAGACCTATTTCCACTAATTCTGAAATCTTTTCTCATAAGCAATATGAAAGAAACAATATCTAAGTCCCAAAGTTACAATAAATATATCTTGTCTTGTCGTTTGGGCTGTAGTAAGTGCCAAGAAAATGAAAATTCTGTCTAAATCATGACTAGTTCCTTGACTATAGTAATCTTCCATAGACTATTGCACATATACTTTATGCATTTATAACATTGTATTAAAATTTGTAACATGTATTAGGTGAAAAAATGTGAATTGCTTGATGATTACTATGCCATTTTATTTTGTCTTTCTAGTATCTAACACACTATATATTAATAGACCATATACTGAACTATAAAATTAAAAATGATTCAAGTTATACAATGTATGTTCTCTTATCACAAAAGAATTAAGTTAGAAATAACAGAAACTTATCTAGAAAATATCTAAACATTTTAAAACTAAATACACACTTCTAAATAGCTCATTGATCAAAGAAAAAAATCAAGGGAGAATTAGAAAGTATTTTGAACTGAAAGAACATGAAAACATATCAGGATTTAAGGTCTATCCACTTGGATTTAAATGGACAAACTGAATGCGGATAAATCATGTTGCTATTTACTTAATTTATTTAAATAAAACTTGAGATATAACTAAGAGATTTCTGGATCTTCAACATGCTGATAATCATTTCTACAGTCTGCATAGTGGAGCTAGGCTCCCACAACAAGGCATATGCCATGGGGTATGTACATTTGGAACTCTACTCAGTTATCATCTACATAACTAGAATTATTTCACTATCCTATTCCTTTATTCCTATGATGGTATAAACTTCTTTAGAATATAGGTCATCTTTAGATACTTAAAATAAAAATCCCTATTTGCAGGCTAGAGACATTTGAAGATGAAGAGTTTTTATATTACTGTATGTCAGGGATGAATAGCTTACATTCATTCAGTGTAACCACAAGACTCTAGGTGAAGATCTCTGACCCTTTTTATTCTGCCCGAATTCAAAGCAACACTATTGACTAGGATTTATCTTAGAGACATAAGTGTTTCATCTGGAAAAGTTTACAACAGGGGCTACAAGGTGAACAAGAACAATGATGTCAATCTTTAAAAAAAAGAAAGAAAGAAAAAGAACTTTGATAGGTCACAAGTTATCAAACTTTTTTGTATGTTTAGTTAATGTATTTATTGATGATCTGCTTTTTGATAAAAATAATGCTATTCTTAAGTACTTAAAAATCTTGTGGAATGAACATATTCAGGAATGTGTGTGTGCGTATGTGCATGCTATTTACTACTTAAGGTAGATGCTTTTATAGTCATGTGTGAATGTTTGCAACGAATGCGCATAAAAGAGTAACAACTGTGTGTGTGTGTGTGTGTGTGTGTGTGTGTGTAGAAGAGTTAGGTAAGATTAGAAAAAGTCTGATTCGATGAAAAAGAGTGTTCTAGGCAAAGGAACAAAAACGAGAGACTGATGCTATTGAAATTTAACATTCCAATTGAGAGAGTGAGACAAATATGAGAAGAAGGCAAGTAGGAAATTGTTCGTGGAAGGCCCTTTCTCTTGTGGTAAACTAAACGTTATTCTGTAAGGAGTTAATATTTTTCTTGGGAAAGGATAGGTAAGGGCAGTAAGGAAAAAGAGCCAGCACATAAGTATTGATGAATTATAACCAAGTAGCTAAGTAAAGTGATGAATTATTTTTCTCAAATGCTTATTTGAGAAAAACAACAGTGAAGGCAGGAAAAAAAAAAAGATAAAATCACAAGCAAGAAGTTTAGATAAAAGAAGATAATTAAGATGGAATTAAGATAGTGGCAGCAGGGTTAAGAAAAAGGTGACAAAATAGAAAAAAATTTAAGAGGTAAAATCAATTGTGATTGATAAGTAACCAGCTGTGTCTAAGGTGAAAGATAACAAATCATAAGTAACTTGAGATTTGGGGATTGATAAAGTATGTAATGATATTCCCAGTCCAGACACAGAATGAGTCTCTTCCGCTACATCTAAACAAGCACTGTGTACAGTTTTCCCATTATTTTGTTCTCACTTACTATGAAAGTGCCTGCCTCAAAAATCAGTTCTCAATAAAAGTGTGCTGAATGCACAAATATGAAAGCTCAACCACCCCCCATGCCACAGCCAGAGACTCACTATAGAATGTGGGTACATACAATTCATACAGGGAATATCCTCTGATTACCAGGTTCTGGTGGCTGGGGAATAGCACTTCTGAGCACCATAGGACATCTGCTATAGAAGGCCACTCTTTGAAGATTGGGAGAGGTAGCTGATTTGGATAATACACAGAAACTAAAGCAGGGAATCAAACAAAAGGAAGAGACACAAGAATATGTTCCAATGAAAGAATATGATAAAACCTCAGAAAAAGATCTTAATAAGACAGAAATAAGCAATAATCTGATAAAAATTTCAAAGTAATGATCATAGAGATGCTCACCATACTTGGGAGAAGAATGGATGGACACAGTGAGAAATTCAATGACAAGATAGAAAATGCACAAAACTATCAAACATAAGTTACAGAGCTGAAGAATATAATAACTGAACTGAAAAATACACTAGCATGGTTCAACAGCAGACTGGATGAAGCATAACAGATCAATGAGTTGAAAGACAAAACATCCAGAGAGAGTAGAAAAAAGGACAAAAGAATATTAAAAAATGAAAATACCTTAAGGGACGTTTAAGACAACATCAAGTAAAACAGCATATACATTACTGGGGTCCCAAAAGAAGAGAGACAAAGGGCCTGAAACCTTATTTGAAGGAATAATGACTGAAAACCTCCCTGATCTGTGGGATCCAGGTCGAAGAAGTCAAGAAAGTTCCAAATAAAATAAATCCATGGAGATTTATACCAGGACACATAATTAAAATGGTAAGAGTTAAAAACAGTCTTAAAGGCAGAGAAAAAACAATTTGTTATGTACAAGGGAAATCCCATAAGACTATCAGCAGACTTTTCAGCAGAAACCTTACTATATAAGCATAAAATGGCATGACATTCAGTGTTGAAGGAAAAAACTTCCAACAAAAAATTCTCCATCCTGCAAGGTTTTATATCAGAATTGAAGGGAGACAGATTCCCAGATAAGGAAAAACTAAAGGAAATCAGCACCACTAAATCAGTCATAGAATAAATGATAAAGGGACATTTTTTAGCTGAAAAGAAATAGCAATAATTAACAAAAAGAAAACATACAAAAGTAAAAATCTCACTGAAATAGACAAAGATAGTGAAGGTAGCATATCAATCACTTATAAAGCAAATATGAAGGTTAGAAGATAGAAGTGGTAAAATTAAAACTACAATAATTATTCAAAGGATACAAAAAATGAAAAGATATAAAATGTGACATCACAAATATATAACATTGGGGAGGGATAAAAATATAAATTTTTAGAATGTGTTCAAATTTAAGTTTCTACCAACTTAAAACATATACACATATTGTTATATGCAAACCAATGGTCACCACAAAGCATAAAATTATAATAAATACACAAAATGAAAAAGGAACCTAAACATAACATTAAAGAAAGCAATAAAAAAACAAAGCAAGAGGAAGAGAAGACAAACAGGAAGGGATAACAAAAAACAATCAGAAAACAATTCACAAAATGTCAATCAGTAAACACCTATCAATAATCACTGTAAATGGAAATGAACTACATTACTCAAAAGACACAGGACTAAATGGATAAAGAAACAAGATCTGGGGCACCTGGGTGACTCAGTTAGGTAAGCAGCTGCCTTCATGATCTCAGGGTCCTGGAAATTGAGCCCCACATTGGGCTCCCTGCTCAGTGGAGAATCTGCTTCTCCCTCTCCTCTGCCCTGCCCCTCATTCATGCTGTGCTTGTCATGCTTGCTCTCTCTCTCTTCCCAAATAAATAAATAAAATCTTTTAAAAAGAAAGAAGGAAACAAACAAACTGTCTTTATGCTGCCTAGAAGAGACTCACTTCAGAAGTAAGGACACAGAGAGACTAAGAGTAAAAGGATGTTTAATTTTTTTTTTTTAAATTGACAAAAGCTAACCATGAAAAAGAGGGAGGGCTCAAATAAATAAAATCAAAAAAGAAGGAAAGTTACAACTGAGACCACAGAAATACAGGATCATAAAAAAACTACTGTAAATCATTATACTCCAATAAATTGGATAAGCTAGAAGGAATGGATAAATTTCAAGAAACATACAATCGTCCAAGACTTAATCATGAAGAAATAAAAGTCTGAATAGATTAATTTCTAGCAAGAAGATTAACCATTAATCAAAAGCCTCCCAATAAACAAAAGTTCAGGATCAATTTTATACTACCATTCAAAGAAAATTTAACACTTTTCCTTTTCCAAAAATTGAAGAGTAGGGAATGCTAAATAAACTCATTTTGTGAAGCCAGCATTACACCTTGATACTAAAACCATTACAAAAAAATAAAATTACCAGCAATATCCCTAATGAATGTAAAGGAAAAAATCCTCAACAAAATCTTAGCAAGCCAAAATCAATGATACATTAAAAGAATCATATACCATGATCAAGTGGCATTTATTTTAGGGATGCTAATATGACTGGATACCTACAAAACAATGTGATATAGCACGTGAACAGAATTAAGGATAAAAATGATATGATCATCTCAATAGATATAGAAAAAGCATTTGACAAAATTCAACATTATTTATGATAAAAACGTTCAACAAAGTGGGTAGAGGGGAAATATACCTCAACATAATAAAGGTCATATATGACAAACCCACAAGTAATATTATAATTAATGGTAAAACACTGAAAGCTTTTCATTAAACAATACAAACAAGACAATGATGTCCACTCTTGCCACTTTTATTCAAGATAGTATTGGAAGTCCTAGTCACAGCAATAAGGCAAGACAAAGACATAAAATATATCCAAATTGGAAAGGAAGAAGCAAAACTGCCCCTATTTGCAGATGACATAATACTGTGTATGGAAAAACCTAGTCTCCACTCAAAGACTTTAGAACTAATAAATGAATTCAGTCTGTCTTGGTTGCAAGACAGAAAAACCAAGGTATAGATACCTGTGGCATTTCTATACATTAACAATGATCTATCAGAAAGACAAATTAAGAAATTAATCCCATTCACAATTGCATCAAAAAGAATAAAGTACCTGGGAATAAATTTAACCAATGAGAGATGCCTGGGTGGCTCAGGTGTTGAAGACCTGCCTTTTGCTCAGGGCCTGATCCCAGTATCTGGGGATCAAGTCTGCATCAGACTTCCTGCAAGGAGCCTCCCTATGCCTCCACCTGTATCTCTGCCTCTCTCCATGTCTTTCATAAAAAAAAAACAAAACAAAAACAAAAAAACAAAACTTTAACCAAAGAAGTGAAAGACCTGTACACTGTAAACTATATGACATTTAGATGAAGGAAACTAAATGCACAAAAATGAAATGATATTCTGTGCTCGTGGATTGGAAAAAAATAATATTCTTAAAATGTCTATACTATCCAAATCAAGATTCAATGCAATCTCTATCAAAATTCTAATGGAATTCACAAAACCAGAACAAATGACAGTAAATTTGGTATGTAACCACAAAAGATCTCAAATAACCAAGCTATTTGAACAAAAGTGAAGGTATTATGCTCTCTGGTTTCAAAATATATTACAAAGCTATAGTAATCAAAAAAAAAAAAAGTATGGTATTGGTATAAAAACAGACACACAGATCAATGGAAACTAATTGATGGCCTAGATTAAATTTAGGCATCTGTGAATAACTAAATCATGACAAAGGAACCAAGAACTTACCCGGAGGAAAGAATAGTTACTTCAATAAATGGTACTGAGAAAACTGGAGAGCCAAATGCAAAAGAATGAAGCTAGGCTACTATTTTATACCATACGCAAAAAGTTACTCAATATGGATTAAAGATTTGAATTAGAAACCTGAAACCATAAAATTCCCAGAAGAAAGCAGAGGCAATAATTGTCTTGACATCAGTCTCAATGATGTGTTTGTGGTTCTGATTCCAAAGGCTAGGAAAACAAAAGCAAAAAAAAAAAAAAAAAAAAAAAAAAAAAGGCTACATTAATTTAAAAAGCTTCTATACAGCAAAGGAAACCATTATTAAAAAGAAAATGTAACCTATTGAATCAGAAAAGATGTTTGCAAATCATATATCTGATAAGGGGTTAATATCCAAAAATTATAAAGAACTATTACAGCTGAATAATGATAACATAAGCAACTCATTAAAAAAAATGGGCAGAGGACTTGAAGAGACATTTTTCTAAAGAAGACATAAATATGGCCAACAGGCACATCAAAAGATGTTCAGCATCACTAATCATGAGGAAAATGCAAATCAAAACAATGAGATAACACCTCACATCTGTTAGACTGCCTATTATTTAAAAAGACAAGAAATAAATGTTGGTGAGAATATGGAAAAAAAAGGAACCCTTGAACACTGTTGGAGGGAGTATAAACTGGTGCAGCAAATGGAAAACAGTATGGAATTTCCTTTAAAAATGAATAATAGATCTACTATATGATCCCACTATTCTACATTTGGATATTGATATGAAGAAAATAAAGAGTAATTTGAAAAAGATATATGCACCTCTTTGTTCATTGCAACATTACTTACAAGAGCCAACATATGGAAGCAACCTGTCCATTAGATGAAAGAACAAAGAGGATGTGATACACACACACACACACACACACACAGAGAGAGAGAGAGAGAGAGAGAGAGAGAGAGAGAGGAGTACTACTCAGTCATAAACAAGAATGAAATCTTGCCATTTGTGACAATACAGATGAACTTTGTGGATCTTATGCTAAGCAAAATAAGCCAAGTGGACAAATACAAATATTTGTGATGTTGGTTAAGAGTTAGTTGGACACTTAGGCAGTTGGGGCCAAGACACTCAACAAGGAAACAGGGAGCCAGGACACATAGACAAAACCACACCAGCATCCTGTTTTACAGCTTAGACAAGACCACAATAGCATTGTATCTAGCAGCCTCTGCAGAAGTGACTTTTGTAAAACATCCTGAAACAGCCATAAATCATTGGTCACTATCACAGGCTGAGACAGCTAGACTCCAGACTGACATCTGGACCACCAACACATGAACGATAACCCAATAGGTAGACAGGTGCATGATCGAAGCCCTAATTGGCACACCTTAGCAGCCAATCCATAGGGTCCCACACTCAGGATGCTCAAAATAGTTCCACAAAAGAGCTTATGAAAACCTCTAAATTTGAAAGTCAAAACAGCAACCTTCTAGGGTCCCCTCCCTCTCCAGCTTTATACTGTCGCTCAATAAACTTTGCTTTGCTGCCCACCAGTCTCTGTCTACTCTACCTCTTCATTCTTCCAAGTGGCATGACCAAGAATGGCAGGCAATAAGGGAGTAAAATTCCTGTAAAAATGGCACTCATCTGTGGAATGAATCTAAAACAAAATAAAACACATGAATAAAACACAATACAGAAACAAACTCATAGGTACAGAGAACAGATTGATAGTTACCAGAGGGAAGCAGGGTTGGAGGCTGACAAAACAGGTTAAGAGGGTCAGTTGTATTGTGATGGGTGATAACTAGACTTTTGGTGGTAAGCGCTTTGTAATATATACACATGTTGAACTATAATGTTGTACACCTGAAACTTACATGTTATATGCAAATTTACTTCAATAAAAAATATGTGCTAAAAGAATGAAATATAAAAGTAGCATCTTAGGAGTAGAAACTCATGAATTTAAATTTGAATAATGTGAAATGTAATTCTTGGGTAACATTAAGCATAACATCTCACTCAAGTTAGAAAAATTAATTTCTATCCCAAGAGAATTTGAAATCTGACAGAAAGACTAAGTCAGTTAGCTATTGGGGAATATTTTGTATATATTCATATTAGCAGGCCTTTACCATAACATTTGTGGGATCCAGGGCAAAAATACAAATAGAACTTCATATACTACCAATCTAAACATGAATAAGTTATAAAATCAAGCTGACACATTGCTTAAAAGAATATGCGCTGGCCTCCTACGTTGACAAATACATCATTTTAAAAACAGATTTGAATATAGAATTTTCAGAACTTTGAAAATTTCTTACATGAATGTAGAGACACAGGGAGAACTGGCCAGTGGCCCTGGATCACTGCCTACCTCTCTTCTCTTTCTAGAGTGAGGCTGGTACATAAAGCAAGGGTATCTCACTTCCTGAAAACCTCTGTCCCATATCCAATTCTAGAGTCCACAGGGATACACACCTTCTGTATGGACTCACATCAACTCCATCCTCAGAAGGATGTGCCTAAAGAGGAAGATTCCAGAGGTGATGGTAGCATGCTTGAGGCTAGTATATCAGAGAATTCTAGACCCTGGGTATCTATAGCCTGGTCTAGAAGGGGGATAAAACTTGAGCAGCACCTAGAAAGAGTTTCCTCTTGCCTTTGTCTGAGAGCAATATTGTATACTGAAGCAGTCCTGAGAGGCTATTGACAGATAGCTGTAAAAATTTAGACTGCAGGAGAGGGAAATGGAGTAAACAGAATCCAAATGAGAAGCTCTTGAAAGACATAGAATTAACACCTACTGGTTTTGCAGTTCTTTCGAAGTCCGGGTAACCTTCTTGCAGTGATTTTCATGAGCTGCTTCTTTGTTTTTGTTTGTTTGTTTGTTTCTAGATCACTTGAGTTAGCTGTTGTTCCTTGTTATCATAATATTCATGGCTAAGAGAATATAATCATTAAAGCTATGAGAATGCCCATGGACAAAACAATAGAATGCAAAATGGTCTAAGAATATAATCTGTTATTCTATGGATTTGACTGAACTGTTCTATTTTTACATTGAATGCATAGACATGGTCTGGAAGAAGGGATCAAAGACCCAGGATAATTCTAATTTTATAAGCCTTCTTTAAATTGTTTCCATTCTCTCTCCAGTTCTTTCTAGGTATTATAATAGAACCTATACAAATCAAAAAGCCATCGTTCAAATAGTGCTTCTTCAAGTTACAGTGAAAGGTGATATAAGCTGGTGAGTGCACAACTATCAGCTATTTTCTCAGCTCCAGCATTTTAAAACAGTCCTACTGTATTTCTATGTATTCTCAGAGAAAAGATATGACTGTTAAACAACATTCTCAAGGTAAACTTCCACATAAACTCATTCTAACAAGGGTCTGTGCTAATGAATGCAAAGAAAAGGGAAGAATGTCAAGAAAGAAATAAAGCACTATTTCTCAATTCTACCAAGACTTCTTTCTTGAGAATTCAGCAGAAGATAAAAAATGAGAAACAGAATTACTGTGGCAAAGACAAGTTGCCTTGTGTGTTGGGAGGAAAAAGAGCAAAAACACAAAGAAAAGGATCAATCACTTGGGTAAAGAAGTTTTCACATTTCCAAAAAACAGACACAAGTAATTTCATAGGATTCAGTAAGTTATTTTAGAAGTCCATCAGGCATAATGGGCCAAGCCTCCATGAAAATCAACAGAAAATGCAGAGTATCATTTCAGTCCTTGCAGTAAGGGAGTAAATTGTACAAATGGAATGGGGGAAAAAAATAAATTGTAAAAATGGACTATCTGTCCTGAGACCTAAATAAGCCACTGACAGATAAAGAAATTCACTTCAATCTAATCATGAGGGACCTAAGTGCTATAGAAAAGAAGCAAAGAAGAGGATAGCCACTCTGGAATCAGTGCATCAGAGAACAAAAGAAAATATTGTTGTAGTAACATGAGCATGGCAAAGAATCTTCAAGTTTATAAATATCTAATGTATAGGGATAAAGAACATATAAATATAAAACAATTCCATTCTGAGAGAGGAGAATATTTATGCAATGAAGGAATTATGTATGCATTAGGAATAGCATGAACTTAATGTACATAGAATGGAAAATAGTTTAGAAAATGTCTTAGCTATCATGTCATCAAATGTTCTCATTTTACACCTGAGGAAACTAAGAAACAGAGAGGGTAAATGGTATTTTATGAAATGAATTACTCCCAGTCAAGGCAATATAAAACAATGGGGCAATGTCCACAATTAGCCTGAGGCTGATTTTAAATGTTTGACGTAAACAATAAAACAAAAAAGTGAAATGTATGGATATATTACCATTAAAATTAGCTCATTAAAATGTTTATCCTCACAAGAATGAAGTCTTCATTATTTAATAAAAACAAGAATTTATAAAGCTTGTATTTTATTTGGCACAGGGAAATCGAAGATTTTAAAAAGACATGTAGATTTTTTTAAATGCTTATTGTTTTGGTCCATAATAAACACTAAACTCAAGATTGACATTGACCATAATATGAACAAAGGTTCATTTTATTTTGTTTTTATGATTCCCACTCTATCAATCTAGATTAAAATAAGGGAGCAATAACCCAAATTGTGTCAGATATACCAGGGGCCATCATTACTTCCAAGTAAACATACAGTTTTCCTTCTATTATCTTTTAACCAAAGGACATAATTGTAGAGGTCTTTGAAAGTACTCACTGACTCCAGAGGAACTTCTTTTTGGGTACAGTGAGGCTAAGTCCATGGCTCTAGGATGCCAAGGTAAGGAACCCTTTGTTTGACAAAGGCTATTTCTTATCCTACCTCATCTCAACTTACTCAACTCCTCATGGCAGTTACGAGATTGTCATATAACCTCACTACCTAACTTGTTATCTCTTCATTTTACAAAAACTTCTCTATTTTATTCACCCACATCTCATCTCCAGTGAAAAACTTGTTTCCACTTGACCTTCCATAACTCCTGGGGTTCAGTGTACCTACCTTATCAGTGTTTCTGGTTCATTGTTGACTTCATTCCATTCTAATCCCATGTGCCTTATTTTCTCCATAATAGTCACTTAAGTGAAAAATGCATCTTAGCTGCATCATCACTTGTCAATATGTTTACTCACTTCTCAGTATCAGGTAGTCTGGAACATTTTGCCAGCCCAAAACTTGTTCTTCCTGTTGGATGTATAAAGTCCTTGGCCTTAATGAATTCGACCCTAGTTTCAGCTAGGGCATTTGGAGCACAAACTGATTGCATGGTAGGATTCAGGTAAGCTTAGGATAGCCCCATAGTAATCAAGAAGTAAACCCTGCCACTCTGGAAAATGTTATTTTTGTGGACAACAGTAACTCCTTGATGTCATTTTTGCAATTCTTTTGAACACTATGTTGAAAATACTGAATTCACCAATGATTCCATTCTCTCCTTCGCTTAAAATATATAATTTTTCAGTACCATAGAGGAAATATTCTTTCAGAATGGAGTGATATATTTATATTGTTAGAAATTGTACAATTGCCTAGGTGGAATTGTGTATGGAATAATTTTGGTGCTACGGGTCCTGGAAAATTTATTTCTAAAATATGCAAGTAAGCCACCCATACAACCTATTTAGCAGCAACTTTGGAGTCATATTGCTCTTTCTCCATAGCTCTTAGAGATCATATTGTTATGAGGAAGGATTAAGTGTAACTTACAAGAATACCTGTGGGCTTTATTTCTAAGGTAGATAATCCCTCCTCTAAAGGAAGTATATCATATGCTTAAGTTATACGTTTCCTTTGACCTCTAACCATTGCTCAGTGGTCCAACTGTCCAAACTGCTACCTTGTGAACAAGGGGTCTTCCCTTGGACGGATTATAGTAACTTCTCTTAACCCAAAGAGGCTTGGGGGTAGCAAGGTGTGAAGTCATTTTTAAAAAATGAGATAGTAGAAGAAGAAACAGTACAAAACCAAGAATGAATATTGCGGAGGTACGTGCACACACCTGAAAACAAACAAACAAAAAACAAGAAGAAGGCTAAAGTTCAGATTGAATGGAAACATGAATAGTAAATTGCACTTTAGTTGCAAATAGAGACTAACCAAAAGAAAGTACAGATTCAATGAATGACAGAGAGGTGATTCTCTGCCAAGATGATAATGCAATTTGGGAATAATGCCACCCTTATAGTAGTTACAAAGCAACAAATATTCCTTTTAGATCATAAGAAATCTCAGAACAAAGCATAGAAGGTGTCTATGAGTGCAGAGCATATAAAAGAGAGCCAGAACTGCATAGTTAAAAGAACATAGGAGTCAGTTCATAGGATGTCAATTCTACACTTTACCTGCTGCTTAAATAGCTGTAGTATACTTGCCAATTCACTCAACAGTTACTTTATCTGTTACAAATGAATAAAAACACCTGTTAAGAGTTCTTGTAACTATAGTAAGAATAAAATTAACAAATGATGGGATAATATTGTAAGATATGTAAAGTACCCTATAAAGCAATATTTTAATTACTTGAGCAAATTAATAACAAATTTTATTCATATCAGAATTAAATAATCCAGGATCATTGCGATGTTCCCTTGTCAATACTCTAGCAGGAACTCTGTTTTTAGAGTCCAAGCCAATAAAGATTTCTCTCCAGGGAAAGTATACTTCTTCATAAAAATGGAATTTCCTTGGCTAAGTTATTCTCCAGAGAAGGAGAATTTTCTTTTTGTTTGGGTATATTTTATAGTAAAGATCCACTACAGAAAATTTTATTTTGAGAACAAAAGACCAAAATCTTACTTATACATGGACTAAAAAGAAGTGTAGACTCTACTTGCAGAGTATTATAGAATCTCATATGCTGAGAATTTGAGAATCCAAAGTGTCATCCCAGATCCCCACAAAGAATGTTACTTCTGAGACACAGTACTAACCTGGATTTCATACAGGATCAGTGTACCGTCTATGCACAACACAATCTAATATGCAGATTATGGCTATTTTCCCCATAAACTCAAATATTTATTCATGTTCATGCTCTCTTTGCTAAAGAAAGGTATATTTATTTTATTGAATTTTTGTATTTCCTCTTCTTAATAAAGATAATCTGCAGATTTTCATAACAATTAAAATATAACTACTTATTTGTCTTATAATTTCTGTTAACATAGGTAAAATCAAGCACATTAAAAATTATTTTGTTACAAACAGTTTATTTTGGTTTAACATGGTGATTGAATTTAGGGAGTTTATCTCCTAAAATCAACCATTATGAGAGTAATATGGAGGAAGGAATAAACCCCAAGACAAAGAAAACTGAAGAAAAAAAAAATGGCTACAAATAGGACGTAAAGAGAATTTTTATAGCTGGGAAGCAGAACATTACAATTTGCTAAGCACCCAGGAAAAATGAAATGTTAAGCCAGCAGCAGTCAGGAGGAAGGGATGAAAAAGCAAAACTTTTTGTGTCATGGAACCTTGGAGTGGTTCAGGTACAGGGGAAACCAGTTACCCTTCAAAGTAGACATATTAATGAGGGACTGAAACCAGCAGCATTTATTGAAAGTTTATTTAAGAACAATTAATCTCCCAGAGTTTCTACCTTTTATTGCCTCTTTGCTTCCTTGACAGAGGAGGGAGCTTAACAAGATCACACACACTGTAGCATAAGAGTGGCTTTCAGACATGAAAGCCTATGTGCTACGATATATGAGGAGACAGATCATTCCCCCTTCTTTGGCTCCAAAAATGCTGAAGATAAATCCTATATGTATGCCTCAGGCACCAGACTCATTTACTCTCTAGAGAACCAGGCCATTTCAAGAGAAAAAACTATTCATCCTTATATATGGGCACCCAGGAAAAATGTCCCCAAGACACACAGAAAGAGACAGATAGACAGGAGACAGAGAAAGGAACAAAGGAACAAAAAACTGAGATTACTTATACTGGATTACTTACACTGGATCTTCCCCAATCCATTTTGTTGGGTCAGTAGAAATCATTCTCCAGCTGATGGATGTGAAGTACACCCATCTATCCTCTGCTCTGGGGAACCATCCTTGGCAGAAAGGAAGCCACCATGCCCTGGAGGTATAACTCCGTAGCTCCCTGCTTCTCAGTGCCAGAAACTGCTCAAAGGAAACACCGCCTTAGCTTTCCCCTCAGGATCAGATGAAAGCTAGACCCCAATTGAAAGATTATTATTCTTGTATTCTTGTTTATTGATTGTCCCAGACCAGCACTTTTCTTACTCCTCCTCTCCTGAATGTGCTTATTTAATAAATTAAATGCATCCAAATCTCTTTCTCAAGCTCTACTTCTAAGGAGCTTGAACCAAGGCCTTTGTTGATCTATTTAAACCCACTGAGAGGACCTTTACACCTCTAACAGTTTGAGAGGAGGTTCTTATGAAAACAACAAAAAGAAGCAATTATTAAACCACAAGGAAAACAACTTGCACAAGGAAGAAAATAAAAGTCATATTACACTATATGTCTTCACTATGAATTAACATAAAATATTAATTTAACTTAAATATATGAGATAAATGTACTGGGAAGCTAAAGGGAGAAAATACTGATGTGGGTGTTGGGGCAGAGACAGAGAAAAGCAAACCTGTTTTCCACACAAATAAGTCAAAAAATAATCTCTTAAAAATAAATGGCAGTTATTTAGAAAATGGAAGTAAATATTAGAAGGAACAGTTAAAAGATTTGCAAGTGGCTGCCTTAGGAAAGCAAAAGAGGTGGAGGAGAAAAAGGTGGAGGGAATGCTGTTTTTAATAATAAGCCTTATAGAGCTAGTTGCTTTTTAAAACCTTGTGTACATGTACTTATTTATAAAATGTAGATTTATAATTAACATCTATAGGTATATAAAAAGTATGTAATAATTTTAGAAAATTAAAAAAGTGAAAAGAATATAAAAATAATCCATAGCCTCAATATCCAGAGATAATTACTTATAACATTTTGCTATGGATTTTCTTAGTCTTTTTTAACTTAACTTATTTTCCCCAATTTTAACTCTATATATTCAATTTCCTTTTATTTAATATAATATCATATGCATTACTAATGACTTTTATAAGCATCATTGTGTTGGCAAAATACATCATATAAACTCTATAATGTATTTAGCCATTCTATTCTTTTTGTTTTACAGAACCTTATACCTATCATAGTGTGTAATGTAAATATATGCGCAAAATGTGTTATTTGCAGATACCAAGTCTATCCATTTGTAGAGGATTTAACACTTGAAATCATTTCAATAAAATTTTGTCCCAATAAAACAATATAAAGGCACTATAGGATTTGTTATGAAACATTACCTATACAAATTATTTTCTAGCTCTTTTGGTTTTAGGACTTTGCTATCTCCCTGTAGAAAACTTTACTTTCTACTGCAACCTCAAGCTCTTCCCCATTGTTTGTTTGCAACCTTCTTGAGAATTTCCCAAGTGTAATCTAAACAAAACAAAACAAAACCCTGTACATGGATGGCAGGGAGAGACCAAAAGGAATAAATAGATCACTCCAGATTGGTAGGTGAGAGGTTTAATAAGCAAAGGATATTATATACAAGGCTTGTCTTGGATGACTACAAAACAAATAGATCTCCACACCACTTACCAAACCTTAAGTTTATATAAAGGCTTTTACTGTGTTCAGTCACATTTACCATCTAGATGGTCTCAAAACCACATCACATCTCAAGGCTATGTTGTTGGGACAACTTCTGGGAGCAAGAAAACATATACAGAATGCACACTCATAGGGACAGGGGAGCAAGGGAAGGAGCCTTCTATGCCCCAGGTCCAGCTCATGGGCCAACCAGTGGTCATATACTCTCAATGACCACTTTCAACACCAATGAGCACTTATACAGATAAGTCAATCATTTTTCTTCCTGCATTTACCTCTTTTGTCATTAAATTTATTTCAGTTTCTCTTAAGGGATTTGTAATCTCCCTTTCCTGTCTTTTCAATTCACATATATTTATGAAACTACCTTTTTTTTTAAGATTTTATTTATTTATTCATGAGACAGAGAGCGAGAGAATGGCAGAGACACAGGCAGAGGGAGAAGCAGGCTTCATGCAGGGAGCCCAACATGGGACTCGATCCCAGGTCTCCAGGATCACACCCTGGGCTGAAGGCGGCGCTAAACCGCTGAGCCACCTGGGCTGCCTGAAACTACATTTTTCTTCACAAAACATGCGTTCTTCTCAAAGGTCTTCTTTTGATTTATTGGATTATATGTTCCCTTCTCCTATATTTGTAATACTGATTTAGATTTCTTATCTTCTATGCTTTTTCATTGGGTACAACCTTTACACCTTTCCCTAGATATCAACCTTCTTTACTTTCTTCTTAAAATAATGCTTATTAACAGTACCCAATAGTTGAACTCAAAATGAGTTAAAAGTGACTAAGCTGAGAATTCAAGATGCTAAGTATTTATTAGGTGTGTTGTTGAATATGATGACTCATTTTTTTCTTCAATACAACCTTGCAAATTAGGAATTAGTAGTATTTCATTTTTACACTAAAGGAAACAACCACCAATTGTAATGTGAGACAACTTGACCTACTTATTATTGGAAATAAAGAGAAAGCTCTTAATTCTACTTCTTGGAAAGTGGAGATGGGAGAGTGGGCAATTGGTATTATTTGTTGGTTAGTTTTAAGTAACTAAATTGAGTCAAACCAGTTAAAACCAAGCTAACATTTTTCTTTCTATTCTATGCTTAAATGGCTACTTTTTCTTCTGATTTTCCCATTGACTGAGCTAAATCTTTGTAGGGGTCAATTCGCAACTCTTTGATTCTGACCACCTGGCATTTGAATAGGGCCTCTGGTAGAAAAGTGAACCTTGGGAAAATTTGTTAATGGACTATACAAGTCTATCTCTACTATTGAAGAAAAATATTTAAAAAGCAGGGTCTAGTTAAATATCATTACTTTTGTATAGGGCAATCCATTTATATCTAAAAATATGTGATTGCTATTTCTAAGGGTATACACTTAATTATTGATTTTTTTACATTGTTTGATATCAGCAAATATTTAAAGATTTGAATGATACTCTCCATGATGTGTCAATCTAATGTAAAGTCTCTAATAACAATAATTCCTGAACACTTTTCTTTCACTGATAAGAAACCGTAGTTCAGAGAAAGATGAATCAGAGATCACATGTAATAACACTTCATTCTTTCTATTTTCTTCATATTAGATTCAATCCTAGCTTTGTCTTGTTTGATCTACATCCTTAGATTTCCTTAGAAATCCTGCCTCAAGTGATTTATCATTCAATCCTTCAGTTTCATTGTCTATATTCTTAAATGAACAAACAAGCTGAAGACAGCTTTTAGGCTTATACTATATGTACCCTACCAACAATTTTTATTTTTATTTATTTTTGCTGGAATCTGTATTTTTGCATCTATATCCCAGATTTTTTTCCTCTTTATTTTCTTGCTATGCTGCATATCTTGGAGCTATTTTTCCACACCTCTTTATTCTCATACTCTGTACCTAATGCCTTTCTTATGTCAATCCTTCTTCCCAGGCTTTTGGCAAGTACATTTTTTTTCTTTGCATCTCAGTCCTTGTTTTTATTTCAGCGTTACCTTTCTTGCCCTACCCACACTTATGAATTCATTAACAAGCAATAATTGTGATTCCAATTCCAGTGTGTGGGTTTTTTACCTCCCATACCACTAGCTGGGTGTCTTACAATGTAACTTAGTTCTGACACTATCTACCTAAAGATAGTATTAGACCCCACAGGTTTCAGTCCTCTAAGACTGATCCCACACCTTTCAACTTCAGATAACAGCTGCAAGTCCAGCTTGTTATGTGTACTTCTGACCAACAAACTATAGACAGAGGTTCCAATGTTCCTCTCCTTGGATTTGATTAATTTACCAGAGTGGCTTACATAACTCAGGAGAACATTTTATTTGATTGCCAGTTTATTGTAAAGCAATATAACTCAGGAATAGCCAGATGGAAGAGATGCATGGAGCAAGGTATAGGGAAAGAGCATGGAGCTTCCATACTCTTCCTAAGCACACTACTCTCTTTCAATCTCCATGTGTTCACCAGCCCAGAAGCTCAATGAAACCAATTCTTTTTGTTTTATGGAGGTTTTATTACCTAGGCAAAATTGATTAAATAATTGGCTACTGGCCATTGATTCAACCTGCAATCCTCCTCCCTTCCCAGGAGGTGGGAAAATGGTGACTGAAATTGCCAACCCTTTAATCATATGGTTGGTTCTGGCAACCAGCCCCCACCCTTAGGTGTCTCCCAGAATCACTTTGTTAACATAACAAAAGGCATCTTTATGGTTCCTATCTCTTTGGAAATTCCAAAGGTTTTTGCCAGAAATGGAGATGAAGACCAAATATTTACCTTACTATAAATCATAATATCCCACAACCTCTTCCTAATTTCTTCCAGCTTGAAGTAGCTCAAATTCTTTTTTAGGTGACTTTTCAATTTGATATTCTTAGCACACACTTACATATGTAACTAAAATGTCTAAGCTCAATTACATCACATTCATAAGAATACTAAAATTACAATTGGTCTCAGTTCATATCTGCCATTTATGCTAAATCACACAGTGCCTGTGTGAGTTTTAGTCCTTGGAGAAGACCTTACTAAGGAATTAGCACTTGTGAAGGTGGAAGGGAAGGGAGAAGTACATAGGTAAAGCCTTCAGGCTATTTTGACCTCTACAAAAAGAGAGAGGAGGTTCACAGAGCAAATGAAGATGAATGCCAGAGGACTGGGATCTTAGCTAAAGGACAGCATTTCAGTTACTGAACTTTCAGCAAGTACCTTTGAAAGTCATGATCTTCTTTGAAAATGTCCTCCTTGTATGAAAAAAAAAAAAAAAAAATCAATTGTTGCCCAGTCACCCTCTTGAATTATCAGAAAAAAATTTCCAGCTCAGATAAAATGAATTTTTCCACACTAAGAAACATCCAAGGTCTGTTTGCTCCACTAAAATTACAAATGGAATTCAAGATAGTGCAGTAGGTTTAGCATCTTCCATTTCTTCCAAGCTCAAACCTTTCCATGGATATTTTGAGGTGTAATGATGAGACTATTGGATTTGAAGATACTCTTAATGCCCATCACAAAGTGAACTAATGGGAGAACTACACTAAATCGTGGAATATAAACTTGGTTTACTGTAATCTGTTGTGTTATTCATTAAAATAGAGGAGCTGCATGTTGTTTATAGTCATCTTTTTACTATAATTTGATGTACACAACATTAAAAGTGAGTTAGGGACAAATGGGGCTAGGCAGGGGGCCATGGAAGCAGGCTCACAAAAATCCCAAAAATGCTGAGATGTAAGGAAACCAGAGATAAGGGAGCAAGCCAGACCACCCTGCCCTTGGTGTGGGTGGGGAAGGTGTCTTGTTGTATCAGCTATTTGTGACCAAGAAAAAAATCATCAGATTCTAAAAAGGAAGTAAGCCATTAAAGATATTTTCACTAGTCTTCAACGGTGATATCAATGGATAGTTAAAAGGATTTAGGTTCCCTGAGTAGGTTTCTCAATAAAAGACCAACCCTACATGTCCTCTCACTTCTGAGAGCTTCCTCTATATCTTCACTTTATAAACTTCTATTCCCTTACTCATTTTCTATTGTCCATGAGATTCATTCTTCGACTCCGGGAGATAAGAACAAAGCTCTCTTGTATCAAAAGTACTGACACATGGGCAGCCCGGGTGGCTCAGTGGTTTAGTGCTGCCTTCTGCCCAGGGTGTGGTCTTGGAGACCCAGGATCAAGTACCACGTCAGGTTCCCTGCATGGAGCCTGCTTCTCCCTCTGCCTGTGTGTGTGTCTCTCATGAATAAATAAAAATAAAATCTTAAAAAAAAAAAAAGTACTGACACATGAGAATTTTTACCTAAATGGTATCTGTGATCATTTGAAATTATTTGGGTCTTTGGTTTATAGCCATGTGACAATTGAAACCTCTAAAGGGAGGTGATTTTAAAACTCCCTATTTACATGAAAACAACAGAATCCTAGGTCTTCAAAAAGTTACTGTTATAGAGTTTTGTTTTTTCTAAACTGTCTACAGGTTCCAATTCAGCCTACTTTATGGGTATTCCATAAATTTAATTTTGAATAACCATTATCAGCATTTGAGTCTACAACCTTCATAGTAGCATCTTGATCATCAAGACAGTGTGGTACTGGCACAGTAACAGATACATAAATCAATGGAACAGAATAGAGAACCCAGAAATGGGCCCTCAACTGGTCAACTAATCTTCAACAAAGCAGGATAGAATACCCAATGGAAAAAAGAAGACCATCTCTTCAATAAACGGTGCTGGGAAAATTGGACAGCCACATGCAGAAGAATGAAACTAGACCATTCTCTTACACCATATACAAAGACAAATTCAAAATGGATGAAAGACCTAAAAGTAAGACAGGAATCCATCAAAATCCTAGAGAAGAACAAAGGCAGCAACCTCTTTGACCTCAACCACAGCAACTCCTTACAAGATATATCTTTAAAAGGCAAAGGAAACAAAAGCAAAAATAAACTATTGGGACTTCATCAAGATAAAAAGCTTCTGCACAGTGAAGGAAATAGTGAACAAAACTAAAAGACAACCTACAGAATGGGAGAAGATATTTGCAAATGATACACCAGATAAAGGGCTAGTATCCAAGATCTATAAAGAACTTATCAAACTCAACAGCCCAAAAACAAAAAATCCAGCCAAGGGGATCCCTGGGTGGCGCAGTGGTTTGGCACCTGCCTTTGGCCCAGGGCACTATCCTGGAGACCTGGGATCGAGTCCCACATCGGGTTCCCAGTGCATGGAGCCTGCTTCTCCCTCTGCCTATGTCTCTGCCTCTCTCTCTCTCTCTCTCTCTCTCTCTGTGACTATCATAAATAAAAAATAAAAATCCAGCCAAGAAATGGGCAGAAGATATGAACAGACATATCTCCAAAAAAGTCATATAAATGATCAACAGACACATGAAAAATGTTCCATATCACTGGGATTAGGGAGATATGAATAAAAACCACAAGAAATCACTTTATACCAGTTAGAATAGCTAAAATTAATAATACAGGAAACAGCAAATATCAGTGACTGTTTGAAGAAAGGGGGACCCTCTTACACTGTTGGTGAGAATGCAAGCTGGTGCAGCCACTCTGGAAAACAGGATGGAGGTCCTCAAAAAGTTAAAAATAGCAGCTCTATAACCCACCGATTGCACTACTGGGTATTTACTCCAAAGATACTGATGTAGTGAAATGAAAGGGCACCTGCACCCCAATGTCTACAATAGCCAAACTGTGGAAGGAGCCTCAATGTCCTTAGACAGATGAATGAATAAAGAAGGTATGAGAACATATATATATATATATATATACACACACACACACACAGACACACACACACAATGGAATATTACTCAGCCATCAGAAAGGATGAATACTCACCATTTGCTTCAACATGGATGGAACTAGGGGTATTATGCTAAGTGAAATAAATCAACTGGAGAAAGACAATTATCATATGGTTTTATTCTTATGTGGAATATAAGAAAGAATGCAGAGGACCATAATAGAAAGGAGGGAAAACTGAATGGGAAAAAATCAGGGAGGGGGACAAACCATGAGAGACTCTTAACTCTTGGAAACAAACTGAGGGTTGCTGAAGGGGACATGGGTGGAGGGATGCAGTAACTGGGTGATGGGCATTAAGGAGGGCATGTGATGTGATGAGCACTGTGTGCTATAAGCAACTGATCAATTATTGAAAACTACATCTGAAACTAATGATGTACTATGTTGGCTAATTGAATTTAAATTTTAAAAAAAGAAGGAGGCGGAGAGGAAGGATGAGATGAGAAGAGTCACAGACTGCTGCTCCATTTTAGAAAACTTTTGATCAGACGAATGAGGAGTTATGAAGCTAAAGTAATCTATTAGATGAGCTGTGCTTCACCGAAATTGTCTGGCACTAGTCCCTTTACTGTGCCCAGACGATAGCACACATCTTGGGAGAATCACAGCTTTGGTATAAACTCAGTGGTGGACCTAGATGAGAGCAGCTGGGCTGTCAGTCAACTATACTCTGCAGCAGGCTGTCTGAATGGGAAACTCTTACAGCAGCATTTTTATGGCCACCATAGCACCCTTAGTATTTCCTAATGAGTCATCAGAAATGGCAGCATCTCATGGGGTTTTTTGCATTATTCTGCGTCTTGATTCTGGCATATTTTTGGATCTTTACTGATATTCTCTATGCTCTTACCTCTCAGAATAACCTCTGGCAGTTCTTAAACTATCCACCATTCTAGGACAATCTATTCCTGGCACACTGTCCTAGGATGAAGTAGGGGAGTCTGAAAAGGAGATTTGTCATTGCCTGAATTTTATCATTATTTCCAGGCATAGCACTTACCCTTCACTTAGTTTTTCCAACACAGAAGAAAACAGTTTGTAGTTTTTGATGAGAGGTTTTCTAAGCTTGAATTAGTTTATATGAGAGAATTACAACACAGTAATTTACAAATCACAGTATACATGGCTATTCTCAGAGCTCAAAGGCTCTAGCCAATCCTCCTTGAGAAGGTGCCTTCATATTTGGATATTTAGAACACTATCTTGTCTTTCAGTATCAATCTTGCCTCTTTGTGAAAGGGACTAGCTTAACCCAACCAATGAGAGTGCCTTTAAAGAAAAGCTAATGTCAAAATCAGGTCTTGGGATCCCTGGGTGGCTCAGCAGTTGAGCATCTGCCTTCGGCCCAGGGCACGATCCCGGGTCCTGGGATCGAGTCCCTGCATGGAGCCTGCTTCTCCCACTGCCTGTTTCTCTGCTTCTCTCTGTGTCTCTCATGAATAAATAAATAAAATCTTAAAAAAAAAAAAATCAAGTCTCAATAACCGAACCCAAGAGGGGTCCCCATTTTAGGCCCTGTATTTGCCTCAATGAGATCGTAGACTATGAGAATTTGAAGTCCACTCAAGGAAACTAGGATGCATACATAGACTCTTTAGTGACCCCAAAAGTAGTCACATCTGAACATACTATTCCAACATTAGTACACCACACAACATCTTGGTTACTGACCTATGTAGAATGAAGTGTGCAGGTCATTCCTGGCATAGTACAGGTTGGACTTTTAACTCCCTCAGTCTAGTACAATTTCTTTCTGAAGTCATCTAGAACACCACTTCATGTCTTTTGTCAATGAATCTTCAAACAAGAACAAACAGAGCACACAACTCTTTAGAGAAAAATACAATCTAAATCCACATGGAGAAAAGAAACATTCTTCTCCCTCATAAGGAGAAAATACTAAAGACAGCATTCTGCCTCAACAATACATAACTATGTACAATCCTAAATGTAGCATGTCCCTTCTCAGTCCAAAACCTCTTTACTAAAGTTAATAGTTATTTCAAAATGTCCCCAGAGAACAATAGGAGGCATACTTTGCATTACTAGAAGATCATTTTACATAGTTACTATAAAATAGTGAAACAAAATGGCCAATACACATATTTAATTCCTTACCTCAGAGGTTAAAAATATTTATAGATTTAAAATGGCATCCCAGCTACCACCGGTTCTATAGAAATATACAATATCATCTGAAGTTTTAGCCAAGGAACTATTTACATATAAAATTATTAAATCTAACATCTTTAACATATCAGGAATCAGATTTTTTTAAGGTTTTATTTATTTATTCATGAGAGACACAGAGAGAGGCAGAGATACAGACAGAAGGAGAAGCAGGCTTCATGCAGGGAGCCCAATGTAGGACTCAGTCCTGGACCCCAGGATCACACCCTGAGCCAGGGGCAGACGCTCAACCACTCAGCCACCCAGGAACCCCAAGAATCCAGTTTGTTTTTTTTTTTTAAGATTTTTAAATTTATTTATTCATGAGAGACACAGTGAGAGAGACAGGCAAGAGGGAGAAGCAGGCTCCATGCAGATATCCTGATGCGGGACTCGATCCCGAGACTCCAGGATCACGCCCTGAGCTGAAGACAGGCGCTAAACAGCTGAGCCACCCAGGGATCCCAGAATCCAGTTTTTTATCTCTAATCTATACAGTATAATCTGTTCATGCAAACTACCTACTGAATTTCCTATTACCCCTTAAATCTTCAAGGGATTAGAAAAGTATTCTTTGTAGAAGAGTCTCAAATCAATTCTATTCCAAGTTCAATTATTCTAATTCTTTATAAATTATTTATACTTAAACCTTAGGTGTTAGGCAATTTCCACTCTTATCTAGCCATATGTATTTCCCATTTGTCTTAATTCTGCTGCTCGGAAACACACAAAAAGTCTGATCTTGGGACACCTGGGTGGCTTGGTCAGTAAGCAGCTTTTTTTATTTTGTCTCAGGTCATGGTCTCAAGATTGTGAGACTGAGCCCCGCGTGGGTCTCCACACTCTGTAGGAAGTCTGTTTGAGATTCTCTTCCTCTCCCCGTGCCCCTCCTCCTGGGCTCTCTCTTTCTCTCTCAAAATAAGTAAATCTTTTTTTTTTTTTTTTTAAGAGAAAAGTCTAATCCTCCAAATATCTGACAACATTTATCATTTTTTTCTACTCATGCTAACTAACTTTTCCTTCAACCAGTTCTCATAGTATATGTAATCTTTTAAGCAGTATTGGCTTGTTTAGTAAGACAACTTGGATGTTTTCCACAATATACTATAGAATCCTGGGCCCATCCCTAAGGCTAATTTTCATATTTTTGATATATAGATATGGGCCCATCCCTAAGTCTAATTTTCATAATTTTGATATATAGATATGCAGAGACAATTACTTGCTTCATAAGGCAGTTATGTTTTATTAACAAGTAACTGATATACAATATTATATTAGTTTTAGACATATGCAAAACATAGTGATTCAAAAATTATATACATTATACTATCCTCACCACAATAAGTGTAGTTACCCTCAGTCACCAAACAATGTTATTGCGTTTGTTATTGACTTGTAGGAGTTCTCTCTAATTTGGATATTAACCCACTATTGGTTACATCAATTGCAAATATCTTCTTATTCAGTAAGTTGTATTTTTGTTTTGTTGATGATTTATATCACTGTGAAGAACCTTTTTTCTTTGGTCAGAGTCTCTGGAGATAGATACAAAAAAATAGTGTTAAGGCCAGTGTTCAAGAGATTACTATATATGCTTTCTTTTAAGAATTTTATGGTTTCAGGTCTTGCATTTAGATCTTTAATCCATTCTGAGTTTGTGTTTACAGTGTAAGAAAGTCCTTGAGTTTTATTCTTGTGCATAGAGCTGTCCAATTTTCCCAAAACACCTTACTTATTCAAGAGACAGTCTTATCCCCATTGTATATTCTTGGCTCCTCTGTCATAGATCAGTTGACTGTACATAGCATAGATTTCTTACTGGGCTCTCTATTCTGTTTCATTGCTCTTTGAGTCTATTTTTGTGCCAATACCATACTAGCTTTGCAAGATAGTTTGAAACGGATTGTGATACCTTAAGGTTTGTCCTGCCTTCTCAAGTTTGCTTTGGCTGTTGGAGTTCTTTCACGGTTTCATAAAAACTTTAGGATTGTTTGTTCTGGTTGTATGAAGAATACTTAGTATTTTGGTAGGAATTGCATTGAATCTATAGAATTCCTTGGGTAATATGGACATTTTAACACTATTAATTCTTCTAGTCCAAGAGCATGGTATATTATTCTATTTATTTGTGTTGTTTTCAATTTCTTTCATCAGCATTTTACAGTTTTCAGAGTATTGGTCTTTCATCTCCTTGGTTGAATTTATTCTTAGATATTTTAATATTTTTGATACAATTATAAATAAGATTTTTTTTCCTAATTTTTCTAATAACTTGTTTACTAGTGTACAGAAATACAAGCACTTTATGGTTAATTCTGTATCCTACAATTTTATTGGATTCGTTTATTTTAATAGTTTTTTGGTGGCATCTTTGGGGTTTTCTATATATAGTATAATGCGATCTACATGTAGTGACTGTTTTACTTCTTTTTTACCAATTTGGACGCCTTTTTTTTTTTTTTTTTTTTTTTTTTTATCTGATTGATGTGGCTAGGACTTCCAGTGCTATGCTGAATAAGAGTAGTGACAGTGAACATCCTTATCTTGTTCCTAATCTCAGCAGGGAAGATTTCAGCTTTTCACCAATGGGTATGATGTTAGTTGTAGGTTTGTCATATATGGCCTTCATTATTTTGTGATGTTTCCTCTAAACCCATTTTGTACAGTTTTTATCATGAATGGATGTTGAATCTTATCAAGTGCTTTTCCAAAGAAGTTAATGAAAATTAATCGAAATTGTGCATTTAAGTCACATAAGCACACTATTTGGAACATAATATTAGTTATTGTTATTGCCTTGGACTCTTTTGTCTGGATAATACCTATATCTTTCTTAAAATAGGGTACTCAAATTTGAGCAAGTTAACCAAGAGGTGATTTGGCAGATACCATTTTCCTACTAACATCACTGAAAAGCACATGTCTTGTCACTAATTACATATCATGTCGAATGCAACTAAATATTTTCTTTCCAAATAGTGTACTGCATGTCCTTTCTTTAAATCACAGTCATTGCTTGACATTTACCAACGATTAACAAGTCAATGTAAAAGGTAGAAAATACAACCATGAAATAATGAGGCCACAACCACTGACGCTCACCAAGTAGGAAGTTTTATAAACATATAAATAGTTTTATGTATTATGCATGGAAAAAATACTTTTTAGTACAGGTATGCCCTGTGTAATATTTGGGACATACTTCTACTACAAATTATTTACTGTTTAGATGCAATTCAAATTTAAATTAGTGTCCTATATTTTTTTTAATTTTTATTTTATTTTATTTATTTATGATAGTCACATAGAGAGAGAGAGAGAGAGAGGCAGAGACATAGGCAGAGGGAGAAGCAGGCTCCATGCACCGGGAGCCTGACGTGGGATTCGATCCGAGGTCTCCAGGATCGCGCCCTGGGCCAAAGGCAGGCGCCAAACCGCTGCGCCACCCAGGGATCCCGGTGTCCTATATTTTTTATGACAACACTAAATCCGAAGGACAAACTGAATAGCTTTTCCATATGAAGGATATGTTGGTGGGACCCCTGGATGGCTCAGCAGTTGAGCATCTGCCTTTAGCTCAGAGCATGATCCCAGAGTCCCAGGATCGAGTCCCATGTTGAGTTTCCTTCATGGAGCCTGCTTTTCCCTCTGCCTATGTCTCTCTCTCTCTCTCTCTCTCTCTCTCTCTCTCTGTTTCTCTCATGAATAAATAAATAAAATCTCTAAAAAAAAAAAATTAAGGCTATGTTGGTGATAGTAGGAGATCATCTGAAAAGGAGAAAACAGCATCTGAAAGGGCTGGAGTGAGTCTACACACTGTGAGGCAGGCTAAACAAAAATAAGTCCAGAAAGATGAAGAACACATGATATACTAAATTAAAGGGATTGAATTATATTCCTTAGAGCAACTAGTAGCTATTTAAGAGATTTAAACAGGGAACTGACATAATCAGTTTGCATTTTCCAAAGATCAATCCAGTTACAGTATAGTGAATGTATTCAAGGGAGCAAGTCTGGAAGCAAAGAGGAGTCCATCTAGAAGAGAAAGAAGTTAGAGTAGGGCATTCTTGTCAGAGGGAATAGTTTGAACAAAAACTTAAAGACAAAAATGTGAAAATTATGTGCATCCAGAGAATAGTCAACTGCTTGGATTGCAAGGGGACATTAGGAGGAAATTAAACTAGAACATAATGTTGAGGCCAACTCTTTTAGGGAGCTTATACAGAAGAGTCTCAGACTTAATCCCAGAAAGTGGTTGAAAGATGGTAAAGAGATTATCATTGTTATTCTATTTCTCACTTGGAGAAAAGACTGACTTCTCAAAAATGCCATATGCAATAAAGTTAGTGATGACTCTGTGGTGAAATTGGAAATAAGATCAAATTAGGGAAGAAATAAAATACTTTCAACCTAATCAAATTCTTTAAAAAAAAAAATATGCACATGGGTGAAAACTGACCCTCAAAATTATTTGGTAGAAATTGAGATCTTAAAGCATCAAATTATTATTCTGAGTGCAAATAAAAACTAAAAAACTGGGCAAAGAATCAAAAGGAAAAGGTTATACTTAGACTTGTAAACATTTTCTTCTTCAACCTCACTTTCCCAGATCCATCTCAGTCATGAGGATCATGATTATCACAATCAAATTTTCATGTGGTAGGTGTTATTTTTATCTCCATTTTACCAATAAGGAATTGGAGTCACAAAGAAGTCTATAAAATGTCCAAATATACAAAGTTAGTAAGTGGCAATTGGACTCCAAAGATAGGAGATATACTTCCACAGTTCAATATTCAAAATATGTAAGAGTATCATCATAAACTCTTCAATAATAAATAGACCATCTCATTTTAAAAAAATGGTTAATAAATATAAAATGGCCACTGAAGAGAAAAATAAGTATCCTCAAGGCTTATTAGTATCATTAATTTGGATTGGTTGTCAAAAATAAAATTTTAGATCCTCCACAGCTAGGCTGCGATTCAACCAGCATGTTGATAAAAGCAGTATCTGTTTCATCTATCATATGTTTCATCTATTATATATAGATCTTGTCAACATTTCAAAAAGAAGAAACAAGCACATCTAGATCTGTAAATTTATCAGTACCCCAAGAGTAGATCTGCATTCGAGCAGAGATCTGTAACCAACTCTACAGAAGTGATACACAGATCAGAATTCTAGCCCACAGAGAATCATTACTACCTCTTTTCTCAGCATCATGACCAGTTAAGCATCCCAATTAAATCTGTAGATGAAACCAAATACATCTTTATAAAGGTATCCAGGAGTTGTTATGAAAGAAATATATATATTTGCTTAAATAAGATTTAAGCAAAAGTAGATGTGCAGATCGTTTTAAAATGTACTAAAGTTGACTGAATTTAAACCTTCAGTGTGTTGTGGAAATAGAACAAAATGCCCAAAGGCCTCTGAAAATGTGATGTCTAATAGCTTGGTTTCCAGTATAAGGCAAGAACCCAAAAAAGCTCACCTTTTGTGTGAGAAAATAAAATAAAAATGCTATGCATTTAGTACTCTTGATAAATAAGCAAGCAACCAAGCAAACAGACAAAATCTGTCTCATATCTTTATACTGAGTGGAGGGAGGAGGGGTTTCTGAGGAGTCTTTCCTGAAAATAAAAGAATGACTCATGTGAGTTTTCTGGCCTAACTCACAGTGCATGATTAACAAGAAAAATGTTAAGCCAAGAATTTAGCTTAAAATTTAAAGTGCTAAGACTCACAGGTACTTAACCCACAAGAAAATCCTCTCTGGTAGAGCCTACCTTAGCTTAAGCCAAAAAAATTCACAAATATAAAGTTCTAAGGAAAATAAAAGCAACTAATAGATGAAAATCACAAAACACACAAGGAAAACTCATGTATAAGCAAGAGTAAATAGAAAAAATAAATAAAACAGAAAGGACTCATTAAAAAAAAAAAAAAAGAAAGAAAGAAAGGACCCATAGAGTCTTCAGATATTGAATTTGCAATCAAGGAATATATTTCTGAAAGTATGTTTGATAGCATTCAAAAAATACAAAAGGCTTAAAATAATGAATTTTGCAAAAAGAACAAATTGCCTTTAGAAATGAAATCTAGTGATAAAAATTAAAAATTCAGTGGATAGGTTTAGACAGAGCTAAAGAAAAAAATATCAATAAATGTAAGTCACAGATCAGGGACACAGGTTCTACCAGCAGATAGAGATTTAAGAACAAGTTCATAGATGAAGGGATTTAAGGGTACACTTATCCTGATGAGTACTGAGTTATGTTTAGAATTGTTGAGTCACTGGGAGCCCCAGTGGCCCAGCAGTTCAGCACTGCCTTCGGCCTGGGGTGTGATCCTGGAGACCTGCAATCGAGTCCCTCATCAGGCTCCCTGCATAGAGCCTGCTTCTCCCTCTGTCTGTGTCTCTGCCTCTCTCTTTCTCTCTGTGTCTGTCATGAATAAATAAATAAAATCTTTAAAAAAAAAAAAAAAAGAATTGAGTTACTATATTATACACCTGAAACTAATATAACAGTGCATGTCAACTACATTGGAATTAAAATATAAGTAAATAAAATTTAAAATTAAACTTTTAAAAAAATTTTAAAGAGTAAGTTTATAGATTAGTTCCTCACCCTGCCACCTTCTTACCTTCACATCAATTGAGGCTCCAGTGTTGGAACAGTGACTTACAGCTGAAAGAGTGGCAAGACAGAGATGAACTTAAGGATACAAAAACAGGAACTCTAGATGAATTTGAAGACTCTGGCATTTATAGATAAAATAAACATTAGACACAGACTAATTTATGGTTAGATTGACATAAATCTCACACTAAAGCCCTTTTCCTCAGTTCCTATTACCTAATACATCATGTCCAACTTTCTATAAAAAATTTAAGACCAGAAGGGGCAAAGCTAGTATCAGAATGAGACTCAACTATTACACAGATAGGAAATTTAAATAACTACAATTAACATATTAAGTGCTCTAATAGGAAAAGAAAATATAAAAACGTGGATAATATAAGCAGAAATATGCAAATTCTAGGAAAAATGTAAAATAAAATCTAGAAATTAATAATGCTGTAACAGAAATGAAGAATGAAATGCTTTTGATAGGATCATTAGTAGACTGGACATAGCTAAAGAAAGAATAAATTATTTTAAAGGTATGTCAGTAGGAACTCTAAAACTGAAATGGAAAAAGACATGAAAAACAAGAAGAAAAAAATAATCAAGAACTTAGGGACAATTTAAAAAATTTAACATACACAAAATTAGAATACTAGAAAAAGAAAAAAGAATGGAGCAGAAAGAATATTTGAGGAAATAGCAACTAACTTTACAAAATTAATGACAAATACCAAACTACTAATCCAAGAAGCTAAAGGAATACCAAGCAAAATAAATTCCAAAAAACCTATACCTAAGCATTTCATATTTATTTATTTATTTATTTTTTCTTTTTTAATTTTTATTTATTTATGATAGTCACAGAGAGAGAGAGAGAGGCGCAGAGACACAGGCAGAGGGAGAAGCAGGCTCCATGCACCGGGAGCCCGATGTGGGATTCGATCCCGGGTCTCCAGGATCGCGCCCTGGGCCAAAGGCAGGCGCCAAACCGCTACGCCACCCAGGGATCCCGCATTTCATATTTAAACTACAGCAAACAGAAGACAAAGACAAGATTTTGGAAGAAATCAAATGAAAAACACCTACTCTATAGAGGAACATTGATAGAGGAGTAATAAATAGAACTTCTCATCAAAGGGACGCCTAGGTGGTTCAGCAGTTGAGCATCTGCCTTTGGCTCAAGGCATGATCCTGGAGTCCTGGGATCGAGTCCCACATTGGGCTCCCTGAATGGAGCCTGCTTCTCCCACTGCCTATGTCTCTGCCTCTCTCTGTATCTCTCATGAATAAATAAATAAAGTCTTTAAAAAAAAATAACTTCTCATCAAAAACCATGCAAGGTAGGGAGAAAGGAACGATTTAATTAAAATATTTAGGGGGAAAAAGGCTACTAACCTAGAATTCTATATCCAATGAAATTTCCCTATAGAATGAAAAAAAAAAAACTTTCACAGAAAAAAACTGCAGAAATTGCCAATCAACCTCTCATGCAAGCAAAGTTAGAAAGAAAATCTTTAGGAAAAAGAAAAATGATATAGATTAGAAATTAGAATCTACACAAAGGAAAAGTGTCAGAAAAATAAACAAAGGTAAACTGCAATCTTCTATTTTTCTTATTCTTAATTGATCTAAAAGACAGTTTTTTGTTTAAAGCAATAAAAGTAACATAAGTAATTATAGCATATGGATAAGTTAAATTAATAATAATAATGTCATAAGAGACAGAAGGAAAGAATTGAGAAATCTATGTCATAAGATATTTGCATTACCCATGAAGCAGTAATGGTTATTTGAAGATGGATTTAAAATAGTTGTAATTGTGTATTGCAAACTCTAAGGTAACCAGCAAACCACCAAAAATAAAAATAATAATAATAAAGAGAGAACATAATTGATAGGCTAATAGACAAGGTAAAATGGAATCATATAGAATGCTCAGTTAAAACCAGAGGAAGAGGAGAAAGTGGTGGGGGGAAAAAAGTACAAGAACAAAAAATAGAATAGCTACAAACATGGAAAATATTAATCCAATATTGATAATCAATTTAAATATAAAAGGCAGATTATGAAAGTTGATAAAAAGTTAAGACCAAACTGTATGTTGTCTATAAGAAACCATTCTAAATATAAAGATTCAGATAAGTTAAAAGTAAAGGGGTGGAAAAAGATATCCCAGGGGTACCTGGGTAGCTCAGTCAGTTAAACTTCCAACTCTTTGATTTTGGTTCAGGCTATGATCTCAGGGTCCTGAGGTGGAGCCCCACATTGGGCTCCGTGCTCTGTGGGGAGCCTGCTAGAGATTCTTTCTCCCTCTGCCTCTCCCCCCACTTGTGTGCACTCTCTCTAAAATAAATAAATAAATCCTTAAAAAAAGATATTCCATGCTAACACTAATCAGAATAAAGTGGGTGTGGCCATACTAGTTTCAGGCAAAGCTGGCTACAGAACAAGAAAATTATCAGGGATAAAGAGGGGCATAACATAATGATAATTGGGTCAATTCTCCAGGAAGTCATAACAGTTCAATATGTATGTACCTAACAGAGCATCAAAATAGGGGATGTTACAATCATTCCCACATGGCAGGACCAGTTTACTAAAGTGTAGCACACTCTCTTAAATAGAGGAATAAAGTATCTTTGTTTTTCTCCTACTGCTCCTACAAACCTGCTCTATGGAGTTCGGTCTCTTTCCCCTGGACTCTGTCACTTTAGACAGTCCTGAGGAGTAATTAATATATCCCTCCCAGGGAAATAATAAAAGTTTCACGACATAGAGACACGTCTTCTCTTCCAGCCTTGACCCCCTGCATGTGGGAAACCTGCAGCAGGAAGAGAACTCTGCTAGCTTTCCTCCCTGCTCGTTTGTGGTTTCCGACATCTCCATGGTTGGAGTAAATGAAAGGACAGAAAGTAAGGGGATAGAAAAGCTCTCTCTTAAATGTCACTGAGTGTACATTGGCTTGTACATGTACATTTACAACTGATTGTGGTTGTGATGGTTAATATTACATGTCAAATTGGCTCTGTCACAGTACCAAGATATCTCGTCAAACACTAGGCTGGATATTGCCACAAAGGTATTTTTCAGATAAGGTCAACATTTAAGTTTGTAGACTGAAAAGATGACCCTCCACAATGTGGGTGGCCTCATCAGTTAGTTGAACACTTTAAGAGGGGGAAAAAAAAAAGACCAGTATCCCTTAAGGAAAAGAAAATTCTTCCAGACTGTGTTCAGACTTGAGCTGCAACATCAACTATTCCTTGGGTCTCCAGCCTGTCAGCCTACCCTAAAGATTTTGGACTTGCCAGTTTCCATAATCACATAAACCAAGTCCTTAAAGTACATCCATTCATACTTCCACATGTTAACACACACACATAGCCTATATTGATTCTGTTTCTTCAGAGACCGCTGACTAATGCAGCGGTGTTTGCTGAGATGGGGAATTCTCTTGGAGGGCTTATGTCTATGGGGAATCCGTACTTCAGGCATGAGTGTCACACCTTCTGCAAGGCCACTTAAATCTACCCCCTCAGTGTTCTCAGTGTTCACTGTCTGGGCATTACCTTGGATAAATTTATTTTAAGAAAAATAACTATAAGTTTGCTTCACTGTTTAATCTCCAGTTAATGCCTCACCTCCCACCTCCAAAAAACAAAACACATCAAAAACAAAAGAGACCTGTTACTGCCCAAACCACACCACAAAGCATACTTTGCTGTTACAGGCTGCTGCAACCAGGACTTTATCCTTTAGCTTTCTCAGGTCTGTGTGCCCCAAGCTGTGGGGGACAAATATTAAGTTACCTAAAAGACCCCCCTTGGAATCCCACCTCTCTCTCAAAGGGAGAGGGGACACATCTCAGAGCATTCAGATTTTTTGTACATAAATTGTCTACCTATCTAATCTCTCACTTCTGTCTCTCAGGGTCTCCAACCCACTTTTATAGCCTGGAGGGTGATAATCACAAAATCTCTCATCTGAGGTCTGAACCCACTCCCTTTGCAAATCCTCCTCAGGTGGTATACCTCTCACAGTATTTGGCTCTTATGGCCTCAAGGCTTCAGCAAAAACACAAATGGAAAATTATCATTTTAATAACTTCATTTACAAGATGCAATTATAATCTCTTTTGTAACCTGCTTTGAATCTTTGAATAGCTTCCTTTTGGCATTAGCATGAAGTCTCATTTCTCAGAATGATGTAGCAGGCTCTCTATTCCTACTTCTCAGTCTCACTCAGTCTCTCTTTTCCTCACACTGCGGCTCTAGGGACTGATGTTCTTTTAATTCTCAAATTAGTCTGCTGTTTTCTCTTGCTAAATCTCAATCACGCTGTTGCCTGTCTTGCTATTTTCTCCAGCACAGTGGAGAGGTCCTACTCATCCTATCCAGTGTATAGATTACTTCCACCAGAAAGTGATCTCTGAACCTTCTCTCAGCCTCCACAGGAACACTAACGTAGGTACCCTTGCTAAGTCCTAATAAACACCTTCCCCTCACTATAGCTAGTTATTTATGTTTGTCATCTCAACTAATATATGCACAGCATAAGGCATCATACATATTTAGTTCCAGGTTGTACCCTCAAGCTTAGCACAGTGACTAACAGTGCATAGGCATCCAACAAATATGTATAAATTAATAGATTGACCATTTGGTTTATGCTTGTCACTCGTTATTGGGAAAATTAAATAATGTGAAATTTGGTCACATGAAAAAGGCAACAAACAAGATTTTGCCTGTTGTCTAATTTGATATTTGAAAGGTACAATTACAAAGTTATTAAGAGATCCCTGGCAGTTCTGTTACAGGATACAGAAGCCAGATTTTAAAAATTGGGACCTCAAAAAAAAAAAAAAATTGGGACCTCAAAGACTATGTCAAACATCTTTTAGATTTCAAAGAAGATCTAAAAGGAAACGTTCTTTGGGGGACACTGCTGCTATATTGCTAAGCTAGAATATTGAAAGTTTTCATAAGGTCTTGAACCAAGTAGGTCAAAATCTAATCATTTCTTTACTTCTTTAGGGGGTTTTAAAACTTTAATGATTGTTAGAAATTATTCTTTGCATCGCCTGCTAATGTGAACTGGGAATTAAGGAAGGATGCCTATTTCTAGTCTACCTAAAGATGACAGAGGATGTATGTCAACTCCTAGGATTTTGACATTTAAATAGTCAGTGAGCTGCTGTATCACTGTAAAATACTGGCTTCAAGAAAATCATATTGCTTCCCCTCTAAAAGTAAAATTCTTAAGTCAAAATATTTTAAGCTATTTTTCATTTATTTGATCTGTCATTCTATCATCAAATCAAATTAAATTAGATTTAGTACTAAGTCTTCACAAAACCATGTTGGTCATTACTTTGGCTATTTGTGAGCATTTAATATAGTCATTAGTGACTTGTTTCAATCTCTTTCAAATGAAGGAAGTTCAGTGGTCACTCCTGTGGTTTCCAGGGTAGTAGTGTTTAAAAGTAGACACTGCTCTGACCCAATTTGAAACATACTGATTGTCACAAATCACTGGTACCTACAGACCTCAGGATAATTTATGCCTTTTTTCTTTGTGCTCATCTTAGTTACTTAATCATCCAGCCTATTTTGTAACTTTCATTGATCTTCGATAACAACTGAATTTGCTTCCATAGACTGAAGTTAAAGAGAAAGGAAATTATTAACTCTGCATAACTTTAGTACCATTAATTTTACTTCAGTAGTTTCAACTTTCTATCCCTAGTTATAATTAATGGATAGATTTTGTTATACTAGTGCTTTACTCATGATGTATTTAAATGTACACAATTTCTTTATATTGCTTTTTCCAAATGTATGATTCTAGAAAGAACCAAAGTAAACTTATTCCTAAAATACAGTGAAATTTTGACTATATTTTAAATAAAGGAGAATTTCAATATACAAAAAAAAAAAATCGCAAAATTGAAAAAAAATTCTTATAATGGTGCCCAACTCCTATTATCTTTCATTGACAAATATTGCATCTAAAACTTGGAATGACTGCATAATTAGATCTGTCTCTGTAATTAAGAATAAAGACAAAAAATGTACTGAATATAAACAGAAATGATGGAGTTATTTTTATTCTGGGATTTCTGATAGAATAGAGTCACAGACCAAAAAGATAGAACCTAGGTGCTTTGTTTACTGACTCACATAATTGGTCAAATGCATTTCCTTTGGAAATGTCTAAACTGTGTCTTTCCTAGTTCTTTGCCTGTTAATCTTTAAACCCATAGGCATTTCAGGGTAAACTTCATCAGTGTGTTTCTGATTTACCGTCACTTAAATCACTGAAAAGTTGTTTCTAAAAAGTTAGTTCATGACAAATGAGCTTCTTGAACCATTTTAAAATACTTTCAAGACCTTGTCTTTAGAGACAAGAGATGTCATGTTTCTCTAGATGTCACTGGACTGAAATTCCAGTGAAAAGATGTCTAACTTTAGAATACTAAAAGTCAGAATACATTTTCAACTTGAAAAACCACATATTCTTCCATTTTTCCTGGAGTTGTCTAATCTTCCTTCCCTTTTCATTGATTTGTTATTTAATAAATTGAACTTTGACTTCAATTTAAAGGCTTTCCTAGTACTTCTCTTTATTTTATTTTTTAAATTACTTACCTGATAAAATGACACCTAATGAGAGTAATTCTAACTCTTTGATTAAATACATCTTTACACTGTGCACTTCACTAATATTTGCAATTGTGCTTATATTAACAGTAATAAAAGCATGTTAATTACTTTAAATTAAATATTTTCAACTATTCTTATATCAACAGTCACAAAAATAATCATTTAGCGAGTCCTTATGTGTTAAAGGACATTATATACATTATCTAATCTAACATTCTCAGTCCTTTGAATTTGATATAATCAGGTCTATTTTAAAGAGGCCAACTAAAGTTCTGATAATTTAAGATATTTGAACAACTTTCACAACTAGGAAATTTCAGAAATCAAGTTGTGAACCTATGCCTATCTGAACCCAAAGTGCATGCTTTTACACGTACACACCAACTATAGTTTTAAAATGCCCTACATGCAACTATATCTGTGTGTAAGCAGACTCAGTTAAAACTGATTTTCAACCTTTATGGCAGGGCCACATTAACTTTTGTTTCTTTTAATCTTTAGGAAAAGGAGCTCAGGAATGGGGAGATTTTAAGAAGAATTAAGGTGTGTAAAGCCAAGAAGGTACAAGGAGAGACAAAGGATGATAGGGAGGTAGAGGAAAATGCATAATAAGGTCAAGATGCCCTGTCAGGATCTTACTTTCACTCTCATTTCTCATGTTCTCATTCTCTTTGGAACCAACACACACATACACATATATACATACATACACACACGCACACACACACGTTTAACCTTTGTGCTTTTACCTTTGTTCCTTTGTTCTCTTTCCCACAATATAAACTTATTTAAAAATTTATTGTTATAAAAACTAGTTTTACAAAAAAAATTAGTTTTATGCCATTATTAGAAAATCACTGAAGTATTTAAACTTATCAATTTTCTTCTCTCAGAAAAATATTGTTTAAAATTTGGAGTAACTTATTTCTTTACTGTGTCTCTTTATTGGTGTTACCCACAGTGCAATGGGACCCCACATTGATACTCTAGTGATCTTGTGTGGGAGTGCACCTATGAAGAGCAAAAATTTGAAGAATAGAGTTAGAAGGATCTCACAGTGCTTCCAAGTTCTCAATTTTTCTAGCAAAATGATGACAAAACTGATGCTTAATTTCAATGTGGAGCTGGAGAAAATATAGTTTAACAACAATAATACTAATAATGCCTTAGATTAAGAATTCTGGGAAGCTAACCTGAGTGGAGCCCTTCTGAGAATCCTCAGTGGTGAGAGAGGAGAGAATCACTGAAGGCAGGGAAAAGATAAAACAAAAAGACACTGAAACAAACAGTTTACACTTTTATCAAGGTATATAAACAAGATCTGAATATAATATCAGTTAAGTACAGAAAGTATTTAGTATGGAAGTGATGGGGTTTGTTCTGTGATTAGTTATTCTTCCAGAACTCAAATGTCACAGATGGAATATTCTATTATAAATTTCATGAAGTTTAAAATATGTCAAAAAGAATAAGCTCAATTATTCATGAAGCCTTTTGATCAGAGAATGCAATAGTGCTTATAATATTCACCATGTCCTAAAAGCAATATTGGTGTACTATGCTGGGTAAGATTATCATTTGTTCACTTAACAAATATTCTCTGATCACCTGCTACATGCCAGGTCCAAAGAAAACAAGATGAAGAAGCTGCAAGTGCTGTGCTCAAGCCAATCCTTACCAGCTTACAAGAACCAATGGTTACATTTTTATGAATTTTTTGAGAGCTGATTGTTAGACATTTTTAAAAAATTAAATTATATAAGCTTACAATAAACTTTTTATTTATTTTTATTTTTTAAAGATTTAATTTATTTATTCATGAGAGACAGAGAGAGAGAGAGAGAAGAGAGAGAGAGAGAGGCAGAGACACAGGCAGAGGGAGAAGCAGGCTCCATGCAAGGAGCCTGACGTGGGACTCAACCCCAGGTCTTCAGGATCATGCCCTGGGCTGAAGGCAGCACTAAACCGCTGAGCCACCCAGACTGCCCTAAACTTTTTATTTTTAAAAAATATTCAAAGTTTATAATTTCCTAATCATGTCAGTATTGCATTCTCAAAGGTATCTATGTCTATTTTATCTGTAGAATAGAATATATACAATATAATGGTGTGCTCTTCTATATCACTCCCAACTCTGCTCTCAGTGATGACATACACATCGGTAACTTGGAATAGGTCAGGGTGGAAATATTGACACCAAGAAATTGGCAAATGCTACAAATCAGGGCTTGGTTTTTGTGTTGTGTTAATGGTCAAGATATAAGAAAATAATGGGAGAATCTGTTAATAGGTTTAACTTAAAAATTATCTGTTCCACTGACAATATACAAAATTTGAAAGAAACACACTTTCAGTATTCACAAGTATTGTACAATTGAGCAAGTCACTCACACCACTGACTAATAAATCTCAACATATCTTTATTGTTTCATTTCCATCTTATTATTAACACAAATAAAAATATCAACCAACATTCATGTCAAAACTACGCTAACTCATCTATCACAGTGATATGCTGAACTTTTTATCCATAGTCAACCTAAGTCAAAGTACTTTTTAAGAATCAATTGACTATATGGATTACTAATAAAACTCATTGTACATTTAATTATTACTCATATTTGCATACTGCATAATCCTATGTCAATAAAATTTGTAAAAAACATATGTACATATGTACATATATAGAGTTACAAGTATATGTATACTCCTGTTTTGGGGGAACTGGTTGTTAAACATTTATGAACATGTCTGGAGTTACTGTAATTATGCACTTGTTTTCAAGACACTCACATCTGGTGTGAGGATATGGACATTGTAGTGACAGAGATATGCAAAAGGTATTTGAGAATACAGAGGAGGAAAGCTAATCTCCTCTATGCCCAAAGAGAACATGCGACAGTTGTTCTTGAGGTTCTAGTAGTATTTGAACTAAGTAGGAATTGGGTCGTGTGTAGGACAATAGAATTCTTTATTATGATGATTGTTGAAATAATAAAGATTATTTTATATGTAATGAAAACTTTGGCAAAAGAACTATGATGATTCTGCATATATGTACAAAGGTTAACAGAAAATATTGTTCTTTAAAGAATAATCTTAAAAAAAAAAAAAAAAAAGAATAATCTTGGAGCACCTGGGTGGCTCAGTGGTTTAGTATCTACCTTTGGCTCAGGTCATGATCCCAGGGTCCTGGGATCGAGTCCTGAATAAGGCTCCCCACAGGGAGCCTGCTTCTCCCTCTACCTAGGTCTCTGCCTCTCTCTCTGTCTCTCTCATGAATAAATAAAATCTGTAAAAAAAAATACAGAATAATCTAAGTAGCAATGCTTTTTTTGAGAATATTCTTGCACAGAGGATAGACAAAATTTTAGCAGGATTAAATACTACTGAGAAGAGTAAGATACTCATTTATAAGATGTTCCTTGTAGTCACACATATTAACTGACAAGATATCAAGTGATATTTCACCCACCAGGTATGCAGAGACTTTAGAACATTGATGTGAATGGCAAGCTTTCAAAACTGAAGGACAGAGAAAATATTGAGAAAATGTAGAGACTTTTTGTGTCCTGTACCTGGAGTCAGAAGTGAAAGTCAAGGAGAATGGGCATTCCCAACACTTTCAGACACACTGCATGATAATAACCCCATAAGGAAAAAATCTGCAGAGTATTTTAGGGGAACCACAGAGAAAGCTACCTTCTTTTCCTTTTGTACTTCTAGGGAGAGAAACTGAATAAATGTTCCCAGATACCTGGGAAATGATCAAAATGCACATGTAGTCATATACATAGTCTTGTGTGTGCCTGCATATGTGTATGCATGAGGTACACAGGTAAAACAAGGAGAGAAGGAAACATTGATGAAGATATCAGATAAAAATTAGAATACAGGGATAAATAATAAGAACTATTACTATAAGTACATGGATTCTAACATTATCAAAGATAGCAGGCATTTTACTTGATTCTAGGTCTAAGTGCAATAATTTCAGATATGAACCTTTCACATTCAGCTCTTGGCTTGAGTTAAGGAGAAATTCTTGAATCTCAGAAAATGATGCTTTCCTTTTTGTTTTCCTTTTCAGATTTCTAGCTACTGCATCAATTTAGTCACTTCTAGATTCCACACAGAAGTTCACATAAGAAGAAACACATTCGGAAAATACCTTTTCATCTCTTCATGATAGCTCAGCTTCTAATCCCTTTTCATGTGTGACACTCTATAGCTGAGTTCTTCAGTGAAATTTCACTTTGATTCCAACATTACAATTTCCTTGGCAGTTTACCACTTTTATCTTCTGGAAGAAAGAATATACTGTCACCAAATAGACTTGTTAGTAAAGTCACTATATTAGTTTATCTTCTGCATAGTATCTATGGGTTGTATCTTTGCATCTTATCCCAAGGCATGAAAATTTATTCTACATTTTATAAGCAAATTAAAAGTGAAAGGAAAACTGAAATTCTAAAATAGCAACATCTGACAATTTTTAAAGATGGGAACTCTATTGCTTTTCAAAGTGAAGTCCTATGTACTATAGAAAATATGTAATCAATAATAACATCTAAAATTTTATCTGTACCCTGATTCACCTCCCCTTCCAAAACAAGCAACTAGAGAAAGATTATAAAGCTCGTTCCAATGAAAAATCATCATTGAAATTTTAAGTTTATTTTAATACTAGTGTTGACCATTTTAAAAGAAAGGTAAGAATTCTAGCGAGACTGGGTTTGCTGATGTAGTAAACAATCTCAAACTTCAAATGGCTTATAATAGTGTATTAGTTTCCTATTGCTCCTTTAACAATCACTACACACTTAGTGGCTTAAAACAATATAAATTTATTATCTCAGAGTTCTGAGGTCAGAAGTCTAAAATGAGTTTTATTGAGCTCAAAATCTTTTGGGGATTCTAGAAAAAAAAACAAACAAACAAACATTTCTTTGCTTATCCCAACTTTTAGAGGCTATCTGAATTCCTTGACTCCTTCCTACATCTTCAAAGCCAACAATCATATCAATACAACCTCTGCTTCCATGGACATATTAAGGACACTTGTCATTACAAAAGGACCATCCAGATAATCCAAGATAATATTCTCATGTCAAGGTCTTTAACTTAATCATATTTGCATAATGTCTTTGGCTACATAAGGTAACATATTTACAGGTTGCAGATTAGAACATGAATTCTTTGGGAAGACATTACCACAAAAAGCTAAAATTTGTTTTTTGCTCCCGATACATGCCCACTGACAATCTGCAAGGCTCACTGTAGTCAGTCAGATAACCAAGCTTTAGAGTAGCTACTATCTTGAGCTAGCCACAACAACCCAGGGGGAACTCTCAGGAGCAATTAAATTCTTGACCTTGAGGAGATAGGAGTTACTTTCATTTACAATTCACTGGTCAGAATTAAACATATGGTCTTCTTACCCGGTTTCCTAGCATTATCCCACCATGTGAAAGAATGGCAGAACATGAAATATTCAGTGAATTCTATTTCTATCATAGCCCCAATATTCCCCAATATTGCTCCCCAATACTCAAGATTATTCTCATTTCCCATGCAAATTATATTTTTTCCTCCCTGAGAGAATTTGTACTTGTCACTAGTACTCTTCACCACATATTACCAATTCTTCACCATCCAAATATCAGTTAAGTGCCTCTCATGACTGGACTAATTCAGAACCACATGGAGAAAAGAATTGTAGAAAATACTTTTTAGGCTTCTCTTACACAATAAAGAGAAAAGCTTAGAAGAAGTAGACAGTGGTGATGAACTAACAAAATAAGACTAAGGTGTTCCAATAAAATGCCCTTATCACTTGTTTACTATAAATGTCTTCTCTTACAATTATCACATTTCATCTCAAAACAGCTTTGTAATAGTTTGGTATTATCTTTCTGGCATAGAGTTGAGTAGTCTGCCTAAGTAATCAGTAAGTATTGGCATCAGAAGTAACCTTAAGTCTTTCTAGTAAAGTCCACAGACATTAACTATTTTTCTCCCACTGTATTTATAAGCTATTGAGAGATTCAATAACTGAAACCAGTCAGAGTCAAAATTCATAAGAGATGGTATCAAGGTTACAATCCTATAAGGAATGACAATCACTTCTCACCTGCAAAACACACTATATGATAGCAAAACTCTAAACATGGAGGCATAAAACTTGGATTGTATTCCCAACTCTACCACCAGGTCACTTCTAGGTAAAATATTTTATGTCTCCACATCCCCTTTCCCTTATATACAAAAGTGGGTAATATCATTGTCAGCCTATGTTGCAATATAATAAAGATGATTTGCAATAACATAAAGGAAACCACACATTAGCAATTTAGGTATAAACTTATTAATTCATGTAGTCATTTAATTAATAATTATTCCCTAACTATTCTCTAATGAACATTCAGGGGGATCCCTGGGTGGCTCAGCGGTTTAGCACCACCTTCAGCCCAGGACATGATCCTGGAGTCCCAGGATAGAGTCCCACATCAGGCTCCCTGCATGGAGTCCGCTTCTCCCTCTTCCTGTGCCCCTGTCTCTCTCTCTCTCTCTGTGTCTCTCATGAATAAATAAAATCTTTAAAAAAATTATGTTTACAGATCTTTTTGAAATAGGAAATGTGTTCATTGACTTGATAATTCATTACAAAAACTTTATTAAAAATATACTCCCTACCAAAATTATGTTAGATTCTCTCAATATTAGAAATATAATTCCTACCCCCAGAAAAGTTTTAGATTCCATTTTACAGTTGAGGACAGTGATGACTTACACTTTTAGTAGAGCTCTAAAAGAAATGTTCACTTCTCTAGCTTTATCTTTATTAATTACAGTGATATTTTACCTTATTTTTACAGAATTATATTACTCTATGTACATTACATTGTTCTTTCTAAATAAACATATAAATAGAATAACGCACATTCATAGCAATCTCTATAGTCCAAGTAGTATGTTGATATTAAACATTTAGACAACATACTTCAAAAAAATAAGTTCACTAATACATGTAGCAATACAGATTCTAATCAAGAAAATTAATATAATAATGGATTGAATGACAATTCTAACTGCTTCTATTGTGATAGGGAACTTTTTGAAATACAAACGTGTTTTGTTTGTTGTATCTTTCTCTCATTCCATGCAGACTGTCAGACCCACTATTTTCTTACCTTGTGCCTTTTTGGACCTGGAAAACGAAAGCTGATTCTATCTTTTGAAAATCCTAAAATCACTGAAGACATAACGGTAAGAATCCCAGAACAAGAAGGGATAGGAAAAAAAGATATTCGATCATACAGAAAAGGGGACCAAGAAGTTGAGAATCTAAGTACTGTCTAAGGTATATTGGCTGGAAGTGTCACCAGAACACAGAGATCATAACTGGTTGGTGCCATTAGGGGGAGATAGAGCCAATTCACAACACTGCCAGATAGTGTTTAGAATTCCAAGCATTATGTACTAAAATTTTAATACCTTTTGATGTAATGTAATTATTTCTATGTTTGAAAGAACCTGATATTTAAATCATTTACATCTTGATAATGAAATCAATAACCTATCTGGTCAATATGTGCAGTAAAGACAAAACGAAGCCCAGGAGAATTTGCACCTATACACATTACAATAAGCATCCACCTTCTATTAAAAAACAACAACAAAAAAAACATATATTTTAAAGCATAATTATTGCCATTATTCAAAGACCTTTTGAACAAGTGAAATATTAGCATTGTGGTATTTAAATTGACACTTCGCATTGTATTCTTAGGTGGCGCTAAAAATATGTCTTCAATGTTATCAATAGATCTTGTGATGATTTAAAAGTAAGGGACTGCAGGGAAAATATTTAGAATTAGTTTATAAAGGCTACTAAAAATTCTCCCGCTGATGAAGACTGCAGTTCTTTTCCAACAGAAGGAAGTATTTTTACAAAAAAAAAAAAAAGTCTTGGCTCAATAATAATCACAATGCAATTTTTAGAAGTTCTGAGTTTTACAGAGGAATTGAGTTATACTATATCCTTTTAATGAGTTATGATAACTAAATTTTGTTCACTTTCATGTAGTACTGATATTTTGGAAAATGTTAATCATTAATTTTATCAGCTTATGATAATATATACTTTATGTTTTTATTAGATTAACATTTAATTTGATATTTATGATTTTCTTATAAATTTAATGAATTATGTAAGTGACCTTACTGTTTTATTTTATGTAGTCCAAAATAATGCTGTATTATTGTCACATTAACAATCAATAAAAATACTGGTGTTACTATTTTGCTCTCCTCCTGCAATCACTTCTCCCAGCCTTGTCAAACTCACTTGTACCCCAAGAACAGCAGAAAATCAAAAGGATCAACTATAGGATCTGAAAGACTGATTAAAGCAATGGATGTCTCAGAAGCAATGATCCCAGGGGTTCTTCCTCAGGTTTCAATAGGAAGACACAACTAAAGGAAAAATGTCCACAAATGACTGAGATAAAATTCTTTCTCAGCCCAAGATATAAAAGATTATAAACGGATTTTTTAAATAATACAATTCTTACACACCAACAATTGAAATTGCAAATTCTTATCTTTTATACCTTGATGTTTCTCCTATCCATATTTAAGCCTGTATTATCTCTGGACTGCCCACTGGTGTACACTGCCAAATTGTTTAGAGTTTGAGTCCACAAAAAAACCTGTTTTTTCCATTGAGTTTTCCTCATTGGCCCTACAATGAATATTCCTCTCCAGATCTCTCATAAGTTTGACTGAAAGTCTAAAACATAGCAATTCTTATACTGTCTCTGAGTTATTTATATTTCCATTTTACCTCTCTAATAGAGTTCCATGCCCTTAAATGAAGATACTTTATTTATCTTTATATTCTTATTAGTGCTTACTATGGACTTTGTGCTTAACATTTTCCATTGTAATATTCCAAACTTTGATCATAACTCTTAAATTTATAATCTTAATCTTAATTTCAAACAGCATTCAACACTGTCCTTCTAATTTGTTCAACTTGTAAATTTTTTTTCCCCATGAATTCTGGAAAAATCTGTTTAGGTTCTCCTTACACCTTTTTCAATCCTCATTTTCTGCTCCTTTCAACAGTTATTGCTTGCAAACTATAAATGCTTCCTTATAATTTTAAAATCTTCTTATTCCATAAACTCTATCAGAGCCATACCATGGACTATCACAATTTCATTTACCATAGACAATTCCCATGTTTCACTATTGATTTCACATCTTGAATTTAACCTTTGAATCTTTCCTTCCACTTCTTTTGTATGGTCTCTGGTTTATTAAAGCCACCCTTCCTGTCTCCTTTCTCTTCCTCCTTCTCTCTGAGGGAAGTGGTGGTGGGGGGGAAATCAATGTAAATGTTAAATGGGGAGTAATAATGAGACATATATAAGTAATAAAATTTCAGATATTTTTTGAAAGCAGACCTATAAGATATATTTTGTGGCATATGAAAATAAACAACAAAATAAACAAAAAAAATCTGTAACCTGTAAATAATGATGACTTTCACTAAGATGGGAAACACAAGAAGCAGATTTATGTTGAGTATATAGTTCATTGATGGACAATAAAGATAACCTTATTATAAAGGTTCATTCATGGACAGTACATAGAAGTGGACTCATCAAATAAAAGATATTTATAGATTTATAGTAGAGAGGGAGAGGGGAGATTGGTTAGGTGTAGAAAATCGAATGCATTAATGTGGAGATAACATTTAAAGCCAGTGAACTAAAGATTATTTAAGAAGTGAGTAGAGATGGAAAAAGGAAAAAATAAAAATAAAAAAAGAAGCATTGAGGCATCCCAACATTAATAGGCAAAAAGAGAAGTACTGAGTGGTTAGGGAAATATAATTTAAAACTATCCTACCAACCCAAAAATCTTCTCCACAAGGATAGAGGACAAAATAGTTTTATTATTGAATAAACATTAAATACGAGAATGTGATTTATATCACAGGCAATCCACTAGGAGATCATAAAGACAAAGAAATCTCACCCTATTATATAGCCAAGTAGATACAGCCTATTATATACATGTAGGAATAAACAATAACTAGCCCTCAAGTAAGAGTACTTAATAGTACCATTTGTTGTACATAGTTCCTTCTAGATTTACTTGATAATTGGGGTGATCATTTGTGTTACCTAATTGGCTCTATCCAACTGAAAAAGAGGCTTCTCAAATCTTTTAGGAGGTAGTTTTGCAACTTGGTGCAAAGCATCTACTGAAGTTAGGGTCTTACCCTCCCACAGAAACTGGGAAATATTCCATATTCAGTATTTCTAAGAGACAGTTCTCTGCTTATTGAGTAAGATATTCCTGATTCTTAAACCTGGCAAGAGCCACTAAAAGATTTACATACATTTCAAAGAAATAAAGAATTTACAGTTATATGTTTTTGTTTTTGTTTTATAAATAATGTGCTTAGAAAAGCATGAAGTGGGGAAGTCTCTTTCCTTTTTTTGTTAAAGAAAATTATTTTTTTCAACTTGCATTTATCCTTATATGAGAAAGGAGAAAAATTAGAAGCACGTTAAACCTTAAAAGGAAAGAGGAGGGAAAGCAAAATAAAACTTTTGAAAAGAATGGTATAAGCTAACCTGAATCTTGCTTAGAGGTTGCTCAAGAAAAAAATGGAAGAAGGAACATCAAATCTGGCAATATAGTGGACATGTGACCTTAATATTAAAAAAGAACATGTCAATGGGATACTAGGAGTAAAAAGCATTGCCTAGAGTATACTCAGGAAAGAAGGAGAGAAGGGAGAGGAAAATGTAAATTAGACTTTGCGAGTTTGCTATAAATGGAAGAACAACCAATAAATAATTGATACACAGTGAGGCCACATATTTGTTGTTTACTGTAATAATCCAATAGAATGTGAAATATTGATATTTCACAACACAGCAAGGATAATTGCAATAGTAGAGCTCTTAAGTGATAAAAAAAATAAATAAATAAAAAATAAATAAATAAATAAAAAATAAAATAAAAGAGGAGATGTGAGTTTCTGACCTTAAGTGAAAGGAATGGCATACTTGGGGGCAGGAAACAAAGTTTTCGTGCTCACTTTGGCAGCACATATATAAAATTGGAAAGATACAGAGAAGATTAGCATGACCCCTGCACAAGGATGGCATGCAAATTTGTGAAGTGTTCCATATTAAAAAAAAAAAAAAAGAAAGAAAACAAAGTTTTCTTCTGATTATTTGTTTCATGAAATAAAAAGCAGGGTTATTGAGATTGAGGAAAAGGAGAGCATATTAGAGATTTGAGGACAAAGAGATATGAAATAAGTAGCTCAGAGTATGGGATAGTAAGAGAAAACAGACTAAAGCACTAAGGGCATCAGCAGAGATCCTGCTAGAGATGGGCATGTGGTCACTCATTTAGAGTGACAGGAGTCAGCATGGATCTTTGTTTTTCTACTTACATTAATCTACTATGGCACTAGTATGGAGTCTTCAGAGTGTTAGATTTAACTGCCATTGGGTTTGGTTGAGGCAAGTGCAATTAAAGAGAAATAATATGAGAGTTGGGATGCCTGCTTTATAATGACTCTATTTATTATGGACATTCAGATTTTAAGATTTTATTTATTTATTCATGAGAGACACACAGAGAGAGAGAGAGAGAGAGGCAGAGACATAGACAGAGAGAGAAGCAGGCTCCATACAGGGAGCCTGATGTGGGACTGGATCCCAGGACTCCAGGACCACGCCCTGAGTGGAAGGCAGGCACTAAACCACTGAGCCATCCAGGGATCCCTGGACATTCAGTTTTAAGTGTTTTTTGGTTTTTGTTTTTGTTTTGGTTTTTGTTTTTCCAGTTTTAAGTGTTTTAATTCCACAGTGAAATGGGAAACAAAATTGTTAACTAACAATGAATATGGAGGAGAAAGTGGAGGTCCAAAAAGAAGTGAAGCATGAAAAAGTTGTCCAGGAGAGAGAGAATAATATAGACAAATGTAGGGTTTCACAGCAATTAAAAGAGCCCATCTGAGGTTATTGATTACAGATTTAAATGAAGACCAGTCACCATAGTTTTGTTATTTTTCTCCAACTATACTTAGGTGAGTACATTCAGGCATGGAGAAGAAAGAGACTTGGATTTAACTAAGGTTATATTAACCCAAGCAATTAAGATAAAGGTAGAGGACAAGAGAATATGGCACAAATAGCAAATAGTGCTTAGAATGATTTAACATGAATATAAGTTATGTAAGAAGCAGAATCAGGACGAAATTGGTTTAAGGAAAAGTGAAATTGAGATGGAAAGATGAAATAAGAGATTATTGGATTAGGGATATTAGAGGAAGTGACCTGGAAAGATGGTGGGGATGCGGATGGTCCCTCCCCGCCAAAAAATAGAGTTTTTTGCTTTTGATACTGTAGAAGAATTATTTCCAGTAATTAAGACAAAGGAGTTCCCTGAGGAAAGATCGAAGACAAGACCACTGACAGAGGGTACCAAGAATGGTGAAGATATTAGAAGGGAGATCTACATGGATACTGAGATCACTGAAAAATATAAAAGTAATATTCAGAGTGACAGTAGAGGAGCACCTACATGGCTCAATCAGTCATGCTTTCAGCTCAGGTCCCGATCTTGTGGTTCTGAGATCGAGCCTCTCATTGGATTTAGCACTCAGTGCAAAGTCCGCTAGTCTTTCTCTCTCTCTCTCTCTCTCTCACGGTCTCTCTCCTTCTCTCATAAATAAATAAATAAATAAAATCTAAAAAGTTTTTCAGGAAAGAGGTTTGATAAAAAGGGATGGTAGGTGGCTACACCATGGAAGAATGGTGCAAAAATGTATTAATGAAATGTCATTGAGATATGTTAAGATACACAAAGCAAAAATTTTTATAACATAAGTAGATATATAAAAATACACAAAGTGGGAAATTTAGGAAAAAACTACCTCCACAGTTGACAAACAAGCAGATAGAAAAATCAAGAAAATATAGAATATTAAACATGATTAAATTTTTGATGTAGTGGACATATATACAACAGTGTAACAAACCACTGTAGAGCATATATTATTCTCAAACATTCAGGGAACTATTCATCATATAGTAGCCATAACAAACAATTTTTTGAAGTTTCAATCATATAGAACATGTTTTCTGACATTGTAAATAGGAAATCAGTTACAAATAGTATCTTTATGTTTAGAAATTAGAAATATGTATACAAGTCATGAATCAAAGAAAGTTACAATCAAAACTAAACATATAACAAAACATAAGATACAAAACTGGTGGGTGGCACACAAAGCCAGCATAACCCTGAAACCAAAGCTACATAAAGACAGTATAAGAAAACTACAAAAAGAGAGAGAGAGAGAGAGAGAGAGAGAGAAGAAGAAAACTACAGACCAATATCCATGATGAATACAGATGTGAAAATTCAACAAAATATTAGCAAACCAAATTCAAGAAGACATTAAAAGAATTATACACTATGACCATGTGGGATTTATCCCTGGGATGCCAGGATGATTCAATATATGCAAATCAATAAATATAATACATCACATAAATAGAATGAAAGCACACGATCATTTCAATAGATGCAAAAAAAAAATCGTTTGACAAAATAGAACATCTTTTCATGGTTAAGAAAAAAAAAAAAACTCTCCACAGATTGAGCATAAAAGGAAAATACCTCAACATAATAAAGGCCACATGTGACAAACCCAAAGTTAATATTATACTCAATGGAAAAAGATAGAAAGCTTTTTTTCTAAGATCAGGAACAAGACAAAGATGTTTGCTCTCATGACTCTTATTCAATATAGTACTGAAGATCCTAGCTAGAGCAAATTTGCAAGACAAAGAAATAAAAGGCATCCAAATAGGAAAGAATAAAATAAAATTGTTGCTATTTGCCGATGATATGATTTTGCATATTAAAAGTTGTCAGTAAACACTCACAATAGCCAGAATATGGAAACAACCTAAGTGCCCATAATAGAAGTATGGGTAAAGAATACATGATTTATATATATATACACACACACAGACACACACACACACACTCATATACACACACATATATACACAATGAAATATTATTCAGTCATGAGAAAGAAGGATATACTGCCACTGGCAACAATCTTGAGAGCATCATTCTACTTGAGGTAAGTCATATGGAGAAAAACTAATGCAGTACAATATCAGTTATATGTAGAATAAAAAAAAATTGAAGTCATAGAAACAAAGAATAGAATGGTGGCCACCAGGGAATGGGGGTAGGGGAATAAGACAGATGTTATTTAATAGTACCAACTTGCAATGAATAGTAAATAAGCCCTAGAGAGCTAATGTGCATTACAGTGAATACAGACAACAATACTATATTATAATTAAACTTGCAGAGACCAGAACTTAATTATTTCAGCCACTAAAAAAGATAATTATGCAGTGTGATAGAGATATTAATTATTACTGCAATGGCAATTATAATACATAAACATATCAAGTTAACATGTTATATACTTTAAATTTACCCAATGTTACATGTCAAATATATTTTAGTTAAAAAAAAAAAAAAAAAACTTGGAGGAAAAAAAAACCTATATTCTCTGTACCTGTCAGAAATCAACCAACAGGACAGAATCACAGGCTCTATATATTAAGAGAATTATTATGAAGGTTTGACTTCATAGAATTACAGAAGCTAGTAAAGCTGGGTCTGGAAGAAGACTGTCTCTGCATTCGATGTTACAGCGCACTGTCATTAGGGCAGGCAATTGAGAAGGAAAGGGATGGAAGCTGGAAGACAGTGAACAGCTGGAACTCACAAGCCCAGGAGACAATACTGAAACTATCAGCTCTTGCTGTCTTTGGCCATGGTTGCATCGGTGGCCTTGTAGAAACCAGGGCTTTTTACAACCAAATGCAAACAGCTGACTCATTCACCCAAGAAGCTGAAGGAGTAACCAGGAGAAAGTGGGCAAATTTCAGATCCAGCCACTGCCCTGCCTTAGAGAAGCAAATCAGATCAGTAATCAAAATATGAATATGTAAATTCCCAAATGAGCTACTGCCTCACTACTGCCCTCCAAATCTTTTTTGTTACTACTTTTGTTCTGTTTTGAGTTTTTCATTATTGAGATATAAATGACACATAACTATGTATTAGTTTAAGATGTTCAACATCATGATATGTATATATTGTAAAATGTTTACTGAAGTAAGCTTAGTTAACCCTGGTACCACACAGAGTTACATTTTTCTCCTGTGGAGAGAACTATGAGGATCCGTTCTCTTAGCAACTTTGAAATATACAATGCGGTATTGCTAACTATAGTCAGCATGCTATACATTACTTCTCCAGGAGTTATTTATCTTATAACCAGAAGTCTTTACCTATTATCCACCTTCACCCATTTCCTTCACCCCTGCACCCCAACAACCACCAATCAGTTCTGTTTCTGTAAGTTTTTAAATGCCACACATAAATGAGAGTGCCCTCTGACTCTTGTACAAGAATCATTTGTGGTCCACTCTAATTGAAAATATACAGGGGAATGCTGGGCAGTATTACTTAGTTTAGCCGAGTCAGCACATTATAAAGCCAGCATAGGGGCACCTGGATGGCTCAGTTGGTGGGGTAGCCAACTCGATTTCAGTTAGGGTCATAGGATAGGTCCCACATCAGGCTCTGTACTCAACAGAGTCTGCTTGAGGATTTTCTCCCTCTCTCTTTGCCCGCCCCCCCCCCACTTACTTTCTCTCTCTAGATATAATAAATATATCTTTAAAAGAAGCCAACTCATGGGACATCTGGATGGCTCAGGGCATTATCCTGGAGTTTGGGGATCGAGTCCCACATCAGGCTCCCCCTGGTTCTCCCTCTGCCTATGTCTCTGCCTCTTTCTCTGTGTGTCTCTCATTAATAAATAAATAAAATTTTAGAAAATCAAATAAATAAAAGAAGCCAACGCAGTCTGAAATGCATATACTAATAACAAACATTATGATGAATACACTAGGCATCTGCCAATACACTACAAATAAAAGCCATAACACCAAGTTTTGTTTTGTTTTTTAAGATTTTATTTATTTATTCATGAGAGACACACACAGAGAGAGAGGCAGAGACATAGGCAGAGGGAGAAACAGACTCCATGCAGGAAGCCTGATGTGGAACTCAATCCCGGCACTCCGGGATCATGCCCTGAGCTGAAGGCAGACGCTCAACTGCTGAGCCACCCAGGCTTCCCACACCAAAAGAAGTTTAAAGAGAAGGAGTTATATGAAAAACACGATGAAATAGAGAAATATAAATTTGAAAGGAACAACAAAGCCAGGCACTTACCTCTCCTTGGAGAGTAATTTAAAAATTGACAAAGCACTGGAGAGATGCACCAAAAGGGGGAGGAGCAAAATAAAAAAACTCAAAAAGAAGTATGATAAATGAAAAAGAGGAACATAAGATGCTACACATCCTCTTATGTAGCATACACATAGCAAGAGGATGTATAAAAGTTTAAACTAGTGCTTTCTAAAATTTAAATAAAAGGACAAATTCTGAGGAAAATTTTAATTTTCCAAACATATACAGAAAGAACTAGAAGAGCTAAATAGTCCTTTAATCATTAAAGCAAATGAATCAACGTGGAATATAAGAAATAGTGAAAGGGATTATACGGGAAAGGAGAACTGAGTGGGGAAGAATTAATAGGGAGACAAACCATGAGAGACTCCTGACTCTAGGAAACAAACAAAGGGTTGTAGAAGGGGAGGTGGGTGGGGTGATGGGATGACTGAGTGACAGGCACTAAGGAGGCACTAGATGGGATGAGAACTGGGTGTTATACTATATGTTGACAAGTTGAATTTAAATTAAAAAAATTTAAATAAAGCAAATGAATCAGTAAAATCCTTCCAAAAGAAAATTCCAGTCCCAAATGTCTTCATTAAGTGGATCTCCCAAGATCTAACAGCAATCCCTTTTCTAGCAATTCCATTCCTAAGATTCTAATGCAGATAAGTACAAGGATAGATGTTCAAGCTGTAAAGTGTACAACATAGACAAGTGTTCATAGCACCATTATTTACAATAGCCCAAAGCTGGAACAGCATATATGTTCATCTATAATAGAATGCATTAAAACTATTCCATCAACTAAGAATTGCCTACCAAAAACCAAACAAAAAATAAACGATGACATCATGTAACTTAAATGAGATGCATTAAATAATGTTGAGAAAAATAAGCAGAAAAAAAGAATCCGATATTTTATTAATGAGTCTATACAGTTTGTTTTAGGGATGCAAACCTGGAAGGAAACTTGTAAGAAAAATAAAAGTGTGTTTATCACAACAGGACTAACAGTGGGAAGTGGAGTTTTCATTAGAGAAGGCCACATTGAAGGGGTAGGCTTCAGAGGTGCTGGCAAAGCTTTAATTCTGGTTCTAAATGTTTGTATCTTGGGTTTTCACTTTATAGTTACTAAGTGGTGTGTATTTTATTCATTTGTGTGTAATAACTTAAAGAAAAGTTCAGAAAAGCATCTTCTACAGAGCCAATTGAAAAGAGAAGTTAGTAGTATTCAGATGAATTTGTAAAGTTAACAACCAAGTCAAATGAGAAATTATTGATTCCATTTACTTTCAGTAGATCTAGCCAAGATCAAGGTATTTGATGGTTGTGCTCTAAAAAGCAATGACAGATCACCCAGCAGTAGTTATTACTGATCCTACTCACTCTTGAGTTCTTTGGAGAAGAGATTTGTTATTATCACTCATTCCAAATTGGTTGATTATATCTAAAAGAAGGTAAATTTATGGAGCTTTCCTGTGCTGTTTAACAACTCTGCTGAGTAAAGGTTCAGACATGAATTCCAAACTTAATCCACATGGGTACTATGCCTCAGCTGAACAAATAAAAATATTTAATATATAATTAATTCCTCAAGGTACAAGAGCAAATTGTATAGGAGAGTGAATTGATTTTTACCTGATAAATTCAGTCTAATTACAAGACTTTTTGTTATAAATGGAGATTCAAAAATGTTTGCTAGGTTGCCTAAGGTCACAAACCCAGTTAACAGAAAAGAGGAGTCTGGATTCTAGTTGAATGATACCCCAACTAGCAATTTTCCTTTCATGCAGATAGTCCCTAGACCAAAATATCCCTAGACGATACTCCCTAGACCAAAATTTAGATGTTCATAAATGTTTATATTTTTTTCTTCTACTTTCAAACTATATGCTTTAGGTTTAATCCCTTACATCTCCATGTGAATTACTTACACTGACTTCATTCTTTCAAGGGTCAGATTCCTGAATGAAGGTAAAGAGAATTCATTTCAGATCCATTTCCTTCTGAAAATATTGTGTTATTTTAAAGTACTAGCTAAGAAAGCCCAGCTTAATTGCTTAGCACTGGATTATCACTTTCTAAATGTCTCTGACAGTTAATATCCTGAAGATTAAAAACAACCAGTCTTATTACCACTTCTGAGCAGCTAATTTGAAAAAATTATAAAAATGTGATGGAACCTTTTAAATGGCATTTGCATTATGTATGCATGCACGCACATGGTCATTTCTGTATTTGACTGCCAATTTTATAGAAAAATAATCATTGTAGTGATTGCCATATTTCAAAACAGCAACCAGTATAGCCTACATCTTATTTCTCTACCAAGTGGCAAAGTATGCATTATGCACAGTTGGACAAACCACCTAGGTCCCCAAATGCAGAGAACAATGCTCTTATCTCCCTGTGAATCATGCATTGAGAATGAGAACAGCAACATTATTCACAGTGTGCCTTTAGAAATTATGTCTGGGTATAATCAGTTAAATATTGAGTAGAAATGTGAATACAGGAGATGGAAATGTGAGCTGCATTTGAATTGATCTAAAAAGCCACACAGAAAGATATTTGCTTCCAGGAGTTACCCTATTCTTAGAAAGTGGCCCTCATGAATAAAACTGAAGTTTATTTTTTACTACACATTCTAAATGCAGTAAAAAATTTCATAAAATTATTTTATCTATAAAACCTTCATTAATTATCTGCAAAGTTTTTACACTTTGGTTTAGTTCCCTTGTGGTGAATTGAAAAACCATCTGTGATTCTCTTTCCCATTGTATTCTTAGAGAATTTTGGAATATACCTGGTGCTCATCTGATTCAATAACAGTTAGCATATCTGCACAAGACAATGAGAGATAGAAATCTACATTGCATGTTAAAATGAAATGGGTTTTAACTGACTCATGCTTTAAACGTAATTTTATAATTATAAAGTACTATAATACATGTTCAATGTACAAAACTTATAAAAAATGGAAAAGTATTTTTAAGGCCTAATTTCCATTCTGTAGAAGCAACAACTTTCAGTACTTAGACAACTTTAATATCAGTCTTATAATAATAAAATAATTATGGCAATAAAATAGCCCTGGCACATGAATTCCTACTCCATTTCAGACCCAGTATATGCATTCAGTTCAGAGAGAGGAGAGGAAAGAGAAAGGTAGAGGAGGAGAAAAGAGAAGAAAACAGGTCAAGTTCCTGCTTGCATCAGGTTTACAGTAAGGAAGGAAAAAATCTGAAAAGGTTAGTATAGAGTATCAAGTCAGGTAGTAATAAGTATATTAAAAAATTAAGCAAGAGGTTAGAGAGTATAAAGTAAGGCACTGGAAAGAGACCAGAGATGCTATCACTATTCTAGATTGAGGCAAACTCTCCTGAAAAGTATATTAGAATTCCTGAATAATCCATGACATAAACTCCTCTGTTTTCTTGTTGGTGTATGCAAATTCCTAGGATCTCTTTCCAGGGATGATGATTCAGAAGTTTTTATGTGAGTTCCAGTAATCTGATTTTTTTTAAAGATTTTTATTTATTTATTCATGAGAGAGAGATGCAGAGACATAGGCAGAGGGAGAAGCAGGCTCCCTGCAGGGAGCCTGATACAGGACGGGATCCCAGGACCCCAGGATCACGACCTGAGGCAAAGGCAGATGCTCAACCACTGAGCCACCGAGGTGTCCAGTAATTTACATTTTCAAAACGCCTCTGGAATTCAAGTAATTACTATCTATTGGACAATGCTAGTCTAGTAGGATCAGTTCCCATTTTTTGTTTATTAGTCAGTTGACCAGACTGGGGACAACAATGTAAGAGAAAAAAACCAGATATTTGAAATCCAGGGGTTCTCTTTAATACTACCAACAGATAAAGTCATCCTAAAAAGAGTCTCCGGAATATTTGCAAAAATTTCCAAACATCACATATAAGTGATATTGACCTGGTGAAATCAAAATATTTTTCTAATAAGTCTATTCAAAACTTACTTCTTATAATAAAAAAATGAAAAAGGAAAAGAAAAAAGAAAGTTATATATATATATATATATATATATACATACTCAGAGTTTGAAAATGTTTTATATATAAAACATATATATATAAAACATTTATTTATTTATATTTATATATAAAACATTTTCAAACTCTGAGTGCTCAAGTCAGAACAATCCTATAATAAAATCATTGTTTCATACCTGAAGCCAATTATATACTGCCAAATGAAATCACTGGTGATAGAACTTTGATAGTCAAATTAAATTCTAAAAATCTAATTTTAGGGTCAGCAAGACCTGTATTAACCGTGCAGTTCGTCTCTACCAGATTCTAGGTGTGTGTGTTCTTAATGTGATCCAAGATAGACGCTTAAAAGCTATGGAGGGCAGGGATTCTCAATGATAAGAATAGCTGACATTTCTAGTTTCAATGATGCTGCCACATAGTGAAGCAAATACCTATCCATGAATTTACCACTTTCTCAAAGTGTGAAATCTGAACAATTGGAAAGTCAAAGGGAAAGTTATCCAGTTTAGCTCATGGTAAAGGGTGATGGAAAGATCCCTTTTCATTTTTTATTCTTTCTTAACTCTTTATAGTTCTAGAACAACTCATAGCCAATAATGATAAGTATAATTAATAACATGCAGGTTTGGGAAGAAGAAAAAAAAAATCAACTATGACATATCCCCACCCTCCAAAAAATAAAATTTTTATCAATTTACTTTTAAAATCTCCCTTGTAGTAATGCAGTCTTGACCAGTTAATTTGGTAGTGACAGAATTATGCAAATAGATAGATATTCATACATCAAAATTATTTATTTGTAAATAATGATTTAAAGAGTAGAAAAGACAATACATAGAAATCAGTCGCATTTCTATACACTGACAACAAAGCATCTCAAAAAGAAATAGAGAACTGTCTCATTCACAATAACACCAAAAACAATAATACCTAGGTATAAATTAACTAAGGAAGTAAGAAATCTGTACAATGAAAAAAAGACTTACTGAAAGAATTTGAAGACACAAAACAAATGAGAGAAATCCCATGTGCATGGAATGGAAGAGTTAATTTTGTTAAAATGTCCATGCTACCTTAAAAAGCTTTAGTTAAACCCCTGGAAAAACATAGGGAAGACCCTTCTCAACATTGGTCTTGGCAATGATATTTTTTAATAGAACACCAAAAGCACAAATGACAAAAGAAAAAAAAAAAAAAGGAAAAAGTTGAATTACATCAAACTTAAAAGCATTGGCATGGCAAAAGAAAAAGAATAAAGGCAACATATGGAACAAGAGAAAATATTTGCAAAACATGCATCAGATAAGGGCATAATATCCAAAATTCATAAAGAATTTATTCAACTCAAAAACAATCCTGTTTAAAAATATAGGTAGAGGAACTTAACAGACATTTTTTCCTAAGAAGGTATCTAAATGGCAAACAGGTATATGAAGAGTTGCTCAGTATCACTAATGATCAGGCAAATGGAAATCAAAGCTACAACAAGATATTACCTCACAACTCTTGGAATGGCCATCATCAAAAAGACAAACAATAACAAGTATTGTAGAGGATATGGGGTGAAAAAAGGAACTTTTGCATACTCTTAATGGAGTTGTAAATTGGTTCAGCCACTATAGAAAGCAGTATAGAGATTCCTTAAAAAATTTTTTTTTCTTTTTAAAGAGAACTGCCATATAATCCAGTAATCCCATTTCTGGGTGTGTATCCAAAAGAAATGAAAACAGATTATCAAAGAGATATATGCACTCTTTATTGTGGCATTATTTACAATAGCCAAGACAAAAACAACCTTAATGTCTATCAATGGATGAATGAACAAAGACATGGCATACTTACACACACAAATATATACACAAACATATTTTGGCATATATGTACACCATATCTCCTTTATTCATTCATAAATATATACATACACACATGCCACAAACACAAAATGGAATACTACTTAGCCATGAGAAAAAAAGCATATCCTGCTATTTGCAATGACAGGAATGGAACTTGAGGACATTTTGTTAAGTGAGGTAAGTCAGAGAAAAACAAATACCATGTGATATTCTTATACGTGAAATCTAAAAAGAAACTTTAAAAAAAAAGTGGAATGGTGGTTACTAGGGGCTAGGGAGCAGGGGAGTAGAAGTGATGATTTTAAGTGCACATAATCACAACTAAGTAAATACATAAGTCTTGGATATCTGGTACACAGTACAATGACTGTAGATATAAAACTCTTATAGACATCAAATTTGCTAAGAGAATAGATCTTAATTGTTCCCATCCCTAGAAAACATCAAATCAATATGTAGTACCCCTTAAATTTATGTAATATTACATATCAATTAAACCTAAGTAAACACTCTCCACTTTGTAGCAGAGTACTATTATTAGATTTATAAACATTTTTCTTTTAAAGTTTATTTATTCATTTATTTGACAGAGAGAGAGCACAAGCTGGGGAGTAGCAGGCAGAGGGACAAGAAGAAGCAGGCTCCCCACTGAGCAAGGATTCCCAATGTGAGGCTCCATCCGAGGACCCTGGGATCATGACCTGAGTCAAAGGCAGACCCTCTCCCCAGGTACCCTTTTATAAATATAAACACTTTTATAAACACTTTTATAAATATATTACAGAAATGCTATTTAAAAAAATAATAAAATAAAAAGTAAATAAGAAAAAGCAATTGGTTTGTTCATTTCTGGAATAATAATTGGGAAAAGTCTTCATAGACCTATTTAGAGGCAAACGTGCTTCAATATAAAATAACTATTGCATTAACACTTTTAATGCCAAAAGAAACTAACCTGGAGGAAAGGCTACCTGCTCGTAAAATTTTATTATTTGGAATAAATTTCTGTTTTAGTTGGAAGAGTAGTGAAGTTTTTAGATGAATTATGGTTTAGTTTATTGCTCTGTGGCAAATACTGATTTAAACAATTTTTAGAAATAAATTTTCATATGAACTGAACTGCTTTTAATGCCAATTTTCATCTTCATACAAATTAACATCACAGGATATAAATCCACAGAAAAAAGGGACTTATAATGAAAAATGCAATAGCACTGTCACTCTTGCAAAAGTGACCAATTTTATTATAATTGAGGTCACAGTGCTTCGTTTATTCAAATTTAAAAGTAGCTGATAAGCAGGCAATATGATATAAACTATACATAACCAAAGCCATCATTAAATCTGTTTCATGAAATTGCCACAATAAAATTTTAACCATAATGTATCTCTTCTTTATCTCTCAATCTAAACACATATTTCATTATTTTGTATACTTTATCTCAACTTTCCCTTTAATTGTACGCATGTTAAAGTTATACCTCCCTATAAAACTCTATCTTCCTTAGGAAGTCCCAGGACTTTGGGAGGTAACTCATGACAATAAAAACAAAGCTGAAAGATCAGCATTGCAAAATTGAATAGTCAATAGAGGTGAGAATAGCAACAAGATCCCAATCACAGCAGTGTGTATGTTGTAAACATGACAAGGGTCCTGAAGATTTTCTGGTTTTCTCCAGGCTTCCTGTTGATTTGAGAGCTATTCACAATCCTTAAAATAATTGCATTTCTTGTTTAGCTAGTGAGAGTTTCGGTTATTAGTAGCTAAGAAGTCTGGTAAGATAGAAATGGTAAAAGAATAAAAGTACAGGCTTTCCAGTTAGCCCACTTTCTGGTGTGATGTAAGGTAAACTCAGAGTGGTTGTTCCTAAGGTTTGGACCATGAAAAGCTGAGATGATAATAGGTTTATTCTATTCATGGTATTCTTGAATCCAAACATCCATCAAACATTCTCAGTAGACCAGAAAAAAAAAATCATGTTTTCACATTATATACCATTATTTTTTAGGCGAAGTCCCTGGATTGCTTAATACCAATTTATTTAAAGAGTTACTGAATAAACTCATCATCAGGGAAATGCAAATCAAACTACAATGATATATTACCTCACATTTGTCAGAATGGCTAAAATCAAATACTCATAAAACAAGAGTTGGCAGGGATGTAGAGGAAAAGAAACTCCTGTGTACTGTTGTTGGTAAGAAGGCAAACTGGTACAGCCACTCTGGAAATGAGTATGATGATTCCTCAAAAAATTAGAAATAGAACTATCCTATGATCCAATAATTGCACTACTGGGTATTTACCCAAAGAATATAAAAAACAATCAAATGATAAAATCAAAACAATAAAAAAAACTTAATATTGCAGCATTATTTACAATAGCCAAAGTATGGAAGCAACTCAAGTGTCCAATGATAGATGACTGGATAAAGAAGACACACACAAAGGAATATCATTCAGCCATAAAAAAGAATGAAATCTTGCCATTTGCAATGACATGAATAGAGCTCAAGAGTAGAATGCTAAACAAAATAAATCAGTGAGAAAAAGAGAAATACCATAATATCTCACTCATATGTGGAATTTAAAAAACAAAAGAGGAAAGAAAAAAAAAAAAGAATTATAAAATAGACTCTTAACTATAGAGAACAAACTGATGGTTACCAGAAGGGAGGTGGAGGGGATGGGTGAACCTTGATGAGTACCGAGTAATATATGGAATTGTTAAATCCCTGTATTGTACACATGCAACTAATACAACACTGTATGTTAACTACAGTAGAACTAAAAAAAATTAAGTTACTGAATATAAAGTTTAAATCATTCTGTATTTTTCTCAGGCAAGACATAGAAGAATGACTCTCACTTGGAAATCTAATAAATTTATCTTCTCAAAGAATGGCATACTCAAAAAAGGAATAAAACACTATAAAGCTTTTTTCCCCTCCCCATATGAAAAGATTCATTATAAGGTTATTCTTCACCTAAAAGTTCTAGAAATTCAAGAAACCAATGAAAACCTTCTGAATCAGCACAAGAAAATGCATTCCTCAATATTAGCATGCAATTACAGAAGGCTTAGTGAAAAATAGGAGAGTGAACTATGTGAGATTTGTCATAGGGATCTGTGCACAAATGATCAGAAGAGAAAAAGTAAACTTGTAGACATCAATTAACCACCATTGGTATTTCAAAGCCTCAACTTGATGCAACTGCAAAGAATCACCCAGGTTCCTCTTAAATATATTCCAGTATTAATGAAAACAACAACAACAACACACACACACACAGATTGAAATAGGGCCACATTAGCCATCGTGAAGAAGATAAAGAATGGCACAGAACTGGCCTGAAAAGACAAATGCAGTATAAGAGGATTTACCTGATTAAAATGCTTAGGATTTGCACAATATACTTTTCAAAGGGACTAGAATTAAAGACCTAAACCACATTGCAGCCATACACTGTTATTTATATCCATTGTGTTGTATTGGCATATGTTAACAGATCAGTATCTATTTACTTTTCATCTACATGTGGTTTTACAGTCCAAATAATAGCTTCTAACTAAGAAAATCCCTTTGGATATTGATAAGGAAAACTCTCTAAAACAGAACAAGTGAATTTTGTGCCCTACTGTGAGTAGGCTAATTTGGTAAACATATCCCTAGAGCTTTGACTGAGGCATTTCCTATTTGGGCATGCCACTGTTACATTTTTAAAAAACATTCTTATTTCTTTTAAAAAAATTTGCTAATATGTATTACACATCTCATGGCTCTTTTCTTTACTTACCCTGGTATGAAACTAATTACATTTTATTTTGCTTGTTGGAAAAAAAAAAAAAATCACAGAGCCCTTAAAAGGAGGTGCAAATATTCTGATTCATGAACTCATTGGGCTTTCTTTTCCTTCACTTGTAATACTAATATCACTAAAGGATGAAGTCAGACTCTACTTTTAAAACACATTGGCTAGGGCAGCCTGGGTGGCTCAGCGGTTTAGCGCTGCCTTCAACCCAGGGCCTGATCCTGGAGACCCGGGATTGAGTCTCACTTCGGGCTTCCTGCATGGAGCCTGCTTCTCCCTCTGCCCACCCCACCCTCTGTGAGTGTGTGTGTCTCTATGAATAAATAAATAAAATCTTTAAAAAAATAAAATAAAATACATTGGCTATATTAGGGCATTCTAAGTAATGAACAGATCAATGGTAAATGGAATATTTAAAATTAGTTACTAAACAATTTCATTTCTAGCATTACAAAGCATTTTTTATCATTTAAGTTCAGTTGACATACAATATTATATTAGTTTCAGGTACAAAACATAGTGATTTGACAATTCTATCTATACATTACACCACAATAAGTGTAGTTACCATCTGTCACCATACAATGTTATTATAATATTATTGACTATATTCTCTATGCTGTACTTTTCATCTGCATGACTTATTTATTTTATAACTGGAAGTTTATGTCTCTTAATGCTCTTACAGCTAGTAACATATGATTTAATCTGCCCATGAAAATAACAAAAAAGTATGGGATCAATTTATTTAAAAAAAAAAAACCATAAACAGTTACATGAGATGGCAGTACAGCAAGAAGGTCAAGTCAGGGAATGAGCAAAATAAGACACCCAGAGAAGTAGAATACCTGAAGTTGCTCTTGCACATTTGAGCATTTTCCTAATTCCGATGAATTTTCCCATCAAAGGACAGAAAAATAAACACAGCCTCACCACTCTCCTCTAAGAGAAAGTGTATAAAAAAGTAAGACTTGGTAAAATGGTGAACTGTTATTACTCCCTAAAATGTCTAAAATGTCTATAGGGTAAGTTGTCAGTCTTGGAGCTTCATGTACAACAGAAGAGTGAGATTTCTCAAGAATTTGAAACCACTGCCATTTAACACACGGGTTTTCAAACTAATTCATACCGTCTGAGTAGCCTAAAAATGTTTAAGATTTATGTTCCACCTGTTTCTAGATTGGTAATAAATATTTTCTAAATAATCTACCTTCACCCCAGATTTCAAAGAATTTCCACAGATCAAATTCCAAGAAAACTACATATCTTATTGCAAAAAACAATTAAATACAAGGATGTGATGGTATGTTTTCAGTGTTAACTTGACTGGGCCACAGGGTGCCCTGTCCAGGTATTTAGTCAAACATTATTGTGAGTAAGTCTGTGAGGTGAGGGCTTTTGGGGATGAGATTAACATTTGAATTGATAGACTGAATAAAGTAGATTGCCCTTTCTAATGTGGGTGGCACTCATCCAATTTGTTGAAGACCTAAATAGAAAAAAATGCCTGACCCTCCCACCACTTAGAGGCATATCCTCCAGCCAGACTATTTGACCTGGGACACTAGTCTTTTTCTGCTTCTGGACTCAAACTAAAAAATGAGTCTCCTTGGGTCTCAATTTTGTGAGCATTAAGCCTTGAGCTTACACCAATGGCTCTCCTGGTTCTCAGACCTTTAGAGTCAGGTTAAAACTATGCCATCAGTTTTCCCATGTCCCCAGCTCACCAACTGAAGACTGTTAAAAATCAAACACATATGGACACTAGACCTGAAATCCCCTGAGCAGACCAACCAATTTAGTCATAGAAACAAAAAAACTTAATTTAGCTTATTTTACAAAACGAGTGAAACAACTTGGGCCACTCCTTGTTAATGCTTCTAAAAACCACAAAGAAAATGTTAACTGTTCTCCAAAACTGATAAGAGATAACCACTTTTAGTCAATTCCCTGTCACTAGGAAAACTCCAATGTCATAACCAATCACTGTGAAGAATAAACAGCCACTGCCTCCTCACTATTTACATTACACCACTGCTGCTTCAATAACATGACTGTCTCATTGAACATTCAGTTTGAGTGCTGCCAGTTCACAAGCTGTTGTGTATGTGTGTACAATATACTTTTAATATTTCAGTCATCCAGCAGTTTTAAATCTATTTCTGAAGTTTTGACAATATCTTGGAGCTTCCCAGCCTCCATAATCACATGAGCCAATTCTTTAAAATCTCTCTCTGTACACACACACACACATACATCCTGTTGGTTCTGTGGCTAACACCAGAGGGAAACATCAAAAAAAATCAGTGAAAGCCAACTGAAACAACAAAGAGAAAATTCAGACCTACAGAAATTTCATATATCAAGACCAACAGACACATAAAAATTTTATTATATTTTAGAACATGAAAGAACTTTCAGCAATGAATAGCAATCAAATTTTTAAAAAATATCAAAACCAAACCATACTTCTAGAAATGAAAATGTATAATTGAAATAATGATTGAAAGTGTATAATTAGAATACTGATATATGCGTTAAAGAGCAGACTAGACATTACATTTATTAAAATATAAAACTGCAAAAATTATCATGAATGCAGATAGAAAGCAAAGAAAATATGCAAATGAATTTGAGTCAGGAAAATAAGAATGAAAATGCTTATCACATATCCAAAATTTCTGAGTGTGAAGACAGAGAAAATATGTAGAGGCAACATTTTAAAAAGGAAACAGGTGAGAATTTTAGAATTGGTGAAGGACTCCAGTAAGCATACTTAATGAGCCCAGGAAATCTGAACCAGAGTAAATAAACTCTTCACATAGAAATATCATGGTGAAATAAAAAAAAAAAAATAGGTATGGCCATCAAAAGAAGTAATAAGTAGCCAAAAAGAAAACATTGCTTTCAAAAGACTGACAATGAACTAACAGTGGATTTCTCTAAAATATCGACAGCTGATTTCTCCTGGGCATGCCGATGGAAAAAAAAGAAAAACTATTAATCAAGAATTCAATAGCCAGCAGAAATTTATTTACAGAATGTAGACAAATTGCAAAAAAAAAATTCAAAATTGAATGAGAAAAAAACAATCTGCTAGTTCCAAACAATGAAGGAAATGAACAAAAAGAATAATGGTAGGGATCCCTGGGTGGCGCAGCGGTTTGGCGCCTGCCTTTGGCCCAGGGCGCGATCCTGGAGACCCTGGATCGAATCCCATGTCGGGCTCCCGGTGCATGGAGCCTGCTTCTCCCTCTGCCTGTGTCTCTGCCTCTCTCTCTCTCTCTCTCTCTGTGACTATCATAAATAAATAAAAATTAAAAAAAAAAAAGAAGAATGGTAAAGATAGTATGAAAATAAAGTATAAACCACATAAATAGGAATGCATTAAATATATAGTAATTAAAGTAAAAATAAATGGAATGACTTCCAATTTTCAGCTTCAGTAAGGAGCCTGCAAGTCACTACTGTTCTATCAACATGTCAAAAAAAAAATGCTAAACAAATTGAAAAACCAACAATTCCTCTCAAATCTGTGAGAAGGGCAGGACACGGGAAAACACTGCCCCCAGGATAGTAGAGACACACAGGTAATTAGATGGAATCATGGCTTACCTGAGCGGAGACTCAAAAGCAGAAACTGCTGCAGGAACCAGTGCCAGGGTAGAACAACATGAACTGTAATTGATAAATTACTAGAGACTCCTTAGGAATAAACTCTGAGAGATAAAAACTCCAGGGACATAATCACAATATTTTGAGATTTACTTCCAGGAGCTTGACCAGGTTTTCAACAGTAAATATTAGAGAAAAATCCCCTCTCGTTTCCAACAGGGAAAAGAGAAAAGGAACCATTTTGAAAAACCACAGAGTGTTCTCCTATTTAAAAAGGTCAGCCCTCAGGTGAAACTAGTTAACCAGAGCCTAACTGACTCCAGGCAAGGGAAATACCCAATTCCACTTAGCTCTAGGCTCTTCCACATGAGAGAAGGGAAATACCCAACTCCAGCCCACTCTTCCCAATTAAGAGGAAAGCTAAAAACTGAGAAACATTAGTGAAGCTCACAGTTCAGAGGCATAGGCTGACTGAAAGACTAAGACCAATTCCTAGGACTATAGAATGCTTCCCTTCCCCCCACATCTAACCACTACATTATTAAGGGCCTATTTTCAACATTCTTTTTACTCAGTCCATCATGTCTGGCTGTCAAGAAAAAATTACAAGACATACCAAAAGGCAAAAAACACAATACGAAGAGACAGAGAAAGCATTAGAAGCAGACTTTGTAGTGAGAATTATCAGACTGGGAATTTAAAACAACTATGATTAGTATGCTAAAGGCTCTGATGGACAAAGTAGACAGCATGCAGGAACAGATGGGCAGTGTAAGTAGAAAGATGGAAAACTTAAGAAAGAACCAAAAAGAAATGCTGGACTGGATACAACTGAAGAAAAAATCTGAGCTTGAGGATATATAAATAGAAGATTTGAGAAATAAGAAGCAAACAAAGACTGAAAAACATGGAACAGAATATCCAAGAACTGTTATGCAAAATGTATAATATATGCATAATAGGAACATCAAAAAAACAAGAAAGAGAGAAAGAACAGAAGAAATATTTGAAACAATAATAACTTAGAACTTCCCTAATTATTGTCAGAGACCAAACCATAATTCAGGAAGTTCAGAGAACACCAAGCAGGATAAATTACCTCTAAAAAACTATGGCTAGGCATATCATTTTCAAATTATAGAATATCAAAGATAAAGAAAATGTCTTGAAAGAAGCCAAAAGGGGGCACCAGAGCGGCACAGTTGGTTAAGTGACTGCCTTTGGATCAGGTCATGATCACAGGGTCCTGGGATTAAGCCCCATCTCAGGCTTCCGGCTCAGGGGGGAGTCTGCTTTTCCATCTCTGTCTGCCCATTTCCCCTGCTCATGGTCTCTCTGGTTCTCACTCTCTCTCTCTCAAATAAATAAATAAAATTTAAAAATGAAGAAGAAGAAGAAGAAGAAGAAGAAGAAAGAAGAAGAAGAAGAAAACAGACCACAAATACTTTACCTATAAGGAACAAAGATAAGAATTACATACAACTTCTCAGAAATCATGTAAGTGAGGAGACTGGAGTGAAATACTTAAAGCGTTGAGAAGAAAAAATAATACAACCAATCAGAATATTGTATCCTAAAAAATAACCCTTCAAAAGTGAAGGAGAAATACAATCTCTTTCAGACAAACAAAAATTGAGGGAATATGTTGCCAGTAGATTTGCCTTGCAAGAAATGTTGAGAAGATTTTTAGAGAGAAGGAAAAAAACACATAAAGTTGATCCTTAAACAATGTGGAATTGAGGCATCAACCCCCCACATAGTTGAAAATCCATATATAATTTTGACCCCAAAAAAACTTAACTACTAACTTCTTACTGTTGACTAGAAGCCTTACTGATAACATAAATAGTAAATTAGCACTTATTTTGTATGTTTTATATATTATATAGTATATTCTCATAATAAAGGAAGCTAGAGAAAAGAAAATGATATTAAGGAAATCATAAGGAATGGCAAGATTTAATTCTTTTTATGGATAAGTAATATTCCATTATATGGATAGACCTAGAAGTGAGAGAAAGACAAATATCAGATAATTTCATTCATATGTGGAATTTAAGAAACAAAACAAATGAACAAACAAAGAGAAAAAGGAAACAAACAAAAAACAGACTCCTAACTACAAACTAGTGGCTGCCAGAGGGGAGATGTAAAATAAGAGAAGAGGATTAAGTGCTCGCTTCGGCAGCACATATACTAAAAAAAGAGAAGAGGATTAAGAGTATACTTATTATGATGAGCACTGAGTAATGTATAGAATTGTTAAATCACTATATTGTACACCTGAAAGTAATATAACACTGTATGTTAATTATACTGGAATTGAAAGACTATTAAATAATTTTTTTAAGAAGAAAAGATTATAAGGAAAAGAAAATACATTTACAGCACTGTACTATCTTTATAAAAAAAAATCTGTATATAAATTGACCCACATAGTTCAAATCTGTGTTGTTCAAGGGTTAACTATATAGAAGATCAGAATAATATAGGTCAGAAACTCAGACTTACATAAGAAAAGCAAATTGAAGAAAGAATAAATGAAAATAAAAACTTCTATGTTTTTCCTATTCTTAATTGATATAACAGATAACAACTTAATAATAATAATAAAATAATAATATCAACAATGTATTTGATTGTGTATGCCTATATATGTATCTCATGCATATAAATGCCATCCAAGTTATAAATGAATAACAATCATACAAAGAGCAGGAAGACAAAATTAAGATTATTTTTATTATAAAGTACTCACACTACCTATGAATTAGTACATTATTATTTAAAAGAGGATGTGGATTACTTATAAGTGTACATTACCAGCCCTAGGGCAACCACTAAAAGAAGGTTAAAAAAAAAAAAGGAAGTATAACTGATATGCTAGGAAATGAAAGAAAACAATCATTTATAGTGCTCAATTAAAACCACAAATATCAGAAAAAGAGTAAAAGATAAAAAAAATGGGAACAAAGGAAAAGAGCAACAAATAGAAACCAGTAATAAATGTGGTACATATTAATCCAACTATATCAATATATAAAACATATAAAAATGTATACATTAAATGTATATGTAAATATATGAAATCAATATCCTGTATCCACTTAGAAGACTAGAAAAAGAAAAGAAAGTTAAATCCAAAGTAAAGAGAAGAAAAGGAATAATAAGAATTAGAGCATCAGTCAATGAAACTGAGAAAAGGAAATAAAAAAATAAAACCAGTGAAAGGAAGTCAGATTCCTTGAAAAGATCAGTTAGACTAACAAAATTCTAGCCAGGTTAACTACAAAAAAAGAGTCACATATTGTTATTATCAGAAAAGAAAGGGGACAGATCACTACAGATCCTATGGACAATAAGAGGATGATAAAAGTGTCCTATGAACAACTCTAAAACCACAAACTTGATAACCTAGATAAAATGGACCAATTGCTTGAAAGACACAATTTGCCAAAACTCACACAGAAAGAAAGACAATCTGAATATATATATGTAATATTTATGAAAATATATCAACATATATATTAAAGAAATTGAATTAATAATTAATAACCCTCCAAAGAAGAAAGTACCAGGCCTATATGGGCTACCTAGTGAATTCTAACAAACATTTAAGGAAAAAATTATATTTTTCTTTTGGAAGATAGAAGCAGAGAAGATACTTGCTAACTCATTCTATGAGGGCAGTGTCACTCTAGTACCAAAATCAAACACATGACAAGAAAATTACAAACCAACACCTCTCATGAATAAGGATACAAAACACCTCCAAAAAACTAGCAAACCAAATCCAACAATGTATAAAAGGAATTACATACCATGAGCAAGTGTGATTTATCCCAGGTATGCAAGGCAAATTGAAAATAAATTTATGTAATCCATTATATCACCATACTAAAAAAAAAAAAAAAATACATGATGATATCATCCAGGAAAAACATTTGACAAAATCCAAAGTTCACTGTGGAAAATCTCTCAGTACACTAGGAACAGAAGGAAACTTTCTCAACTTAGTAAAGAAATCTATTAAAAAACAAAACAAACAAAGAAAACAAAAACTAGAGCTAACATTATATACTTAATGGTGAGAAGCTCAAAATTTTCCCATTAGATCAGGAACAAGGTAATGATGTCCTTTTTTTAAATTATCATACTGAAAATTGCATAGTAGTCCCGTGAGACAAGAAAAAGAAATAAAAGGTATACAGATTGGAAGCAAGAACTAACAGTCTTTATTTGCAGATGACATCATCATTAATGTAGAAAATCCAAAATAATTGACCAAAAAACTCCTGGAAAAAGCTATTATACAAAGCTTTCAGGATACAAGGTTAATATATAAAATTCAATCCGTTTCTTGTAGCAAAGCAAATAGCAAAGGGAACAAGAAGTTAAAAACAACACTAATATTAGTTTTGTAATATTAGTTATAATATAACTAATAGTATTAGTTAATATTATTTAGTTATAATATTTAGTTATAATATTTAGTTATAAATCTAATTATATATAATTGAGAAAAACTACAAAATTCTGGTTAATGAAGTCAACGAACTAAATAGATGGAAAGCTATTCCATATCATGGATAAGAATATCCAGTGTTGTCAAGATATACATTATTTTCAACTTGGTGTAAGGTTGCAATATAATTCCAATAAAAATTTTGGAAATTTTCTTGTGGATATTGACAAACTGATTCTTAAATTTAAATGAGGAGTCAAAGGACCCAGAATAGCCAACATAATATTGAAGGAGAAGAAAAGTAGAGAATTGGCACTATCAGACTTCAAGATTTACTATAAAGCTGTACTACTCAAGACAATTATTATTATTATTATTATTATTATTATTATTATTAGAAGAAGAAGAAGAAGAAGAAGAAGAAGAAGAAGAAGAAGGAAGAAGAAGAAGAAGAAGAAGAAGAAGAAGAAGAAGAAGAAGAAGAAGAAGAAGAAGAAGAAGAAGAAGAAGAAGAAGAAGAAGAAGAAGAAGAAGAAGAAGAAGGAAGAAGAAGAAGAAGAAGAAGAAGAAGAAGAAGAAGAAGAAGAAGAAGAAGAAGAAGAAGAAGAAGAAGAAGAAGAAGAAGAAGAAGAAGAAGAAGAAGAAGAATCATCATCAATAGAACAGAATGGAGTTCCTAGCAAAAGACCCACATAAATAAGTTCAAGTTCTCTTTGACAAAGAAGCAAAGATAATAGAGCAAAAACTGTCAACAAATGATTCTGGAATAATTGGACATCCGTATACAAAAAAAAAAAGAGAGAGAGAAATGAATCTAGATGCAGACTTTACACCCTTCACAAAAAATAAAGTGAATCACAGACCTAAATGTGAAATCCAAAACTATAAAACCACTAGACGATAATATGGGAACAAATCTTGATGACTTTAGGCATGGCAAGAATTTTTAGATGCCACAAGCAAAGCATGATCCATGAAAGCAATAATTTATAATCTAGACTTCATTAAAATTAAAAGTTTCTGCTCTATGAAAGAGAATGTCAAGAGAATGAGAAGACAAACCTACAGACTATAGAAAAATACATCTAATAGAGGATTTTAGGGCAGTGAAAATACTCTGTATGGTACAATAAATACACATCATTATATGTCCAAACCCAAAGAATATACAACCAAGAATGAACTGTAGTGTAAACTATGGACTTTGGGTGATAATGATGTGTCAATATAGGTTTATCAGTTGTAAAATGTGTACCACTCTAGTGGGGATGTTGATAATGGAGCAGGCCATGCATTTGTGGGAGCAGGATATATGTGGGAAATTTCTGTATCTTCCCCCTCAATTTTTTTCTAAAACAACACTATTAAAAATATAAAATTTTTAAACAGTTTTTTAAAAAGGTAAATGTCCTGAAAGTTAAAGAAAAAAATTTTTTTCATTAAGATTTAAAAACATAAATCCAGCCATACTTTGTTTTAGGAACACATAAAATTATACATGGGTAAGGGTTAAAAGTAGAGTGTATATATATATATATATATATATATATATATATATACACACACATATTTTACATATATATAGATATAGATATATTAAGATGTCTATTTCTTGGCCTGGGTGGTGAGTATGTGGGTATTTATTACTTTTCCTTAAGTGTAATATATATTTTCATATTCTCCTGTGAACTTATACTATATTTCACATATTGGAAAAACAATAAAATAAACCACTGAAGTAATGGCAATTGAAGATATTTCACAGATCAGACAACATGGAAGATCTTTTACAATCTTTAGAGAAAATATGAAAATATATTTAATAGCCTTTGCCAGGAATTTATGAAGCACAGAAAAGCATGGAATCAAGGAAAATAATTATTCCCTCTTCACAGCTAATAAATTTAAACTAGAATATTTCAACCATGAGTCAGCTGAACAAACAACTAGCTGAGAAAAAAAGAATATTTCACCCTCAGCAAGGATTCTTCACTGTTGGTTAAATGTTAACATTTTCCCCTGCAGGGTACAAGGAAAGAGGTCAAACACGTTAGGAATAATCAAATAGTTTAACCTGTGCTAGAGGGGCTTGTTAAACAGAACTTGTCTGTGGTGACAATGTGACAGATTATCTGAGACTGTTCCAGAGCTGTCAATTTATCAACCAACATAGGCCATATAATGAACTTCTTACTTTCATCAACTGCTTGAGCAAAAGAATTTTCTTTTTCTCTTAAAAAGCAAATAAACCGGGACGCCTGGGTGGCTCAACGGTTGAGCATCTGCCTTCCACTCAGGGTGTGATCCCGGAATTTTGGGATTGAGTCCCACATCAGGCTCCCTGCATGGAGCCTGCTTCTCCCTCTGCCTGTGTCTCTGCCTCTCTCTGTGTGTCTCTCATGAATAAATAAATAAAATCTTTAAAAAAAAAAAAAGCAAATAAACTCATGGCAAAATAAGTAAATAAAGTTATAATAATAAAGTTACAAATAGAATGTCGTTTTTAAATTAATAGTTAAATTCATCCTCATCACCAGTGGAGATGAGGATTTGGGAGGATTAGCTTATTTTATAGAGTAAACTATCATTAGAGAATGAGTCAATTATAACCTGAAAGTAAGAAACATTTTCCTGAGAGGATGAAATTTGTAACATATTGAGCTACTCTGATCCTTTGGGAAGGTAAATGCAATCATTTCGTAAGTGCTGCCAGGCAATAGTCTGCTCCTTAGCTTGTATATGCATCCAAAGCCACTTGTAAGGAGAGTAATAAAACTAAAAACAATAATGTTAATGCTATTCAGATGCTTATTTTCAAAATAATCTAACCTTAATTGGTGCAAAATTTAATTACACTTAATTTTATAACTAAGGGATAATTTATTTCATGCCAAAATTAGTATGGTTATATGTTTCTAGTTAATACATTGAGTTTAGGACTACACTACAGTATTTGTGTTTAAATCTTGGCTTTAGACTCTTAATCTCCTGCAGTTATAGTCATTTTTTGAAACTTTGTAAGATAACCTCACATTTAAGATCAATAACCAAAGCTAGAATTTCCTCTATTTACATAGGGAACTGATTTAAAATATGTAAGACTCATATCTGTATTTTATAATTTATAACCTCAAAGGTATGATTCTTGACTTGTAATCAGACCACCATAAGGAAAAAGGAACGAAGTATATCAGAAGTCTTAATTCAGAGAGAAAAGATCATAACTGGATGAAATTCCTTTCATCAAAGCTAAATTCGTTATACTGTCAGAGATCTAACAATTTATTTTTCTACCATCTTTACCTCCCCAAGAATCTTTTTCTATTATTTCACTAAATTAAAAATTGATGCATTTGTTTATTCAACAAACACTCACAGGATGCCTACCATGTACCAGGCACTCTCCTATGTACTAGGTTATCATTTGTAAAACATTCTATTTCTATGCTGATGGTAATGATCAAGTAAAAAAGGAAATCTTGATGAGGCAATAGATCCAGAAGTGAGACTACTGATTTTGAATCATTGACAACTTACCTATGATTACAGGAGAGGAGGCAGAGAACATAGGCACAGGTGCAGATAGGTGGGTAAGTATAAAGTGGTAAGTACAGGATCTAGAGAAATTTCTATTCTGATTGACTCTATGTTCTGAGAAAAATTGGAAGTAATATGAAATGATAACACAACTTATAGAAGAAGTATTAGAGCATTGAGAAGACAAAGGGATGAAATAATTGTCTAACAGAGTGGGATAGCAATTGAACTTGGGAAATAGGGGATCCCTGGGTGGCTCAGCGGTTTAACACCTGCCTTCGGCCCAGGGCCTGATCCTGGAGTCCTGGGGTCGAGTCCCACGTTGGGCTCCCTGCACGGAGTCTGCTTCTCCCTCTGCCTCTCTGTGTCTCTCATGAATAAATAAATAAAAGCTTTGAAAAAAAAAAAAAAGGGAAATATACTAAACTTGCCAGAATATACCATGAAGCTGCCTGATATTACTATTTACAAGATTAAGATAGATGATGCATGTATTTTTTCTTTAGCCACATTCAGCCTCATAGTCCAGGTTGAAAGTTTGTGAATTATTTGGATTTAACCAGTTCGAGGGTTTTCCAGGTGAATTAAATAAAAGAAAAGCATTATTAAGAATGTATGCAAGGAATAATTTATGCTATTGTGCCACGAAATCTATCTGTGTAAAGAGAACAGTAAAAACATGACTGACAAGAGAAACAATGATAAATTGGAATCTAGATAGTCATATTCTCATGGGCTTAAAGAGTGAACATATAGGAAGCACTTATCTATTATTTGTAACACATTTCTAACACTAAGAAAATGTTTCTATAATTTTAGGGTCTTACAATTTAGTAGGGGGAAGTAGTATCATGACATTTCATTCATAATAAATTTATTGAATTTCTTTTCTACCACATTGTTGTAGTTATAACTGTGGAATACAGAAAAACATTCAAGTTTATTCATGTAAAAATAGTGGGACATAAAGCAACTACCAAAAAACAGAGGCAATAAAATAGCTTACTTAATTTAATTATATAAATGCATCAGACCTCTTATAGAAAGCAGTTGCCTGTCACAGATTGAGTAGTTTTTATGCTCTTCCTCAGAATATCACTATGAGTAAGTTGGCTATATGTCTTCAGAACCGTGGTTTAATGCCTTAGTTTGTACTAGAATCTCTCATACAACTACATTCATGAGGAGCAATGAGAGTTTAGACTGTTTTTTAATCTAGTTTGAAAATCTAGCACCTAGGATAGTGACTAGTAGGTAATAGACAATGTAAGTATGACACTGGTCAAAGATTTAAATTTGGGAGGTATCAACATAAGATGTTCTTGGATTTGGAAACACAGAAGTTATTGACAAAAGTAGTTCCAATGAAGTGGTAGAGATGGTGGCCAAAGAGAAATTATGGTGGAAATAGAGCTAGGGATCTTAGGTGACTCAAAAAATGCAGCTGTGAAAACAAGTATAGGCACAGGTGGTAGCAGTAAAGGAATATAGTATAATGATTTGCTTAGGTTATATTTCTATTTTTATCATCATAGAATATACAATAAAATATTTCAAAGTTTCCTGGAGTTTCAAGAAAAGATGGTATTAACAATAAAAATGTGAGAAGGGAGGGATGCCTGGGTGGCTCAGTGATTGAGCATCTACCTTAACTCAGGGTGTGATCCTGGGGTCCTGGATTGAGTCTCACACCTGGCTCTGCCTATGTGTCTGCCTCTGTCTCTGTGTCATGAATAAATAAATAAAATCTTAAAAATAAATAAATAATAAAAATGTGAGAAGGGATAACTCCAGGTGTACGTCATGAGATAATACATGGGGAATTGGGATCCAGATCAAGAATGGAGAAATTGGCTGCCAATAGGAACAGCAGCACTGATTCCTCTGAAACTGTACTTGTAGAAGAGAACATGGGTAAATAGATTTTATAGATTTCTCCTGCAGTATCGATAAAATTGAAATAATACATAGTCCTTATTCTCAAAGTACTTTTATCTTAATTATCTTGGGCTGCTATAAACAAAATACCATCGACTGGATGGCTAAAACATAAGACATTTATTTCCCACGGCTCTGGAGGCTGGAGTCCAAGTTCAAAGTGCCAACAGTTTAAGTTCTTGGAGAAAACTCTCTTCTTAGCTTGCAGATGGCTACATTCTGTGTTCTCACATGGCATGGTGGAAAGATAGCTCTGACCTCTCTTCCTCTTTTCATAAGTACACTGATCTTATCATAGGCGCCTCACCTTCAAGACTATCAAAACTTAATTATCTCCTAAAGGCTCCACCTCTGCATACCATAATATTAGAGGTTATGGCTTTAATTTAAGAATTTGGACAGGATCCCTGGGTGGCGCAGTGGTTTGGCGCCTGCCTTTGGCCCAGGGCGCAATCCTGGAGACCCGGGATCGAGTCCCACTTCGGGCTCCTGGTGCATGGAGCCTGCTTCTCCCTCTGCCTATGTGTCTGCCTCTCTCTCTCTCTCTGTATGACTATCATAAATAAATAAAAAAAAATTTTAAAAAATCAAAATAATAAGAATTTGGGGGTAGAGGGGACACAAATATTCAGTCTATAACAACTTCCACCCTTATGAATTTAGCAGGAAACTGTAAATACTAAACTAACTATATAAGTGGTTATAAATACCAGGTACACAGAGGAAGATTATTTCATTATTTAGATTAAGTTTTAGGTTAAGCTAAAAAGCATAATTTAGTTTTTAATTTATTTAGTTATTTATATTAAGTTACTTAGATTGCACTAAAAAGTTTTATATTTGAAATTTCATTAAATTACATTAAATATCTTTATAAAAATAAAACTATTCATAATTTGTGTCTGTTGCCAATGTCAAAAACTGTTATCAAGCTCCATACATTATGGCTAGGTCTACAGATATTTCATTTTAAGTATAATATGAATTATTTAATATTATACAATGTAAATACTAATTAATGATTCCTTCTGGAATCACAAAAAGGAGCCCAAAAAGGAGCAAGAAAGTGGAAACTAAGTACCATTATAAAGTTAAACTTTATTATGGAAGAATCTTGTTCATTCATGCCATATGAAAGGAAGGATTTAACAAATTAGTATTTCTTTTTACTTATATAAGCCTTCCTGCTACTCAAATCCTCCTGACTTCAAAGAAAAGTTCATCTCTAAAGTCAGCAACAGTATTATACACAATACATCCTAGTATTTGGGTATACTTGGCTTTTGTTTTGTATAGAGGATAAAAGATGTTAAATATTCCCCATTTCTTGGGCCTGAAGAGTGTCACTCATGAGAGCAGTTGTTTAGGGTATATCCATGCTAAATGACAGATCTTGAGTAACAGAGATATTTATGTTCCTTAATAACTTCCTTTTGTGTTTGTGGTATGTGGAGTTCTCTGAAGTATAGAACCCTGGGCAAATGCCCTTATGCCTGGATCTGAAAGCACTACTCTCAGAATATTCCAGCCTGCTCCTAACTAAAAGAGAAACAAGGAGATCAGTATTTCAACAGAGCACATCACTGTCCCCCATCTTCCAAAAAAAATCATAGTTTTGATATAAAGGAGGAAAAGTAGAATAAACATTGGATAAGAAACTAAAGATGTAAGCCACAAAGAGTATAATCAAGACAAAAGAACATGAGAGAGTCTCTGGCTCCCCAAATCAATATAACCAAAAGAAAAAATTTATACTTTAAAAACTTAGCTGAATTCAAATCTATTCCTATTCTATAGGTAGAATTCCTTGTAAGGGGAGAACTTATTGTATGTTTAGAAAAACAGAGCTTAGCGTATTTGGTTAAAAAAAGTAATACCTGATTCAAAACCAGTAGAAGGAAGGAAATAATAGAGATTAGAGCAAAGATAAATGACATAGAAACTAAAACAAAAAACAAAACAAAATGAAAAACAATAGAACAGATCAATGAAATCAGGATCTGGTTCTTTGCAAATATCAAAAAAATTGATAAACCTTCAGCCATACTTATATAAAAAAAGAATTCAAATAAATAAAACCAGATATAAAAGAAGTAACAATCAATATGGCAGAAATACAAATAATTATAAGAGAATATTATGAAAAAGTAAATGCCAGCAAATTAGAAAACCTAAAAGAAATGAATAAATTTCTAGAAACATATAACCTCTCAAAACTGAATCAGAAAGAATTAGAAAATTTGAACAAACCAATTATCAGGAATAAAACTGAATTAGTAATCAAAAAACTCCCCCAAAACCAAAAAAAGTCCAGGACCAGATAGCTTTCAGATGAATTCTACCAAACATTTAAAGAAGAGCTAATACCTATTCTTCTCAAACTATTCTAAAAAATAGAAGAGGAAGGACAGCTTCCAAATTCATTTTATGAGGACAGCATTACCCTGATACCAAAAGAAAAGGATACTACAGGCAAGAACTCTGAAAACATAGATGCAAAAATTCTCAAAAAATATTAGCAAATCAAATCCAACAATAAATTTTAAAAAGTCATTCACCACAATCAAGTGGGATTTATTCCTGAGATGCAAGAGTGGTATTCACAAGTCACTCAATGTGATATATCACATCAATAAGAGAAAGGATAAAAACCATATGATCATCTCAACAGATGCAGAAAAAGCATTTGACAAAGAAAACATCCATTTATGATAAAAGCCCTCAAAAAGTAGGTTTAGAGGGAACCTACCTCCATATAATAAAAGCCATATATGAAAACCCCACAGCAAACATCATCCTCAATGGGGAAAATCTGAGAGCTTCTTTCATAAGGTTAAGAACAAGACAAGGATGTCCATTCTCACCACTTTTATTCAACATAGTACTGGAAGTCATAGTCACAGCAATCAGACGACAAAAATAAACTAATAAAAGGCATCTAAAAAAAAGGGAAGAAAAAAAAAAAAAAGGAAGACCTGTATGCATAAATTAACCAAGATACCCTTCATCAAAGACCTTATTTACATACCAAATAAAAGAAATAATTAAATATTCATTTGTATGTTTTGGAGACAAGTTTTAGAACAGAAAAATAAAACAGGAAAATCTAGATGGAAGAGAAGGTCTTCAGGACAGAGAAGCCTGGGGCAGTTACATAACTCTGAGGAGAAAGATGCTTATGGACATATTCTGTGATGGGCATGGGTGGAGAACATTTAAACAGTGATGCCTCATATTCAATAGTGCTTGTTTTAGAAGGAAATTGGCAATTGAGATAACAAGAATTTGGAGTTCCCAGGATTCAAAAGCAAAACGCAACCATGGACACATAAATGTCCAAAGAATACTTGTCATGTTTGAGAAGAACATAGCCTCCTTCTAATACATAAGAGAGGACTTCAAGCCATTCAGTTTAATAATTAAAGGAAAGTTGTAACCTCAGAATTTAGAAGCATCTTGGAGACATCTGAGGGAGTAATATCTGATTTATTTTAGAATCATCTTTTAGATTGAACTATGTCACTAGACACATGAATCCAAGTAGTCATTTAACTGTTTTCTGCCTCATTCTTTCTCTTATGAAATAGTAATAATTAAATCTGCCTTTGAGGTTTGTTATAAAAAAATGAGATCATTGGCCATACTGAAAGTTATCAAGTTAGATGGTCATCAAGTAAAAATGTAGTTCATACACAAATATGCAATTGCCCCAAAATAGACAAATCAACATTCTTTATCAAACCTCAGCTGTGACATAGCATTATAGACATTCCATTAATAATCATAATTGTAAATGCTTATTTTTAAATATAGAAATCAAAATATTTAGATAAAATGTTATAAAATAAAAAATAAGTAAAAATAGAGTGTTCACCCAGCTATGAACTAACATTAGAGGATATTTTGGTTCTTTTGCCCTACTAAAATTCAAGTTTGAGATGAAAATTCAATGAATCATTTTGTAAATGCTGATAGTCCTCCCATATATTCCTGGTACAAGGGAAAGACTACTGCATAGTTTTCAGAAGAATTGCATTAGAATACCATATCCAGTGCATTCTAGATGACACTTGACCTCCACTAGCTTCCTGTTCCTTACCTGTAAAATAGCAATATTAGTCTTTCACTGACAGAATTATTGTCTGGAGTAAATGGATGATGTATGTCAAAGGGTCCAGCAAAATGCAGTAATATAGTCAAAGCTCAATAAATGTGTTTTCTAATATACTTTCTATTGGAGTCAAGTTATTTTGATTTAGCAGTTTAGTTTTTACTTTGATACATCTGGGAATTCAATCAGCACTCCATTATCTTTTCAATTTAGGAAAAATATGTCATTCAAGAAAAATAATTCATGGAGACTTTAGGTCCTCTACAATATCTAATAATAGTGAACATTTAAAATTTGTGCTTGATATCATCTGAATAATTTGTTGCTAGTAAGTGTTTTACATCCTTAAGCAAGCATGTCTATCATCAACATTTGATTCCAGATATAAATAAATAAAAGAGGGTGTTGGAGTGCCTTACCCTCTTCCCAATATCTGTTGTCCTCAAGTCCCAGAAACACAGGGAGTCACTTGATTTCTCTGGGATCAGGATCTGCACTCATTACTGGACCAGAGAAGGTAAAATGAAACTTTAAAGGCCCCTTACCCTTCTCACCAGAGCCAAGTCTGAAGCAAAGGGCTCCCCACATTTTTTGCACTGGTGACCAAGTTGTCCCTTAAACAAAGCTCCTCTATACCCAACCCCAAAGCCACTGGAGCCTCCAAACATCCAAAACCCAAAAGAAAACCTTTTCCCAAAGCTAAGATCATAGTTCCTTTAGTGTTCTTGGTTTTAGGCTCCAAATATTCCTGTCCTGAATCATCCTTTCTTCCAAATTTTGAAATTCTCTTTTACTTTGGGAGCAAGGAAAAAAATATACCACTTTTTCCAAGTTTTCCCTGGAGAAAAACTTGGATTTAGTTCTTTTGTCATTGTTCAACCTATTTCCCTTTCTCAGGTCAGTACCATAACTCCCTTAATATAGTATGTCTCTGATGATTTACAGGCAGCTTCCCAGAAGGGGTTGGAATGTCTGGAATACACATAGGCAATCAGGGTCTCAGCAAGGAGATCAGGCATAGCAGTACTTCAGAGAATTCTCTCTCCTAGATGAGTTGGTTAACCAAGTGCTGTTGGAACACTGAAATGTCCAATAGCTCCAACTTTAGGGTGCAAACAGAAAAAGTAAAGTGGGACCATAGGCTATAAAAGCTTCTTTCCATCCTCTATTCTTGGATCAAAAATTTAAAAATTAAGGGATGCCTGGGTGGCTCAGCAGTTGGGCACCTGCCTTCGGCTCAGGTCATGATTCCAGGATCAGGGATCAAGTCCCACATCAGGCTCCCTGATGGGGAGACTGGTTCTCCCTCTGCTTATGTGTCTGCCTCTCTCTCTCTCAGTCTGTGTCTCTCATGAATAAATCAATAAATCCTTAAAAATAAATTAAAACTTAAGATCAGAAACTAAAGGTTATTTGTGGCTCTTTCAAATTTATACCATTTTCATAAAAAAGACATAATTCTTTTGTAATAGGTTAATCACAGAAATTAGAGAAAGAAAAAAACCAAAAGCCACCTAATTTCAGCTGCTCTTCCCAATTACTCTTCAAATTATTAATAGGGTTTGACCCATTTCATTTTAAATTATTCCAGCACCTCACCTCATCACTCGTTTTTGAAAAGTGTTTCTTATTTTAATATCCTCACCTTGCAGCAAAATTTCTAATATTCTTCGTTATACCTCATCTTTTTTCACACCAGGAAAATACAAATGTAGAGAACTTTAAGAGAAAATAGCTCATCACCACATAGTGAGAGGAGACAGGAGACAGAGTTGAGAGCTAGCTAGCTCCATACTATTTTCCTTTATGAAGTAAATGATACTTAAAACACTTCATTTCTCACACACCATATTTCAACTCAAAATTTCTAACGGTTGTCTACTGTCTCTAGCACAAAGTTCAATTTGTTCTACTTGGGATTCAAGGCATATTGCAAACTTGTTCCTAGCTATTATTTATATCCTTCACTTCCATTCTTTAATTATAAAGAAAATTTCCACAAATAACAAACCAATCTCTTGACTTTTCTTCAAGTAGCTTCTGTGGGATTCTTTTTTTTTTTCAAGAATGTGCTTTTTCTGATTATAAAATTTTCCCAATATAAAAGAAGTTTTAAATGTATATAATGAATAGTAAAACTGAAAGAAAAAGAATGAAAAAAAGAAATGAAAGAAAAAAAGAAAAAGGAAGACATTCGAAGGACACAGTTAAATCAAAGAAATACAAACTGCCAATTAATATTGAGAGAGAAATGCTTACTACAGCTAGTAGTGGAAGAGATAGAAATTATAACTCTAATAATATGGACTCTTTAACATATGACATTGGTTAAAAATTTTTAAAGAATTTTATTTTACAGGGATGGCTGGGTGGCTCAGCAGTTCAGTGTCTGCCTTTGGCCCAGGGTGTGATCCTGGAGTTCCGGGATCAAGTCCCACATCAGGCTCCCTTCATGGAGCCTGCTTCTCTCTCTGCCTATGTCTCTGCCTCTCTCTCTCTGTGTCTCTCATGAATAAAGAAATAAAAATCTTAAAAAAAAAAAGAATTTTATTTTACAAACGTATATAATTCCTTAACCAACACCTTATTCATAAAGAATTTGCTTATTTAAAAATTGTCAATAGGACAATTTTCCTATCATCTCCCTGGGATACATTTCTATAGCTGGAAAAAAATAGATACATACATGCAATATGTCAGGTTGACTTCCAGAATGTTTGTGTGAATACAACACTCCTCTCAGGGCTTACATCCACAGTAAGTGCACTGCACTACATGATGTTTCCTGGCCCAAAGTCCTGGGGAATAGGAGAGTAGAGAGACTCCTATTTGAGCCATGTTTGCTTGCCGAGCCTATGCCCTGTTAGAAGTCTGAGTCTTCTTGTTATTTCTGTTAAAAGCAACACACTGAGACGATCCATCTTCTACAAGTTCATTATATCAGAAATGGTTACGAGAGTTGCTCCATCAAAGATAAAAACTTCATTCTCATTGACACAACTCTTCTTATTCTTTTAATACAATGAATCATGTCTATATCAGAAACTAGTATGAAGCTATTTTTGCATTCTAATTCAATTTTATATTTTTCTTATATACAACCAGTAGTCCCAATGCCATGCATACATTGAATAGTGTATTATTATTAGAAAACGGTCTTTTGCCATACTGAATTTTACCTATATATGGTTTGATTATCATCACCATAACATTTTATTATCTATTAATGCAAGCCCTACATCATTTTTCTTTTTAAAAAACATCTCAGCCATTTTTACTCTCATTTTTACCAATAAACTTTAGAGTGGTTGAGTTGCAATTTTTTATTGCAATTGTATTTATATTTATAATTTTAGAGAAAATAAAATATTATATTGTTTTCCTTCTAGGAAAAAGTATTTCCACTCATTAAATTCTTTTTTATGGCCTCCAGTGATATCCTACAGTTTTCTTCAGTTTTCTTGATATAAGTCCTGCACATTTCTTGTTAAAGGTTATTTACAGATCTTTTAAAATTTTCCATGTTTATTACTAAGATCTGTTTTTTATTATATTTCCTAAGAGATTATTATTTTATTAAATTTAAGAGATTATTGATGGCATATAGAAAAGTTATTGATTTTTAAATAGTTTTCAATGGGGCTACTCACATATATTTTAACTTTGTTAATTTTTCAGGTACTCGCCTAGGATTTTCCAGACATACAATTGTATATACTATGAGTATTGTACACAAAGTGAAAGTGCCTAAATGCACTGAGTTAGGCACAGCCCTAAAACACCCAGAGATCCAAACATTCATTTTTCTTTGCATACATTTCACTTTCAACTTTTCTTTCCAAAGGTTAAATAACATAGCAGTTTTACTGCAACAACAATACAAAACTCACGTATGATTGCGCTCCTATAATTTCAATTTATAGTAAGAACAGGTCTGGTGTAATGTAATGCTGATAAAAGTCATTGACAAATAACTTGAGGTTACACAGGGTATTATTTTTCAGTCTGTTCAGTGCCACTTTCAGTTTTCTTGGCTCCATGTAAGCAAAGGAAAAAGCTTAAGAACGGAGGGTCAAAGAGGTTTGCATGTACTCAGCAACCATATTCTGAAAGCACATTCCAACATTCAACCATTTTAAATACCTATGTAAAACATACAATTGTAACAATGTTACCACAATTCTGTCAGTAATATCACTTCATGTTCCCCAAACATTCATTCTGTGGAGACCGTATTGGAAAGAACACATGAACAGATGATCACAACATGAGAAGTGGGCAGATGTGGCCTTGCTCAGTGAGCTACTTAGCCATACTCCATCACACTAAGAGCTTTAGAGCTCACCTGACAACGTGGGCCAAGTAACTGGGAGCATGCTGATGGACTGCTCATCAACTCTGTAGTACCAGCTCTCCAGCTGATCTTCCAACTGATTGTGTCTCTTTGCTTGATTTTCATTATCTATAAATTATCGATTATATTGATGATGCCTCTGTATTTATTTTTCAAATAAAATGTACACCTTGTACAGTAGAAATTCTCTCTCCAGTTATGTAAATTCCCATAAATCATTGTCCATACCTCTATTTTAAAACTAGAACACACACTCATTTGTTTTCTAAGCAGCCATTAGATTGAGCTTCTCAAGAGCAGAAATAGGTGTCTAGATTTTTTTGTATAGTATTGGACACATAATAGGTGTTTCATCTATGATTTTTGAAGGGAACAGTGAGTCAAGACAACCCAAAGCAGACGAAGATAAGGGAGTAATTGTCTAAAAACAGGCCAGGTATTCAGATTCAACAAAGGGGGAAAAAGCATTTTAGGCATAAATTTTTTTTCTATCTTAATCATATTTGCTTTGGGATATAAGTAAGAAAGAAAAGCAGTTTCATAGGATGGCATTAGCAGAGAACGTGCCTAAAATCTTTGGACAATTTCTCCTGCAGATCAGCTTGTGTATTTTCAGTGAGCAGCACAAAAAAGCACATAAACATCTGAAAGAGGGCAATGACAGGTTGAGGTCCTGAAAATGTGTTCTCACAAAGAATTTTTCAGTGATCTCAAAAGTGAGCATACTTGTTTTTGAGCTTTTTGTGAAAAGGGCTGTTGGGGGGGCGGGCAGATAAGTTACTCATTAAAGCAGTAGGACCTTCTGGGAATTTTAGGCTCTTGATCTGCCTTAAAATAATTCATATCACGGACATCAAAATTTTAGCTGTAGAGCTAAGAAAGAAGTTGAAAAAACAAATTTGATAGCTCTGGAAATCATATCACTTGAGCTAATAGACAAGCTCACTCACAGATTCATTTTACAGAATTTGCTACAAATGTGTTGCATACAAGAGCAGCTATTTTGACCATGCTCCTTCCCTGCCATAACTAACAGTATCTAAAGATAGAGATTGTGATTTAGGTTTAAAAAGACACATAGCTTCGATTACTAATCTCAACAATTTAGGAAATTTTCTGAGATGATATTTTAAGTCCTTCCTTCTCGTAGCATAATCTCTATTGCTACCGTGACTGCTCATGAGTTTTCCAAATTCCTCTAGCACTTATTTTTGTTGTCTGAACACAATATGCTCAAAGGACAGAATAGTCATTTAAAAACACACAGAGAGATTTAACTGAATCCAAATTTCTGCAGAGAATTACATATGGTCCCCTTTCACTAGAATCTATGTGCCCTTGTTTAGAATTCATCAGCAAGTTTAAATGTTGCCAGGTCTCCCACAGATCACTGTGGCTTTATGAAATTTCAGTATCTGTCAGTGGAAATAAAATATTTTCACATTATCTGTAAAGAGGGCCTGATAAAGAGATCTGGGATCTTAAATTAACTTCACTTACTTGTCTGTCTACATTCTTGTGTGACTATCTTCCTTAAAGCAAAAAAGCAGATGTTGCTTTACAGAAACATTTTTGCATAAATACATTATTTTCACTGTACAGTCAATAATTCACCTCCTTGTAGCAACATTCTACCTCCGAATGATAGAACCCATCGACTTTCTGCCTATATGAATATTTTTCATAATAAGTACATGAATAGAAACTGTCAAAGATTAAATTTAAGTCTCAGGTGATTGCCACATCACTTTCAAAGGCTTGTGATGTATGAATGAAGCAAAAGTACTTCCAACATCCAAAAGCAGCAGTTTTAACAAGGTCAACATGTTTTCTTGAAGAGTAAATCTGTATATATTTGAGGCATAAATCTCAAAACACAAGGTAAGCATTTTAAGAACATTTCATATCAATGTCATGTTTCCACTAAGGTAAACTGTTTTTACATTTTTTTAATTTTCTCTTGTGTTTATATAAAAACAAACCAGTCCTAGAAATACCCACATGAGGTCATTTTCTATAATGCTGGCTAGGAAACTGGGACTGACTCATGGTAGAAGCGAACTGAATTTGCTGAATAAAATATGAAAACATCTTCTTAAAAGCGTCAGTGAGCTGACAAGATGGTAAGGAATTACTAGCCAGATCTGAGAGGCAAGTTTCAATCCAGAGAAAAGAGGCAATGATGGTCTCTTTATCAGAAGCCTTTGCTATCTGGGAATTTGGAATTTTGGTTGGAGGGGGCATATAGAAAGGGAAACAGATAAAAATTCAGGGTCTGCTCAAGGTGAAAGGTCTAATAGGAGACTCTCCTTACATGAAGCTGAGGCCACAGTGGATACAACTTCAAGGTAAACTTGCTATGCAAGTCAGTGAGATTAGCCACTCAAATTGACATTGTCTAAGAGGACCAAAAACTCAAGACATGAAATTAACTGGATTTCAGATAGAACAGATGCTGAACATAAACACTGAAAAAAGTCCCTAAAAGAGAGGTTCTCAAGCATGAACAGGCAATGGAATCACATAAGGACTGTTCAAACACAGATTGCTGGGCCTTGACTCCAGACTTTTTGATGCAGTAGGTCTGGGATGAGGCCCTGAAATTTACATTTCTAACAAATTCTCAGGTGATGCTGATGATGCTACTGGTCCAGGGACCACATCTTAGATGAATATACTTTTATCCTAGGCCTCAAATTATTATTTACACACACACACACACACACACACACACACACTTGCAAGGATACCAAGGAGCATAAGATAAAAGAGAAATAAGCACTCAAGGAAATAGATAATGATGGACAAAAATCAAAAGCAGAACTGTAAGACGTTAAATACTGGGATTAGCATTCACAGATCATGAAATAACTGTTTAACATCTGTGGTTTAAAAAATAAAAGCCAATCTTAAAATATAGTTAGGAAATTATAAATATTGATATCACAGATATCCCAAAAGAAATCCAAGTAGATAGTCTGGAAATGAAAAAGAAAGTAAACAAATGGGATTAACAATAGATTAGATGAAGCTGAAGGGAGAATTAGTGAGCTGGTATATATGTTAGAAGGAAGAATCTATATTCGAAGTCAGGAAATTAAAGTTCACAGGCAAATCCTGGTCCTCTGTTTGTTTTTGTAAATAAAGTTTTATTTTGACACAGCCACAATCATTTATTTATGTATTGTCTATGGTTTCCAGGGCAGGAACTGGATTTAGAACAGCAAGAAACCAGTGAGACAATACTTAAGGAGGCGTTCACTCTTAGGTTCTTGCAAGTGCCAATTTTGCATTTGCCCAACCCTGAGAGTAAGTGCTTTCTTAGATTTAATCACTACTCACTCCTGCTCCACACTCATCTTGGCCTTGATAGGTGGCATGAGAGGGCCATTTGAATGGTAGCTATATGAAGCTGTTTGTTTTTTCTATAATACCTAAATCTGTGCAATTTTCTGTATTTCAATTTCAAAATATTTTTTCAAAATGTTTTTAAGAAACGCCCTTCTAAATCAGGTCAAAAAATAAATAATAAACATTAGAAACATTTTAAACAACAATAATGAAAATATTATATATAAAAACAAGTGGGATGAAGTTAAGTTAATACATATAGTAGAAAAGTAGAAAAGATTAATATAAGTGATCTGAGCATCTGTTATGGAGTAGCACATCTGATGATGTAGCCATTTTACTCCTGGGGTATAGTCTTCAAGAGATTGTGTCTATACGCCCAAAGATACATATACAAGAGTTATATATGGCAACATTATTATACTACACAGCTATAAAAATTATTGAGCCTTCGTAATAAGCAAAAGCACAAGAAAATCTCAAAAACATAATGTTGCACAAAAGAGGCAAAAGGAAAATAATACAAACCATATCACTCAATATACATAAAATTCAAAATCAGGCAAAACTAAGGCAAAATTAAGAAATGTCTCAAGGTAAAGGGCAAGGGCTATGATCAAGAAGGTACATGAAGTAGATTTCTGTGGTTCTTATTATAGTTTATTTCTTAATATGTGTGAAGGTAACATAGTATTTACTTCTTAATGAGTCATTAAACCATGAATTTATTTTTATGTACTTTTCTGGATGTATTTCACATTTTTAAAAAAGTGTTTAAAAAAAGCAAAAAGGAAAAATCATATATGAGAAATGACTGAGTAAAAGTGGATTAAGAAATAATTCTCCCATTTAAACAACAGTATGTTGTTTAGTAAGGTTCTTGAGACACCTGCTTCTGTGAACCAAAAGAATGTATACAATGGTCGGTTGAATAGATAATTTTAATAAAGGTGGAAAAATCACCTATTATTACAGAAAATTTAAAAATGTACACAAAAGTAGAGAAAATGGCCTAATGAAAACATATGTACCACTCACCCGGGTTCAACATCCATCAATATTTTACACATCCAGTTTTACTCACTTTGTTCTAATTCTTTCTCTGAAGATTTTTAAAGGAAAACCCAGATATCATGTCATTTCATCTGTAATACATCAACATTCCATTATAACAAATAAAAACAGATTATTAACATCACCACCATGTCATGTTACCATACCAAAAGTTCTTATAATCTATTATGGAAACGTGATCATTTGTATCATAAAATTGTCCCACATTCCTGTTTTGGCTGTCTTCTTGCAGTGTTGATAATGTTTTTCTTCAGCTGTCCGTTTCTTGTTTTTCTTTTTGGAAGTATACAAACTTACCTTTCAATCTTCATGTGATAATGTTCATATGCAGAAACCAATGCTTTTCTGTGGCAAAGTGTCATCCTGCTAGAGTGCACATGAAAACTCAGCTAATACCTTAAAAGAAATTACAGATTTCAAAACATTCATTCAGTTGACAATGGTAAAGTCCAAACCATCTATTTGATGCAATAATAATTGCATTACTATATATCTAAATCTAATTACAGAAAAAGACTTAAAAATTAATGGACTTTTGAACTCATTATTTTTAAGATAATGAACTCTTTTCCAATTAACTATCATTCCTAAACCCTAAATCAATCCTCTCTGTGCACTCAGGAAAGTCTCATTTACAGCACAAATCTCCTATTTTACAGAGCAGAGTTTCTCGTTTGTAGACCACTTAATGTGTTTTCATTGCATTCATAAGATACCAATTCTAGACAAATTGAGAAACAGGATTATCACAAGCTCTTAAATCATAAAATTGACAACCAGATTTTAAATTAACAATATTTAGAATATTTTGTGTCTGTGAGATGGATGATATTATTTGAAATTTTCACCAATTTATTTACAGTAAGCCTAATAATGAATATTGTGAGTTATAGACCAGGTTCTATATCCAGTTGGTTTTTAATTTATTATTAATTATATAATTATAATTAAATTATTATTATTATTATTTATTTCTACTAAATCAGAAGTTCTTAACCAACAAATACACATCACTCAAAATGAGTTTGAATATTTTGTATCTCTGTCTTATAGTTCTGGCTATTTGGATCAAACACAAGATTACATTCAAATCTTTGGGAGACTTCACATTAAATATCATGTCGTAAGTGCTAAAAGATGTTAAGCTGCTTCCTACGAAACATTCCTTAAAATAAATCATAAAAAATAAAGTAAAATTAAAAGATAGCTTTAAAACTATTGGGAAAGGGCATAGTGGTAAATATAATATATGTCTCTTTTTGTATTTATTTATAGAAAATATTTTTTCATGTTCTGTGGCAACATTTAAATCTCTTTAAAAATATATCACAGTGTGTCATTCATTTTTTTATCTGACAAGTGAAGAATTCAAGAGCTGAAAAAGAATCACATTTTTGGCAATTGAGTTATATGCACCAATTTAGACTTCCTAAGAAATCCTGTTGTCTTATCATTGTTAATATCATGTTGTCACTAAAGTAATAAATTAAGACTATTCAAGTTATCAAACATATTTTTGAGAGATGTCACAAAGCAAAAGTATCTGGAATAAGAAACAGGCCTTAATCTTTTATCAGTGCTGTGAATCTTTAAAGAAATAGTATCCCTCATTTGAAAAGCTCCCGGGAGCAACTTTCACCTCAACAACTAGCATATTTCAGAGGGAAAAATTGAGCCTTATTTTCACTTCTAGCCTATTTCCTTGAATAGCAATCTGAAAAGTCAAACATTCAATGGTCATGATTACTCACATTCAGAATGTTTTCTATTTACTTGAATATTAAATCTTGATTGGACATATCATAATTCTTGGCTAAATAGAAACAATATTTGACATTTAAGTGCATAATTTTTATTTGCATAGCAAAACCATACTTATGACAAATAGTGATTTCTGCTGGTTATTGATAGCAAAAACCTTTATCCAGTCTAGTTTAAAAGATTTGTATATTTGCCCATACACTAATGGGGAATGGATTAACATTGGGACTTCCCTATACCCATTAAGCAAAATATTAGCCAAAGCACAGATCATTTCTCTTCCTAATATATGCCATTGATACCTATCCGATTTTATCTCTTTCCACTGTCTCTTTTACACATTATGTTCCAGTCATACAGATCTTCTCTCTAGTCATGGGAAGGCCCAATTTTTGCTTGCCATAGTATCTTTGCATGAGCTTGTCCTTCTATCCCCACATGGAGATAGGCTGCTATCTTTTGTCTCACATGGCTGCTTCCTTCTGCTATCTTTTATCTCACATGGCTGCTTCCTTCTTCTTGTCATCTAGATCTCAGTTAAAAGTAGCTCTTCAGTAACATCTAGCCAAACATCTCCATGTATATTTACCACATTTCCAGTCACTTACCATCACATCTAGCAGGGATTATCAAACATTAATTAATGATCAGTAAGCATGGGCACCAATCAGAAGGGACATAGGCTATAGACAACAAGGATATCTATACTGGTGCATAATTACTGGACATATAACCTGACAACATTAAGTTCTTCTATTTTCTGCAGAGCATTTGTCGCTATCTGAAACTGATCTTGACTGGGCTGTTATTTACCTCCTCCCAACAAGACTCTAAGCTGTATACTGCAAAGCTTTCCCACCAATAATAAGTAAAGTTTGTCACAAAACTAGTACAAAATATGGACTGCAATGTGTGCCTGGTTTTGCTCTGGAAAGTACTACTTTAAATGAAATCTCTACAGTTTCAGTTTATGTGCCATTAGCAATAGTGTTAGATTATCACATGCAAGAGAATGTTATTTTGTTACCATTTCAGGGAAAACTCACTGAATTAGCTAGGCAGATTATAGAACTTTGCTTTAAAAATGGACAATACAAAAAAGCATCAATGTCTCCCTGCCTTTGTTGCCAGCACCTTGTTGATAAGTTCTGACCATTCCATAGACACTTCCACTGTCCAATAAGGACCACCAGTGGACATGAACCACACACACTTATAAACACTTTTATAGAGCAAAGTTTGACTTCAGATCAATAAATGTCCAAATTTCTCCTAGTGTCAAATAAAGGATTTTTCTGATCAAGTTTTATATTTTTCTTATATGAAAGATAAAACCTTAGAAAATAGTAAGATTAAGTTTTTTTTAATGTTATGGAAAACACAATAAATATAGTCAGAAGGCTTAGCAAACTTTCTAGAAATTTTAATCACAATTATGAGAGTTTAGATTCAAGCCACACATGAAGACCGTGGTCACAGATTTTACTAAATGCTTATAAAGTACCAAACACTCTCCTGAATTTTCTTCATGTGTGAAGTAAGGATAAGCATACCTACTGCATGTGTTGCTGTGAAAATAATAAAATGAATGTGAATGGTTTAGCATAATGCCTGGAAATTTAGTAATTTTCAATAAATTTTGTTATCAAGAACCATTTCAGAATCATATATATGTGTATATCATATATACCCTAAACTACTCAAAAACTGGGGAAGAAATGTGAATCCAGTTCTGCATAAGAAAGCACCAGCCCTCTTCATCTTTCAGATCCCTCAAAGCAATAGCTTTAGAAGTCAGTTAAAAAGTTTATAGTATCCGTGAAAACTCTTCCAAACTCACATCCTAAACTCCAAAAAATTATGAATCTAGTTATGAATATATATGTCATGAACTATAAATATAATTATCATTATATAATTATAAAGCTAGATGGGGATTCATAGTATAATCACCTGGTTTTGCTGATGAGCAAAGTGCAGCTCAGAGGCAATGCCAAGAGTTCTCTACCTACTTTCATTCAATCCAAGATCTATTGAGTATTTATTGAGTATTTACTATGCCCAAGTCAATCTGCTTGCTATTACAAGAAATAAAGCATAAAGAATGTATAAGCTGTACTTCCAAGTAATTTTCATTAATGAGAGGAGAAAATACAAGTATCAAAAAATGTTAATAAAATATATGATGAAGACTGTCATAAAAAAGGAGCAAATAATGTGGTCTAGCAGATTAAAAAGGAGATTATTTCTGCTTGGATGCAAGACAGAAAAGATTTTTTTTTTTAATGAACTTGCCAATGAGCCTTCAATGCTACCTTAGATTTCACCATGTGTGAATGAGCATCCTTCTAGGTAGAAGGATCAACAGAAGCAAAAGTAGCAGGAGAAAATTAAGGGCAAATCCAGAGGCCATAGGGCTTCCAGTGTGATTTGTACATTGAATATAAGAATGATTAAAATCAGAGAGGAGGCAGTAAATAAAGGTTTGGACTGTACTGTTGCTGGCTTTGAACAGCAGCTAGGGAAGTTGCAACTTAATTCAGAAAGCTGGGGAGACACCACAGGCTCTTCATAAGGAGAATGGCTTCTTATAAACTGTGGTTTAGGGAGATAGATCTATGAATGCTGTGAGAATGGTTTCCATCAGGGAGAAACTAGAACTGGGCATATGAGTTTATTTCACTGAAATATTGGTCAGAAATACATACTTGATCTAGCATATTGATAAGGACCATGGAAAGAAGAAGAAAGAAAAAAGAAATATAATAATAGTAGAGTTGATTGTGTTTGGCAACATATTAAATTTAGGATTAAGAGAATAGGGAGAGCCAAAGATAAAAGGAGAGAGCCTTGAACAGAAGTAGATAAAAGCAACAGGAGAAAGAAAGTCCATCTGGGGAGAAAAGATGAATGGTTAGGTTTTTGACCTTAAGGCTGATATATTAATAATGCATTCCACTCAGGTGAGCAAAGATAAATTTATCCAGTAAAAGGGGGCAACAGCAGATGAAGAACTTGTGAGTGACTGAAATTAGAAAGCCAGGTTTTGGAGTCACTGCATGGAGGTGATAAGGTTTCTGGAGTAGGTTTAACATCAAGAGAGACAGCTAGAGGGATAGAGTAATGGAAGACAGTGCTGGGGGTTATTTTCTTCAATCAGTTTTTATAGTAGAAAGAAGAGCTGTCAGAGAAGCACATGAACACAGTGTGTTTGGAGAAGTGGAAAGGGAACATAGCCGCATTGTGGGAAAGGAAGCCTTTAAAGGTGAGCGCGGGACCTGTGCTTCCCTTCCCCGTCCCTACAGGCATCTCTCTTTCCCCGAAACTGCATCTACCTGCCCTGGACTCACACATCTTTTGAGGCAGCATTACAAGAACAGAGAATGAGCCAGAGAATGAAGAGCAGAAAAAAGAATCAGTGAGATAACCACATAACTGGGGTTTTAGATTTGAAAGTGAAATGCTCCAGAGCAGCAGAGGTGGGGCATCTGGAGAGAGGAGACTGCACCTGGCTAAGTATTGGCGGGGGTTATAAATGAGTTGCCTTTCATGTTCTTTGAGAAACATAATAAGGGATCAGAATTTCTCTCTTTTTTTTAAGATTTTATTTTTAAGTAATCGCTATACACAACATGGGGCTCTAACTCATGACCTAGAGATCAAGAGTCACACGCTCTACTTGTTGAGCCAGGCGCCTGCAGAATTTTTTTTTTTTATTCTATTGCTTACCTGCACTAATTCTATGCAACTTTGTGACTAGAATTGCTTTAGTCTTTTGTGAAAATAAGTCTGGGTGCCACACATGGTTCGGTACTTTGTGCATATATCTTACTTAATTCTGAAAACCACCCTGTAGCATAAGATAAGTATTTTTATATCCACTCTACACATAAGAAGACTTCAACAAGATCAGAGATGAGGACAGAGAAAAGCTAATTGAATTTGCTGAGGGGACAGTCCTTGTCCACCTTTGCTGAAAGAGTTTTAAGACAATCACTAGAGAAGTCAGACTATAATGGGCTATGTTCTCTGAGGGTAGCAAGCAAGAGGAGGCTAATAAAAGGAGTCTGATGTCTACACTGCTTGACCTGCAAAGGGGCATATAATGTACTGAATATAATCAGCTTGGGGATGAAGAGATGTGATCAAATCATGACACTGTTACTTCCTACCTATGGTCTCTAATTCAAACATCGTTTAGCATCAGTTTTGTCATGCATACAATAGGGATAACAAGATGCATGGTTTAAGTGAGTTAATGTATATAGGGCTCTTACAGTTTGGCATAAAGTAGCTCAATAAATTTTACCTATTACTAATGATATAAGTATTAAGAGCCTAATATTTACCTTAGAATTTGGTAAGTACTCACCATTGCTGAAGTTTTAACAATAGTGCATACTACATAGCAACCTCAGAGCATCCTTGTGAGTTAATAATGAAAAGAAAAAAACACTTTGAATACTGTACATGCTTATTCACACACGCTTAGTAAATGTTAAATTAAAAATTTTACACCTTGGGATGCCTGGGTGGCTCAGCAGTTGAGTGTCAGCCTTTGGCCCAGGACATGATCCTGCAGTCCCGGGATCGAGTCCAGCATCAGGCTCCCTGCATGGAGCCTGCTTCTCCTTCTGCCTGTGTCTCTGCCTCTCTCTCTCTCTGTGTCTCTCATGAATAAATAAATAAATAATATATTTTTTAAAAAACTTACACCTTATCTTAGTGACAAGCATGGTGAAGAAAGTTTTTTATAGAATTACATACATTTGAAAATGTGAAGGTAGAAAATATTTCTTAAAATTATACTTGTAAGACCTGGACTTTTGAGGATGAGGCAAAGAAGCAGGGGTTTGAGTATTAGAGATATTTCTTTGCAGAATAACTATGAACTATTATTATTAATGATTATGTTAATAATAATATAAAATAGTAATAACATAGAATAGAATAATCAATATTCTATCCCAGCCCCTATACTCTGCCTTGACCAGGAAAGATCAGCCTTTTACAATATGTATACAATAGATATATTTGGAAAAAACTTTTACTAAATCAGAGATGATTAGATTTTTTCCAGGACAAAGAAACTAGAAAATATTTCGATTTCTGTTATTGCCAAATCTTAACTGCATATAATATAAAGCAGTTGAATAACTAGGTTACAATGATAAGTCAGTTGAAGCCAATTTCTAGCCCCTACTTCTCTTCGGCAGAGAAATATCAGTGAAAATCTAGCCTTGCTCTACTGTGCAATAATTCCTGGGGTGGAGAGAGAGTGAAGCAAACATATTGCACATGTTATATACATGTAAATATAATATATACACAATAAATCTCCCATACACAAGTCAGAAGTGCAAAAGAAGAATGTATCTATCTTCTATAAATGCAAAGATAGAATTCTTGCATAACTATGCTATTTTTACATTTATCCTCTTTTTTTCCCATATTCTACTAAAAGCATCTACTTCCTGAAGAAAACAAAAGCCAGTAGAAAGGGGGAAATTCAAGCATAATAAAGGATATTCTATGACTGTAACATGTTTTAAAATACAGACAGAGGATCAAGAATAAAAATAGAGTGTTTCTTTTTTTTTTTTTTAGAAAAGGAGGTACTATGTTTTCATTTTTTTCTTCAGACACAGAGAGAAATGTTTCAATTCCAGTTAACATTTATTAAGTGCCTAGTACCATATTCCATGTTCTATGCCCTGGAATTAGAGATACAAATGAGAAAAGATGTGCTCCCTCTAAGGAACTCATACTTGAGTGGGAGGAGCAGCCCATTAAATTAAGCAAAGGCAAATAATTGCTTTGTAAAATTTCACCATCATAGAGCTATGAGCCAAGTGTCCCAGGAAGCGGGATGACATTGATTCTGCCACTGCAGCAACAGGGAGAGAAGTTATGGAACAACTGACATCAACTTGTGACTAGAGTTAAAACTAGGATTTTCCCAGGTAGGTAAGTTGTGGAAGGGAAATTCAGGGAGAAAAGACTGTGAGCAGAGTCACAGATAAGTGAAACAAAAATCAGAGGAAAATGGTGTGGAGACACTGATCAATACAGAGAAGGATAACTGAAAGAATGTGTGTTTTAGGACCCTGTGTTCTCAGTGAAGAGGGAAGTCACTTTTGGAGAGAACCTAGGTGAAGGGGATGTGGAGTGTGACACCTCTGGGAAGTAGCAGAGGTTGAAGATGAAATAAACAAGAAGCATGACCTGTAGTTATGAGTTTAGGCCTCATGAATTTTAAGTAAGCTAGGAAGGAGAGTTATGTGGATTTCTCTCTCTGATGATGGCTGGTAAAGAATTAAAATTTCCCTCTCCTGACTCCTGCTGAATGTTTTCTCCACTAAAATGCAACATTGGCTAGTGGAACTATTCTGCAAAAGAAGCCAGACTCTTGTTTTGCTCCAGTGGATGATATGGTACATAGAGCCAGTATTATCAGACACATGACTTGAGAGCGTCCAGAAATATTGTTCTGCAAAAAGCCACCCTCTTCAGGCCCTTATCAGAATCGAATAACCACTTAGAGAATACAAATATTGAAACCAGGGGACTTTGAGCAATACGTCCTGCCTGAGTAAATGTAGTTACTTTAATAAAACAAAATTACTTTCACTGACATTACCCAGAATCACTGAAGCACAGAGCTATACGAGCTCAAAGAAATAGTCACTCACCCTGAATCTAAATGTTGAAGAGCAAGCGAGGGTACACAAACAAACACACATATGTGCACACGCGCACACACACATGTGTGCATGCACAGATGCATACACACCACACACACATACATGCTTTGGCCCTTAGCTAACAGACTCGATATCTTTTTAAAATTTTTACTATAAAAAATTTTAAACATATACAAAAGTAAAAATGGTAAAATGAACATCCTTGCACCTAATATCCAGCTTCAATAACTATAACCTCATGGCCAGTGTAAGCTGATGAACTTTTAACTTCTTTTGTATTTTAAGAGGGCTCTATTGAAACTTAAATAGTTGTAAGTTGACAAAAGAATTCAAGAGAATGGAAGATATTTCATGCCTACAAATAGTGCATGTTGGCTTATATAGGTTGTAAAATATAACACTAAAGGTTGCAAAAGCCTCCTTCAAATACACATGGAACTAATCATAAAGAGAGCACAGAACAATTGTATTCCATCCTCACAAAAGACCAATAAAATTATAGGAGCTTAAAATGCCCCCAAGAGAGATTTTACATAAGCCGAAAATAATTTTTGACTACAGTATAATTTAACACTGAGATGCGATTCTATGGGAAGCTATTAATTATCATCTGTGATGATCATTAAAAATATCATCGACATCCATTTATCTTTGGGGTGTGGAGCTATCACTTAAGTATCTTTCTATCTTATTCATTTATTGGTGTGTTAAGCCAAATTACACTACATGGAATTCAGGTAGTTATACTGAATTCTAAATTATTTAGTCAATTTTCAAATGTAAAAGTGTGGTAATATTTCTAACTTGGTGTAAGTGCAGTTAATTTGCTAAGAACTTACATGCAATGTGGTATTACTTTTTATAGAAGAAAACAGCAATCAATAATTTTGTCTACTTTATTAATTTAACCAGCTTATTAATATCTCATAGCTTCCATCTAATTATCAGAACAAATTTTGGCTCTCATTGATTTCTTTTACTTCTGTACAAATGAAGGGCAGATTATCCACTGCTTGTCATTTAGCTCTCCAGCAGGCACCTTCAAACTCAAGAAGAACTGAGTTGTTATTTGTTAATTGGCTCAGAGACTCATCTGTCTCCCCTTCAAGCAAATATCTTTGATCTTCAACTATTCTCAGATTACTGCTTTACATAAATTCTCCTGATGTACAAATACAGATCCAGCTAAATCAACTCTTACCACTTCCAATTATTAACCAACTACTTGAAAATGTTTTCTTTCTCTCTTCTTCAGACATTTTATAGATTAAAACAATTTTCCTCCATTTGGCATATGAATGCTAGTGGAGTGCTAGCTATCTACCTGTATCAAGAAAAAGGGAAGTTATGAGCTTTGAAGCTCATATAATGTAAGAATACCTTAAAAGAATATTCTTGTAAAGAATATCCTTAAATGTAAAGAATGTAAAGAATTCCTTAAAGGGAACCTTAAAATTCCCTTTTCAAATTATTTTCACTTTTCTTACCATCCTCTAATAATTAACCTGCTTTTCTTAAAATGTCAACATGTAAGACAAAATTGTGTTTATCCAGGTCGGGTGTTTGCTACTACCGAAGCACTGTGCTAGCCTAAGAGAATAGTGATGAGCAACCAGATGTGGCCCCTGATTTAATGAAGTCTATGGACTAGTGCAGAAAAGAGACAGTAATGAAATATTTTCATTTTCATCCTAATCCAATCAAAGGTTTTAATTGTGAATATGTGAGTGTGTAGTGTGTATATTTTGAGAAGTGACATATTCAAATTTGCATTGCCAAAAGATTATACTGGATCAGAGGTAGAGAAATCTTAAAAATAATTTTTATTACTTTGTTTTTTTTTTATTTACCACTAGCATTACAAAATATGTTCTCTTTATTGTGAATATAAAGTTTTTGTCTATGTATATACAGAATTTGTTTTCATTCAAGCTAGCCTAGAAATCTTACCAAAGCTTTTAGCATTCTTTGCAAGACACAGTACCATCCAATACCAAATAGCTTATAAAAAGACTAAGAAAATAATCAGTCATATAGGTGCACCTGCTCTTACTCTAGGTTGTCCTTTAGATATATTTGCGTATGCCTCATATTATATTATTTTTTTTCAATAATGTGGTGGTCCTGACTCCAGCATACAAGAATACAAGTATTTGTTACTTTTTTGAAAATTGGTGTTTAGTTGATCCAAATAACTGTTGCTTCCAAATAAGCCTATTTAGAGACAAAGAGAACCAAACTTTAGCCTGTAGTGCACTACACTTATGACAAAATAAATCACTACATCAACCTTTAGTAACCATAACTAGTTATGAACATTATGAACACATGACTCTCTACTATTAAAATTGCAAAATTATTTCCATAGAAACTTGGAAACTTGGACTTGTAAGTTTCTAGACAAAATGGATTACCTTTTATTTATCTTATTATTTTAGGGCCCAGCAAAAGGTTTAGAACAAGAGTCTTAATGTTTGTTATTTAATTACATAAATTATCTCTCAAAAGTCTGTTTTAGTTAAAACTTCAAATTTAGGGGCAATTGTGTGGCTCAACTGGGTAAGTGACTGCCTTTGCCTTGGGTCATGATTCCAGGGTCTGAGGATTAAGCCCCACATCAGGCTCCCTGATCTGTGGGGAGCCTGCTTCTCAATGCCTCTACCTTCTTCTCTCACTCTCTCTCTCTCTCATAAATAAAATCTTAAAAAACAAAACAAAAAACCTTCAGATTTAGTTGTATTATGCCCAAAATAAAATTTTTTGTTGAAAAATTACTGCTTAAAAATAGATAATTTAAAGTAAATTTGGTGATTGTTTAGTCAAGTATGTATAAAACAAATAATGCATTTAATTTTCTTAAAACATACTTATTCAAATGCATTGGAATGAAAACAAATGAATAATTTTAATTAAATGTAATGATCTCATCATGTTGATACCAACAAACATCCTTGCTTGCCTAGGACTGAAGAGTTTTCAGGGACAGGGGACTTGGAGTGCTAAAACTGGGGAAGTGTAGGCAAGCGAGGCTATGGGTCACATTGCCCTATATAGCAAATAAATGTGTAAGTGAGACTCACTGTCTATGTTTGGTTGTCTGTTATTTGTGAACTTTCTGAGTGAAAATTTAACTTATCCTCTGGGATCCCAATACTCATTCTTTAAGACTACAATTTGTCCAAATTTCAATTTGATACCAAGTGTTGGACTGATTGCCTGAATTACTCATTCTTTTTCTTCTGTTTATAATAGTCACTGAAACAGTTGGATGATTTGCAAAATCTGTGTGTTCATTGCCATCCAACAGGTTTTAACAGAATGCAGGTGACACATTTACCTCTCAATTCACCAGACAAACTTTCAGTTTGATCTGGATTTGTGGCCCAGTAGTTGCTAGCATGAAGATATCTTAGCATGGAACAAGGTAAGAAAACAAAATTTTCATATATGTCATACCACTTGGAAACACTAAATGAAAAGAGTTACTGATACACTTGGCTCTTAGGATCTATAGTGGTAGCTGAAATGAAAAGAAAAGTAATGAGAGGAATGCACTGAAACAAGATAGGAGAAAAGACATAATAAAAGTATTCCCTAATCAGTAAAGTGGAAAAGAGAAACAAAACTTCCAGCTTGATTCGACATAAGGTTTGAGCTGTGTGTAGGCAGGGGAAACATGTAATTAAGGGGAGAGAGAGATTAGTTATATTTGGTGTATTTAACATCGTTTTTTTATAGAGCAAGTTTACGGCTTTATAATGAAATGGGGAGTCACAATACACTGAGAAGGCATCCAATAAAGACTACTTAGACTTGAGCCATTGAATTTCTTTCTTTTTCCTTTCCTTTTTTATAAAGCTGCATTTGGAGTGAATTCCAGTCTTATATAGACTTACTGATTATAATAAAACAAAAAATAAATTACCAATAATGTTTTCTAGAAACAACAAACATTTAGAAGGAGAATGTTCATCTTTCCCTTTTTTTTATATGAAAATTAACCAGAACAAAGTAGGCCCTCTCAGTGTAATAGGTAGCGTCCTCAGCCTTGGAAGCTCTGGTCTATGAAAGAGATGACAAGGGACATGGCATAGACAGTCTACTGGTATGTAACTTTGTATATGTTATTTAAAGAAAGAGTGTGGTGTCTCCATTTGTTACATTTAAAGCCAGATTGGTGTTGTCAAATGTGACTGAACTTTTCAAAGAGGCAGAAGGATACTGAGGGATTTGGAAAGCTGTAAATACACAGCCAGGGAACTTAATTATAAATAATACAATCTGTGTATGCAAATACCAAGGAAACTTGTGTTAAATTAAATCACTGACAACTTTAAAAGTTTATTTGTGTTTTTTCAACATTCTGTCCCACTAGTGTTCTTCATAGGAATGTAGTAAGTAAATTAAATGAGGAAATAGTGTTTTTCATAATGCCCCTTCAGAGTTTTTAGACTATAAAAATGCATAATGTCACTCTAAATGGGGTCTTGTCAATATCTAAAAGGTTATAATTTGCCACAATGTAAATTTTGAAGCTCATCTTCCTCACATCAAAAACAATACAATCAAAAAAAAAAAAAAAACAATACAATCAAGTCAATTTAAAATATAATTAAGTTTTTTGAAACACATGCTCCAGAATGGGCACAATTTGTTCAATACCCAGGAAGCTAAAAATTAAGTAAAGTTTTAGAGTATTTTTGAGAATCAAAAAAACAATACAAAAATCATATATGTAAAAATCAATCAAACACAACTAATAAACTGCACTATAAGGTTATTCTTCAGTTATGAAATTGTAATCCTAGTTATTCAAATAATAAGGAATATAGATGTCATAGTAAGAAAAAAAAGAGAGAATGTGATATTTAAAATGTTTATAGGGAAGACTGTGGCTCTGTTGGTTAAGCCTCTGAATCTTGATTTTGGCTCAGGGCAATCTCAAGGTCAAGAGATCAAGCACTAATCCAGCTCCGTACTCAACATGGAGTCTGCTTGAGATTCTCTCTCTCCCTCTCCCTCTGCCCCTTCCCCTACTTGTGCAAGCTCTCTCTCTAAAATAAATAAATTAATAAAATCTTCAAAATGTCAATAACAAAGTTTTGGAAAAAATATTTGCTTGTGATTAAGTAAGCAAAATAATTTAAGTGATTACTAAGTGCATGAAAACATAAGGAAAGTCTCACATATATTGTATATGTCTTTTGAAAAATCCCAGGTTGGAAATACCTAACATTCAAAAGAGATGAAAATTTGGAAGGTACTTAGGACGTTATAGAACTTAAAACTTTGGCTTCTGTTTACTTATAATGTGTTAAATGGTACCTTTAATCTTAGTAGAAAAAGGCATGTACTGAGAGTTTAGTTCACATAGATGCTATTTTAACATAACTTTGTAATTTATAAGAAAGCAAAGCAACATTGATTGACAGGAGAACGTCTGTGCCCCTCTGTTATTCCACCCTGTGGAAAAACCCAATACCTTGGCCAATGTTGCTTAGTTACCAGCATCTTCTCAGATATTTATTTAGTAATATGTTTAATATAGGTTTTCAGTAGGTTTTACTCTCTGCAAGGTAGACTGTCTTCAGGAGGAATCCTTAGACATCATCTAGTAACCGCCTTATTCAGATGAGAAAGACACACACACACACACACACACACACACTTAACCCAAGACACATTGTATAGGGAGTTATGATTCTTTAAGCATTTTGGATTATTATTTAATGAATCTATCTGGCCCTGCATAGTTCTTTTCAGGAATTTTTGAATGACAAATTTGCTTCCTTAATATGGTGCTATACAAATTATCAATTTAGATATTGGTTGTGGTAGTGTGGTTTTGTGAGGAATTTGGTTATTTCATCCAAGTTGTCAAATTTGTGTGTGTAGAGTAGTGTTGCATATTCCCTGATTATCTATTAATGTCTCCAGGGTCTATAGTCATATCCCATTTCATTCCCACACAGTCATAATCTGTGTCTCATCTTTTCCTTTGTCAGCCTTTCTAGAGGTTCATCAATTTTATTGATCTCCAAGAATGTTTTTGTTTTATTTACTATTGGATTTTTTTCCATTGGTTTATATATTCTCTTCATTGGTTTTCTTCCTTTAACTTGGTTTAAGTTTATTTTGCTCTTTTTTTCTACATTCTTGAAGTGGGAACTTGAATTATTGATTGAAAACATCCTCTTTCTTCTAATGCATGCACTTGCTGCTCTAATTTTCCTTCTCAACACTATTTTAACTATGTCCCACACATTTTGATTATATTTTTTATTTTCATTAACTTGGAAATTCCTGTTTTACTCATGGATTATTCAGAAGTTGTTTAGCTTCTGAATGTTTGAAGATTTTCTTGTTATTTACTGATAGTTCAACTTCATTTTGGTTGGAGAACATGGTCTGTATCTTTTTTTAAAACTTGATAATCTTTGTTTTATGGCCCAAGATTGGTATGTCTTAGTAGAGACATTTTCTGGGACTTGAAAATAATGTATCTCTCACTGCCGTTGGTTGGAGTACTCCACAAATGTCTATAAAATTATGTTGCTAGATGTTGAGGTCTTCAAAAGCCTTTCTGTTTTTCTGCTTAGTTGCTCTATCAGTTGTTGAGAGAAGAGTATTAAAGTCCTCAACTATAAATGTGGATTTGTTTATTTCTTCTTTCAGTTTTATCAGTTTTTTATTCACATATTCTGGTGCTGTTATTTGATACATACATGTTCAGATGCTATATTTTCTTGGCAGAATGACTCTTATCATTATATATCACTCTTGATTTTCTTTGCCCTAAAGTCTACTTTTTTTTATATTTATATCATTACTCTTGCTTTTATTATTATAATTGAGGTCAGTTTCTTGCAGGCAGCATATAGTTGGGTCATGCTTTTTCATACATTCTGCTAAACTCCGTCTTTAATTTGTGCATTTACATCATCTGCATTTAATGTAATAATTTATATTTTAGGGCTTAAATCTGCCATTTTAGTATTTGTTTAATGTTCATTCTCTGTTTTTCACTTCTCTTTCTTTTTCTTGCCTTCCTATGTGTTACTTGAACATTTTTTAATATTTCATTTTCATTTATATACAGCAATTTTGATTTCATCTCTGTTTAGCTATTTTGGCAGTTGCTCTGGGTATTGCATTTATATATACACAACCTATCACAGTCTACTGGTAATCTCATTTGGCCAGTCTAAGAGCAGAAAATTTACTTCTCTTTATGTTCTTTTACACTTCTTAATTGTAAAATCATTGTATATTTTCCCTAATACAAATTTAGAATCAAATCAGACAGTGCTGTAATTTTTACTTTAATGTCCAAACATAGAAAATTTAAGAGGAAAAGGAAAGTCATTTTATTTTCTTACTGTGTTTTTCTTCCCTAATGTTCCAAGGTTCCTTCTTTTATCATTTTATTTCAGTTTAGAGAACTCCCTTAGTCACTATTTTAAGGGTAGTTTTGCTGACATATATTCTTTTCATTTTTTCTTCACCCAAGAATGCCTTGATTTCCCCATTCATTCCTGAGAAATATTTTCATAGGATATGAAAAAAGTTATGCCACCTCTTTCTATTCGTTATGGTTTCTAGTAAGAAATCCTCAGTCATTCAAAGCACTGTCCCTTTATAGGTAAAGTCTCATTTCTTTCCCACTTTTTCAAGATTTTTCTTTCTCTTTAGTATTTTTTAATAAATTTATTTTTTATTGGTGTTCAATTTACCAACATACAGAATAACACCCAGTGCTCATCCCGTCAAGTGCCCCCCTCAGTGCCCGTCACCCATTCACCCCCACCCCTTGCCCTCCTCCCCTACCACCACCCCTTGTTCGTTTCCCAGAATTAGGAGTCTTTATGTTCTGTCTCCCTTTCTGATATATCCCACACATTTCTTCTCCCTTCCCTTATATTCTCTTTCACTATTATTTATATTCCCCAAATGAATGAGAACATATAATGTTTGTCCTTCTCCGATTGACTTACTTCACTCAGCATAATACCCTCCAGTTCCATCCACGTTGAAGCAAATGGTGGGTATTTGTCATTTCTAATGGCTGAGTAATATTCCATTGTATACATAAACCACATCTTCTTTATCCATTCATCTTTCGATGGACACCGAGGCTCCTTCCATAGTTTGGCTATTGTAGAAGTTTTATTATGATGTGTCTTGGTATAGAATTATTTGAGCTTATACTATTGGGAATTTACTCAGCTTCTCAAATCTATAGATTCATATATTTTGCCCGTTGGAGATGTTTTTAGCCATTACTTATTCAAATGCTTGTTTAGTTGTACCATCATGTTTCTCCCTGTAGAACTTGAAAAGCAAAAATGTTAGATCTTTTTTTTTTATTAAAACCTGGGCATTTGGGATACTATGTTATGAGACCTTGGATCATTTAAATCTTCTATTTCAGCTGACTCTCTCTGACACCATTCTGGTAGATGAAAAGGATGATGCTGAGATATTATCACCAGATGTGGGTAGAAGTCTAGATCCCCAACTTGGCCTCCCCTGACAACCAAGGTAGGGGGTTCCTCATTACTGCTAAGAAGGGGTGGGAATTTCAATAGGCCTTCATGGACAACCCAGTGGGCCAGAGTGCTTCACATAACCTCCACTGATGCTGCAAAGAGGGAAGTAGTTGCTTATGTACCACTGAGCAGTGCTGAAATTCCTGACTGACTTTCCACCATATCTCTTATGAAAGTATCCCAGAGGGTAGAGGAAGGGCTACCTCATTACTACTGGTGGGGATGTCCCAAATGATTTTTACTGTTACAGCTTTCTGGGGAAAGAAAGTCCCTGTTCCTTACACAGCCTTCTCTGACACTGCTCCAGTGAGTGGCTGGGGCACATCTTTACAGTCCGAGAAGGATGGCAGTCTAGGCTACTCCCATTAATTTTTATTGTCGCAAGTAGGAATAGGGCCACAGTTTATCACTGTAATGTTTGTCTAAAGTACAGTGGTTGTTGTCTAAACTTTTGTCTTGAAGGCCGTCCCTGTCCTGACCTTTGGTTAAAGGCAACAAGATTATGTTGGGGCTTTTCCTAGATTGCCAGCTCCAAGTTTAGGATATGAGACAAAAACAAAAACCAAAAAACAAAAAAGACAAACCACTCAGGGAGCTAAGCATTATATCATTCTTAAGTCCTAATGCCCCTAACTGGTTTTTGTTTTCTCTCCACCTTTCAGTTGTCTTATGATAGTTTTATATATACATCCTGAAAATTTAGTTGTATTTAGAAGGAAGAATAGGGAAACGTATGTATCTACTCCATTCTTTCCAGAAGTACTGGTCTTCTTGTCACTACCTTTTAATGTAATAATTTCACTATTTTCCTGTGTTTAAACAGAGAGATTATACTCTCTTATAAGAATGGGAAATAATCAATACTGTTCTGAGATTTTAAAAATTAAATCCTTATCATCACCATTCAATTGACAAAGTGAGTACTTATAGTACAGGATATTATATATTAGTTTCATGAAATGTTGTATGGTTCAGGAGTCAACAGTTTTAGTACGTGAATTTTATATTCAGTTATTCTTTCTGAATATTTTCTTATGCTGAGGCCCTTTTTGCAAAACTGTTACATGATTTTTTCTATATTTTCCACAAGCTTTGAGTAGTTATAAAATTGTATTATACGTTATATATCAGCTTTCTTTTCAGAAAATGGGATACCCTTTCTGCCCTCTTTCTTGTACAGGAGGAAAGACTGACAAATTCAAAACTGAAGTCATACATGCTATGAAAATCCATCTCAAAAAATTTATTCAGAGGTCACAAACCTCTTGTGGCATAAACGGCAATATAAAGAGTGCAATTTAAGAGATCTGAGACATAGAGAAATCCTTCTTCAAAGGGAGCTCAAAAATATTATAGGAAATAGCCCAGATTTAATTGGCAAGTGCTTAAGGGCTGCTCTTTGAGATACTCTTTCCTTCAGATCTGATAAGAAGTGAGAGCATTTGTAAGAAACCCCTTTGAAATATAAGGTGTTAAGATTAGGCAGCAAAACTATTAAGTGGCTTCCCTTTGTCATGCCCCGCTAGCTTATAAAGGGTTGAAAGTGTGAATTTAGAAAGCAGGTGACCTGTTAGAATATCCTAAGAGTAGGATCAGGACACAGCGAGAGTATACCAAAAAAAAAAAAAAAAAAAAAAAAAGGAAAAAGCAGTAATTGAAGAGAACAAGAGCTTCATAGAGCTGACTTGAGTGGAAATCGCTCTTAGAGTGAATTTGTGCTGACAGAAAAAGAGGGTTTTAAGATGGCTTTTTGGTTTATATTTACTTTTAAAAATGAAAGAATGTCATAGATAATAGTCAGTGAAAGGGTTCCTAAAGAGGGGAAGAGTTCTTAGTTTGAAAATATGCTTGGTCGCTTTTAAACAGAATTGGAGGGTGTATACGAAAATGAATAAGGCCTGGAAGCACAACAAAACCTGGCCAATAATCTGCTTAAATAACTGTCCTGGAAGCTAGCCAAAAACAGATCAACTCTGCAAAAGAGTCAGTAACAATTGCAAGATTATTTCAAGGCAGAGTTCAAATCTACTCCATTGAACATTAAAACTGAATAATAGAAGAGCCAATATGCAAGGACATGAAAACTATTTGAAGATGCTAAATTCATCTGACAAAACAGAAAAAAAAGGTAGCAGTAATTTCTCCTCAATGAAAAAATGCATGCTCCATTAACAAAAAGAAGCAAAAAGTGGATCAATTGTGCCAAATCTAATTGATTGGAAATTTTAAGAATAGAAGCAGAGAAAAGATTCATAGATCTTGAAATAATATTTAGACTCATAAGTGTTCAATACACCATAATCATCAGTTGGAAGAGAGGTGATCTTGATTAACTATTTTTTATAAAAAGTTTTCATAAAAAGGCTCTACCACAATTATTCACATGAAGCAGTGTAATCATTTAAGAATTTGAGTACTATAGACTCATTGAGAATTAAATGGAATTGTTTGGGAATAATAAATAGTATCAGTTCTTATCTATTACTGGGATGGAAATAAACTGCATGAATAAAATGCAATAAATGATAAATTGATTTTGTTCCTTCAGCCTTGAACTGAAACACACTTATAGAGATTGCAGGTTGCATGAATTAAGGAGGGAAGTACGATAGTGCAGTGTGAATAGATATGTGTAACTTCTCAAAAGTGGTCAATCTCCTTTAGGAAAATATTTTCTGAGCTGATATGTATTGGAGTGAATTCAGTACTTCTTGCATGTTTTGCTCCTCCTATCTTAGCAGCAAATATGAAGTCACAACATGACACAGCATGAACTTTGAAATTTTTCAGGCCTAGATTGAAATTCTAGATTTGCCACCCGTTTGTTGTATGAATTTAGGATTATGTCTACTCTGAAGAATCTTCATATTTCTAATCTGCAAAATAGAGATTATAATATCACATTTGCAAAAATATTGGATTACTCTATTAGTGTTTTCTCGAGAAAAAAAGCCAATAGGAGATATATATGTAAATTGTATCTAAGCATATGTATGTGTGTATTTGTATATATGTACGTATATACACACACAGAGACATACACACACATATATATATACATGTATACATATGTGTGTGTGTGTATATATATATATATATATATGTAATTTACCATCAAGAATTGTCTCACATAATTATAAAGGTTGAGAAGTCCCAAGATCTGCGGTTGGCCTGCTAGAGATCCAAGAGAGCCATTAGTGTAGTTCCAGTTGGAGTCCAAAGACCTGAAAACCAGGAATACCAATGGCATTAATTCCAATACAATTTCTGGTCAGAAAACCCATGTTCCAGCTTATCAGTCAGACAGGCAAAGTTCCCCCTTAGCCTTTTTGTTCTAGTCAGGTCTTCAACTGATCGAAGAACACCATCCACATTAGTGAGAGCAATCTCTATTGTCACTGATTTAAATGTTAATCTCATTCAGAAATATGCTCACAGATATAAACCCAGAATAATGTTTGACCAATTATCTGGGCACCATCTTATGGCCCAGTCAAGTTGACACATAAAATTAATCATCACAATTACCAGTGAAGTATGTAACAGGACTAACAACATGCTAAAATATAGTAGGTGCTCAATAGATTATTAACTACAGTGCATAGTTTCCAAGCACTTAACTAAAAGCTCTCTAATCTTACCTAATAAAGATTCTGGATAGTAAAGATCTCAAGAATTTTAATTATGTGAGACACATTAATCAGAAGTCGATAGAAGGAAAGGAAAAATAGGTTTTGCAAACTCAAAAAGTGAGCATGATGTAAGTGAGACATTTGGTATTAATGATATCTAAATCAAGAACAATAACAAAGTTATCAGTTAAAACAAGACAAACCAAAAAACATGTTTATTACATCTGGGAGTATAATACTATAGAACAGACACATGGATCCCAAAGAAGAGGATTTCCTTTTTCTCTCCCTAGGAATTATACTTTTTTTCCAAAATCAGTCTCATTACACAGTACAGTGAAATACAAAATAAATCAGAAAAATTTTATTTGAGAAATGCTATCTGGAGTCCCAGAAAATCATGTAAAATTTAACAGTGCTACATAATTTGCAAACAATAATTTAAATATTCAGGATCAATAAAAATATTTTTGTCTATATATTTAATGAAATTATAAATCTCTTAGTTTATTTTTTGCATACCATATTGAAAGAAAATTACCTAGGGAAAGGACAGTCTTTGCCTACTGGCCCACATTACCTGCGCACTCTGTATACAATAGCTATTACCCAATTTACATATAGATATAATAAAAAGGAAATGAAGGGTTGAAGACAAGTATCTTCATGAAATAACATTAGCAAACATTTACTCAAATCCTACTGTACTCTAGGCACAGTTCCAAGTGATTAAAATATTTTAACCTGTTTTTAATCTTTATAGTACCTCTATGAGGTAGATGCTATAACTATCCATTAAGGGTAAGAAAACAGAGGCACAGAGAAAAATAACTTGCCCATGTTTGCAGTCCTAGTAACTACCAGAACTGTAATTTGAACCCACACAGGTTGGCTCTTAACCACTATGACACACAATACTTCTCAGTCCTACTAGAACTCAAATTACCAAGGCCCATATATAATAATAGTAGAATAGGAAATATTTTCTCATTTTTATTGATGAATATACATATTATTGTTCATATATTTTCATTTATATTGGCTATACATATAACAATATATATAATTATATAGCTATTACATATATATAATGTGTATATATATTATCAATCCAAGACTTTGATTGTCATGAAATAATGAACCATGTGCTATACTGACTACATTAGTGTCCTAGGGATGCAGCAACAAACTACCAAAAACTTGGTGACTGGAAATAACAGAAATGTATTCTCAGTCAGGAGACCAGAAGTCCAAAATCAAAGTGTCGGCTGGGTCATACTCCCTCTGAAAGCGCAAGGAAGATCCCTGCCTCCTTCAGCTTCCAGATGCACCAAGTGCTCCCTGGCTTGTGGCAGCACAGTTCCAATCTTTGCTTCCATTTTCACATGGCCTTCCTATCCGTGGGGGTCCTTTTCTGTCTTTTTAAGGACTCTCATTGGATTTAGGACTTTCCCTTATCCACTGTTATCTCTTTTTGATTATTATCTTAATCATATCTGCAAAGACCCTACTTCCAAATAGGATCACATCCTGAGGTTTTGAGTAGACACAGATTTTGAAGAGACACTATTTAACCTCCTATAGTGAGGTAAACAAATCCTGCCAAAATGTTAAAAGTGCACCAATATTTTAGAGAGACTGACTAATCCTACTAAAAATCATTTAAGTATTTGTTGACTTTCATCACTGATGAACTACAAATTAGGAACCACAGATGGAATCCAGTCCATGTTATAAGAGAGAATTCAGGAAGATTCTGGCAAGAGCTAACTTACAGTTTTGAGGCACTGATTGGGAGGTGGACTGAGCAGGTATTAGAAATAAGGTGAGGTAAGAAGGGATTGAGCTAAAAATAAAGTTAGCCTTATTTATACCTGTTATATGTCAATAATATATTAATAAAGCTGGGGGAAAGAATAAAAAGTAGGAGTAGAGGAAAACAGGGTGGAAAAAAAGAAATTATGTGTACTTTTTTCATTCAACAATTTGTTTTGGGGATCCACTGATGTTGCTATGGGTTGCTATGGGTTTATCTAGTTGGTTGCTTCTAACTGCTCCAGAGTAGTTCATGGTAGGAATCCACCACATTTAACCCAGCCAACTCACCAACAAATTTACTGTGATGAACATCCTCTTGCAAGTTCTTTGATGGATTAAAATAATTGTTTGGGATATATGTCCAGAGGACTCTGTGTCTTGGAGGACATAGATAATTAATTTAAATTGCCCCACGTTGCTCTTCAGGATGGGTGTAGCTTTCTACATTATCATGAGTAGCAGATGAGAATCCTATAATAACACATCCTTTTTCACTCTTGACATCATCTAAGTTTTCTAATAAGATGTCACTTGTTACCTCATAGTCATTTTAATATATATTTCTCTGATTACTAATGAAATGTTAAGATTCCTCTTCTGAAAATTGCCAGTTCATAACATCTGCCCATTTTTCCACTGAGGTTTTCATTTGTTATTTGGTGAAATCTGGAAGCAAGACAAAGCAACTGGGGCAAAGAAATGAAAAGAGAGAAAGGATAAAGACAAAATATTCCAGAAGAACATCAGACTGATATGGCATACAAATCCTTAGGGGTAAGAGTACTCCATATAGTAGTATATTCTCTCCCTCCATAGAGAGAATGACCTTACATAGCTTGAGATCAAATCTTCTATAGACTTGCATAAAGATTCTAGAGAGATTTATTACAGGAAAGAAAGAAGTAAATAAAGATAAAGTTGTTGTCTTCCTAAGCACAATCGAAATGAAATGAAGTTGAGAAAAAAACTATGTGGTATATTAGCCCAGAACTGACTCCCAGTAGAGTTCAGGAAATCTCTATCACTTCCACCAATTAAAAGTGACAGCCTCTGTTGGAAAAAAAAAACACTGAGAAATAAAATATAACTGATGGTTCTTCAGTACTATGGGAATGGATTCGATGTTTCAAATGATACTGTCTGCTTTTTTTCCCTGATTTAGCATGGCATGCGTGATCACAGGATAAAGCTCTTCTCATTTGTCTACTGTCATCCTTTAAATACTCATGGATAGAGGTTAATTTGGCTGCCCTATCCAGGTATTTTAAAAACTCTGTTATAAAGCTGCCAATTACATGAGTAATTAAGAGAAGTTACCCAAACACACAACTATATAGTGCCCATTAACTCAAAATATGAAAGATGAGAGAAAATAACTATCAGGGAAGTGCACCTCTGGTTACTATATCCACTGCAATGACAACTGGGATATCAGAGGCCCAAGGGCTTTGAACCCCAAAGACAACTCTTAAATGACTCAATCTCTGATAATGGTTTCTTCTCTGCGAGATGCTGAGTCACGTTTCTTAAATTGAAGTTACAGATTACAAATGATGGTTAGAAAGGATGTCCAAGGTAGAGGCAGCTCTTTATCAGTTTATAATTTAACTTTATGAACCCATTGGATGAGTTTTAATTTCCTCTCAGAATATTTTTTTTGAGAGAGAGAAAGAGAGCAAAGACACTCATGAATGGGGGTGGGAGGAGGCTACAGGAGGGGCAGAGAAAGAGAGAAAATCTTAAGGAGGCTCCATGCTTGGGGCTCCATCTCACAACCCTGAGATCCTGACCTGAGCCAAAATCAAGGCTTGGACAGTTAACCAACTGAACCACCCAGGTGCCTCTTTCCTTTCAGAGGCTAATCTAAAGAAACTACTTAATTCATATTGGCCTTTGATAATTGTACTAGATTTTTGGTACTTACTGACAAATATATATTCTGCCCTTTTACATTTATGTGGAAAATGCCTCATGCTTTCTTACTTCTGAAATTGGACATAAATACAAAAAAATCTTAGTTAAAAGTTGGTTTGTGCTTTAAAACCCACAAATCAAGAACTCTTACCTTTTTCCAAAAAAAAAAAAAATCAATAAGCTTCTAGAAATTAAAATATCCTATCTTAATAGCTTAATTTTCCTTGCATGCATATCCAGGGCTTCCTTTGATAGGTATGAATAGCAGATTATTGAGCATGGAAATAACACATCCCTAAACCCATAGGATACTTTTAGGTTTATGTTTGAGGACACTGAAGACTTGTCATCACTGCAGTTCTTAGCCATTTCAATAATTCTTACTGTATATGTTCAAGTTTTCTATCCATTGAATAATAGTTATATCTCTATAGCAGCTTAGAGGTTTCAAACAAAATAATGATACCTTTCCTAATATGACTGATCCAGAGAATTAGAGAGGGTCATCCTCAAATTAATTTCACTTCCAATTTCTTCACCTGCAAAATGAAACTGGTTACAGTTTGTAACTACCCCCTAGTGTAGCTTAAAAGAGATAATCCATGTGAAACACTTTGAACCACTCCCAAAATATATCAGGTGTTTAGTAAATGTTGGTGTAGTTATTAATATCACTATGCAAGCTTCCCGTAATCCATTGACTCTACAAGGACATGAAATCAATTATTTCTCCCACCTTCTAATTGTCTTCATCTCCACAATAAACCTTTCTTCTATTTGTACCCAGTATAAATTTTATGGGCAATCAGTAGAGTCACATTTTCAATTTTTTTAGCCTCTCTGGCTTCATTGTACCCACAACTCTTGTTAGGTCCAACTTTCTGACTACTGCATTCTGCACTTGTGTAACTGAATGTGGATGAACACACACACACACACACACACACACACAGGCATTCTGATTTGTGTAACTTTAAAAGTAATACCAGCAATCTTTTTGTCTCCAAAATCCATTTTTATATGAGTATATTACAGAGCCTAGAACACTGCCAGGCTCATAATTGGCACCATTAGTACACACTTGTTGAATGAATGAATGAATCACTATAGAAAGGACATTGTCTTTAAAATGGACAAGAAACTGGAAAATAAAGCAGAAAGGTCCCATTTCTTTAGCAAATAGGAGAGATAGGGCTGAGGTTAGCAACGGGTAAAATGAGCAATAACAGATGTTTCCCACGTGGGAGAAGGACTTTGGGTGATAATGAGCCAACAGAGACAGACCAAGCTATAAGAGGTTTTGAAATTAATCAGCCTTAGATGGACATATCTTGGAAATGCCCTGTAACTCAATTAGGGAAACTTACTGTTATCTTTCTCTTGATAGTAGAACCTGGAGAGAGAAAGGGAAATGAAGTAATATGAGACACTGGATTCTCAACAGTAGTGATTGAGGCAGTGAAAACTATGCAGGAAGCCTGAGCCTGAAGTTACCCAAATTTGACCTCAGAGGATGCACCAGTGACAATATAGGGAAGACTGTAAGTATTCTCATGTAAAATAGAGCATTGAAACATAAGCAAGCACCAGGAAGTCTTGAATTTAACCATGACAGTATGTAATTGAGTCACAATCATTAATGACTTGCACCTAAGGGTTTGGTTTAGGTTTGGTTTGGGTTTTTTTTTTTTAATAAAAGGTTTTATATGAATTTAGGCACATTTGTTCTCAATTTCTTTCAACACTTCCTACATTCTTATTTTGGAAATAGAATTTTCAGTCTCAGGCCTCTGTTTTTTGCCCAAAAACTCCTAGCAAATGACAAATTAAAGGACCAATAAAGAAACTAAAACTTCTCTGGATTCTATGGTTTTCTATAAAACCTGAATTAGACTCATTTTACACAAGTTAGCACTTATTTTATAAGTATTATGGACATTTAAGCTATCTCATTTATCAGTTAATTTTTAATATATACTTCTGCAGAAAAGATGAGATGGGGGAAAGATATTCTCCTGAGGAGAAGAATATCACACAGGTGGATAAGCTGGAAACAGAAATATATCACTCAGGGTTTTTAACAAAAGAACTAAAAGACAAAAGGTAGTCTGTGTAGCTGATACAGAAAAGAAATTTACTAAATGAAATGACCTGGCTCTTGGCCCAAGTGAGCCAGACTCAAATACTTTGCAGAAGGCAATGCACAACCACTCCAAGCGGACTGTTCTGTTGAACCTTCATTTCTTTCCACTGTCCAGTGTCTATGAGAACAAGCCCAGCCACAAGAATCTCCAGCCCTGGCATTTCCAACAAATGAAATGTGTCTACTACAACATTTGTCAGATTAGTTCTCCCAAGCTTGGTCCCTTCTTGTTCTCTGATTAATAGGACTTAAATTACATGCCAAGCTAATTAATGAAGTCACACAACAAAATTCTAATGATTTCTAAGGTCCTCTCCAGATCTGGAAATCCAACATCACTTAAATCACACTCTTGTAAATAGTGATACATTCAAAATTTGGGATCCCAAATTAAATATTTTTATCACTGCATTGATTTTTCAGGATGAAATAATTTTTTTCTCTTCCTGTCTTGATCATCTTTATAAGTGAAAAGAATATAGCTTTTAAAAATTAGCTTTTAAATGCAAATGTAATATTTAAATGTATTATTATTAACATAGATTGCTGCCACCTCATCACTCTCGATGTTGGCCTCTTCTTCCTTATATCTGGAGACCACCAATGCCAATTTGGTGGATTTCTTTTTTTTTTTTTTAAGATTATATGTATTTATTCATGAGAGACAACAGAGAGAGAGGCAGAGACATAGGCAGGGGAAGAAGCAGGCTCCCTCCCGGGAGATCAATGTGGGACTTGATTCCAGGACCTCAGGATCATGACCTGAGCCCAAGGCAGATGCTCAACTGGTGAGCCACCCAGATGCCCCTCTGGTGGGTTTCTTTATAGATTTCACTTTCAATCCTGTTAAGATCTGAGAAACTGAGCTAGTAATTAATGTTATGGCTAATTAATTAGATAAGTATTGATTTCCAATAACAATTTTATACCAAGAGATCCTTGAAAAAAAAAGATTTTCTAAAAGCAGATATTGACTATTACATTTAATAAATTATGAGAGTTTTAAAAAGCAAGATATGCCACAATCTCATTTAGCAAAAGAAAAAAACTTAAGAAGAATCTTCTGAAACTCAAAAAAAGCATTTTATTTACCATCATGTTTAATATCAAATCTTTATTTTCAAGTAGACATTTACACAATTAAATTTGCAGATAATAAACATTGATACCATAACACCGCACCAATTTAACATATTTACAGAGTATTTTAAAGGCATTTCTATAAAGTGATCTTCAGTGTCATGTCTACAGAAAGCAGTATCTTCATTACAGAATATTAGTAGAAAATACCACATTTTTTTCTCTTACTCTGTGTCATATTCCAGAGGTCAATACCCTGAACATATAGATAATAGGAACTGCAAATGATTAATTGTAGTCCTGAATATAAATCATTTAGTAATGTACAGCCTCATGTGTTATGTATCACTAATGAAATGTGGTGGATCTATCTATAGTCAAACTGCTGTGCTGAGACCCTACCTAGGTCCACAACATAATAGCTGTATGATCTGTGGCAAATTACTTACTCTCTGCTTCAGTTCCTGCATTGTTCATGTTTATTTTTTCCCCTCATTGTTAATTTTTAAATGATCATGAGAGTCAAAAGAACCTAAGTCATGTTAACTGTTGTGAAAATAAATGAATCAATTCATGTAAAGTGCCCACACAGTCTTTAGTATATACTAACAGCTCAATAAATGTCATTTATTATTGCTGTTATTGTTTTAAAGATTTTATTTATTTGATAGAGAAAGAGTGCACAAGTGAAGGGGGGATGGGGCAGCAGCGGAGGCAGAAGCCAACTGTTTGCTGATCAGGGAGCTCAGTATGGGGTTCAATCCCAGTACCCTCAGATCAGGACCTTAGCTGAAGGCAGACACTTAACCAACTGAGCTGCCCAGGCAACCCATTGTTGTTTTTATTATTACCTCAGTATTATTATTGTTATTATAAGTAGGTTTCTATGAATGAAAAAATCACCTTCACAAACTTGCATATATAATGAATAAAACTTTGATTTGAATATCTATAATTAGGTACAGTGTTCTAATGTCGAAAGGTTTACATTATAACTACCTAAAACTTTCTGGTATGTACTTGTAGCCTTTAAACCAATAATTTCTGTAATCCAAATAGTCCATGTTATTTTCTAAGCATCTTATCACACTTCTCTGGGCTTAAGCTCCTATTCAAAACACCCAGGTAGGGGGAAACTACTTTTTTTTAAGGATGCTGAGCACCATTTATTAAAATTAATATATTAAAAGAATGGAAAGTCAATGACATGTGTTTTGTAATTGGTATGCTATTATAATAAAATATTTACAAAATTTCAGTCTCTTAAAATTTCTCAAGGACTATTCTAGAATATTAGCACAGCTCTGTAGGATGGGTCTTTCCCTGTAAGAATCTCTGATTGACTGATCCCAATGGACAGGAATGATGTCTTTCTGGTCTACCACCTTATTCTCAGTGTTTGATTCAATGCCTTCAAATTATATAAGTGCAATATTATTTTTTAATAACTAAATGAGCTCTCACTGATGTCACTGCCCACTGCTTTCCCCATGTAGATTGGTTCTTTGTCTTTTCACCAGGGTTTGCTGACTGCAGTATCTGAAAAAGACAGGCCCAGCATCAAACTACACCTCCCAACTCTGCAATTACTGAAATCAGGAAGGAAACTTACCAAGGGACAGCCATTTTGAGCTGATTCTTAGATTCTTTATCTTATGAAATTTAATTAGGAGAACCAGAGACTAAAAACAGTGAGAGAGTGGAGAGCCCTACACTTTAAACATTGGAATGCCAGGGAGGGGCCAGGGGGAGCCATCCCTACCAGCTATGGGAGGAAGGAACCGAGAGCTTAAAGAGTGAGAAAGAATGAAGCAAATAAACAAGAGAGAAGCCAAGAAGCATCAAGAAGAGAGAGACAGTGTCTTCTGTGGGATATAGAGAGGAGTCTTGCTTATTGACTTTGCTAGTTCAGTCCCTGAGAAACATGGATTAACTTCATTTTCTGTCCTGGAGTAGCCTCATATTTTGATAGAGAATCAAGAGTACCAAGTTGAAATACATTTCACACTGCATAGTTTTGATAAGACACTGGGTGTCATTCTGGCTATAAATTCCAAACAGAATTCCATAGCCATTTCTGCTACTTTTAAAACCACACTGACTTATCCTTACAGGAGACCAGGAGGAGCCACTAAATATGTCAGTATCATCTTACTTTATATATTCATTTGGTTCTATTTAGTCCCATTTTATATTTTGTTCCAAATAAAATTCCCTTTCTAAACTGACCCATTTCCTATTTTTTTTTTTAAATTTTATTTATTTATGATAGTCACACACACAGAGAGAGAGAGAGAGAGAGAGAGAGGCAGAGACACAGGCAGAGGGAGAAACAGGCTCCATGCACCGGGAGCCTGACGTGGGATTCGATCCCGGGTCTCCAGGATCGCGCCCTGGGCCAAAGGCAGGCGCCAAACCGCTGCGCCACCCAGGGATCCCCCATTTCCTATTTTTAATTATTTCTCTTTTTCTTGACCTCTTCCTGATTTCTCACAGACCCAGTGAGTCCTCAATCTAAAATTGGACACCCAGTAAAATGAACAGTCTGCCTCTTGCAAAATGTCTTCCATTAATTCTCCTTTTTTAAAAATAATTAGATATATTATTTTCATAAGGCTTGCTAGTGAGGGGGGTGATCTATGCTGAGTAGAAGGGTTCCTACTATCTAGACTGCTATTTATAATTTTCAATATCTTGCTTATCCATATTTGACATTTGATCATTTATTGCATCACTTCTAGAAAGCTATTTTATACTAACCTTATACTTGTCTAAATTTATTTTTTGTTCATTTTTTTCAAGTAGATTCTCTTGTTTACAATATCATTTGTTATATTTATAATTTTCTATTTTACCAAATTAGTCACCAACTAGGCAGCACTATTGTATTGAATGGATATAATATATACTTTCATCTAAGTCTTTATTTAATACAACAAATAAGACAATACCACCAACAACCTGCTTAATGCACTTCAGTCACTCCCTTATATTTATTTAGAATAGTCTTTTTTATTTTGTTTTCCTGTCAGTAACTTCTGCTTTCACCTCAGAGTTCTTTGATCTAAACCATATTTCTACAATGTTTTGATCAACATTCTGTGATATAAAACCTTTAGCCTCACCAAGATGAAATTATAGTACTTTTTGCTCCTTGTCTCTTATTATCTAGGGCAATCGCATTCGTAGGGGGAAAAAAATCCAGTTTAAGTTGACAGGACTTGTCAGCTTGGATGAATTATTGCAATAATACGTCACATATTGCCAAGGTTAAAAAGCTGCTTCTACCCTGTTCAGCTTCTCTCTTCCACAGGAGACTCTATGTTTGCCCTTTTTCAGTCTTTACGATTGACCCTCATTATTAGTAAATTCTTAGAAGTAATGGATAGTGCTCTTTGCTGTCTACAACCAATTCCTTAAGTGTGCCAAGACAGCAACACGCCTATGCTGGAACACGTTTCATTTGCTAAAGCAACTTTCACACCATTCCACCTATTTAACAATGGCCACTGATGGCAGAATGTAAGTGACCTTCCAAGGGAAGCCAAAATTTTTTAAAGTAATTTTTTGAATAGTCTTTTGCAAATTATCTGGCAAGAACTTCCCTTTTTCATATCTTAGCTCTTTTTAAACATCTTACTTAGCTTATCTTTGTGATTAAAGACTTTTGTATATTCCTTTATTCCTTATGTAAACCACACCACTTTGTGTGCCTATGCAGCTGTTCAGAGATTGCATTAAACCTCTGAGAGCAAAAGATGTCAAGTTTCTCTCATAAATAATGTTGAATAAGAAATCAAGGTGTTTAAATGGTACACACTACCTGCTTTTCCAGATGTTACCTTTTCTTACCTCCAATAAATCTCTGTTTACCATGGGCAAATATTATGCACTATCAACTACATACTCTCACCTTGAAAGTCAGCTGTATATTTGGAAAAATCATAGAACTAGAAGTTTCTTAATTGCCTTAGTTAATTGATGCCTCTGCCTCCAAATTATCATGGATTTAAATTATTGCACATATGCAAGAGGTTTGCCTCTTAAAAAAGCATTTAAAAGGAGGAGAAAACACAATAACCTCTCTTGTCAAAGTACTCTACTGATCCATTATTTGTGAGTTTATGAAGTTCTTTCCAACATACAAACAAGTACTGTGGAAGCCATTTTAAATGTATCAAAAGTAAGTCCTCTAATTTTTTTAAGGAAAATACAATGTGCAGAATACTGACAAAATGGAATATATTATTAAAGAATGCTATCAAAGATGGCTCTTTTAATTTCAATATGTTATGGTGACAAATGGCTTGCAACAAAGCAAAGACATACAATTCGTCTTGTAACTATTCCCTTGCCGATTTGCTTGGCTAAATCTAGGTTGGGTCAGGAATAAAATATACATTTTGATTTATTTTATGTCCTTACATATTTAAGATGAAGTCTAGTGAAAAGTGTAGACTACTGACAGTATTTATAATAGCAGACAATTTCTATTTAATCTATATTTTGCTCTTAAAATTTATTTAAAAATTTTCTATAACCTTACTCCTAATATTTGGGTTAGTAATATTGATAACACACTATTTACATGGGCAATGTATTATGCATTAAAAGGACATATACAGGAAATCTCTGTTATAGTACTTCAAAAACTTGAGTATAAAGTATGTATATGTAGGCATTTTCAAGACTTAAATTCATCTTCCTCATACTTTATTATGAAAGTCCTAGGCATTTATAAGTGAAATATTTCAGAATTTAGAACAAACCTAAGGATATGTATTAAGTATACTTTAAGTATGTGCAATAATGATTCTTGGTAGGAGTTTTTGTTTTTGTTTTCTCTATAGTCTCAAATATTCCTTCAAGTGGGTTGTTCTAAAGTCTGGACTGAGAGGGAGGTACTAAGAAACCTAATTATAGTCACCAACAGATTTGAGTTATTATTCAGTCTAGCTTGAATGTTAGTAAAATTGATATTTGATTATTAGCCTTTGATCCTTATCTCTAAGTTCCAAATATCTCTAAAAACAAGAGAGGAACAAGACATAAGATTATCTAAATTCCCTCCCACCCCCCAACCAAATTCATGAGATTTACAATATTTAGAGATACCACAACCAGAAGAACTGAAACAGAAATGGCTAAAAGAGATTGACTCAAAGAAGTATATGGTAGGAATGTGGTGGGAGGTATAGAGATATTTTTTTATTTTTGTGTCACTTTGTTCTATTCAATTTTATCACATGCATTTCTTGTTTTAATGAAAATAATGTAAAGAAAGTGACTATATATACCCTGAAGGGACATGTCCAACAATATGAAAATATGAATCAAAAAGTTATCTATGAAGAAATTGTTTATAGTTTCCAGATACGAGAAACTATCTGCCTAATATAAAAGGAAAGTGGTAAAACTATGATACATCTACACAATGGCATTGTGTACTTATGTAAAAGAATCAAGACTTATGTACTTATGTAAAAGAATCAAGACTCTGTGACTTTTTGTGGAGTAGTTTACAGGATAAATGACTCAGTGAGAAAAGCTATGTGCAAGAAAGCTCTATGATATGACATTTTTTGTCATATCAGAAGAAAGAAGAAGAAGAAGAAAGGAAAAATCAGAAAATACATGTATCTGCTCACTTGGGCACAAAATAATCAGATACTATTGATAACGGTTACCTTCCAGGGTGGGTGGGAATGGGAGGAATTAGTAGAGAATAACATATTTCTGACAATACCTTCTTTTACAGTTCTAACTTTCAGAATCATGCAAATATTTCACATAGTCAAAAAGAAAATTAAAAGGAGGAATTCTGAAATAAAAAAACAAAAAAAAACTGGGTGACGGGCACTGAGGGGGACACTTGATGGGATGAGCACTGGGTGTTATGCTATACGTTGGCAAATTGAACTCCAATAAAAAAATAAAAATAAAAAAATAAAAATAAAAAAATAAAAACAAACTGAAGCCATATTTTAAATTAATACTATAATCAATCACACTATGAGGGTAGTAGGGAGTGGGAGTGAAAGAGGAATAACCCTGGGCAACTTTCAAACATAGCGTTTAGACAATGTATCCACAGGATAAAGAAGAAGGAAAGAAAGAAAGAAAGAAAGAAAGAAAGAAAGAAAGAAAGAAAGAAAGAAAGAAAGAAAGAAGAAAGAAAAGAAAGAAAGAAAGAAAGAAAGAAAGAAAGAAAGAAAGAAAGAAAGAAAGAAAGAAAATCTAAACAAATGGTAACTCTAGTGAGGAGGCTCATTTTTCACAGACACATGGGCCAGCAATTCAAAATTATTGTGTATTCTAGTAGCAAAAAATTAGGTAAATATATTTTGGATAATTAGAGGCAGGTTTCTCACTCTTGGAGAAGTAAGCTGCAAATATGGATGTAGAGAAGGATTAAAACAAACCCTCTGGTGTTAAATTGGAATATAAGATATGCATGGGAACCCATGGTGTTTGAGATAGATGGATAGATATAGAATTAGAAAGTGCTCTAAGTGCTGGTGAAGGTCACTGAGAAGACATGAGCATCAGTTGACCCATGAGCTCCCCAGCGTGATTGGAAAATCATCACCTCCCCCCTTGTCCTTGGAATATGGATTTTGCTTGCCTTTCTTGCTACCAGAGACTGCTCTAAGAACACAGCCTTGAGTTTGTGATGGGGGTGAGACCACCTATACAGTATATGAATCTGAATCCAGTTTATGCCTCATGAAACTTCTTTAAGATTTGGCAGGTGATGATCCAGTCACCTTATGCCACCCAAGACAAGCCTCATATGTAACTTCACTTTGCTTATTAAACCTGCCACCTACCAATTGGGAGTGGCCTGTCTCTTTCTTCCATCTCTCCCTGCCCTCTGAGTACAAGGACTGGTTTCAGGGTACACCCAGGAAGCCTGAGAAGGTTGTGAACCAACATAAGGTTGGTTGGAGTGATGACACTCCAGTAGCATACCTTGATTTCTAAATATAATTCTCCACTAAATATCTTTCTAGAAATCCCTAATTCCAGAGATAGAGTAAAGAAAGCATGAGCTAAATCTGGAACATATTATTATGACACAAAGTAAGGAGGTATCAAAAGAATACAGAAAGAGTCATCAGGACTTGAGGCTTCTAGTAGCCAAATATGGGTTGTAATTCTTTGAATAAAATAAGAATCTTTGAGTCCAAAGATATAAAAGAGAACTGGAGGGTGCCTGGGTGGCTAAAATCAGTTAAGCTTCTGGCTCTTGATTTTGGCGAAGGTCATGATCTCAGGGTTGTGGGATGGAAGCTTTGGGCTCTGCACTTAGTGGGGTAGGTAGATTGATATTCTGTCTCTCTCCCTCTCCCCCTCCCCTTGCTTGCACACTCTTTCTCTCTCTCAAATGAATAAATAATCATTACGAAATAAATAAAGGAGAATTGAGAAAGTAACTCTGTAATCAACTAATTGCAAGGAATGATAAAATAAGAAAATCATTATTTTCAACTATTACAACAAAAGTTGATTCTAAAAAGAATCCTCAGTGGGCACTAAAACTAACAACTGCTAAAAAGTTAGGCAAAAATTCTAATAGTAGCAGAATACTTTAATAGTTTCAAAATTTCTGTCCATACATATTATTTACAAAGGAAAAAACTCAAATTATAATGGAGGAACCTGACAAACACCACAGACAGAGCTAATAGCACCAAAAATGGGACAAAATCCATCCTGTGTCTACCAGTATTATGCATTGAGAAAAAGACATCACTTCTGCAGTATTTTCCTCAAAACCAATAGCCTGACTTTAATAATGAAATAATATTAAAAAATCCAAACTTTGTGAATTCTATAAAATAACTGCCATGTTTTCTTCAAAAATATAAACATCAGTAAGCACAAAACAGTCTAATCAATTTTTCCATATTAAAACAGATTAAAAAGACAAGACCACTAAATGCAACACATGATCTAGGATTTTTTTTTTTTTTTTTTTTTTTGCTATGATGGGCAATATTAGGACAATTGACAAAATCTAAATAAGTCTATAGATGAGATAATAATATAGTATCAATGTTAATTTCCTGATTTTGGATTTCCTGATTTTATATACTGGGAGTATATAAGAAAATGTCCTTATTTTTGGAATTATATACAAAAGAGTAAATAAACATGCTTTCCGCAATCTACTCTCAAATGTATAGAAAAAATGTGTGTGTGTACATATGGGGAATCTAAGTAAAGGGAATTGTTTTTTCTATTCTTTCAACTCTCTCTCTCTTTTTTTTTTTTTTGTAGTTTGCCCATTCCTTTATTTATGGTAAAAGCCTGACTTAATATGCTAAGTCACCATTACTTTTTAATCCTCCCACAAAGCTGTGTACCCCAGTCCATTACAAGTTACAGATGTATTTAGTTTTGGCAACACATAATACAGTTCACATAAAAATCCAGATTTCTATCTTCTCTTGAGAAAATAATAAACTGAAGCCCTGGGCACATTGAGCTCAAATAATGAGCCAGGTTTGAATCGTGTGCCCTCCTTATAGGGGTCAGGTGCTCTCCAGCTGCCACCATTCCCACAGACTGGCTAGCACATGTACCTCTCCCAGCCCCGGGCAGGGCTGTGGGACTGAGACCTTTTAGAACTGAAAAACCTACATGAACTCTGTTTCTCATTGCTTTTCCTTAATGTCCTTTCATTGACCCTCCATTCATCATCTTGTATTTTGGCCTACATTTTTCTGTATTTTAACTCTCAATGTTTTCTTTTAAATGCATCAGAAACATTGAATAATAACATGATAGCAATGCTTGATTTTTTTATGACCCAGTTTTGCCACAAATATGAAAACAATAGCTCTTTTTGGTAAACATCTCTATTTTGATTAACTCTCCCCATATACGTCGTAAGAATGAAATAATATTACTATGTCTCACTAAATACTTATCCAAAAAAAAAACTTAAAAGAAAAATATGGCTAATATATTTTATGGAATATAATCAGAAAACAACTTAATTTTTCCCCAGTGTTTACATTAAATTTACTCATCAGACCTAGTACTTCCCTTGTCACTAGATGGATATATGGACAGTCCAATAACTTTTGTATAATCCTTACTCCTATATTCCTTTCAAATTGTTAAACATGGACTCATTTCAGAAATTAGCATTTAATCCCAGGGAAGGTCTCAGAGAGTAGTGTAGCCTCTTGGAGCTTTGAATCAAAGCTTTTAACCTAAATCAGATGCAATTTCCTCTTCTAAAGAGGCATGTTTTTACCAGATTGCTTATCATGGTGAAAACAGGCATAGTTAGCTCTCCCTTACTCACTTTTCCCAACACTCCCTATCTGTTTTGACCCCCTCTGGCTGGAACAGAGGAAAGCCAGAAAGCTTTAACTGGACTGAAGTTTTTGTAAAATGACTTCATGTGCTGTGGGGTGGCAGGCTCTTATGAGTATTTTCTTGGTTTCTTAGAGACTCCACCCACCACTGAGAATTTTGTACTTGAAGTTTCCCTCAATAGGGCAAGTACGTCTGTATGCTTGCTTAAATCTCTTGCAGACTGGTGAGATCAAACAGTACTCCCGTTCTTCATCTGCTGTGGCTGCATGGGCCACCTCACTGGCTTTGAAGAAGACCTATTATAATCCACATACTGTACTACATGTGTAGCTCATATCTTATCCACAAGAAGCACTGCTGCATCCCTTATTTTGACCAATTTTGGAAATGCAGAATTACTCCAAAGCAGCACCTCCCTTTTGTTCCGATTACATGGGAAAGCTAATCAGCTTTTTGTCTTACTCACCGTATTTTCAAGACAGGAGTCAAACACACGTTTATTGTATCCTCTCAGCTTCTAGTCACCCATATCAGGCCTTACAAGTGATATTACTTAAGCTCCTTTCCATTAGGCTTGAAATGAAGGTAGATATCATCGTTCTTCTTCCCATACCAGATATACACATAGCACTCCTTAAAGAATCCCTTCTAGAACTTCTTTATAAAATCCACTCTCAACTCATCTTTATCACAATGTGTGTAAGGGGCATAAGCATCATATAATTAGTTTTTCATGATTACAATGAAGGACCATAACTCTCCTTGATAGATGATATTTATTTTATCTTAGTTCTTCAGATAAAATGTCCCCTTTATGACTCTGAAGCACATATAAATATATACATTTACATGCAAAATATTTGGAGTTGTAGAATCTCTGAGACAATCTTTGTTGCTTATATGTTAATGAAATAAAACTGTGAGGCCCAACACACAATGTTTAAGACTTTTGCATGATCATAACACCTTTACAACTTAGTATCTCCTCATTTCCCAGAAATTTCATCCTGCCCAAAAGAACTAAAATTTTAAGCCATTGTTATTCTCCCAGTCTTAATATGTCTACACAACATGTCGGGCTGATTTCTAGAGAGAGTTCAATAGCCATAGTCAAGATCATGAAATTATTTCAGTACAGAATCACTTTGACATCAGGCTCCCTGGGTGACTCTGCAAAATGCCTTGGGAACTTTTAATTATAGGAAAGCTCTTGGAAAAACTAATTGCACTTTTAAATTTAACCCCAATGCAAGTTGACTCTAATACAAGGCAAGAAGTGGTGTTTAAGGCTGATAATATGAGACCTAAAAATAGTGAGATAGGACTCATAATAGCATCTGGGGAGACTAGTGTCTCAGTGAAATAGCCTTTCTGTACATTGTATTAGTGATCCTAGGTAAATAAAATGCTGCGGTAATAGAGTATATAAATTTTCTATTGTGTTAGAGAAGTCTACTGGTGCATAAAAATCCAAATAGATAATCCAGTCTGCAGTCACATGTATAATAATATGGAAGACATCATTTATAAATTCAAATAAAATGATCCCTTCCCAACCCACTCTCTTTCTTTTACTTATTCTCTTGGAGGCCAAGAGAAAGCTATGAAGGATAAAAAAAATTATTCATGCCCTTTCGCATACATAAGGAGCTGTATCTGAATTTATGGATATGAAATTACTGTCATGTGTTTTTCAAAAACAAAGCAAATAGATAAATAATGGAATAAAGAATTTTACAATACCCATTGTTCTTCAGTGGACCATCTCTATCATTTCCCTTTAAACTCAAAGCTTTCTCTCCCTATTACTAGCTCTCTCTCTCTTTCTCTGTGGCTATTTTCACTTAAACTTTGAGTTCATGAATAGAACAATCATTTAGAGCACCTGAGCTAAAAAGTTCTGGAGACATTCAGGAACTTCTTGAAAAAGTTGTACTGATAACTAAACAGAATGAAAATAAACAAAATTCAAGCATGTTAAACACAGTATTAGAGCAAAGACTACTCCAATTAATACAACCTAATTTTTAAAATATTTAGGTTATGTTACCATTTAATTTGAAGTATTTTGAGTACTGGTAACAGTTTTCATATTACACTTATCACAAGGGACTTTTTTTTTTTTGCTCCCTCTCTGTTGCTCCTACATATATTTCTTTGCAGAAACTGTTGTAGTTCTAATGCCCAAAAGATACATTTTTATTGAGGGAAAAAAATATCCCCTATAGAGTTCCTATCTATTAAGGATTTGGTTGTAAGTGCTTGCCCGAAAAAACTATTTATGAAAAAGTTTATATTTTAGAAGTCTCTGAAATATTTCTTTGATATAATTCAAAACTGATTCTTTCCGATTTAATATATGAAAAGGACAAAACTTTGTTACTTTGATATACTATTTCTGTGATTAAAAGCTATAATAAATATATAATATTAAATAATTAAGAGAACACATTCTAGGGATGCCTGGGTGGCACAGTGGTTGAGCATCTGCCTTTGGTTCAGGTCATGACCCCTGGGTACCAGGACTGAGTCCCACTTGGGGCTCCCTGCAGGGAACCTGCTACTTTCTCTGCCTGTGTCTGTGCCTCTCACTGTGGCTTTCATTAATAAATAAATAAAATCTTTTTTTAAAATCCTGTAATAAATATTCAAGGACAAATATTAGTTGTAGAAGTATAAAATGTTTGTTTTGAAAGAGACAGTAATGATAGTTGACGAAAACAGCTTGTGGTTACAGAATCATTTTTATAATACATAAATTTACCATTTTTTATTTTTAAAATATGATGATTAGAAAGAGATGATTATTGGCATTTTTACCCAATCAGAAGCTGTAAAGATAAGTTACATGATATTTAAACAGTCTTCTCAGGTGGCCCACTTCAATTTCATAACTCTGTCATGTAAATTATAGGAGGATTCAGAATTTTATGCTAACAGGTCATAGGATGCTCTTGATTCCATCTTCCCAAAGCAAAACAGCTACATGTACAGAGAACTTTTGAAGTAAGTTGTAGATTGCACTAATTCTAACAATGCCACTTCACTTTCAGAAAGGCATTCTATAGACACAAGAAATATTTTAGAAATCTGCCATTAATATTTTGAGCTTAAAATACTTCAACCTTTTACCTAAAAAGTAGTCTCATATTTCACAGATAACTTCTCTAAGGTATTGTTCTAAACTGTAAGGCTTAGGTCTATTCAATATTCTTTTTCTTTTTTAAGATCTTTAAAAGCTGTTCCAGCATCATATTTCCATGCAATGGCCTATAACCTTTCTAAATTGACCTTGGACTAAGTTCCTTAAATGTGATATCAAAAACATTCCGGTCATGTCTTCCTTCAATATCTAACCTGTTATATACACATTTTACATGTTTTTTGCCTGAATGAAATTTTCTCTAAATCATTTGTGTCAAAAATTCAACGTCAAAGCTTAAATTCACCTGTCAGAGAAAGGAAGAAAATGCACATGATTCACTTCCTTTACATTTGGAGATATTTTTTTCTAGAAAGCGAGGCAAACACTTGTCTTGTTTCACAGTCTTAAGCATGTAGCCTCTGCATACTGCCCAGTCTTTTTCTTCAACAGATACTTGCTGTGGACCTTGTGCTAGAAAGTTAAGACCACCCTTTGGGAACCATGCATGGGTTCAAAAGTTACAGTTCCTGTCACTATATGCTTATGAAAAACAACATTGGTCTTGCAAATTTTTAGGATTTTTGTGTAATCATAACCATTTTAAATTAATCCTGTAGGAAAGGCTTAACAATTGCTCCTTGGATAGGAAGAAATGGCCAGAGCCATCAGCCAACATTCAAAATTTCCATGTATGTTTTGTTCACATTTCTTCCTTTTCCCTCTTCTGCTAGCATTTTGCTTAAAGGCTACTTTACATTTTCATTTTAGATTAAATTCTACTGAAAAGGATATACCATTTATGTTTTAATTAGTTTTCCTTTTCCTTTCATCTTTTTATTAATACTAGGAATGAATCAAGTTAATGATGTGACAGGCAGTCTGAGGACTTAACACTGGCATGGCTCCCGCAGGCTAGCAGATGAGTGGCTACTCATAGGAGATGCCTTCATTAAGCAAGAAGACTTAAAATCCACTTAAAAACATAAGTCACGATTTCTACAAGCTGAAAAGAATTTATTTCCCAGGCTCAGAGCTAAGTTTAATTCACATTCTAAGTTCAAGAAATAGATTCCCATCCCCCTGATGTCAAGTTTTGAAAGGAATTAGGGAAAAAGATTAATGTCAGCCCTTATCATGGCAGACAGGATGACCCAATCTCCATGTCCCCCACTATTTGCTCTCTTCTTTGGGATATTAATTCCTCATTAGCCACTCTGTCACAAGGTAGGAAGGGAGGCATGGAGCAGTACACAGGGCCATTGTGGGAAAATTTACAAGGTGCAAAAATGAAATATGATCATATTATATGTAGTGAATTAAAACATGGCTCTTTTTTTTTTTTTTTTTTTTTAAACATGGCTCTTTAAAAGACATCTTCACATCCTAACCCAGGAGCCTGTGAATAAGAACTTATTTGGAAAGAGGATTTTTGCAGATACATAAATGAAGAATAAGATCATGTCGGATTATCTGAATGGCCCCTAAATCCAATGACAAGTGTTCTTAGAAGAGACAAGAAAAGACACAGACAAAAGGAGAAAGGTATAGGAAGACAGAAGCCAAAGTTGGAGCTATGTAGCCACAAGCCAAAGGATGTTGAAGCCACCAGAAGCTAGAAGAAGCAGACTAGAAAGGAAGAGAGAGTACAGCCCTGCCAACACCTTGATTTGGACTTCTGTCCTCCTGAACTTCCAGAGAATAAATTTCTATGTTTTAAGTCTTCAACTTTGTGGTATATGGTACTTCCCAGTAATGAAGTCATGAAATTAAATCATAAAATAATGATTTAGATCCACATTCTATTTTTCTTCTGGACAGAAAGCAGAAGAGTGTTTTAGGGTATATATGTATATGTGTGTATATATATATATATGCATATGTCTAAGATAAGCATAGATAATCAATAATTTTTCCAAAATATAACTCAAATATATTGTGTAGTTACTATCAGAAACCAGAATTTCATCTCTTTAAACATAATAGGAGTGACAAAAGTTTAGAGGATTTTCCAGTTAAATTCCATTTCCATTACTATAAATAGTTATCTTTAGAAATATGACATAAATAAAACTGTTAAGTCTTTCTAATACATGAGTACATATTAAGTTCTTTCTCTCTAAAAAAAAGAAAAAATCTTCAGTTAGCTGTGTTCCTGTTTCACTACCGTTACAAGTGAAATTGTTCAGCCTTATTTAAATCCTACATCAGTGTTTTTCAAAATTGATTAATCTAGGAATCTCTGGGGCCCGGGGGGTTAACATGCAGATGCGTAGGTCCTGTTCTAGATTCAATAAATGTACCTGCATCTTCATTTTCAACAGCTATCACAAATGATTTTATTGCAAGTAATCATTGGACAAGAGTGAAAAAAATTCTCCCAAAGATGTAACATAATGGTAACCACTCATTGACTTACATTATACTTCACTGACAAAAGAAGAATTCAAACTTATACAGACCAGTGTAGATCAGAAGATTTATGTGCTGTGAAATACAGAAAAAAAAAATGGAGTTTTTGTTCAAAATGAAATCAAAATAATTACAGTGAGATAAGACTCTTGTATTTCTTTATCCCTGTGATTCTCCTACATTGAGTGCCATTTATGACTTTGGCTTTGCCCCAAAAGGGAAGAGTCACTCTGCAGCATGAAAACAAAAGCATCAGATTCTGAGTTTTTAAAAGTTTAAAAATGGATAAAACAGTATCTTTCTTCCTTCCACCAACTGCTAACTGTGCATCAGACTAGATAGTTCTCCAAAAGCACCATATATCCTGCCCTTCACTCCCCAATATTAATAGTAGATATGGAAGTAAGAAAAGTTCCTCAGTTAATGTGAGACATCAAAAGTAGAAGATAATTGTTCCAAGCTTCACTGAAACATTGGAAAGTTCCTACCTCATCAGAGTGTGGAGAGATCAATAGGAAATAGATGGTTATCGATCAGAGAGAGGGCTTCTGATTGCCCCACCCAGTGTCATAGAAGACCAGAGAGGTGGGGCCACCAAACCTCTCCAGTGCCTCAACAGAGATGAGGAGAGAGAATTAGAAGACAGAAGGGAGAGAGAAGAGATAGAGACAGAGACTGTGGGTTGTGTGTCATGGCTGCCAAAGTGGAAAGTAGCATAGGCCGTAAAGACAAAAGACAGAGGGAAAGAGAAGACTAAACTAATACCAGTGGAAAGATGGCCACATTGAAGGGCCAAGTGGGATAAAATACCTATGGAGATGGAGAGAAGACAGATGGGGGCCCTCTTCACATGGCTTTTCTAAGATTTCTGGCAGCAGACTACATGGGAGTTTGTGATGCAATCTACAGCTAGAAAATTATGGGTTTTTTTCTCATATCAGAGACTTATGACTTAAGAAATTTGAACCTACTACAAAATGTAAATGTTTATGGTATTTCCATCCATTCACATTGTTACCATGGACACATTTCTATGTATATATAGTAAATTCCATTGAGAGGGACTTATCCTTTCTGTATTTCTATTTCATTCATCAAGAAAGAAATCATCCCACTGTCAGTGGCAGAAACAACAGGAATGTTACCTCATATATAGGTGCCAACATAATGGGCCTAAATACAAAGTTTATTACACGGTTGCAATGCTCCTTTATCACTAGGGAAAAGAAATGGACGAAGCTCTAAAATGCAGAATTCAATTTTAGTCTTACGAAGTTCTCACGTATTTTGGAGTGAAAATTATAAATTCTCTGGGTGTCAACTTTTTCATCTTTGAAAGAGAGCTAAATGGCACCTGCATGGCTCAGTCAGTTAAGTGCCTCTTAGTTTCGGTTCAGGTTATGACCTCAGGTTTTGTAGGTTTGAGCCCCACATCAGGCTCCATGTTCAGAAGAGAGTCTACTTGAAGATTTTTTCCCTTTGTGCCTCCTCCCACTTGCATGAATACTCTCTTTCTCTCAAATAACTAAATCTTTAAATAAATAAGTAAAAAATTAATAAAAGAGAGCTAATTATATCTACCTCAAAGGTTCTGTTCTGTTTTATTTTTTTCTTTGAAATTAAGAAGTCCAGGGGATCCCTGGGTGGTTCAGTGGTTTAGCACCTGCCTTCAGCCCAGGGTGTGATCCTGAAGTCCTGGGATCGAGTCCTGCATCGGGCTCCCTGCATGAAGCCTGCTTCTCCCTCTGCCTGTGTCTCTGCCTCTGTGTGTGTGTGTGTGTGTGTGTGTGTGTGTGTGTGTCTCATGAATAAATAAATAAAATCTTAAAAAAAAGAAGATAAGAAATCCAGAGTTCCCTTTGGCTTTATAGTCCCAGTCAAAAATCCAGCCAAAAATATGCTATGTTAGCTATTACAGCATAAAGAATGGTAAGTAATGAAGAAAAACAAAATTACTAATCTTGTCCATATTTGCAACTAATTAATTTCCTACATTTGTAGAGTATTTTCTATTCCATTCATAACTCTGTTCATGAAGTCCATTCATAATCCTTCCTCTATCCTTAGAGACCATTCTCTTGATTTGGCTAAGTTCCAAAGCATGCAAAGCCCTGTTTCTAGATAATAACTATGCATGTACCATTAATAACCTGGAAAGAGAGGAGTTTTATCCTTTATTGTACCTCTTCTCAGGACCTTTCTTCAACTCATCTCATTCCAGAACATTCACCTTCTTTATTATTCACAGGAGAATAAAGCCTGAGAGTATGTATCATGATTTTTTATTTGTGTTTTCTAAAACTTGATTTTACATCTTTTTAAATTCCTTTCTGTCTTCATGGCAAATTCTAACAACTTCTTACTAACACACACTAATTTCCAACTTCTCATGCATATTCTATACCCTCAGTCAAATCCTGTTGCTTTCTAAATATTTAACTTTTATTTCTGTGTTGGGTCTATTCTCATTACATATATTCAGATCTCTAGATTTCTTATTAATAAATCTTAATTTATACAAAAATCAGTGTTTCTAGACCTCTATTTTTCATATTCATATCCAACCTTTGGTCTGGAACATAGAATAAAGACGTCGGATAATATTTACAACACATGGGGAAACGTGATTAATTCTTCACACTAGTTAACATGAAATTTAAGTATCTCAAATCCATGTCTTGATTTAGTCAGCAAAGGAAAATGTATTGTTCCTCTTAGAGTATTTGGCACCTATATTTCAAATCTTAAGTCAGTCCTTGCTATGTCATTGAAAATTCATCAATTCATAACCCACCAGTAACAGATACAGTCAACACAAGGGAAGCAAGATGAAAGAGTATCCATATTGTTTGCATAGCCTTCAAAACAGAACCAAGCTAAATAAAAGAAGTTAAATTATTTTTTCTTAGTCACAGTATATAAGGTCTGATCAACAACGTCTGTTGTTCTCTCTTACATGTGGCCCCCTACATGCTGATAAAAATCTGTTAACATTCCTTTTCAGGACAGGAAACTGATATGCATTGCAATTACACAAAATTGCAAAACATCATCACATATGACAAAATCAATATTTGAATGCTATGGCCTGAGTGTTATCCCACCAAAATTTGTATGTTGAAGAACCCAATGGACCTATATTGAAGATGGGGCCTAAAGGAGGCATTAAGATTAAGTGAGATAAAAAAAAAGGTGGGGCTGTGATCCAATAGCATTAATGTTCTTCTAAGAAAAGGCACCAAAGAGCTCATGTTCTATTGCCATACGCATGCAGGAAGGAAAGAACATGTGAGGACATAGTGACAAGACGGCTGTATGTGACAGGAAGAGGGTCTTCACCAGAAATCACTCCACTGGCATATTTATCTTAGACTTCTGGCCTCCAGAACTTTGAAATAAATTTCTGTTGGTTAAGCCCCCAGTCCATGTTTTTTGGTTATGGTGGCCCAAACAGACTAATACAGGAACCATATGCAAACCTTTGAATTCCTTTTTCAATCACCTCTTACTTTGCAATAATTATCCCCTGTGTACTTTTATATCAATTTACTGGGGGGAAGGGAGGGGCAAGACGGCGGAAGAGTAGGGTCCCCAAATCACCTGTCTCCACCAAATTACCTAGAAAACCTTCAAATTATCCTGAAAATCTATGAATTCGGCCTGAGAATTAAAGAGAGAACAGCTGGAATGCTACAGTGAGAAGAGTTCGCGCTTCTATCAAGGTAGGAAGATGGGAAAAAAGAAATAAAGAAACAAAGGCCTCCAAGGGGGAGGGGCCCGCGAGGAGCCGGGCTGAGGCCGGGGGAGTGTCCCCAGGACAGGAGAGCCCCGTCCCGGAGACGCAGGAGCTGCACCGACCTTCCCGGGCGGAAAGGGGCTCACAGGGAGGTGGAGCAGGACCCAGGAGGGCGGGGATGCCCTCGGGCTCTCGGGGACACTAACAGACACCTGCGCCCCGGGAGAGTGCGCCGAGCTCCCTAAGGGCTGCAGCGCGCACCCGGAGCAGCTGGGGGGGGGGGGGGGGGCTCGGGGGCGGCTCCGCGGAGGGGGCTGCGGGAGGGAGCGCGAATCCAACAGCGCAGGCCCCGGAGCACAGGGCGCCGGGACACAGCCCAGGATCCCGCCTCCTCTGGGACAGGCAGAGGCCGGGAGGGCCCAGGACAGCGAGGACGCTCCTGCCCCGAGCTGAGCAGATCAGCGGCCCCGCCCCGGAGCCTCCAGGCCCTGCAGACGGAGAGCCCCGGAGTTCCTACGGGGGCTGAATCCAGGGCTGCAGAGCTGGCCCCGCCACTAGGGCTGTTGCTCCTGGGGCCTCACGGGGTAAACAACCCCCACTGAGCCCTGCACCAGGCAGGGGCACAGCAGCTCCCCCAACTGCTAACACCTGAAAATCAGCACAACAGGCCCCTCCCCCAGAAGACCAGCTAGACGGACAACTTCCAGGGGAAGTCAAGGGACTTAAAGTACACAGAATCAGAAGATACTCCCCCGTGGTTCTTTTTTTGTTGTTGTTGTTTTTGTTTTGTTTTGTTTTGCTTTGCTTTTTGATTTGTTTCCTTCCCCCACCCCCCTTTTTTCTCCTTTCTTTCTTTTTCTTTCTCTTTTTCTTCTTTTTTTTTTTCGTTTTTTTTCTTCCTTTTTTTTCTCTTTCTCTTTTCTTTCCTTCTTTCTCTCCTCTCTTTTTCTCCTTTTCCCAGTACAACTTGCTTTTGGCCACTCTGCACTGAGCAAAATGACTAGAAGGAGAACCTCACCTCAAAAGAAAGAATCAGAAACAGTCCTCTCTCCCACAGAGTTACAAAATCTGGATTACAATTCAATGTCAGAAAGCCAATTCAGAAGCACTATTATACAGCTACTGGTGGCTCTAGAAAAAAGCATAAAGGACTCAAGAGACTTCATGACTGCAGAATTTAGAGCTAATCAGGCAGAAATTAAAAATCAATTGAATGAGATGCAATCCAAACTAGAAGTCCTAACGAAGAGGGTTAACGAGGTGGAAGAACGGGTGAGTGACATAGAAGACAAGTTGATAGCAAAGAGGGAAACTGAGGAAAAAAGAGACAAACAATTAAAAGACCATGAAGATAGAATAAGGGAAATAAACGACAGCCTGAGGAAGAAAAACCTACGTTTAATTGGTGTTCCCAAGGGTGCCGAAAGGGCCAGAGGGCCAGAATATGTATTTGAACAAATTCTAGCTGAAAACTTTCCTAATCTGGGAAGGGAAACAGGCATTCAGATCCAGGAAATAGAGAGATCCCCCCCTAAAATCAATAAAAACCGTTCAACACCTCGACATTTAATAGTGAAGCTTGCAAATTCCAAAGATAAAGAGAAGATCCTTAAAGCAGCAAGAGACAAGAAATCCCTGACTTTGATGGGGAGGAGTATTAGGGTAACAGCAGACCTCTCCACAGAGACCTGGCAGGCCAGAAAGGGTTGGCAGGATATATTGAGGGTCCTCAATGAGAAGAACATGCAACCAAGAATACTTTATCCAGCAAGGCTCTCATTCAAAATGGAAGGAGAGATAAAGAGCTTTCAAGACAGGCAGCAACTAAAAGAATATGTGACCTCCAAACCAGCTCTGCAAGAAATTTTAAGGGGGACTCTTAAAATTCCCCTTTAAGAAGAAGTTCAGTGGAACATTCCACAAAAACAAGGACTGAATAGTTATCATGATGACACTAAATTCATATCTCTCAATAGTAACTCTGAATGTGAACGGGCTTAATGACCCCATCAAAAGGCGCAGGGTTTCAGACTGGATAAAAAAGCAGGACCCATCTATTTGCTGTCTACAAGAGACTCATTTTAGACAGAAGGACACCTACAGCCTGAAAATAAAAGGTTGGAGAACCATTTACCATTCGAATGGTCCTCAAAAGAAAGCAGGAGTAGCCATCCTTATATCAGATAAACTAAAATTTACCCCAAAGACTGTAGTGAGAGATGAAGAGGGACACTATATCATACTTAAAGGATCTATTCAACAAGAGGACTTAACAATCCTCAATATATATGCCCTGAATGTGGGAGCTGCCAAATATATAAATCAATTATTAACCAAAGTGAAGAAATACTTAGATAATAATACACTTATACTTGGTGACTTCAATCTAGCTCTTTCTATACTTGATAGGTCTTCTAAGCACAACATCTCCAAAGAAACGAGAGCTTTAAATGATACACTGGACCAGGTGGATTTCACAGATATCTATAGAACTTTACATCCAAACTCAACTGAATACACATTCTTCTCAAGTGCACATGGAACTTTCTCCAGAATAGACCACATATTGGGTCACAAATCGGGTCTGAACTGATACCAAAAGATTGGGATCGTCCCCTGCATATTCTCAGAACATAATGCCTTGAAATTAGAACTAAATCACAACAAGAAGTTTGGAAGGACCTCAAACACGTGGAGGTTAAGGACCATCCTGCTAAAAGATGAAAGGGTCAACCAGGAAATTAAGGAAGAATTAAAAACATTCATGGAAACTAATGAGAATGAAGATACAACCATCCAAAATCTTTGGGATGCAGCAAAAGCAGTCCTAAGGGGGAAATACATCACAATACAAGCATCCATTCAAAAACTGGAAAGAACTCAAATACAAAAGCTAACCTTACACATAAAGGAGCTAGAGAAAAAACAGCAAATAGATCCTACACCCAAGAGAAGAAGGGAGTTAATAAAGATTCGAGCAGAACTCAACGAAATCGAGACCAGAAGAACTGTGGAACAGATCAACAGAACCAGGAGTTGGTTCTTTGAAAGAATTAATAAGATAGATAAACCATTAGCCAGCCTTATTAAAAAGAAGAGAGAGAAGACTCAAATTAATAAAATCATGAATGAGAAAGGAGAGATCACTACCAACACCAAGGAAATACAAACGATTTTAAAAACATATTATGAACAGCTATACGCCAATAAATTAGGCAATCTAGGAGAATTGGACGCATTCCTGGAAAGCCACAAACTACCAAAACTGGAACAGGAAGAAATAGAAAACCTGAACAGGCCAATAACCAGGGAGGAAATTGAAGCAGTCATCAAAAACCTCCCAAGACACAAGAGTCCAGGGCCAGATGGCTTCCCTGGGGAATTTTATCAAACGTTTAAAGAAGAAACCATACCTATTCTCCTAAAGCTGTTTGGAAAGATAGAAAGAGATGGAGTACTTCCAAATTCGTTCTATGAGGCCAGCATCACCTTAATTCCAAAACCAGACAAAGACCCCACCAAAAAGGACAATTACAGACTAATATCCCTGATGAACATGGATGCAAAAATTCTCAACAAGATACTGGCCAAAAGGATCCAATAGTACATTAAGAAAATTATTCACCATGACCAAGTAGGATTTATCCCTGGGACACAAGGCTGGTTCAACACCCGTAAAACAATCAATGTGATTCATCATATCAGCAAGAGAAAAACCAAGAACCATATGATCCTCTCATTAGATGCAGAGAAAGCATTTGACAAAATACAGCATCCATTCCTGATCAAAATTCTTCAGAGTGTAGGGATAGAGGGAACATTCCTCGACATCTTAAAAGCCATCTATGAAAAGCCCACAGCAAATATCATTCTCAATGGGGAAGCACTGGGAGCCTTTCCCCTAAGATCAGAAACAAGACAGGGATGTCCACTCTCACCACTGCTATTCAACATAGTACTGGAAGTCCTAGCCTCAGCAGTCAGACAACAAAAAGACATTAAAGGCATTCAAATTGGCAAAGAAGAAGTCAAACTCTCCCTCTTCGCCGATGACATGATACTCTACATAGAAAACCCAAAAGTCTCCACCCCAAGATTGCTAGAACTCATACAGCAATTCGGTAGCGTGGCAGGATACAAAATCAATGCCCAGAAATCAATGGCATTTCTATACACTAACAATGAGACTGAAGAAAGAGAAATTAAGGAGTCAATCCCATTTACAATTGCACCCAAAATCATAAGATACCTAGGAATAAACCTCACCAAAGAGGTAAAGGATCTATACCCTCAAAACTATAGAACACTTCTGAAAGAAATTGAGGAAGACACAAAGAGATGGAAAAATATTCCATGCTCATGGATTGGCAGAATTAATATTGTGAAAATGTCAATGTTACCCAGGGCAATTTACACGTTTAATGCAATCCCTATCAAAATACCATGGACTTTCTTCAGAGAGTTAGAACAAATTATTTTAAGATTTGTGTGGAATCAGAAAAGACCCCGAATAGCCAGGGGAATTTTAAAAAAGAAAACCATATCTGGGGGCATCACAATGCCAGATTTCAGGTTGTACTACAAAGCTGTGGTCATCAAGACAGTGTGGTACTGGCACAAAAACAGACACATAGATCAATGGAACAGAATAGAGAACCCAGAAGTGGACCCTCAACTTTATGGTCAACTAATATTCGATAAAGGAGGAAAGACTATCCATTGGAAGAAAGACAGTCTCTTCAATAAATGGTGCTGGGAAAATTGGACATCCACATGCAGAAGAATGAAACTAGACCACTTTCTTTCACCATACAGAAAGATAAACTCAAAATGGATGAAAGATCTAAATGTGAGACAAGATTCCATCAAAATCCTAGAGAAGAACACAGGCAACACCCTTTTTGAACTCGGCCATAGTAACTTCTTGCAAGATACATCCATGAAGGCAAAAGAAACAAAAGCAAAAATGAACTATTGGGACTTCATCAAGATAAGAAGCTTTTGCACAGCAAAGGATACAGTCAACAAAACTCAAAGACAACCTACAGAATGGGAGAAGATATTTGCAAATGACATATAAGATAAAGGGCTAGTTTCCAAGATCTATAAAGAACTTATTAAACTCAACACCAAAGAAACAAACAATCCAATCATGAAATGGGCAAAAGACATGAAGAGAAGTCTCACAGAGGAAGACATAGACATGGCCAACATGCATATGAGAAAATGCTCTGCATCACTTGCCATCAGGGAAATACAAATCAAAACCACAATGAGATACCACCTCACACCAGTGAGAATGAGGAAAATTAACAAGGCAGGAAACAACAAATGTTGGAGAGGATGCAGAGAAAAGGGAACCCTCTTACACTGTTGGTGGGAATGTGAACTGGTGCAGCCACTCTGGAAAACTGTGTGGAGGTTCCTCAAAGAGTTAAAAATAGACCTGCCCTACGACCCAGCAATTGCACTGTTGGGGATTTACCCCAAAGATACAAATGCAATGAAACACCGGGACACCTGCACCCCGATGTTTATAGCAGCAATGGCCACGATAGCCAACCTTGGAAGGAGCCTCGGTGTCCAACGAAAGATGAATGGATAAAGAAGATGTGGTTCATGTATACAATGGAATATTACTCAGCTATTAGAAATGACAAATACCCACCATTTGCTTCAACGTGGATGGAACTGGAGGGTATTATGCTGAGTGAAGTAAGTCAGTCGGAGAAGGACAAACTATATGTTCTCATTCATTTGGGGAATATAAATAATAGTGAAAGGGAATATAAGGGAAGGGAGAAGAAATGTGTGGGAAATATCAGAAAGGGAGACAGAACGTAAAGACTGCTAACTCTGGGAAACGAACTAGGGGTGGTGGAAGGGGAGAAGGGTGGGGGGTGGGAGTGAATGGGTGACGGGCACTGGGGGTTATTCTGTATGTTACTAAATTGAACACCAATAAAAAATAAATTAAAAAAAATTTACTGTCAAATATAGGAATATTTTTCTCTCCACTACATACACAGGATCTTAGAAAACAGAAGAGTAACTCCATAATCTGTATAGTACAAACCGCCTACCTTATCCTTGTGACTAGGGGTACCTTCTTTTGAGGTTATCTACACTCAAGAAAAATGTGGAAAATCTGGTAGATTTCCATCTCAAAGTGAACTCTGAATGGTTTTATCTAATCCTGGAGACCCATTTCTCCTTGCTAGTAATTGGTTTAGAGGTGGACATGGGTTTCATTCTGGATTTAAGCAGGAAAACATAAATACTGCAAATATTTGAAACAAAGAATATTTAGTGCCATGGATTTTCCACACAAGTGATGGAGAAACCAGACATTGAGAAGGGAAGTCAACCAACCCCCAACTATCTCAAATTAGAAAAAAAAAAAAAAAAATAGGATGTGAAGCTTAACCAGAACCCAGCAGCCTGAATTTCCTAGATTGTCTACAGAATCTGGACCCAGCCAGTCTTGCAGGTACAAGAGCAACAGAAGAGACAAGCAGTTGCTGGAGGTGTAGTTTGAGGGAGTCGAAGGAAGAGAAGTAAATACTCTTCTCTCTTCTTTCTACCCTTCAATTTCCTTTGAATGCCTTCCCTTTTGTCAAACCCAGCCAGGAGAGTGAGAAACAGCCTAGAAAGTCCAACCCCTCCTGTGATACGGAGCAAAGAGACCTGAACAAGCAGCATGTGTGTCCCACTTCTGACAAATGTCAGGAAAGTCTACAAGGCAGTTTCTACCAAATATTTCTTTTTTATCATAAAAGCAGTCACACAAGAAGAGTGTGGTTAGTCTGTATGTGATGCTGGGAGCTAGTATAGCCAACTTGTTACCAGGAGAGGAGCTAGTGAAGACATGGAGAATGGCAGCGAAGAGCCAGCATCCTTAATATTGTTATTTAGTCAAGAAATTAAAGACCCCTTAAGCTACTCTACTTTAAAACTTTGTTTTGTAGATTATATTCCTTCTTATCATTTAGCCATTTGGAGTTGTTGTTTTTTTTTTAATGTTTCTTAAAGCCAAAATCATCCTTAAATGATGCAGTCTGTTTTCCAGTTATTCCCTATAGAAACTCTTGCCAAATGCCTTAGGTAGGACTTTCACAGTGTATTAATAATTAAAACAATAAAAAAGGGAAACCTGAAACAAGATATCAATGTCAAAGTAAATAAATAGTACAAATCAGAATACATAGTCTAGTGTACTGGGATAATGTGTTACATCTGCTTAAGGTATACAATGGCAGACTGACAATATTGAAGAGACTAATTTAAATGGGAGTTGCTGAGTCAATAAACGAGTTGTTCTGCTATGTGACTGTGAACAAATGGCTCGCTTTTCCTATCACATTAATCTTTAATGTTATTGTTGACTGAAGTAGCAGATGCTTTGGTGGTGGGTTGACACCACTGCTAGTAGTGATTGAGACAATCACTATATCCCCACTGTCCATGTAAAGAAAGATATGCATTACGTTAAAAACATCAGAACTTGAATTTTTAGTTTAATCTGTTTCAATTATTCCAAATTGACCCATTTTTTAAAGATTCATTTATTTATTTATTCATGTATTCATTCATTCATTCATGAGAAACAGAGAGAGAGAGGAGGCAGAGGGAGAAGCAGGCTCCATGCAGGAAGCCCGATGTGGGGCTCAATCCTGGGTCTCCAGGATCATGCCTTGGGCTGAAGGTGGCACCAAACTGCTGAGCCACCCAGGCTGCCCAACCCCATGTTCTGATAAAGAGTTACCTAATCAAGGTATTTATTCTACTGCATCAAAGATTAACATTTTGCCTTTCTATAATATTATATTCACATTATAAATGTAAGCCTAAGAATTTTTTATATGAGGATATCTATATTATTACCATAGCCACCAGAACTGTTGTGAAGGAAAACATTATTAACCACATTTCTCATGAGTTACTAAACATAATGCCTTCAATATATGAGAAGATAAAAAAATTTAGTGGTGCTGAAGTGAGAGTGACATGAATTTCAAACCTGAATTTGTCCCAAATGGGCTCTGATCTTGGATAAATCACTTAATGTCTATAAGGCTTAATATTTTAACTGGAAAAAAAGGATAATTTGCTGCTCCTACTCTAGATTTATGAGAGAATTAAATTCTACAATATATATACTTAGCACAATGCTAAGCATTTATGAAGAGCTCAAAAAGTGGTAGTGTTAGCTTCATCTCTAGATTGTCTCCACCTAAATTTATTTTAGAGAGCTTCCCTGACCCACCTTCCTCCTCAAGCTGGAACTCACTGTTATACAGCCATAGATACCTATTGTAACACAAAAATTTATTTTTTTCACTCCATGCAACTAAAACTGAGTGAGTCTAGGCAATATAGTTCAGTATTTTATCTCTAGAACTTAGTAGCCTGCTTTGCTGTCATGGTAGGCATATAATAGAATATTTGCTGAATGAGTGAGTAAATTACTCTTATCTTCTGGGGTTTCTTTCTGCATTTCCCTCTCTCAATTAACTTTGTAGATAAAGACTGTGGGCTGCTTGTTAGTAGGCCAGACAAGGCAATTTTATTTGAGAAGTCACAGAATTAGAGGAAATGTATTTTTTAACACCTTAATATCAAACACAGTTAAATCCTTCCCTGTTGGAACACAGGCAATGTCACTTTCTTTAAGACTTTCACACCTACATCACGTTTATTGGAAATAGTTTGCCTTCCCTTCTACAGTATTTTCTGCCTGGAGGAAAGGCAACTGGGAACTTTAATCTTAAAATACCAACACTGCTTAAGAAAAACACTATGGAAGAGAAGAAAGTGAAGGACTGCAAAGGAGAGAAAGATGAAAGGAAGGGTGCTAGATGACTGGCAGGCATTAGTTCGACTTATGTTAGTGCTTGATTGGCTTGGTTGTAACAGCCAAGGTCAAAAACTCAAAAAAAAAAAAAAAAAAGCATTTTAAATGTTTATTTCACTCTAAAATCCTTTTTTTTTCTAATTGATTTTTGTGCTCAATTCTACATAGGGCCACCAACTAACTCTGACTGTAATTGCCCTGTATAGAAAAACTAGTTAAAACATACACACACACACACACACACACACACACACACACGCAGTAGCAAAAAATTGGAGCATACAATATTGAGAAATAAATATTCAAAGAAGTACGATCATTCACTAAAAGTTTTGTCTTGTCTTCCTCATTTATTCATCATGTATATAATGAAGTGAATATCTTTGGCTTGAATAATATTGCCTTTATTATGCATTGAGACTTCAAGTGTTCAATTCTATTGCGAATTCCCCCTTGGTTATTTTCACTGATATCTGAAAACACGAGCCTCAAGATCAGCCTTATCATACATAGGACATAAGCAGAGGATGTCCGCCCCTGACAGAACTGCAGGTTCTCCTACTTCCTTGCCTGGACATCAGCCCCATGCATTCCCAGATGGACAGTGACTATCAGAAAGGACTGAAGAGCCTTAGTGAAGCACTGGCATGCTACCCGAAGACAAACTTGCTTCCCAGCAGAACTGAAGTTGTCCCCTATATCTGACTGGTGGGTTTCTAGTAACCAGTTCACTGCCTTATTCCTCTATCCCATTCCCAAGTATACTCTTTTGAGTCTAGGGCTGCTTAACTTTATTCAGAAATTTACCAATTAATCAGCAACCTCCTCACCCATAAGAATTAATATCAAGTTCCCCAAATTTGTTTCTGGAACATACTTCATTTTTTCTTTTTTTCTGAAAATCCAGGTATTAACCTATATCCACACTTTTACCCATTCTACATTTTTTAGTACTTCTAAAAAAATATAATTTACCCTAGATGTCCTAGAAGCACATCTTCTAAACATTCCCTGGAGAATTATAATATAATTACAATTCCTCTTGAAATTATCTAGCTTTTTTTTTCCAGGCTTGTAGTGATATCAATGTAAATACCAAAAAAGAGTTAAAATGATTGCTGTCCTTCAGTTTATGTCCCAGAAAAGAATATGGTTTTTGCTATGTATTCAGGTTTGGTGTAACAACTAGAGTTTTAATATAGAACAGCAGAGAAAAAAAACCCTACAAGTACATTATGGTTGAGCCAATTTAGGTCTGTTGTGTATTGACTTTTGCTGCAAGCAAGGGAGGATATGCAAAAGGGATCGTGGGGTGGCTCAGAAAAAGGGTAATGAAAGGGCCCCTCTATAGGGGATGGGCAATGCAGAATGATTTTAAGTACTAGGGAAACAGGAGACCAGACCATAAGACAAATTTAGAAATTGGATTCTATGTAATCTCTGTTCAAAACAGAGAAGGAACAAAGTGGGGCTAAAGGAGTCATAGGTAAGAAAATAGTCATCACCCAAAAGAAGAGAAATGGCAATCATTTTTCAGCCAGAGTGTGGCCTGTTGAAAGCATTGTTTATGTAACTAAGGCTCTATCCTGTTAGGATTTTTTTAAAGTACATTAGAAACGTCATAATCTGACTACCACCAGGGCTACGAGAGTATTCAGGGTCCTATTTCCTTAGAAAATACAAAATTAAGATATATGTGGAACATTGTGCTCAAAACATTCTCATGGAAGCTCTGTACCTATTATGAAAATAGAAGCTGCTTTTCTGTGTCATCATGACCCATGTGGCTCAGATTCTTCAGACAAAAGTGACACATTCTTTTCTTCCAAATGTGATTTCACATAGCAAATTTTGAAATACGTGCAATTTTAAAGCCAAGTTTTCTCAGCATTATGCACCTGCCTGATGTTAATAAAAGCAATATTTTTATAAGTTTCTCACTGTAAGTTTCTTTATTTTAGATTTATTTTCTAAAGAAATTATTTGCATTTTTAATCATAATTTTTAGGAAGGAATTAGGTAAAAATGATCTCACTCTTAAAATGGTAGGCTTTCCTTCATTAAATATTATAATCTTACCATACAAATAGGATTCTACTTTCTTCTCCCAGAACTTCACCATTTAATCAATTGACTACTATTTTTACTTAGAATTTATTTTTAAATGTTTTTATGCAAAGTTTTGATCTCTGTGCAAAATTTTCATCTGTAAGCATTATCTTTCTTAATGCTCACCAACGTGAGGAGTATTAGAATTATTGCTCCAGTTTCATTAATTGTACAAAATATCCATCTTCATGGTTAAAATGAAAAGAAGCAGTTTTCCTCTACAAGTGCTTTCCTTCTAACCTCATATTTCATGATATTCTCTATATAGATGCAGGAAAAACAAAAAGTTTTCTGCATTTTGTCAAGGTGATAAGCACTCTGTATCTTGCATGATGTATCAGTAAAGATGCATGAAGTGTCAACTCTGGACCTGCCATTTTGCAAAGTGTCTTGGATACCAAGTAAACAAGATCTAGTAACCTGCCTCTCTTTCATAGAGTTTATCCTAAAACAAAATTTGATTTCTAATTTAGCAAAAATCAATATTTTATAATTGAGTATTAGGCTTTTATAAAGCAAATTATATAGGAGACCCTGAGAGTATATATCTATCTCTTGATTAAAGGCAATGCCCCAATCTTGCTCTTTGCAGAAGAATGTCCTATAGTAGATATTTATATAATTTGACAAGATGCTGATAGCAATTCAATCAATAGGCTTTAAAATACTCTTGTCTTAGAAATCACAGGAGCATTACTCTTTGTGGTGTCATTGATTTGTCCCTACTGGATTAACTAACTGATGCTCATAACAATAGGATACAATAGGATTTTTTTTTTAATTTTTATTCATTTGTGATAGTCACACAGAGAGAGAGAGAGAGGCAGAGACACAGGCAGAGGGAGAAGCAGGCTCCATGCACTGGGAGCCCGACGTGGGATTCGATCCCGGGTCTCCAGGATCGCGCCCTGGGCCAAAGGCAGGCGCCAAACCGCTGCGCCACCCAGGGATCCCTACAATAGGATTTTTTACAAGGAAAAAATAGATATGGATTATTGCTTTCTAAAAATTAAAATGCCTGTTATGGATTATAGAATGAATTATCTTCTGTTACAAATACACCTAGAGACTTCTGGGGAAGATGGCAGAGTAGGAAGATCACAAGCCCACCTCATTCCCCAGATCCAACTAGATAATACCCACATCAGTGTAAATAACCCAGAAAACAACCCAAAGACTGGAAGAACAGACTTACCACAGGTAAACGGAGAGAAGACAGTAGGAAGGCCGTCGAAGACGGTAGGAAGGCCAGAGACACTGTCTGAGCTAAATGAACATTCAAGACTGTTTTCAGGAGAGAGGGATGCTATGGGCATGGATAAGAGAAACAGTTTTTCTCACCCAGAGTCCTAGGCACAGGAAACCCACACAGGGAAGATAAATCCCCATAATATTTGGCTTTGAAAACCAGAAGGGCCTAATTTTGTGAGTTCTTAATTAAGTGAGGCTTAACATCTGGAACTTTAAAATTCAGCAGGCTTGGCTCCAAGAGAACTAGGAGAGGGGAAAGGAAACTGAATCCCTGCCTGTAAAGAGACAGAACAACAAAGAGCCTTGGGAGATATAATTTAAAAATGGGTAGAAGACATGAACAGACATTTCTCCAAAGAAGACATACAGATGGCCAAGAGACACATGAAAAGATGCTCAATATTACTCATCATCACAGAAATGCAATCAAAACCACAATGAGCTATCACCTCACACCTATCAGAATGGCTAGAATCAAAAACTCAGGAAACAACAGGCGTTGGCAAGGATTTGGAGAAAAACAAACCCTCATATACTGTTGGTGGGAATGCAAACTGGTGTAGCCACTGTGGAGGATAGTATGGAGGTTCTTCAAAAAATTAAAAATAGAACTACCATATGATCTAGTAATTCCACTACAGTTTATTTACCCGAAGAATACAAAAACACTGCGGGCACCTGGGTGGCTCAGTCGGTTAAGAATTGGACTCAATTTTGGCTCACTTCATAAACTCAGGGTCTTGAGATAGAGCTCCAAGTCAGACTTCCTTGCTTATAAATCTCTCTCTCCCTCTCTCTCTGCCCTTTCCCTCCTTTAAAAAATAATAAAAATTAATTTTAAAAAAGAATACAAAAACACTAATTCAAAAAGATACGTGAACACTTATGTTTATCGTAGCAATTTTTACAATGGTCCAGATAGATATGGAAGCAACCCAAGAGCCCTCTGATAAATAAAAGGATAAAAATGTAAATACACACATACACACAGACACACACACACTGGAATATTACTCAGTTATAAAAGAGAAATGAGATCTTGCCATTTGTTACATGGATGTATTAAAGAGTATAATGCTAAGAGAAATATGTCAGTCAAAGAAAGAGAAATACCATATGATTTCACTCATATGTGGAAATTAAGAAACAAAATGAAAAAAAGAGACAAACCATAAAACAGACTCTTAATTGTAAAGGACAAACTGATGGTTACCAGAGTGGAGGTGGGTGGGGGAATGGGTGAAATTGGTGATAGGGATTAAGACATTTATCAAAATGAGCACTGAGTAATGATGTCTAGAATTGTTGACTCACTATATTGTATACCTGAAACCAATATAACACTATATGTTTACTGGAATTTTTAATGTAAAGAGTATATTTATTATGATAAAAAAATAAGATAAATGCACCTAGGTCAGAAAGAGTAACTTATGTTTTGTAAATATTCTTTTCAAATTTATCATTGATCAGCATTTATTGTATGACTAATTCATTGTTAACAGAGCATGTTTAAACACTCAGCATGATGCTAAGATAGGTAGCAGAGAGGAAGGAAATCAATATTTATTTATAAATATCTTAGTTTAAGAAAAAAATGACAGATATTTTTTTCTCTTTTTTAAAAAAGTACATTCATCCATAATGCATTTGCCTTTGAAAATGCTTGCTTTTCCAGCAGTAAAATCCCACATCAACACCTAACTTCAAAGAGAAAGACGCTCAACAAATGTAATAGAAGTGTAGGCATTACTGATTCATGGACATTTTTGCCTCTTGTCTTACTGACTCTGTAATACTTCACCTCCCACATATGATGGGTTTATGTTCACTAATACAATTACTCAGTCATCTATGAGGCTAAAAATCACCATTAAATGCTGTATCTTGGCTCTGCTTTATGGAATCCTAAATCAGATTATTTGTGGACACATTCAAGCCAGTGGCAGGGAGGTCCACCCCTCTAATTCTAGTCTGAGTTTCACCTATATCCAATGAGAACCACTGCTTATGTTGTTACTTCCGCCCAAACATTCCTCCTAATATGTACTTGTTCAACCCAACCTGTCTTTTCTCCAATCTCATTTCTCAAGGAAGCTTATCTTAACCATCCAGGTAGTACCTGGGTTGTACTTGTATAAAGCAGCATACAGTAGCGTTTTGGTTTTGCATTCAGCCTGGCAATCTTAGACTTTTCCTTAGAGAATTTTAGAGCACTTGCATTTTTGTAATTACTGATATATTTGTGATAGTATATACCATATTGCTATTTGTCTCCAATTTGATACACTGTGAAGGTTAATTTGGTTAATTTTGTATGTCAACTTGATTGGGCCATGTGATGCCCAGATATCTGGTTAAATGTTATTTCTGAGTGTGTCTATCAGGGTGTTTCTTGAGGAGATTAGCAGTTGAATTGGTGGACTCAGGAAAGTAGACTGAGCTCTGCTATGTGGTTGGGCATCATCCAATCCACTGAGACCTGAATAGAATAAAAAGGAGAAGAAGATTTGAATTATTTCTCTGCCTGGCTGCTGGAGCTGAGATGTCCACTCTTCTTTTGTCCTCAGACTAGGCCTTATACCAATGCTGTCCTTGTTCTCAGGCCTTTGGAGTTGGACTAGAATTTGTTCTGCCAGCTTTCCTGGGTCTCTAGTTTGCAGATGGCATATCATGGAATTTCTCAGCCTTCATAATCATGAGAGCCAATTTCTTATAATAATCTTATTATTTTGGAGAGGATGTGGAGAAAGGGGAACACTCCTGCACTGTTGGTGGGAATGTGAACTGGTGCAGCCACTCTGGAAAACTGTGTGGAGGTTCCTCAAAGAGTTAAAAATAGAGCTGCCCTACGACCCAGCAATTGCACTGCTGGGGATTTACCCCAAAGATACAAATGCAATGAAACGCCGGGACACTTGCACCCCGATGTTTATAGCAGCAATGGCCACAATAGCCAAACTGTGGAAGGAGCCTCAGTGTCCATCGAAAGATGAATGGATAAAGAAGATGTGGTCTATGTATACAATGGAATATTACTCAGCCATTAGAAACGACAAATACCCACCATTTGCTTCGACGTGGATGGAACTGGAGGGTATTATGCTGAGTGAAATAAGTCAATCGGAGAAGGACAAACATTTTATGGTCTCATTCATTTGGGGAACATAAAAAAATAGTGAAAGGGAATAAAGGGAAAAGGAGAAAAAATGAGTGGGAAATATCAGAAAGGGAGACAGAACATGAGAGATTCCTAACTCTGGGAAACGAACTAGGGATGGTGGAAGGGGAGGTGGGCCAGGGGTGGGGGTGATTGGGTGACGGGCACTGAGGGGGGCACTTGATGGGATGAGCACTGGGTGTTATTCTATATGTTGGCAAATTGAACACCAATAAAAAATAAATTTATTAAAAAAATAAAAATAATAAAAATTTAAAAAATAAAAAATAAATCTCATTACATATATTCTATTGGTTCTGTTTCTCTGGAGAACCCTAATATAAAATATGTTCAATGTTCTTTTTACTTTCCAAACTTCTTTTGGATTTATCATATATTTTTGGTAATTCCATATTAACTCTATTGAATTGTAACTTACTTATTTGTATATTATTACTTTATCCAAAAGATTTACATGAGTCCTTGACTTATTACACAGGAGAGAGTAAATTAACTTTAATATTTTACTAATATTTCTCAAACTTTAGAAGACTTTAACTCCATGTGCCCCAATCCCACCTTTTGTGTTACATTGTCATATATTTTAAATTCCACTAGATATTACTGTTGCTATTTTGAACAGTCACTATTCATCAGTATTTATCTGCATATTTATCATTTCTGTTGTTCTTCATCCTTCCTGCATTTCATTTTCTTTTCATTGGGTATCATTTTCCTTAATGATGTTAAATCCTTTAACATTTATTTTAATTCAGGTCAGTTGGTAAAAAAAAATATATATATATATCTAATTTTCTGTCTAGAAATGTCAAATAATTTTATTTAGTTATTTTTTTTCCTTCTAGCTCATTTACTTCCAGTTTACCTTTTGTAAAATTTTTTTTTTCTGCAGGCACTACCAGAATTATCTTCTTAGGTCAAAATTTTATAATTTTTGTTTCCTGTTCTAAAATTTTTATATGTGTTTATTTTAATTCCAATATAATTAACACATAGTGTTATATTAGTCTCAAGTACTTAATGTAGTGATTCAACAATTCTATACATCATTACTCAATGCTTATCATAAGTGTACCCTCATTCCCTTCACCTGTCTCACCCATCTCCCAACCCACTCCCCTCTGGTAACAATCAGTTTGTTCTCTATATTTAAGAGCCTGATTTTTGTCTCTTTTTCTTCTTTGTCCATTTGTTTTTTTCTTAATTTCCATATACTAGAAAGAGAAATACCGTATGATTTCTCTTTCTCTGACTGACTTTTTAACTTAGTATTATACTGTCTAAATCCATCCATGTTATTATTAAAAAAATAAATAAATAAAAAATAAATCCATCCATGTTATTGCAAAGTTTTTTTTTTCTCTTTTATGGCTAAGTAATATTCCATTATGAAAATGTACCACATCTTATTTATCCATTCATCCATCAATGGGCACTGGGGTTGCTTTCATATCTCAAATAGTGTAAAAACTGCTGCAATAGATATAGGGGTACATGTATCTTTTTGAACTAGTGTTTTTGTATTTTGGGGGTAAGTACACAATAGTGGAATTACTAGGTCATATGGTAGTTCTATTTTTAATTTTTTGAGGAACCTCTATACTATCCTCCACAGTGGCTACATCAGTTTGCATTCCCACCAACAGTGCATGAGGATTTCTTTTTCTCCAAATCCTTGCCAACACCTATTGTTTCCTGTGTTTTTGATTCTAGCCATTCTGACAAGTGTGAGGTGATAGCTTATTCTGGTTTTGATTGTACTTCTGTGATGACAAACGATATTGAGCATCTTTTCATGTGTCTGTTGGCCATATCTTCTGCTCTTTTTAATTGGATTATATATTTGTTTTTTTGTGGCTGAGTTGTATAAGTTCTTTATATATTTTGGATACTAACCCCTTATTAGATATGTCATTTGCAAATATCTTCTCCCATTTAGTAGGTAGTCTCTTAGTTTTATTGTTTCCCCTGAGGTGCAGAAGCTTTTTATTTTGATGTAATCCCAGTACTTTATCTTTGCTTTTGTTTCCTTGCCTCATGAGACATATCTCCATATGGCCAATGTCATAGAAGTTATTGCCTGCGCTCTCTGGTTTTATCTCTCACAATTAGGTCTTTAATCTGGTTTGAGCTTATTTTTGCATTTGGTATAACAGTGTAGTCCAGTTTCATTCTTTTATATGGAGCTGTCCAGTTTTCCCAACTCAAAGTCATAAATAGACTTTTTCCCATTGCATATTCTTGCCTCCTTTGCTGAGAATTATTAGACCATATTTTTGAAAAAATATAGTTCACTGTGGGTATAGAGTTCAAAGTTAGTAACTCCATTTTTGCCAGCAACTTACAGACATCATTCCATTATCATCTGCTTTTTATCATTTTTATTGAAAGGTCCATTGTCAGCCTCTTTTTTACTGTTTCTGCTTTGAAGATAATGTTTCTACCCATCTCCCAATCTTGGTCCCAACTGTGTTTAAGTTTTCTCTTTGCCTTTGTTTTCCAAGACTTTTATTATGATGTGTCTTGGCATGATTCTCTTTCAACTTATCTTGGTTGGGGTTCACAGGGCTTCTTGAATCTGTATGTTGTTGTCTTTCACTGGTTTTGGGATACTTTTATTTTTCAAGTTATTGCCTCTTTCACATCCTCTTTCCCCTTACTAACTCCTATTACACACATTGAACATTTAATTGTATCCCACACATCTCTTTTGCATTTCCTCTGTTTTCAAATCTGTTCTTTCTCTGAAATTCAGTTTGCATTTTCTTTCTATTCAACCTCTCTTCCACTTTTCTAATGTTCACATCTGCTGCATGTATAATGATATTAATCAGTTGCTTGTTTCAGTTATTTTTTCATTTTTAAAATCTACATAATATTTTTTATAGATTCCACTTTTCTGGTGAAATTATCCATCTTCTAATCTATTTTCTATATTTTCCTCTATTTTTAATACATTTACCATATTTATTTCAGAGTATTTTTTAAACCTGATGATACTTAACTTCTTTTACCAACTGGGAGATAATCTTGATAAAGTCATTAGCCTAATGGGCTATCATAATAGTCATAGCCTAGTGGGGTTAAACAGTTCAAAGAGCATCCAGTTATATCAGAAGAAAATCTTGTTCCAATACAAGAAAATCAAATCACACCATTTCTTCTCATTAACAACCTAGGAAATTTGATATATTTTACCTTAATGCTCTGCCATCATTGCCATATTCTAATAAGAAGCCTTATTATGGTAAAGAGAAAAATTCAGCTTGGACCCTGGAGGCTAATCAAACACACACAAACACACTCACATATACACACAAGAAGTGGAATTATTAATTTCTCTGATAATTACAATCAAGACTATAAAAATTTGGGGTTAAAAAAGCCCTTTTCAACATGATGGAGATTGTTTGATTTGTATGCTTGACAAATAGTGAGAGAAAATTAATTAGGCCCTAATTGACCTGTCTTCTTCATGATTTGCTCTAGAACAGAAACAACAATTTATTCAGTAATGACCCAAGTACTTCCATTACTGCTACTGTTACAGGTCAGTCACACATCTGCAGCTCGCTGCTCTAACTACTCTCAAACATTAATGAATAGACAAATAGAATCATTGAATTGCATTTAGTAAGTACCCTTTTGGCCTAGAATTTGCAACACTGATAAGTTCATATGCAAGTGTGATGAGGTACCAATTTTATATGATAGAAGTGAAGACAAATTAAAACAAACAGACTTCCTGCTGCTCAGGCATTTTTCAAGAATTATTTATAAAGAAGTAAATGACTATTAGTTCTCTTGCATTATGTTTCCTTGTTAATAGAATGATTCAACTGTTAGCACTAAACATATTCTGAGGGCAAATGCTTCATTAGAATAAAATTCAGCAGCAGTGTCATCTCATGTACGTTCTTCAAATTAAGATACCTGCCCCAATTTCACTTCATCAGCATCCACATCATCACCAAATTATACCATCAAGTGTGTTCTCTGATATGCTTATCCACAATATATTTTCTTAGAAGACATTAGAGATTTTACCTCTTAAAATAATTTCTAACAAGTCTTAACATATAGTTTCTTGGGCAGCTATATCATATTAGCCTCAATCTACTTCATTAAGTAATATTTGATGTTCAAATATCCAGACAATTCACCAAGAAGACAAAGTAAGCTATTTGGTATAGTATAGATAAAATGTATTTTTAACTATTCCTCACTTTTAAAATATTCACATTAGTGGCATAAAATATTATAGAGAATCTTATTATATATGCTGATTATCCTCACAGATTATCCAAACATCCCAAAATACAAAATTTCAGCACCCAAACTTATTTCCCTCGAATGATTATCATTCTCAGAAGTGGCCAGAAAACACTTCAGAGATGATTAACCAGATATTGAGTTGAAAAATGTTTACCATATTAATTAATGAATATCTGACAGATAATTTCATTAAATTTTAGTACATCAAAATAACTCATAAATTTGCAAGTGTCCTCGGCAAGTATTCTTGACAAGTTTGTGGAAACTTATTAAAATAGTCACAAAATTCTCTTCAGACCTATTAAATAAGCTTAACTTAGAAGTCAGTCTCATTTTTCTCACTAAAGTACTCTCACCTAATTCAACCCATAAAATACGTAGGTTTTTTTTTTTAATATTTTATTTCTTTATTCACAAGAGACACAGAGAAAGAGGCAGAGACACAGGCAGAGGAAGAAGTAGGCTCCATGCAGGGAGCCCGACATGGGACTCCATCCCGGGACTCCAGTATCACGCCCTGGGCCAAAGGCAGGCCCTAAACCGCTGAGCCACCCAGGGATCCCAAAATACGTAGTTTTGAGACTAAAACTAAAGCAAGCAAGGAAAGCTCAGGACAATTGGAGCCTGTGAGGTAGCTAGCTCCCTGTACTTTCTTAAGAATATTGCCGTCCTTCCTCATTGTTTGGAAGCGCATTGTTTCAGATGTGTCACAACCAGAAAGATAACCAAAGAAGGAACGTACAAGTAAAAGACCCATTTTCATGTTTAAAAATTGCTTTCTGAGGAACTTCAGCATGGTTATTTCCATACAGAAGTGCCCAGAAATAGAGACCAGAGATTCACTAAGTTTTTTTGAGGAAACTGTATGGTCAAGACAATCCTAAGCATATCTTTCAAAAACCTGTACCTATTCAAACTTCAAAACAATCTCTTGAACGGCAAACGTTCTCAGGGTGAAAGTGAACTGAAAAAGCCTGCCTGTGTCCATTCTACCTGCTTCCATGAAGAGTAAGTCACAAGGAAGAACCCTCCAGAAGGCCATGGAGAGGAATGAAGAAGGGAGTTGTTCCCAGAAAACAGAACCAGGAGCAGCCAGTTGAGCTAACTCAAGAACTGAGCCCCTGACTTCCTAGGTACGCTGAAGACTTCTCAGAAAAATTAGAGATAAATCTGGACTCTATGGACCTGGAAAGTATATAGAAGGGAATAGGATACAGAAAGATGCAACTTTAGTTAGACATAACAAGGAAGAGGAGTGTAAGCTTTGCTTTGAATGTCCCCTTTCCATCAATTACTACCAAAGACAAATTTTGGAACAAAGTAAGAACCGGATATTACTCATAGGCAACAGCTAAACAGGGAAGAAGGAAAACACTGCTGAAGGATCTTGGCTGGTAAAACTTTTACTAAGCAGTTGTTCATATGAAAAAGTTCATATATAAACCAGTCACTATCTTTAAACCTTTAAAAATACTGATCATTATGCAAAATATTATGTTGAAAGCATTAGATGCAGTCTACATACAAGTAAAGATAAGTTTTAAAAAAATTGAAGATGTCAAATAAAATTCAAATAGTGGGAGATTATAATACTAGTAAAAAAAATGATTGCCTATAACTTATAGATAAACATACTATAAATTAATCACAGAAATACTACACTTGCTACTTATATAATTAGCAGCAAAAAATTGTTTTCCTTTTTCTTTTAATACTATTTATAAAAGAATTTGTAAATCCAAATCAAGGACTTAGTAATCACAGAACAAACTGAAAAGAAAAAATTTTAACTAAATCAGAAAGATATTTATGGTTAAATTATGCTCCTAGAGTACCAAGCCTTATTCCATCTACCAAGTATTTTCTATCACATCCCAAAGCCAAGAAATTTGAGTCTTTGGTTCCAGAAAATATTCATTAAAATTTCAATCTGTCATGTTTTCACTTTACTGTAAAAATCAGGTATTCTAGAATGCCTGTTCTTTTGACCTGCATTTCATTACACCAATGCAATTTTGAACTAATTAAATATCATTTTCAAAGTTTTTAATTTTTTAAATTGGAAAAAGTGCTTGAGCCATAGGAATACTTTTCACTCTCCTAGAAGATACTGACCTCATATATTATTTCTAGGTTATTTCTAATGATTTCTCTCCTGCCATTGGTACAAGTAGGGCAACTTCACCTGTTCTGATTTAATGACACCCAGGAATATGTCATGAGCCTCTTAAGGAAAGTATTTCTTGATCCATTTTATTCATTTCTTCTAATATTTGTAATATAATCTCTAGCTTCTGTTTTTAATTAGAAACACCAATGATTAACATTGGAAAATTTGCATTCAATTAAAGCCAATGAAAAATTATAGGTAAAAGAGTGAATAGAATTATTCACTCAGCATTGGGTACTTACCTAACTATGTGGATGAAACACTGCTTATTTTTTTAAAGATTTTATTTATTTATTCATTAAAGATACAGAGAGAGAGAGAGTCAGAGACATAGACAGAGGGAGAAGCAAGCTCCCTGCGAGAAGCCCAATGCACAACTTAATCCCAAGACCCCAGGACCATGACCTGAGCCAAAGGCAGACATTCAACCATTGAGCCCCCCCGGGTGCCCCAAACACTGCTCATTTTTAATTCTAGTCAATACAAATAACTCTGAGTAGGCTTTATGCTAAAATATGATGTCAAGAAAGACTTCAAGTAAGAATAATTAAATTCAAAACAAGCATGTGACATTTTTATGTGAGAACAAATACCTCACCTCATATTTCTTCATTCTTTCACTGGATTTCCCTTTTTTCAAGGGCCTCATTGAGCTTAACTGATGTATAGTATGCAGAATATAATAAAGTGTACATCTTGGTAAATTTTGGCATATGTACATATGCATAAAACTATCAACACACTCAAGATAATGAACATCACCACCTTGAAAAGTTCCTCTTGCTACCTTGTGATTCCTCTCTTTTATTCCTCTACTTCAGTCTCCAGGCAAACATTGATATATTTTTCCATCACTTTAGATATTTATATTGTTTACCCTTTTTTGTAGATGGAATCATAAATATGTTTTCCTTTTATTCATCAAATTATTTGGTACTTATTCATAACATATCAGTGATTCAGTATTTTTTATTGCTAGGTAGTATTATTGAATAGATATATGACAGAGTTTATCCATTCACCTGTTGATGAATATTTAGGTTATTATCAATTTTTACCACAGTTGTTATCACAATTAATACGCTTATGAATATTCCTGTGTAGAGCTTTATATGGTATCTAGTCATTTCCACATATTACTACATTGCTAGTATTTTATTGAGGATTTCTATGTCTGTAATCACAAAGGCTATTAGTCTGTAACTTTTGTGTCATGATTTTGGGGGCTCTGTTGTTAGGTGCATATATTTTTACAATTTTTATATCTTCGTGATGGAGTGATTCTTTTAGCATTATCAAATTTCCTTCATTTATCACTTTATCTCCAGTCACAGTTTTTATGCTAAAGTCTTTTTTCTCTGCTATCAGTATAACTACTCCAATTCAGTTCCACTTGTTTGTATTCTACATCTTTTAACCATTTTCCTTTCAACCTATTTGTGTGTTTGAATCTAAAGCCTGTATAGGAGTTTCCTGGGGTTGCCATAGAAAGTACCAGAAATTTCTGGCTTAAAACAACATAAAATTGCTCTTACAGTTCTGGACACTCTAACTTCACAAAATCAAGATTTTGGTATGGCCATCCTCTCTCTGAGTGTTCTGGGGGGGACTTTGCTCTTTTTAGCTTCTAGCATTTCTTACCTATCTGTGCATTGCTCCACTTGTAGATGTATCACTCCAATCTCTGCCTCTGTATTAACATAGCATTTTCTTCCTGTATATCTTCCCATCATCTTCCCTCTGTGCATGTCTGTATCTACATGTCCTTCTCGTAAGGACACCAGTTATACTGTATTAGGAATGCACACTACTCCAGTATGATCTCACTTTAACTTATTCATCTGCAATGAGCCTATTTCCAAATAAGGTCACATTCTGGGGTACTATAGGCTAGAACTTAAACACATCTTTTAGTAGGACATAGTCCAATTAATACCAGCCTTTCCTCAGCAAACCCTCAAAATTCATGACCTTCCCACAAACAAAATACTTTCACCCATCCCAATATCCCCAAATGCCTTAACCCATTTCAGCATCAATTCTAAGTCTAAAATCTCATCTAAATATGAGTTACTCAAAAAGTCTTAAATCTCATCTTCTAAATCATCTTAATCTGGTATAGTTGAGACTCTGAGCTTGATTCATCCTGGAGCAATACTCCTCTCTATTTGTGGACTTGTATAACCTGGAAAAAATTTATCTATTTCCAAAATACAACAGTGAGACAAGCATAGGTAGCTAGTCCTATTCCAAAAGGGAGAAATTGGAAGAAAAAAAAAAGGAATCATATTCCATTAGATTTCAGGGCCTGACAATAATCCTTTATGGTTGGATACTTTGTTCCCCTGTTCCCCCAACAGCAGCCCTGAACTCTGGGACCAATGGGTGGCAGTTCCACTGCTTCAGCCCACTGGGCAGCATCTTTAATCTCTCTGTCCAAGGAATTCCTGTTAGCCCAGACCTCTGTATATCCATGTCTCTGCCTTCACAGTCATTCTTCCCTCTTTTTACCCCATCTCTGTCTTTTGAAAGCCCAGCTGGCAGCTTTTCTGTTGGTATAAAATTCTTAAACTTCTTTTAGTCTTCCATTGATGTCAAAGGACCCACACCATTAGAAACAAGTGACCCCCAGACACCCTTCCTATATAACTACATCTCTATTCCTGATTTCTGGTTGAATAGATCTGTAAGTCAAACTTCTAATCTCCTTAGCAAGTGTGTAACCAGCCACAGCTTTGGCCTGGTTACTAAAACACACTACTGGATAGGCTGAGTATTTTCTAAATCATCAAGTGCTTATTCATTCTTTCTTAAGAATTTCATCTTCAATTTATTTCTTTTTGCTCACATTTTACTCTAAGCAGCAAGGGAAAATCAGGCTGCAACTTCTGTACTTTGCTAGAAATCCCAGTTAAATATCCAAGCTCATTGCTTACAAGTTCTACTTTCCTCCCAATAGCAAATCATAATTCAGCCAAGTCCTCTGTGACTTTATAACAAAGTTCATCTTCCCTCCAGTGTTCAATAATGTTCCTTGTTCCCATCTGAGATCTCACCAGAAGCATCTAACCATTCATATTCCTCACAAAATTCTGTTCATGAAGATAAATGTATTCTCTAGAAATTGTTCACTACTGTTCTCTCCTTTCTTCTTTCTCAGCCCTCACCAGACTTGCCTTTAATGTCCACATTTCTCTTCAAGACAATCTAGGTTTTTTCCTATCAAGCATTTCAAAACTCTTCTACACTGTTTGCATTACCCAATTCCAAAGCTATTTCCATACTTTTAGGTATTTTTATAGCAGTCCATTTTCTAGTACCAGAATTTGCATTAAGCCAATATGTACATTTTTTTCAATTTCCTGTCTTCTTAAATAAAAACATAAGTTCCATAAGGGCAAGAAGTTGGTTAGTTTTGTTATCTGCTGTATCCCAGTACCAAGATTCCAGAACAGAGCTTAGCATTCTAGTACTCAATAAATGAACGCATGAACAAATAGACAAAAAAGCACAATGCACAAGAACATTTCCCCAAAGCCATTGGCTTAGAAAATGAAAGGGACTGGATTTCATGATTTCTTGCAGCCAGAGGAGCTAAAGCCTGGAATTTTAAAGGTCAACAGATTTGGCTGGTATAGATCCTGAAGGCCACAGCCCTGCTCTTGGAGAGAAGACAGGCAAACAACCCCATTAGCAGACAGAATGGAAACAGTGAAGAGTGCCTGGGGCATGAGTGAAGGACTTATTCATTCATCTCTGGAGAGCATGTGTGGGAGGCAGCATTCATAAAGACATCTCTCCAAGAACAAGGAAACTTGCCAGGGACATTTCCTTTCCCTTCCCTTCAGCATAAACACAGAGCCACTAGCAAGAGGCAGTTCAGCCCTGACACTAGCTGACTAATTTCCTTACACCAACCCCCACACACTTGCACCCTAGCAGGACTGCCATTCTCAGTCAATCTCACCTGAGTCACAGCTGTGGCAGGCCTCTCCCCCAAAGACCAGCACAAGCCCCTCCCACACCATATCTCCCAACCAGAAAGTTCTACAAAGCCTCAGTTCTGGTGGAGTTGGCATCAGGTCTCATTTCACAAGAAGACCAGAGCACACCTAGTTGAAATGTGCCACATTCAGGTCAGGATCAAAAACTGTCCACAGCAGGCAAGGAGAACCTCTGTAAACAACTGGCCTGAAGATTAGAGCAGTCAAAACACAATAACACAGTGCACACAGCACACTCTAGAGTTACTTCCAGATGTGCCAGGCCCTGGGCACTACATGACCTCTTCTTCAAAAGGCCATTCATTACTTTTAAGAGCAGGAGACATAACTGGCTTTTCTAACACCCAGAAGAAGGCAAAAACTTAGACAAAATACCAAGATGGAAGAAATTATCATAAATTAAAGAACAAAATAAAGTCATGGACAGAGATCTAAGCAAAAGAAATATAAGTTAAATGCTTGGTGGAGAATTAAAAGCAATATTCATAACAATACCCACTGTGGTTGAGAAAAGAAGACATCAGTGGAACCATTACTGTAGAGATAAAAGAGTCTAAAAAGAATCAACCAGAGATGAAGTATACAATAAACAAGACTGGAAACAGGCATGATGCAAAGAACAGCAGGATGGAAGAAGTAGAGAAACAAATTGGTGACCTAGAAGACAAAATAATGGAAAATAATGAAGCTGAACAAAAGAAAGACAAATCACACAATACAAGAATAGACTTCAGACTCAGTGACTCCATCAAATGTAATAATGCTCATATTATAGGAGCCCCAGAAAAAGAGAGAGAAAAGGGGATAGAAAATTAATTTCAAGAAATAATAGCAGAAAACTTCCCTAATCTGGGGAAGGAAACAGACATCCAGATCCAAGAGGCACAGATAACTCCCATCAAAATCAGTAAAAGCAGACCAATGCCAAGACATACTAAAATTAAATTTGCAAAAATATAACAAAAAAAAAAAAAATTCTAAAAGCAGCAAGACAAAAGAAGTTCCTAACTTAAAAGGGAAGACCCATAGGTTAGCTGCAGAGGTCTCAAAAGAAACTTAATATGCCAGAAAAAAAGTAGCATACTATATTCAATGTGATGAATGGGAAAAATCTGCAGCCATGAAAATGCTATCCAGCAAGGCTATCATTCAGAATAGAAGGAGAGAGAAAGAATTTCCCAAACAAAAACTGAAAGAATTCATAACCACTAAACCAGCCCTGCAAGAAAAGTTAAAAAGAACTCCTTGAGTGCAAAGGAGAGAACATAACTGACAAAGGATCAAAGAAAATCTCCAGAAACAACAAAAAAACAAGTAATAAAATGGCACTAAATTCATATCTATCAATAATTACTTCAAATGTAAATTGACGAAACACTCCAATTAAAAGACATAGGGTGTCTAAACGAATTAAAAAACAAGACCCATCTATATACTGCCTACAACAGACTCATTTTAGACCTAAAACACCTGAAGATTGGAAGTGAGGGGGTGGAGAAACATTTATCATGTGAACAGATCTCAAAAGAAAGAGTAGCAATACTTATATTGGACAAACTAGACTTTTTTTTTTTTTTTGTCTTCTGTTGTTTTTATCCTGCTTTGGTATCATGAGTATTGGCCTCATGGAATGATTTTGAAAGTGTTCCCTCTATCCCATCATATGTAAAATTTTGATAGAGATTGTCATTATTATTTTTTTTTAATTTTTTATTTATTTATGATAGTCACAGAGAGAGAGAGAGGCAGAGACACAGGCAGAGGGAGAAGCAGGCTCCATGCACCGGGAGCCCGACGTGGGATTCGATCCCGGGTCTCCAGGATCGCGCCCTGGGCCAAAGGCAGGTGCCAAACCGCTGCGCCACCCAGGGATCCCTATTATTATTTTTTAAATTTTGGTAGAGTTCACCAATGAAACCACATGGTCTTGGGCTTTTCTGTGCTGGGAGATTTTTGATTCCTAGTTCAACTTTAATTCTTATTATTGGTCTAAGAAGATTTCCTGTTTCTTCTCATGATTCATGATTCAATTGTGGTAACGTGCATTTTTAGGAATTGTCTGTTTCTTTTTTTCTAGGTTATCTGATTTGTTACTATATAATTGTTTATAGTAATTTGTTATCACACTATGTATTTCTGTGATTATCTGTTACATTGTTTTCTCTTCCATTTCTCATTTTGGTTTTTTGAGTCTTGTCTCTCTTTTTCTTTTCTGAATTAATGTTGTTAAGGCATTACCAATTTTGTTCTTTTGGGAAATCTGGTCATTAGTTTCCAGTGTTATGTTATTGTTTATTCTGGTCTCTATTTTATTTTTTTTTCTAGTTTTTCTTTGTTATCTCCTTCCTTTATTAAGTTGAAACTTAGTTTCTTCTTTTTTCTAGTTCCCTGTGGTGTAATGTTGTTAGAACTTATTTGTTAATACAAGCACTTATCGCATAAATTTCACTCTAACATCTGCTTTTGCTGCATCTCATAGGTTTTAGAATATTGTATTTTCTTTTTCTTTTGTTTTGAGATATATTTTGATTTGCTGTTTGTTATCTTATTTGGCCCATTGCTTGTATAGTAGTGTGTTGTTTAATGTTTACATATTGAATATGTACTATTTATATTGTAGATTTCCAGTTTTGTTTTATTGTTGACCTATAGTTTTGAATCATTGTGGTTAAAAACATATATTTGGCATGATTTCAGTCTTCTTAAAATTGTAATATTTGTTTTGTCTCTTTTTATGTGATTTAGCCAGGAGATTCTTCTGTATGTACTTTAAGAAAATGTGTATTCCATGTTTCTTGGATAGAATATTTTGTGTGTATCTTTTAAAACCATTCTGAAATATGCTTCAAGTAAAAAATGTTCTTGTTGGAAAAAAAATTTTTAAATAATAAAAAACAAAACAAACAATAAATCCCCCAAAAAAACACAAAGAATAAATTCAGGTATCCTTTTCAAGTGATCAAACATTTGGGAGGCTTGGGAACAGAGAAATATTGGGGCATTTTAAATGCAAACACTTTTTGTCTTTCAAAATTTATATCTATTACTTCCTCTGCAAAATGTGATGCCATTTCTGAAGATTACATGAGTATCTGAAAATGAAATGGAGTTTTCTATGTTGAAAGAATACAAGGTGTCGTTCTAAATAATGACAAAACATCTGGTCAACCCAGTAAGAAAACAATCAGCTCATTCAAAATACTTCTTTCTGATATTGTCCAGAGAGACAAGTCCATTTTCTATTTCAAAATCTGTTGTTATTTGCAAAATTGGCCCTGCTAAGAAGATCAATTCCAAATCATTCACTGAAATACTACTAATTTTTTTAGTATTTGTTATTCTAAGTATTCTGACTGAAAGTCTGAAAAATAATAAAAGTGAGAAAGCTACAGATAGGTTAAATACGCTGATTCTTTGCCAAAAGTCAAATGTAATCAAGTTAGTAAGAGTATATTTACTTGCCTCTCTTTACCAGATTAATAGCCATACTGGGTTCAAGCTGTTTACTCAGAAAATGATTAAGTTTTACTGTGATCAGTAAGTCATTTCTTTTAGTCATATTTATTGTATAAGCAAATTAGCATAGCTTAAAAATACCCCTTTATGAAACTCAATAGAATAAGAACAAAATGAAAAATACAGTGACATAGTATACCAATAAAATTTTAATAGCAACATAAAAATGATACTTAGGAAAATGTAATATAAATCTTTAAGCAGGATATAATTACACAGATTAAGGAAAAGACTGGAATATTATTTAAATAAATGGTCAAAAGGACACTTTAATATCAAGTGTACAAAATTAAAATGAAGTAAAAAAAGTTTTAAATTATCTTTAAAAGGTCTTCAGTAACCCAGAAAATATAGACCAAAAATGCTTCTCTTTTCTCATTTACCTAAATAAATCAAGAAAATGAAAGTATTAGGAGTTGAAGTGTCTTAAAAATGTTAATGTTCAGTGAATTTTTCACTCATTCATTAAAGAAAAGAAAAACCTTACCTTCTCATTTCTATATATAGCACATGTAAAATTGAATATAGTGGGCAAGAGAACCTCAACAGAGAATCCTAAAATCCTTGAAATTTAGTAGAAATGATTGCTGAACTCTGAAATTTACTACATTTCTGTAAAGATGAGCAAAACAAGGGCACTTGGGTAGCACAGTCAGTTAAGCCTCTGACTCCTGGTTTCCATTCAGGTTGTGATCACAGGGTCATGAGATTGAGCCTTGCATTGGGCTCCTCACTCAATAAGTAGTATGCTTGAGATTCTTTCTCCCTCTGCCTCTGCCTCTCCTGATCATGCCCTCTCTCTCTTTCTCAAAAATAAATAAATCTTTAAAAAAAAAAGATGGGCAATATTATCTAACCTAACTTTCATAATTATCTTTGAAGGTAGGACTATCCTGCTCTTATTTAACTTATATTTTTATTTGGGGAAACATTATACATACGTGGAAACTGAGTCAGGAGGAGTGAACTAGATTCAACTAGTTAATGGAAGAGCTGGGATTCAACCCAACTCCAAAATCTTGGCACACAGCCACTACACAGCACTGTGTATGAGCAGAAAAGCTAAACAACAGTCTTTGACTCAATGAATTCAAAAATACAGATAGGTTTCTGCATACTGAATATTGCCTTGAAAGCAGCATAACAGGCAGAGGGAAACTAGCTTAGGAGATAGCCAGTGCTACAGAGACATTTTAGCAGCAAGCATTGAAGAAGTGCTTTGGCGCCAACCTGTTCACCCAAACTGACAAATTAAAGAGAAGATTGTTTTGGGGCACCTGGGTGGCTCAATGAGTTGAGCTTCTGACTTCAGCTCAGGTCATGATCTCTAGATCCTGCTGTTACAGGATTTTTTCTCCTTCCATGGTGCCCATGGTTCTTGGTCACTCCACTTTGAAGAATGAAGAGGTAGACCAGACAGAGTGGTGGGTAGCAAAGCAAGGTTTAGTGATAGTACAAAGCTCCCAAGGAGGGAGGGGACCTGAGAAGTTTGCCACCAGAGTTTCTAAGTCTAGGAGTTTTTATGGGCTTGTTAGGGGGCTGTTTTTGATCTGATTAACCCTCCCTGAGCCTGTCATCCAATCAAGCTTTTTGTGTGTGTGTGTCACCTGTCACTTGGGAAAGGGTGGAAGGCTCATTTCAGGGAAGCATTAAGTCCTTCTAAAAGTAGTTTCCTCTTAGGGCTGGGAGCCCCTTGTCCCTGCCTGCCTTCCAAATATCCTTTGTCACTGAGCTAGAGCTCAATGTAGGCTCTGTGCTCAGCAGGAAGTCTGCTTGTTTCCTTGCTCCCTTCAATGCCTGCTTGTGCTCTCTTTTTCTAAAATAAATAAAATCTTTAAGGAAAAAGAGAAAGATTGTTTCTTGAAATCCCTTATACATTCCTGTTCCTTTAGTCCTTTAAGGCAAATAAAACCTGCAGATCACAAAAAAAGTCTTAAAAATAGACTATTATTGTAGGGGAAAAAAAATACAAAACCCTAGATGAACTGATTTCAGTGGATTATGTGACTCTTCAGCATATGTCCAACATCAGCTGGACTTTCAATATCAATATTCTCACCCTTGATCCTAATTTTCTTTCTTCTTTTTTTTTTTTTTTTTGATCCTAATTTTCTTGGTCTTTCATCCATGGTAACACTAATCTCATGTTATATCGATACTGTTAATATCAGCATTGTGTTCACATTAACACTGTTTACTAATATGATTTATATTGCAGTGAAATTTGAATAGTATTTTCTTAAGTAAACAGCCTTCAAATACAAAAAAAAATAAAAGTGTATTAGCAATGAAATGCCATATGCAAATTGTATTGTTCCTTTGCTGGATTTTTTAAAGCAATTTCATTCTGCTGTGTAATTAAAAGAAATGGGATAGAAGAAACTCACAAGAAATAGCAAACATAGATAGTGAGTAAGCTAGCAGCTTATGAAATATAAATGGAACTCATAGACTATGTCAAGAGAATGAGCAAAAGAGTAGGTGGTTAGCCACAGGCAGAATTTGTCAAACATGTTAAGTGTAGGTAAGTTAGTAACATAAAATGTGCTAAAGGGACGCCTGGGTGGCTCAGCGGTTTAGCGCCTGCCCTCAGCCCAGGGCATGATCCTGGAGTCCGGGGATCGAGTCCCACATCGGGCTCCCTTTATGGAGCCTGTTTTTCCCTCTGTCTATGTCTCTGCTTCTCTGTCTCTCCTCTCTCTGTGTCTCTCATGAATAAATAAATAAAAATCTTTAAAAATATAAATAAAATATGTTAAAGATTATATAAATAGAACATATAATGGAAACAAACAGCGGTATCACAAAAGCAAGGCATGAAAAGACCAAGTTATGATCAGGCCACCTCTAGTCTGACAACTGTTACCTCTAAACAAGTATGTATTGGTCATTCCTAGGAGGTCCCCATTCTAGCCCCATGTATGCTCTTGACTGGACCAGTAAATAAAACCCATGGATATTCAACAGTCTAAACTGCATCTAGCATTGAGACTTCTGCTTTTCCCTGATAGGCAAGTATATGTCACCAGACCAGGACATCTTCTATTCATGGGCCTCCTTGCTCACGCTTCCACTCTGGTTTCTGTAACTGTCCATCAGAAAGGAAGATTTATAGAACAGAGGAAGAAAGAAGACTGCGAACACTGCATACTCTAAGAGTTAGCCTTCTACCAACTTGTAGCCTATCAGTGTGTTAACCTATCCAATTTCTTTGTCCTTGCTTTTATTTTTTTTTTATTTTTATTTTCAACCTTCTATATAATGTCCATCCTTTTCATTTCCACAAAAGTACTTTTGAAAGTGAAAGTGAAAAAGTTGAAGAAATAAACTATGCCATTCAAGCAATTTATATATGTCTGTAAAGTTTCTGTTCTTTGATTTCCTATCATTTGCTGGGTAGTGTATTTTGAGGCTCATGCTTCATCAAGGAAACATTCTATATGATCCAAATTTTCTTTTTTCTTTTTTTTAAGATTTTATTTATGTATTTATTTGAGAGAGACAGAGAGAGAGCACAAGCCAGGGGGAGAAGCTGGGAGAGAGGGAGAAGTAGAAACCTGGCTGAGCAGGGAGCCCCATGTAGGTGGGGCTCGATCCCAGGACTCTCAGATTACTGCCTGAGCTGAAGGCAGATGCTTAACTGACTGAGCCACCCAGGCTCCTACAAATTTTCTTTAATAAAATGTAGATGACTTGCTGCATATCAATAAAAAAATGGTACTTTTTCAAAGATACAAAACTTCTAATATAATTGTCCAAATATAGTAATGGCTCAATGCTATTTCAACAAGTTCAAGAAATAAAACAAAGCCAATATCACAAATTCTCAAATGTAAAAGTTTTAGGGGAAAAAAGTGTATGAAAGGCACTAAGACACAATGAAGAAAGATAGTATTATAGGTCAAAAATATCATTATAGAATTATCTTTCTTTCTTGCAAGTTTCAAAACTTCTTAATCTGTATTTTTAAGTGTTTTAATACAAGTTTAAAAAATGTTCCCCAAAATAGCAAATTTGTCTAAATGTTATTTTATAAGTGAGCAGTAATTTAGAAGCAAGTTTCATTGAACTAATGCTGCTCTTCGATACTTGGACCCAGGAATCAGGTTCAAAACACACTTTATTTAATTTACTCATGTGACATCACCCAACCAGATGTCCATCAGTTGCTATCAATATAAATTCTAGAGGGAAATCTTATTCTGTCTCATGCCTGACCCTACTTCCATCTCTCTCATATTTAATCACCAGCTGTACTAACAGTAGTTGACTTTAGGTTATTAAGAAATTAGCTCAATTAAAATGTAAACTTTCTTGGTAATTTGCCTTTGCTAAGCCTGGACAAGTACCAAAATCTTATTGTGAACTTTACTTCTTATTTTGAAGTTTACATAAAGTTGGGAACTTTATCAGATACTTTCTCACCTTGACATTAGCTTAGACAACACCCATGTAAGAAGACAAATGATAAGGATTGAAAGAAAGGAAAGGTAAGGAGGATACATTATGGAAACATTTTAATATATGTGGTGAGCATAGGGAAGCCAGACCATAAACAAGTTAACTATCTAAGCACAGCCTGGTCTGTAATACATACCTCTGTGCAGATGTCTGGTCCCTGCCTGCAGGCAATTTCCTCTCCCTGGTGCAGAACATTAATTAATGCAGTGAAGTCCCTTCTAGCAATCCTCCTGTGTTACACTACCCACTCCAACCACTATTTCTGGTCCACAAATATCAAACCACATTCTAGATTCAAAGTTTCAATGGAAGTAGCAGGACAACCTCAGAGAAATAGAAAAGGCAAAATATTTTTTCCAAATTTAGAAAACAAAGCGCAATCTTTGTGGTTCTAGGTTAACAGAAGCAAGTACACTTCCAACTAAAAGATGTCTGCTAATGAATAGTGAACAGTAAACACCTTATAGAGCTACCTCAATGCAATAAGGAGTTACTACTAAAGAAGAACAAATGTAGACTGCTAATAACCATAAGCGAGGAAGCCAAGAAAATATGATGGGCATACAGAAGACTCCCAACCACCCATTGAACAAGGTTAAGATAACTAATGAAACTACTTGATCACAAAAAAACAATATGTGAGAGGCCATTACTTCAAAAAAATAAATAAATAAAAGTTAGCATAATGGTTTTTTTTAAAGATATTTATTTATTTATTTATTCATGAGACACACAGAGAGAGGTACAGAGATAGGCAGAGGAAGAAGCAGGCTCCCTGTGGGGAGTTCGATGAAGGACTGGATCCCAGGACCCCCGGATCATGACTGGAGCCTAAGGCACTGAGCCACCTGGGTGCCCTGCACAATGCTTCTAAGAAAGTCATTGTAACAGGCCAGTGGACTTTCTTCATTAATTCATTAAAATTCATTCATTCATTTACTAAATGCATTTATTCTTTATTAAATGTCTACTTAGCTCCAATTACATTCCAGGTTTACAACTAGACCCTGGAGATTCATTGGGAACATAGTCCCATCTTCAGAAATCTATGTACTTCAAATCTGTGCTTCACCTGCCTACAGATCTTCCCTTCATGTTTTTGTTTGTTTGTTTTCAGTGTCCAATTGGCATTTTACTCTATACTATAGCACATGTTGTACAATAAAATCTTAAGGAACAGTAACAAAAGTGCTATAAGAAATATGAAATGTCTTGAGTAATGGATCATTTTACACTGTTGAACAAAGAAGAAAATCATGTTTGTTCAGTTTAGAGTGATATTACTCAAACTTGAATGTGCTTACCTATCGCCTGGAGACCTCACTGAAATTCTCATTCTAACTCAGTAGGACCTGAGTGGGCCCAGGATTGCATTTCTAAGCCCCACAGTGATATTGAGGCTGCTGGTCCAAGGCCCACACTTCTGGTCGGAAGGTTGTAGTCTACAGCATTTTATATCTTTTGCTAAAATGGTCAGTAGATATCAAACATGTCTATAATCTTATATTATTGCATGCTAACCTCTTCTTTAAATATATTTATGCAACAAACTGTTGCAATCACATTTCATGAGTTGTGTACTCCACACTCTGCTAGACTATGGAGATCATAGAAATAAGAATTTCATCTCGATCTTTGTTCTGAGAGAATCAGAGCCCAGTAAGGGCTAAGTATAAACAAGGAACTGTATTGAAGTATCATCGTAACAGAGTCCAAAAGTATTATTTTACTATTCACATCCTGGATTCTTCTCATCCCTTTTTAAGAAAATTTCTACACTTCCTCAGTTTACATACTCAATAGCTAGACTTTGTTACCCTGATCAAAACAGTAGGCATAGAAAAAAATCAGGAGAAGCTAGATTCATAGAAGTCATAAAGAATTAATCTGCAGTAAACTTAAAAGAAGATAAGAGTTCTGGCATGCAATGAGGATTAGAGATTTTTAACAAGGGGGCAGTCAGTGAAAAGGGATTCTAAGTAGTACAGTTACCTTATGAGAAAAACCTCAGAAAAGAAATAGGTGGGTTAAAAAGAATGTAGATAGATCAAGAGCAAATTTGAGACAATGTGAAAAAACCAATAGTGCAATTTTCACATACATATCTCCTTAGGCAATTTGTACGTGGACTTAGGTTACTTTTCAAGAGTTTTTCCAGTGTATGTGTTTATATTTTTGAGTTGACACCAGACTTTGCCCCAATCACACCATTAAACAACTAAAACTGGTATTGTTCCTCAGTTCAGGCTTTCAAGATGGTTATTCTTTTTCTCTTATTATGCAGTCATTCTTTACTAGCCCTCTAAAATTGTTAGATGCAATCAGATCTCCTCAGCCTGCTTTAAAATGTATTTTCCAGATATAAATGTATTCATTTTGAATCTTCACTCACAAAAAAATAGTTATTCTGATTTTTGAATAAATTTTACAGTCATTTTCAGTATCATTCACCAATTTAAACTCTTTAATTACACTCAATATTTAGAACCAAATATAGCATTGCTTGTGAGGACTCGTAAAACAGATGCATGATTTTCCTTGATTTAGAACAAAGTTCACTATGAAACAACTTGATTTTTAAATGAGATTTTACTCCTCCAAATCTCTAAGCTGTGGCCCTGAAGATACAGTGCAATAAGAAGAAATAGGACAATTTTGTTCCACCACTACCACTACAATTTTGTTCTTCAAGTATGACAGCAATGGGGTTGGAGAGGGTGATTCTTTGTACTTACATCGACTACTAACTTCATGTTCTTTGCTAATATGCAAGACTGTACAACCTTGGTTATGGCCCTCCTATACAGTAGTAGTTGTGCAAAAACTGTTTCCAGCAGTTTCTCCTTCACTACCAGGTATGTCTTAGGCCGCATAAACACATCCTTTTACTGTTAGATATACCAGGAGTGATAGGAACCAGAGAATACAGTATGGCAGAGAGGAAAAAAGATGTAATTGAAGTTTAAAGTGTGCTGTCAATTTTGAACCATGTGACACCAAAATTCAGTTTTCTCAATTAGTCTGTCCCTAAATCAACTCCAGATCAGTGCTTCTCAAACTTTAAGCTGCATAGATATCACCTGAAAATCATTTTAATGCATATTCTATTTCAATGGCAAGGGGCCAACATTCTAGATTTCTAACAAGGTCCCAGATGATGCCAATGCTGCTGGTCTGAAGAATACCCTCTGAGTAACAAGGTGCCAGAGACTCCTTGTACTACTTAAGTTCTTTTAGAAAGCTGTGAAAATTCTCATGAAATGGAAATTAGAGGGCGAATTTCAGATGTTACTATCAGTTACCCTTATAGAGGAGTCCAGAGGAAGTCTGATACTGAGCTCTTCACAGCCAAAGAAAGGATCTAGAACTATGACAGGTTATGATCAACTCTTTTTAGATCTGATAGAGCTCACCACCAGAGATTGTGGTGATGAGATACTGAGAGAATGGGCTGGGTTTTTGTCACAGAAGAGCCACCACAGAGAATTAATTCTGGGAGTTACTGCCACCAGAGAAACTGCTACTGCTGCCAGGAGCAGCCCTATTAAAGGAAGTTTCTGAGAACCATATATTGGGAGCCAACAAAGAGATCAACCAGTAGGAAAAGCACTTAAGTGTATTATTTGGGGAGTCCTGATTTTTCAGAATGATCAGCTTCACTGTATCACACACTATATTTGAGAAGAAAGAGGTCTCCATGCATATCAAAGCAGAGTAAGGAATGCTGGCCTTTCATTAGAGGACTAAGTGACAAGACATCAGAGTTTCTTCTGGCAAACACTTAACTAGAAGCTCAGAAATTTTATACAACAATGAGAGTGCTTAAACTAATAATAGAGGATTGCAAACAATCCCCAGCCTTTAGCTTTTCAGTTGTAAAACACAGCCAGGAGCTCGTGGGTGACTCAGTCAGTTAAGCATCTGCCTTAGATTTGGGTCATAATCCTAGGGTCCTGGGATGGAGCGCCTGCCCTTCCCCCCTCATGCTCAAGTTCTCTCTCACACTCTTCTCTGTCTCTCTCTCAAAAAAATAAATAAAATCTTTCTTAAAAAAGAACATAGTCCATTAGACAATGGGGAAGTCTAATGCATAGTACCTCTATCCACATAGCCACCTGACTCTACCTCAGTTGTAATACTGTTCAGTTACTGACCCACTATTTTAGATGAAATTTGATATTCAGATTGTGGTCTTGTTTTGGGGACCTACTTGTTTACCCATCCCTGTTGCCCATCTTCCTCTTAATCTCAGACTACTGTCTATGAGTCATCAGCAGATTGCATTGCTGGCACACTGTGAGCCTATTGCTAAATTAGCAATATAAATCTTATTTAAAGTATTCCTGAACTCTGAGCCCATGGGAAACCTGCTTGTCAACTCTGCCCTAAAGAATTATTGTCTGTGTATTATTACCTTCTCTAGTTTGCCAGTTAGTCATCTATTTTAGCAATCCTATGCTAATGCCAGTATGTTGGGACTTATTCACAAGCTTTTTGAAAGATGCTTTATCAAAAGCATCGCTAAAATCAAGATAAATTATGCCTTTTCATAAATTAACTTAGTTACTTCATCAAAAAATTTAGATTAGCCTGACATGATTTATTTTTAGAGAATCCAGGCTAACACCTGCTCAACAACCCAGATAATTGATTTCATTATTTTAGAAGAGATTTAACAGAGTAGCTCAGTTCTGAAGAAAAGTTCAAATAATTGACCAGTCACCTTCTCTACTGAGTCCAGAAAATACTAGTTATTAACTAGATGCAAGAATAGTTGTGAATTATTTTCTAATCCTCATCTTTAGTAAACTTCAAATGATAGTACACATTTCAATTCCTTTGAATAACTTGAAAGTTTTTCGATTGTTCTATTAAGAGATAAGTGAATCTAAGAGAAGAATCACTGTTTTTATATGTCTGTGTGTCACTCATAGTTAGTAGAGCCACTTGGTTATTTTGTGAAATCTTTTCTATACCTGGGTCTTGAGGGAGCGAATACAGAGGGCAGAGTTGGAATTATTTATGAATAAATTATTTATGAGTCAATTTGCATATGTTTCTGAGAGGCTGAAATGATGGCTGCCCTGTGAATTAAAATCAGAACTCTTAGTTGCATGTGACAGAAATGTATGCTATTTTAGTGAGAAGGAGATGTTCTTGCCTAGGATGCTGAAGCATAAGAAGAGCCTAAGTGGACTCAACCTCACAAATGACTAGAACTGCCAGAACAAGAAATACAAACACAACTAAGGACCTTCTCTTGTCTTATAGCTCATTTTCATTTCTTTCTAAAAGTCAGCTGCATTCTTTCAGGATGACTTCGTCCACACAGATATAGGCATGGCCCCTTGCACATCTCAGACTCACATGAGCAGCTTCACTACGATGAAGCCAGCAATTTGCTTCTGTGCCCAGCTTTTACAAAAATGGATGTCATTATTGGGTCTGGTATGAATTAGGATTCAATCAGGTCTAGTCTGAATTCTCTCTGAGCCAGTAAGTGGTAGTTGGAGGGAAAGATTCCTAGAATACTTGGTAAACAAGAGTTTTCAGCAAGTTCTCCCCATATTAGAACCTTCACCATAGAGTAATTTCTAGTTAAACATTTCACCTGCCTTCCACCTTCCACACACACAAGTTGTCAGTAAAATAAACTATGAATGATTTCCATGGTCCGTATCAAGAATAAACACATTTCCACTTATTTGTGATAAAATGCAGGTTTAGAAACACACATTTAAAATGGTTTCATTTCCAAGATTAGTAGCATTTAGAGAAAATTAGGAAATTAACTATTATTTCAAGTTGGCAGGAAGAGCACAAATCTCATTGAAATGAGAGAATAAAAATAAATTTGGAATAAGAACAAGAGTGAAGAAAGCTAAAGTCAACATCATCAGAATTAAGGCCATTTCACAAATTTCAGAGAGCTGGAAAGATGATGGGACAGTTTTGCCAAATGGAAAAAGCCCCAAGGAAGCTAGAATCAGACCAGCACATCTCTCCAATGGTTGCAGGTGAGAGAAGTCCATCTACTATAGTGACAGAGACACTCCAGGCTAGAACTCATGGAAAAGGAATAAGGCTGGGAATTAAAATAAAGCTGGAAACAGGGGATTTAATCGAAGATCTGTAATCTGAACACCTCTTTCTTACCCCTAATGCAGAATGCAAACAATAGGATTTATCCACAAAAAAAACATCAGAGAGCTCATCCCTAATTAATTGACACTTAAACTGGGAAGCCTGACAATTTCTTGTAAGGAGGGTGGTACAGCAGGGTAAAATCCTCCTGATGTTTGCATTTGAGAAATCAGTAACTTCATAATCCTGACAACACTGGTGACCTAGCTAATCAAGAAAAATATCCAGAGAGAGACTACAAGAGGCCTTAGAGCAAATATATGTGATTTGCTCAAGTGTAAACAGGTATGTGAATGACCAAGGATGGCCAGACATAGGAGGAAAGCCATAAAAAAGAAATAACAAGATAAAAAATATCTTTAAAAAATTCTGGGAAAAAAATCTTAAGTAGAACTAATTCAAGAAAGAGAACTCTTTAAATAAAATTCTACTCTATGTACTCAATAAGTATAAGAATATATTTAATTCATAAAATAAAAATAAAGAAGGAATTAGAAGGCATGGGCAGAGAACACGTAACATTAAAAGGTTAGAAATATGCTTTGAAATGAAATGGTCAATAAACTTTACAATAAATAGTCAATAAACTTTTAAAAATCTTGTGGAATATAGAAAACCAAAACCAAATAATGAAAAATATGAACTATATCATTTTGCCTAGTCAAAATTCATATAAGCTACTTATTAATTTTGAACATTCATAGTCAACTCACAAATATAACATGAAGACTTAACTTATAGGTTCATATAATGTAGATGCTGACAGCCTTGACAATGTGAAAAGGAAAAGTAAAATTACACCTGTGGAAAAAGCAGGTAGGAAATATGGAGGGAAGAATAGTGCTAAAATTATATAAAATGATATCATTTGCTGATTAAAATGATAGAAGCAAGAAATACAGCTCTTTCAGTTACAAAAGTAAACCAGAAAAGAATTAAAGTAAAAAATGTAAGGATTTTGAATATAGAGAAGAAGGATATGGTACCATGAAGATATGAAATAAATTTCACTCTTTCAAAATGGAAAGTCATAAGAGAGTGTTTAAAGTGGTTAAGTTCAGAAATGGCAGTATAAACATATTATCTAGAGTTATGAAGGTGGCCTTCAAAAAGCTAAAAACATAAGTGGTAGAAAAGATTTGCCTCTGGGGAATGGGAATGAGGTTAGGAAGCATAAGTTAGGAGACTGGTCCTTTTTATCAAAAACCACTCATACTATACTAATGGGTATTTTGCCTTGTGCCCATATTGTTTTGATTTAAAATAATTACAGGTAAATATTGTCCATACAGATTACTGATAAAATCAATTAACTTTATGGAAGTTCGGCTTTAAATGCACCTAAGTGTTCAGTTCCATATCAAATTCACTAAGGGTGTGGAATCAAAATAATTTAAGCAATTTTTAAGAAAACCAGAGAAACGTCAAAAATCTATGAGTGAGGGGACATATCATAATTTCCAAAAACAGAATAAGATTTGTGAATTCTAGATCCCTAGAAACACTCAGGAATACATTATTATATATAATCCTAGGGCATTTTAGAGGAAGTAGGTCTGTCACTCAGAATCAGATAAATACAGGACAGACAATACTTGAGAAAACAAGACCCAGGAAAAGACAGAATTAGGCAGATTTGAGACCTAAACATAAGAGTACAACTAGCAGAATATTACTAGGGAGATATGTATGTGAGTCAGGAAATCCTAAACATAGGCCCTCTTAAATGGGTTAGTGCAAGAGCTGTCCTCCCGTTTTACTGGCAACAAATGCCTCCTTTGGGGTGACCCTACTTCCACTCCCCATCTCCAGTCACATATTTAAGAATTAAATAGGGATCAGCCTGCGAGGGGGAAACTTCCTTTATCATAGTGTTGGTCTCTATGTGGAGGGACCTCCATTAGAATTACACTCAAGGCTCTCCTTGCCACTGAATTCACTCCTGACTAGAAGGAGAGTACCAGTTACCAGATTGGTCAAATCCAGAAGAAGAATAGGACATGAGTGGCCCCTGAACCTTCCTATCGCATTGCCCATTGGGATTTACATGCTTGTAGAAAATACGTAAACAGCTCTGCTCTCTTCAGTGAGGGGATGTGGGTCCACCCTCACCAGAAAGCCCTGTGGTTTTTCACAGAGCCTGTCTGATGGGAAAGTTCTGCATAATTCTGGAGGAAACTATAGGAAGAGCCATTGTTATGAAATACTCAAGCCACATTGTTCAAGAGTTCCATTGGTAATAAATCTCCCATTTAAGGAAGGATGGGATTAACACTTCAATTATGCAAAAACCAAATGAAGGAGAACTGACTTGGCAGCAGAGTATATAAAAAGGCTTTGGGATATTAGTTGACCAAATATAAGCTAGCAGTGACAGATAAAATAACATTAATTATAGGGATCACAATCCCTCTTTTAGGAATCTAACCCATAAAAATAGTGATAGAAACATGTTAGTGAAGTTCAGGTGTTGGCCGTAGAAAAAAGTGCTTCCTTGACCTTCAAGGAAAAAATACTGATCTAAAATTACCTCAAAAAGAAAAACTTTCACTTATTCAGTGATTTCTAACTAAATTTCACAGAACCCTGGGGTTCCCTGGTGTTGCCTCAGGATGTTCAGAGCCAGCCAGAAGTAGAATACAAGAGGCCCTGGTCCCAAGAAATCCACACAGCCTCTCAGTCCTCCACCAGATGAGCCCCCCTTTGGGCTGTTTACTATCAGGTTGCATTTGATAAAGGCTTATCTTGCCGTTTTTAATATAGGTTTGCATGATCTGGCTCCTGACTCTGCCTGAATTCACCTTCTGTTTTGCTCTGCCCACTACTGCTCCCTTTGAATTTGAATTTCTTCCTTTCTGCCTGTCTGCCTGCCTTTCTTCCTTCCTTTCTCTCAGCAAATGTTAAAATAGTTCTCTTAGACAAAATTAATTTTAAAAATAATTATTAAATGCACATTAAAATAGCTAAGTTGAACAATTGACATATAAAGTTAGTATTTGCTTCCTCTCTAACTCATTTTGATCATTCTCTTCTCAAAATCATTAAAGGCCACCATATGGCTTCTTTATTACCATGCTACCATTTCTCCAAAGTCCCTATAGGACTCACATTTTCTAATTCCACACTTAGCCTAACCACAGAAAATTAGTAGTAGTCTTATACCCTCAGAGCTAATTATTCTCATCAGTACACTTAAGCTAAATTATTGATGATCTTTAAATGCATCCCAATAATATCATCATATTAAAAGCTAACTTCCCTGTCTTGATCCTGCAGATCAAGAGTTTTAAGGAATCTTTGATAAGGAGAGATTTCTAGACAAAGAAGTTTGGAAAATTTTCAAATTATATCAATATGGGTAGTTGCCTAGTATTTTAATGCAGCTCCCCATCTACTCAGGAATAAAAACACTGAAAAGATGATATGACAGTGAGCTAAGTTCTGAAGAGCATCACAATATGCTTATTTCACCAATTTTACATCCCATTTTTACCAAGTAGGAAGCCTTTTACTAATGGAATATGTAATAACTTCCAGCATCTAAGTAGGTCTAGCTTAATCCTTTTTCATACCCCATAGAGTGGCAAGTCTGAGGTAAATAGCAAGCTTGACTTAATAAAACTGCTTTTGAAGACAAAGGAATGTAAAGTTTCAAAGCAATAAAGCTTTCCAATTGATACTTATTCTACTCCAGACACCTCAAGGAACTTCTGAATTGAAGTCTTTAGGAAAAAAAATCAGAACTCTGACCTTGTGAATGTACTATTTGCCTTTGATAAAGAAAGAAAAGAATATTTTATTACCATTCTCTCATCCCTCACTTATATTCTTTCTGGTGAGGAGGTGAGCCGGGAGCAAACAGGCGGTAGACTGAAAAAGCCATCCACAGAACAAAGCGAAAATGCAGCTTCAGATCAGTTCACAGACATGGAGAAAGCTGTCAGTATGACGGTTCCTGGCACTCTGTGACCAGAAGAGAGGAAAGAGCACTGAGAGAATGGGGTTAGGGAGGCTGAAGCAGAGCACACACCGCTCTGGTCCCTTCTCTGGGTGCCAGTGGCGTGACCTTACAAGTGCTGGAGAATCCTCTATGTGCAGGCTGCCTGCAAATGCGAGTACGCTGGAGTGACACTTGTACTCTTCATACATACTTCAGCATGAAAAAAAAAAGGAAATACTTCAACTGTGATAAATGCATGTCTGAATTTAGCTTGCCTTACACACAAATCAATTAAGGCAGTTTTAGTGACTCCAGGGACTTTTCAGGTTTCTGCTGTATAATCAGAAAATATTAATAGCATTTTGAAAAAAAAGTTATGGAATAAATGCACTCATGGGGGCTTATATGTTGAATTGATGTGAGTTAATGAAATGATAGACTTAAGTGGATATTTTAAAAAGAGATGATAATCTTGAATTACAATGAAGTTTTGATTTCTAAGTAATAACACTGTAACGATTTTCTTTTTAAAATTGTTTGCAAAATGTTTTGCATACCTGTGAATGAAGAAATAGTAAAAGTAGTGACATGTAAATACAGTACCATGGCAGTATAAGGTAACTCTTCTAAATACATGGTTAAATTAAAATGTGTATTTATATTTTATTTGAATGTCTAAAATTAGAGCATATCAACAGTTCCTCATTTTAAAAACAAAAACACCTATGTATTTAAAAAAACATAATCTAGAAGGTGGGCCTGGGTGGCTCAGTTGGTTGAACATCTGACTCTTGTTTTGGTTCAGGTCATGATCTCAGGGTTGTGGGATCAAACCCCATGTTGGGCTCCACGCTCAACAGAGATTCTGCTTGGGATTCTCTCTCTCCCTCTCCCTCTGCCCCTCCTCCCTGTGCACATGCACTCTCTCCCTCTCTCTCTAAAAATAATAAACTTTTAAAAATATATAATCTAGAAAACATTGTGCATTCAAAGAATATGGTTATTACTATGCAGTTTTTGTCTGTAAGGAAATATATGTGCCCTTCAAGGTCAATGCTCTTCTAAAAGAAAGTGCAGAGAAAGTGAGGGTTCAGGAGAGAAGGACATAAGTGCTTTCAAGTAGGGGTGGCTTCCAAAGGATCCTTTAAACATATCATAGCAAAGATCCTCAGCCCAAATACTTTTTGTAAGGATAAATTATGTTATTTATAATAAATAACATAATATAATAAATAACATGTAATCTAATTATTACAGACTTTCCAAAATAGGTGAAAAAAGTGCAAGATAGGAAATATTTTATTCCAAGAAATTAGCCAATTACCACAGTTTTAGTCCTGCAACAATTCGCACATTGAATTACTTACATTCTTTTGAATAATAATTTGTAGATTTGATGGAAAGTATTTAGTGCATATTATATCCAGGCACAGTCCTAGACTGAAACATAAACATCTCTGCCCTCACCAGAGCTTGCTTTCTCGCAGGGGAACAAGCAATATAAATAAGTTCAATAAAGGGGACTTGGGTAGTGCCTTTGGCTCTTGGTTTTAGCTCAAGTCATAATCTCAGGGTCATGTGATTGAGCCTCTTGTAAGGCTCCATGTTCAGCACAGAGTCTGCTTGGGATTCTCTCACTTTCTTGCCTTTTCCCTTTGCTCTTCCTCCCTGTGCTATCTCTCTCCCTAAAATGGGTAAATAAATATTTTTAAAAATAAAATTATAATAAATGAGTATATTACATAGCATATAGAAGATGATAGGTACTATGGAAATACATAGAGGCAAGTAAGGTCAGTTATCAGAATGGGAAGGCATTTTGCAATTTTAAAGAGGACTGCAACTGTAGGCATAATTTCGAAGTGATAGTTGAACAACAACAGGAAGCAAGTGAAAAGGGTGGGGGGAGCCACATTTGGAAAAGTCAGTCTGAGATGGGAAGAAAAAAATCCTCACTGTTATCATAGGTGTGAAGGCAGAGTGTGTGGTTGCAGATGCTGTTACGTGACAGATGTAATGGTGGCAATCTGTGAAATGTCTTTTAATGTCTGGCTGCTTTAATCTCAGTGAAATAGGGACTTAAGTAAATATGGGGAAGAAAAGTCAGGAGTTTGAGGAGCTAGGAGAAGGGATACAATACCTGTTTCAGAGAAGGGACAAATGCATGGCCTAGGGCAGTGGATTATGATTGTCAGGCAGCATAAAGGTCCACTTGATGTCACCACGGCATACCCAACATGTCTGTGTGGTTTTCATCAGCCACCATCCATAACATGAGGGCTGGTACAAAGCATGTAGGGCTATGATTTTGCCAATGGAACATGATGAAACAGTGGATTTATGGAATGAATGCAAAGAAGTAATTTAGCTAGATTATCATGGAGTTTATGTTCACTGAAAAGAGAGGGCATGAAACAGTTAAAGAGCAACAAAAAGCTGTGAAATCAATGGATTGAGGTCTTAGTGGAGCCAAACAATTGCCAGCACCAGAATAATTGTGGGAGTTACTTTGAAACTTAGGAAGTGAGGTGAGAGTGGGCTGGATAAAATTTAGACACTGGAGGGATTGCAGTCATTGGTAACGACAAGGTCCATGATGCTTGACCAGGAGAGTATATGACTTGAAAAGATAAGACGAGAACAAAAATAATTGAAGAGGCATTGACACAATTGAGAGGCCAAGTTTTTGGAACGATCATCCACATGTATTTCAGAGACACTCAGCGTTAACACAGAAATCGTATCAGAGAGAAGGACAGTGAGCCAGGAATTAAAAAGTATAAGGGTATACAGGAGAATGACTCTGGGACCAGCAGTTGATAGTGGATGATAAATGTTGATGACAAGAAATCCAATGCTGGGAGTTTTAGGGAGGAGGGAGAAAGTAGTCTGGAAGTGAGAATGGAAAACAGTAAGGCATCAATCCTACTTTTTGAACCAGGCCAGAAGGAGGATGGCTGGAGTGGAAAAAGTTACTCCTTGAGAAGGCTTCAGGGGAAGGACTCCTCAGAAAAGATCGCTGGATTGTGGGCAGTGTCTGACTTGCATTTAAAATGTATACATTTCATACTGCAAGCTTTATCCTGCCTAAGGGGCCAGATATGGCAAATATGAGTTGAGATCCCCGGAAAAAACAAGTTTTGATTCAACTACCTTTTCTTCTCACTCTCCATGTGCCACGTGTTAGAAATTCTCCCATAGGGGCCTTAGGAAACCACCTGGCATTAAAAGCTGATGGCCAAAGAAAACTCATAGTCCTTGGGAGGATATTCCCAGCCTCACAACCTAAAAGAGCACTCTCTCCTGTTAAGTACAAACCTTATCACACTGCGTATATGTGTAGATGGAAAAATCTCAGAGAATAATACTAGCCAAATTCATCATCATTAAAAAAGTCAGTCACCAAATTTCAAAAGTGTCTTAGTAAGCATATCAGAAATGGGCAGAAATAAAGTTCCTCCAGACATATATATGGGCCTTGCACAAGATAAATCACCTTTTCAGGAGTAGAGGTTTTAATTTTAGTTCTTCATAGAGCAGAGAACAATCAGGACCTCTCTGCCTTTTTTTTTTTTAGCACTGGAACATATTTATCTATTCCAAATCACATGATTTTATGTAATATTTATGCTACTTTCAGCTCTCTTTGCATGTGAGGAAAGGCCTAAATCTCTCTCTTCAATTTCACCTCACTGATCAAATAGTTAAATGAATAGAAAAGTAATGAGTGATAGTTAAGAAATAAGTACAATATTCATGCTCAAGAAGGCTGACTAAAATACTGATAGTTTCTTTAAAAACTTAATATTATTTTTTCATAGTTTATTTTCTCTCATATAAGTTTATCTCTATAGTGAAAAAATACATTTGCAACACCTCATGGTAAAATGATAAAATATTGCTGATTATTTTCATAGTCTCAAAAGGTTATCTTCCAGTTGCTCTATAATAAATAATCCAACTCAACTTTCCTTTTAATGTCCCTACCAATTGCTTAATAATCAATAAGGTAACCGTAATTCATAGAGTAACTAGACAGGTCTTCTATATTTCTCAAATCCTGAGCAACTTTTTTTAATCAAGTTAGTATTATATATGAATTGATAAGGAGATGATAGTATTTGTTTTAGAAATTCTACAGATTTCCCCTGTTGGCATTTGATTTTTTAAAACATCTTCCCCTATATCCTTCTTTTGCCATAATTTTAAGCAGCTTTATTATCAGCTTAAATATAAACAAATAAATAACAATTTTGAACTCCCTTCTTCAAAGTAATCATGATTATTTTTATCTTGCTATAACTGAGTTAATCGCAAAATTATTACTATATCACTTAAAAGAGTTCCACTTCTCTAAAACCCTGAACTTACATTTTGCAGAGAAAACTATCCCTGCAACTCTCTCACAAATCAGCTTTGTTGTTGTTGTGACTTAGAATTCTTAAGTTGCAAAGTAGAGACACTACTTAGCTCCTCTCTCTTATATTTCTTCATTTACATTTGATTCTTAACATTGGTTTTCATCACATTTTTAAAAATACACTAATTTTTAGTCAATGAGTCACTACTATCAAATGAAAAATAAAGTCTCACTGACAATGAGCAAGATGTTTCCCATATACTATTTTTCTTAACATCATGACTTATTTCTAGAGTTAATTATATAGAAATAGAATCTCTTGATGGAAAGTTAGTGAGAGGAATTGCTTAATTTCTATTGAGCTAACCTAATTGTCAGTTGAAAATTTGTAAAATTTTTGTGCCCTAACCATTAAAGCATTAATCATTCAAATAGTTATTTTTGACAGAAGAAATATTTACGTGTTCATGAAACTATATCAATGTATCAACTTATATAACAGTTGAATAGATGCAGAACTGAGATATTTGTTCCACTAAACTAGGAGAAAAAGTAATATGCTTAAGATCTTTCCAGACGAAAACTGCTCATAATAAATAAGTTGAGCCCCAGTTTACACATCTGTAAGCAAAATAAAAAGTATCTCTTTCTCAAAGAATGATTGTGAGGATCAAATGAGATAATGCTCATAAAATGCTCAGCAAATCATGTAGTACATATATTAATAAAATTAAATATTAGCTACACTAACTACAATTAAATGCTAGCTATTATTGCCATCTCTATTGTTATTAATGTGCCTTCCAGGTCCTAGCTTACAAGATTGTTAAGATTTATATCTATGTTTGTCTTCCTCAGTATTCCCTGGTATACCTTCTCTACTTTAGCCCAATTTAATTTCTACTTCCTTGTCTTTGTTCATGCTGTTTATTGATCCAAAATGTTCTTCCTCAACCTGCTCATTCCCATTATTCCCATTCTTTTAGACCTCAACTTTTCTACCTCTATTAGTTATTTATTGCTGTGTAAGCAACGATTACCCCAAAACCTGGTGGCTTGAAAGAACGTTTATTATCTTGTAGTTTTGGAAATTCCAGAATTCAGACATGGCTTATCTAGGGTGCCTGCTCAGACTATCTCACAGGCTGCAGTTAAGGTGTTGTTTGTTTTTAAAGATTTTGTTTATTTATTTGAGAGAGAGTGAGTGAGAGAGCACAAGCAGGGGTAGGGGCAGAGAGAGAGAACAGGGAGCCTGATGCTATGTGGGGCTTGATGCTTGATCCCTGGACCCTGGGATCATGACCTGAGCTGAAGGCAGAGGCTTAATTGACTGAGCCACCCAGGTGCCCTGGTTTGTTTGGTTTTTAATCAAAGTGTAAAAGCTGAGGAAAAAATAGAGAATACCAGTAAGATCAAAGTTACAGTTTTTTGCAATCTAATTACCCCAGTAAAATTTCATCACTTAGCTTTATGTTCTTTGCAAGTCAGTAGCCCTAGCTCACACTCAGGATATGGTTGTAAATTCCAGGAGGTGGGGATTATGGAGACCATCTGTGAAAGCTGTCTACTATATCATCTCACATTCAACCTCCAACTACTCAACTACTATAAAACTTTATGAAAACAATTAGGAATTAATGGTTAATTTCCAATTTCCAAATTCTAATTTTAGCTAGTCTTGTCATCTTAGAATTCTGAAAGCACTAATGGCTAGACCATAATTTTTAATTTTTCATAAAAATTGAATGTTGTATTTTTAAAAGTCTCATGCTCTCCCGACTAAACTAGCTGAGAATTGCATACTGGGTTTGTTTGGTTGTTTTTGTTGTTGTTGTTGTTCATCAATATGGTACCTTTCATATGCATTTATATCTCTGGGAGAGCATAGGATAAATGATACATTAAATAAATATTAAATGAAAGAACAAACATTGCTCACTGATAAACAATCTGGATGATGAAATTCTAATATCTTTTTATGAGAGATACCTCTGTAAAGAGAAAAACATATTTCTTTTTAATATAAAAATGCTACATTAAACTTACTATTGCAAAAACAGACTGACCTATATTCCCTGTCTTTGCAACACGATATATTTTCTATAAAAACAAAATTATGTGACTTCAGCTATAAGTTACTATATTGTAATTGTTGGAAAGAACAGGGGAACAAGGAAGATAAACTACTTTTAAAGATTTTAGAATTTTTTTGTGATAATAAGGATTTAGGTCCTTCTACAATTTTCCTTCTGTATTTATAGAAAAGGAAATTTAAATCAATCACCTTTGCACAGCATAAAAACCACGTATAATATATGTCACCTGTACATATTATTTCTTCCAGATGATAGAAAGATTAGTATGAATTACCATTGAGATTTTTCCCTCTAAAACATTAATCTCCTATAAACATAGCTTTAAATAAACCTATAAATTAAAAGAAATTGGTCTCAAATTCAGGCTAAAATCTTTTTTATTTTAAATAGCCTAACAACCTACTTTTCTTCTAATAAGCAGATCTGGCAAGTAATACAAAAATCAGATGGATTGCTTCTTATGAATCTAGGCTGGACCATGTAATTGGAATTTGACTGATTAGAGAGGTAAAATCAATAAAATCCTTTGAGCCATACGTATAGACATATTAAGTTTTCAAAACTTTAGCCTATTCATTTCTGATGACATTTATACTGGGATTAAGTAATCCACTTTAAATTCTTTTTATGTTGCTAAAAATTGGAATAGTGCTGTCAAACTCTTAATTAGTTCAGATGAATTCATGTAATTCCAAGGATGTTAGAGAATTATTATAATCTAAAAATATTTAGCAATAAAAGAGACTTTTATTAAAAGGAGCAAACTAAAAGTATTGTTATTGGTCCTTTTTCTCAAACCCAATGAAAGTAAGAAAAGAAAAAACACATATAAGGGGTGAGGACCACCCTCAATAAAACATAAAATATACATCTCTCAAGCAGACATGTTTCTCCTCAAATCTCAAGTAGAGTTAAAATTTCATTAAAGTAATTGTCAAGAAGCAATACAACTCTTAGAAGAAAATAGAGGTGAATACATTTGCGTTCTTGGAATGGGCAAAGATTTCTCAAATATAACACAAAAAAATGCTAAAAAAATACCCTAACTCCAAAGAAAAAATTGATAAATGAACCATTGTAAAACCAAGTTGCTCTTTTCATCAAAAATTACATTGTGACTTCCACTTCTATTTACAACAAAGAAAATCAGAAGAGAAAATTGTCACTACTCAGACATGAATAGCTGAGTAACTACAAAATTGTATTTTAAACCCATTACAGAGCTAAGAATGCAAAGAAATATGCATTTACCAAACTTAAATTTGCTAAAGGCTGAGGACAGAAAAATATGAGAGAAAAATATTCAAGTAACCAGACTAAATACTAGGGAGAGAAAACACATGGATGGGAGAGAGGCAGGAGAACTGAGACACACCATCTACAACACAGACATTGTGACTGTAGAAGTCTGACGGGAAAGAGTAGGCAATAAAACCTTCAGGCACTCTAGTCCCAAACTGAAGAGAAGGTCCTCATCCTAACTTCATATTATTTGAATCCAATGGTGAAAAATCTAAAGTGACCAGAAAATCCAGCCACATCTTAGCTACAAATTTGACTCAAGTCCCCACACCAACACTCTAACAAAAGGGGAATGCTCACTTCTGGGCATAAATATTATTTACTTCAGTCTCCCCTGATCTCCCATATGCAATGCATGGTAGAGAATTAAAAATTATGAGTCGTAAAAAGAAGCAAGAATATATAACCAATCAACAAGAGAAAAAAAATATGTCACCTTATGAAAATTAAAGAGCTAAGTAATCATACTGCTGACCCCCATGATAAAGAGCAAATCTAAGATCCGTCAGAAAACAAAAGATACGTTACATTGCTACATATCACAGCACAAATGTAAAAATGGCAAGTGGGGGGATGGGGCAAGGTGGTGGAGGAGCAGGGTCCCCAAGTCACCTGGCCCCACCAACTTAACCTAGATAACTTTCAAATCATCCTGAAAACCTATTAATTCGACCTGAGATTTAAACAGAGAATAGCTGGAATGTTACAGAGACAAGGGTTTTTGCTTCTAACAAGGTAGGAAGGTGTGGGGGGGGGAGAAGAAGAAATAAGGGGCCAAAGGCCGGGGGTGGGGGGGCGATGAGAGCCTCCTGGGACAGGAGATCCCCGCTCCGGAGAAGCAGGAACTTTAAAAATCCGACCAGCATTCTTCCCAGACAGAAGGCACTCAGCAAGGAACTTGGGCAGGATCGCAGGAGGGGCAGTAGAGCCTCCAGTCTCCCGGGATCACTAACAGAGGACGTGCGCCCGGGGGAGAGCGCCCCACACCCCGTGGGCTGAGCTTGGTAAAGGGCTGGAGCCCACGCAGCGGGGCCTGGGGAGCAGCTCAGGCTGCGGCTCCAGACCGAGGGGGCTGCGTGACCTGGGAGCTCGATTCCAGCAGCACAGGCCCGGGATCCCAGGGTGCCGGGGACACAGCCCAGGATGCTGTGCTCCCTCCGGGACAGGCGGAGGCAGGGAGGGCACAGGACAGCGAGGATGCTCCTGCTGCCGGGCGGCCCCGAGCTGTGCAGATCAGCGCCCCCCGCCCCAGGAGCATCCAGGTCAGTACAGACTGGGAGCTGGGGTAGTTACTGCGGGAGCTGACTCCAAAGCTGGGGAGCTGGCTCCCAGCAGTGTTATTCCTCCTTGTGTCACCGGTGCCTGAGAGGGGGGGACCACAGGGAACAGAGGCCTCACGGGGTCAACAGCTCCCACTGAGCCCGGCACCTGGTGGGGGGTGGGGCAGCTCCCCCAGGTGCTCACACCTGAGAATCAGCACAGCAGGCCCCTCCCCCAGAAGACCAGCTAGAAGGACAGGGGAAGAGCAAGTTCTTGAGGAAGCAGCCCTGGAAAGATCCAGGGAAAGTTGAGGGATTTACAGTATATAGAACTAGAGGGTACTCCTCCTTTTTTTTTCTTCCTTTTTCCAATACAAATCGTTTTTATATCAGACTGTAAATTTCCAATTATTTTTTCTCTTTCCCCCCTTACTAAAATATTTTACCACCTCTTCATTTTTAAGATTCTTCCTTTTTGACTTTCATATTTCTACAATTACAGGTCCTAGATATTTTCCACTTCTAAATTCCCTTCAACATACTCAATTTGGGGAAATATACAAGATATGTTTATTTTGTTTTATTCTCTGCCTCATTTTGTTCTACAATGGCAGAAGTTAATACCTTCTAAAACATGACCAGTATGCATCCAGAACCAAGTTGTATACCATCCTGGTTCATTCTCTGAGATTCCTCATTCCCATTCTGCCCCCCCTTTTTATCTATGTTTTGGTAGTCAATGTTGGGGCCCTCTATAAGTATTTTTGGTTTATAAAAATTTGGGACTGAGCATCTGATAACATACAGAACTTAATATACTCAGAAACAAGAGGATCACCATCTAGGACCCCTCAAGGAGACTACATTCTCCTTCCACTACAACTTCTTTACCACCACCATCTCCCAGACCCTCCCCCTTTTTCTTCTTCTCCTTTGTTTTTCTTTTTTCTTTTTCTTTTCTTTCTTTTTCCTCTTCTTTAAGATTCCTGGCCTTTATTTTTTACAACTTTGTTTTAAAATTTGTTTTCCACTTTAGTGGTCCTTCTTTTTTTTATTTCATTCTTATCCTTGATTTCAATTTCTGGTCTCTGACCTTTGCAGAATCATCTAGGGTAAAATTTACTTAGGTTGTGGTTGATACTCGATGCAGCCCACTCATACAGCCACTCTGCACTGAGCAAAATGACTAGAAAGAAGAACTCATCACAAAAGAGAGTATCAGAAACATTACTCTCTGCCACAGAGTTACAGATTTGGATTACAATTCGATGTCAGAAAGCCAATTCAGAAGCACAATTATAAAGCTACTGGTGGTTCTGGAAAAAAGCATAAAGGAAACAAGAGACTTCATGACAGCAGAATTCAGATATAATGAGGCTGAAATTAGAAATCAATTAAATGAGATTCAATCCAAACTGGAGGTCCTAACAACAAGGGCTAATAAGGTAGAAGAAAGAGTGAGTGACATAGAAGACAAGTTGATGGCAAAGAGGGATGCTGAGGGGAAAAAAAAGAAAAACAATTAAAAGACCAGGAGGAAAAGTTAAGGGAAATAAAGGACAGCCTCAGAAGGAAAAATCTACATATAATTGGGGTTCCAGAGGGTGCCGAGATGGCCAGAGGGCCAGAAGCCATATTTGAACAAATCATAGCTGAGAACTTCACTAATTTGGGGAGGGAAACAGGCATCAGATCCAGGAAATAGAGAGATACCCCCCTAAAATCAATAAATGCGGTTCAACACCTCAATATTTAATAGTGAAACTTGCAAATTCCAAAGATAAAGAGAAAATCCTTGAAGCAGCAAGACACAAGAGATCCCTAACTTATATGAGGAGAAATATTAGATTAACAGCAGACCTCTCCACAGAGACCTGGAGAGCCAGAAAGGGCTGGCAGGATATATTCAGGGTCCTAAATGAGAAGAACATGCAGCCAAGAATACTTTATCCAGCAAGGCTCTCATTCAGAATGGAAGGAAAGATAAGGAGCTTCCAAGATAGGCAGAAATTGAAAGACTGTGTGACCACCAAACCAGCTCTGCAAGAAATATTAAGGGAGACTCTGTAAAAGAAAGAGGAAGCCCAAAGAAATAATCCACAAAAACAGGGACTGAATAGGTATTATGATGACACTAAATTCATATCTTTCAATAGTAACTCTGAACGTGAATGGGCTAAATGATCCTATCAAAAGACTCAGGGTTTCAGACTGGATAAAAAAGCAAGACCCATCTATTTGCTGTCTACAAGAGACTCATTTTAGACCTAAGGACACCTCCAGCTTGAAAATGAAAGGTTGGAGAACCATTTACCATTCAAATGGTCCTCAAAAGAAAGCAGGGGTAGCAATCCTCATATCAGATAAGTTAAAGTTTATCCCAAAGACTGTAGTAGGAGATGAAGAGGGACACTATGTCATACTTAATGGGTCTATCCAACAAGAGTACCTAACAATCATGAATATTTATGCCCCTAATGTGGGAGTTTCCAAGTATATCAATCAATTAACCAAAGTAAAGACATACTTAGATAATAATACACTAATAGTAGGAGACTTCAACATGACACTTTCTGCAAATGACAGATCTTCTAAGCACATCTCCAACAAAACAAGAGCTTTAAATGATACACTGGACCAGATGGATTTCACAGATATTTACAGAATTCTGCATCCAAACGCAACTGAATACACATTCTTCTCAAGTGCACATGGAACTTTCTCCAGAATAGACCACATACTGGGTCACAAATCAGGTCTTAACTGATAGGGATAGAGGGAACATTCCTCAGCATCTTAAAAGCCATCTACAAAAAGCCCACAGCAATTTTCATTCTCAATGGGGAAAAACTGAGAGCCTTTCTCCTAAGATCAGGAACATAACAGGGATGTCTACTCTCACCACTGCTATTCAACATAGTCCTAGAAGCCCTAGCCTCAGCAATCAGACAACAAAAAGACATTAAAGGCATTCAAATTGGCAAAGATGTCAAACTCTCCCTCTTTGCATATGACATGATACTGTACATAGAAAACCCAAAAGACTCCACCCTAAGATTGCTAGAACTCATACACCAATTCGGCAATGTGGCAGGATACAAAATCAATGCCCAGAAATCAGTGGCATTTCCATACACTAACAATGAGACTGAAGAAAGAGAAATTAAGGAGTCAATCCCATTTACAATTGCACCCAAAAGCATAAGATACCTAGGAATAAACCGAACCAAAGAGGTAAAAGATCTATACCCTAAAAACTACAGAACACTTCTGAAAGAAATTGAGGAAGACACAAGAGATGGAAAAATATTCCATGCTCATGGATTGGAATAATTAATATTGTGAAAATGTCAATGCTACCCAGGGCAATTTACACATTCAATGCAATCCCTATCAAAACACCATGGACTTTCTTCAGAGAGTTGGAACGAATAATCTCAAGATTTGTGTGGAATCAGAAAAGACCTTGAATAGCCAGGGAAATATTGAAAAAGAAAACCATAGCTGGGGGCATCACAATGACGGATTTCAAGTTGTACTACAAAGCTGTGATCATCAAGACAGTATGGTACTGGCACAAAAACAGACACATAGATCAATGGAACCGAATAGAGAGCCCAGAAATGGGCCCTCAACAACATGATCAACTAATATTCGACAAAGAAGTTAAGACTATCCACTGGATAAAGGACAGTCTCTTCAATAAATGGTGCTGGGAAAACTGGACAACCACGTGCAGAAGAATGAACCTAGACCATTCTCTTACACCATACACAAAGGTAAACTCAAAATGGATGGAAGATCTAAATGTGAGACAAGAATCCATCAAAATCCTAGAGGAGAACACAAGCAACACCTTTTTTGAACTTGGCCACAGCAACTTCTTGCAAGATACATCTACGAAGGCAAGGGAAACAAAAGTAAAAATGAACTATTGGGACTTCATCAAGATAAAAAGCTTCTGCACAACAAAAGAAACAGTCAACAAAACTAAAAGACAACCTACAGAATGGGAGAAGATATTTGCAAATGACCTATCAGATAAAGGGCTAGTATCAAAGATCTATAAAGAACTTAGAAACTCAACAGTAAAGAAGCAAACAATCCAATCATGAAATGGGCAAAAGACATGAAGAGAAATCTCACAGAGGAAGACATAGACTTGGCCAACAAGCACATGAGAAAATGCTCTGCATCACTTGCCATCAGGGAAATAAAAATCAAAACTACAATGAGATACCACCTCACACCAGTGAGAATGATGAAAATTAACAAGACAGGAAATAACAAATGTTGGAGAGGATGTGGAGAAAGGGGAGCACTGTTGGTGTGAATGTGATCTGGTGTAGTCACTCTGGAAAACTGTGTGGAGGTTCTTCAAAGAGCTAAAAATAGAACTACCCTATGACCCAGCAATTGCACTGCTGGGAATTTACCCCAAAGATACTGATGCTGTGAAACTGCAGGACATCTGCACTCCAATGTTTATAGCAGCAATGTCCACAATAGCCAAACTGTGGAAGAAACCTCGGTGTCCATCGAAAGATGAATGGATAAAGAAGATGTGGTCTATGTATACAATGGAATATTACTCAGCCATTAGAAACGACAAATACCCACCATTTGCTTTAATGTGGGTAGAACTTGAGGGTATTTTGCTGAGTGAAGTAAGTCAATCAGAGAAGGACAAATATTATATGGTCTCATTCATTTGAGGAATATAAAAAATAGTGAAAAGGAATAAAGGGGAAAGGAGAAAAAATGAGTGGGAAATATCAGGAAGAGATCAGAACATGAGAGACTCCTAACTCTGGGAAATGAACAAGGGGTGGTGGAAAGGGAGGTGGGCGGGGGAGTTGGGGTGCCTGAGTGATGGGCACTGAGGGGGGCACTTGACGGGATGAACCCTGGGTGTTATAGTATATGTTGGCAAATTGAACTCCAATTAAAAAAATACCAAAAAATCAAAATAAATAAATAAATACAATAAAAAAAAAGAAAAAAGAAGACAAAAACTAATGAATTTATATATATCTATATCTATAGATAGATAGATAGATAGATAGATAGATAGATATCACCTGAAAAGCAGTGAAATAAAGGATACTGCTCTTAATGAGAACCAGCTATACTTTTGTTTCATTTTTATTTTTGAAAACAGGGAAACATGAAAATTAGCTAATTAGAAGGGAACTCTAGTATCTTTTTGGTTACTTTTAGAGTACTTGATCGATTACTACAGTGATGATAATAGTTATATTTAATTGAGAATATACTCATTGCCAGGCACTCACCATAATCAATCCTAGGGGAAAAAAACTACATGCACAAACATGCATACGTATCCACCTGTTTTACATACAAGAAAACTAAAGTTCCAAAAGGCGTATTTTACTTGCCAAAGGGGACCCTAACATTAAATGCCAAAGAAAGGATTTGATCATTTGATCCCAGATCTGGTAACTCCAAATCCTATTCTTTATATTTTAAAGAGTTTGTTTGTTTGTTTGTTTGTTTGTTTGTTTGTTTGAGAGAGCGAGATAAAGGGAGCAGGGTCGGAGCTGGGCTCGATCCCAGGACTCTGAGAACATGACCTGAGCCAAAGTCAGACACTTAACTGATGAAGCCCCCACAAATTATATTCTGTATACCATATTGGTTTAGGGGTGCCAATAGAGGTCATGAGCTAGTATCCTGACAAAATTTTAGTTTGTTTCTTTAAACATTGTACAACATATCGATAATTTTTACTTTACCATTCCTCATCAAACTTCAAAGTTAACCTACTTATAATCATTGTACCACAACTATAAAGATAAGACATATATCTAGGTATGCTTTAAGCAGATTTTCAATTTTTAGGCTGAATGATTTTTTTTTTAAATTCCATTATCAACCTATTAGGACTAACATTGGAGTGTTTTAACACATATGAGGTTACATGTGTCCCCTATATAATGAAATTGTCTAGGTTGATGAACCCTTCCCACATTACTTTAAAATGAGGAGAAATCGTTTTTAGCCAACCTTACTCTGAAGCCTGTTATGGATTTTATAATCACTGCTAATTATTTTACACAAAAATAGAGGGGAAATTATTGCTATTGATTCAAGCAGTTAACTGGGCTTTTAATAGGATGTCATTTTGCATAATTCAATTATACTTTGTTGACATTAGCAAATAATTGAACATTTTGTAGCCAGCTTTTAATGGTCAGTTCCAGATCTTCACTTTAACAAAGTACTCTGGGTACAATTTGACTTCTTTTCTCAGCACTCTTTTTGTGCACTATTCATTTCCAATTAGCTCTTAATTGGGCAGTACTCTTCAGGTGCTTTTTATTCTTTCTCTTTTCTTGTCCTTAATTGAGATAAGTTACCTTCTTGGGGCTTGAGTATTCTCTCTTCGCACATGCTTTTGCAGTTACATCAATTTAGATTTTAATTAGTATTTGAGAGGTTTTTTTCTTTTGGCCTAAATTTATAGGAAGATTTGACAACAACATGATGAACACTTTATATGAGAACAAAGTAGAATTAGCTACCAAAAAATTATGCCAAAACAAAGCAGAAACTGTTAGCAATGAGACAGAGAATTATATATATCTAAGGCCACTATTAAATCACTATCCCTGATAAGAGGTATTTGGAGCATAAAATAGATATAGCTTAGTCTTTCTGTCTCTCTTTTGAGAAGCTCTAAGTTCCTAATGATTAATGGTGAGGAAAGATAACCAGTTGGTATCTTAGTAATTACTTAATTCAATATTTAACACATTTCTACTAAAATGCAGACACTGTTTCAAGTACTAGGACACAGTATTAAATAAAATAGGAAAAGTCCTTGCTTTTAGAGATTTATGTTTTGGTCGAGAAGTCAGTAATAAACACAGACACAAATATATGTCATCTATGCTAAGTGCTCTGAAGAAAAGTGTAACATGGAAAATGCAATGGAGCATTGCTATTTTATATAAGATGTTTCAGGAAGCCATTCTGAGGAGAAATGTGGCCAAAACATAGGGAGCGCAGGGAGGGTAGAGAAAGGTGAGGCTGGATCCATAACCTGGAGTCAGATCATGTTTGCGTCAAAGGACATAGGAAGAAAAAAAAAAAAGATATGGGAAGAATTTTGGATTTTGTCCTAGTTAGATGGAAAATCATTGATTGAGAATGAGTAGATTTCTTCCTTACTCCATTTCACTTCACCTGTAAGTCTGTTTACATAGAGGCCACGTCTGAATGAAACAACTTTATAGGCCTTCACCAATTGTGCTTACATTTTGGTTCTAAAACTAAGTGAATGGTATGTTTTGCATCTCAAGTATATATCTGGCTAGATTTATTATATTCCTTGTCATATTAAATTATAATTAAGTTGGCATGTCTGTCTTTCTGCTAGATTATGAGCTACCTGAGCATAAAACCTCTAAATGTATTCCAGAACTCAATAAAGGGCTAGTACATATTTTTGATATTGATCTGAAGCTAGTAAATGGCCTTTAACAAGATCCTTTGTCATTTCTCAGTCAGGAAAACATGCAGGGCTGTTCTTTTGACATCCCTAGGGAAGGCAGCGCTAGTAGTGGCCATCAAATGGAATTCATCTGGCCTTTTGCATATTCCCCACTAAAACTGAACCAAACAACCCAAAATGAAAGCGAGACACTACTGGCTCATGGATATTATCTACTCCTTATTTTGTTAATTCAAAAGGAAATAAGGAATCATAAGACTTTCTATGATGGTGGTGTTTTCTAAAACAAGTTTCTCATTTACCACTCAGTAAGCAAGTCAGTTTCAAAGACCTATTGTTGAAAGTGTAAGATGTCATTTAGAGATATCAAATTAGATTAATTGACCTTTTCTAAAATACTAAAAGGCTGTTGTTTTTCTCACACTCAAATGTCTTAAATGTCAGGCAAAAGTAAATGCCAAATGTGAAAAATTAAAAATAGTAGGAAAACATATGCTATTTATAATTCTTAAAGAACAAGCACTATATTTTATCAATTTGTTATGTGATTGAAATCTCGGAAAATCATTTGTCATAGCCTTAAAAACATGACACTATTTTACTTTTTAAAATTCATTATTAAATTCACTTATTTTATATTCCAGATGTGCATATATCCCCATTACCTTATTTCATGCCTGATTATTGTATTTTCGTTTATCCCAATGAGATATAAGTATCTGTAATTAATAATTTTTTCAATGTTGTGGAAGCAGATTCATCCCCAGAACCTCCAGAAAGGAATATAGGCCTGCTGAACCGTTGATTTTATTTTTGAGAAACTTTAAGCTGAGGATTCAGTTGAGCCATGCAGGACTTGGATTTTTGACCTTCAGAAGTGTAAGATAATAAAGCTATGTGGTTTAAAAAAGTTTTTAATGTGAAACATATATATATGACATATATATATACATATATATACATCACACATATATACTTTTATGTTTACTATGAGGAGGCAGGGAGAATATATGCAGCTCTCATAAGTAATATAAAAGAATATATTCTTACCATCTGACTATAAATATATACTTAAAAATGAACTCTTGTGCATTATATAGTTAAATACCATACATCCAATTATATTGCCTTGATTATTTATCTCAAGAAGTCCTCCTAAGTTTTTAAGCTATTAATTCAACCATGCAAAAAACTAGTTGAGACTATCTACTGTGCCACATGCTGGGAAAAATAAACTTGAAGAGGTAAGTGGAACCCAAACTTCCAAATTACACAGAAAACATGTTTGAAAAGCATATTGCTATTTTTCTCAAAAATGGTAATGCTCATGAGTTAACTTGCAGTTCAGAACATTCACCCCACTACAAATAATAATTTAGCAATTAAATACTGAATAATAGAAAATTTACAAGATCGATTCACTTTTTCCTTCCTGGAATTAGGTGACAGAGATTCATAAAGCAATCTTTAACTTTTCAGGGACAATAATTAATGTTTTATAGAAATATCCTTTTTCTGTTGAAATGAATTTATCATTTTTAAAGTAAATCATGCTTTTCATGTCCTACTTAGAAATATTTATCTACTGCAAGTTCACTAAGGTTGTCTCATATTTTCTTCTAAAAACTTTACAGTTTTATCAGGTACATTTAGGTCTTTCATCAATTTTGAGTCTATGTGTGTGTGTATGTATATATATACACATATACATGTATGCATATATGTGTATGTGTGGGTATATATATATATATATATAAAATATGAAGTAAGGTAAGAGTTCATATTGCTGCATATAGATGTTCAATTTTTTCAGCACCCCTTGTGGAAAAAAAACTGTCCTTTTCTCATTGACATGCCAGGACACTTTTGCTGGAAAGCAACTGGCCATATATTTGGCCTATTTTTGGAATTTGCATTCTGTTCCATTGATCCTAATGTACCAATCCTGTTATGATCTGTGTAGCTTGAAAAAAATCTTGAAATATGGTAATTGAACTCTCTTCTTCTTTATCAAAACTATTTTGATTACCCTGTGCCCTTTTTAGTTCTGTATAATCACAAAAAGAGCTTGTCAATTTCTATAGAAAAAAAAGGACTAATGGGACTTTTATTTGGATTGCATTTAACTATAGATTGACTTTGGAATAATTGACATCTTAACACTGTTGACGTTCCCAGTCTACTGGTATGGTATAATTCTATCTATTTAGGTATTTTCTAATATATCTTAGCATTGATTTGTAATTGTGACTATATAAGTCTTAAACATATTTTGTTAAATTTACTCCAAAGAATTTCATATTTTTAATACAAGTATAAATAGTATTGTCATTTGACACTTTTTTTGACATTCAGAGCTAAGAAGAAAAGTTTATCCACATAGTTCTCATTCTGCTGAGGAAGACCAACTCTAGACCCCCTGCCAGAACTTATCTGTATATCTACAGAGGAAATAAAACAGGTAGACACAACAGGATCCTGTAGAACTCTCCCAAAGCTTCTCCCTCAGTCTCCTACTTTGGCAAATGGATATGCTTGGTATCTTGAATTCCCTTGCAAGGTCTTGTTACATGTCATGCCATCTGTTTCTGTGTCCCAGGAAGATTGATTAGTGGCTCTTTATCTGATCTTCTGACCCTCTCTATTCATTATTCATTATCCTGTCTGTGAAAGCCCTTATATATTTTATTTTCTTGATTTTGTTTATTTTAGAGAGAGAAAGGGAGCACAAGCATGAGGGGAGGGTGGAGACCAGGGGGAGAGGGACAAGCAGACTCTGTACTGAGCACAGAGCCCAATGCAGGGTTTGATTCCATGACCCTGAGATCATGACCTGAGCCATAATCAAGAGTTGGACACTTAACCAACTAAGTCACCCAGGCACATCTCCCTTATAAATTTTAAAAGAGAACTTAACACAGTATTAACCATGTGACCAAAATTAGTATCACCATTAATTGGTCAAATGACATCTTATGGATTTTGATATGGCAAACTAAGGCAGATACAAGAGCATTTCTAAAATAGTCCTACAAAAAAAAAAAAAAAAGCATACTGTGAATCTAGTCATAAAGAAAAATTCAGCAAGCACAAACTGAGGAACATTTTACAAATAATTGACCTCTGATACTAAAAATACATCATGGAGGGCACCTGGGTGGCTCAGCTGTTCAGGTGGCCAACTCTTGGTTACAGCTCAGGTCATGATGTCAGGGTTGTAAAACCAAGCGCTGTATCAGGCTCCACACTCAGCATAGAGTCTGCCTAAGATGTTCTCCCTCTAACTTTGCCCCACCCAGACTCCCTCCCCCCCACGTGCATGTGCGTGCTCTCTCTCTAAAATAAATAATCTTTAAAAATAAATAATAAATATCAAAATATGTCACACTTACAAAAGATAAAGAAAATTTGATGAAATGTTCCAAAATAACTAGGAACATGATAATTACACACAATGTGTGGTCATGAATTAGACCTTGAATAAGGGGAGAAGTTTCTTTCTGTAATAAAGGGCATTATTTAAATACTTGATAAACCTATAAATTTAAGTATTATTTCAAGGTTAATTTCCTCATTTTGATCATTGCAAAGTCCTAATGTAGGAGAATGTCATCATCTTTAGAAAATGCACATTGAAGTCTTTAGAGAGAAAGGATATCCTGTCTGCAACTTTCTTTCAAATATTTCAAATTAAAAAGTAATGCAAATATGGTAAAATATTAACATTTAGAGAATCTGAGTGAAGGACATTTGAGAACTCTCTGTGCTATTTTTATGACTTTTCTATGAATCTGAAATTTTAAAAAATAATAATTTACAGAGACTGCTGTACCAAGATTATAATGAACATATGCTATTAATCTCCTCTTCCTGAGCTACCTTTAAAATATAAGGGGAAAAGAAAGAAGGGAAGGAAGGAAGGCAGGAAGGAAGAGAGTAAGGATGGAAGGAAAGGGGGAAAGATATGAGTCCATAACAAGTTACAGACACACCTTTGCTCAGGAAGCTTTTTGAAATTCTAGAGGAAGTAAACCAAGAAAGAGGAAATGGGAACAATGGGACCCAATACAGAAGGGCAGTTATGGAGAATATCCTGTCCAGCTTGAAATAGGGAGGATGAAGAGCTTGAAAGTAAGTATTATGGGGTGCAAAGAATACTAAATAACTGAGAAATTGAATAAAAATGGCCATCTGACCAAGGTGAAGAATACTTTTTTTGAAAATGGATGTAAACTATATGTTACGTTAAAACCAAAAATTTGTACAAAAAAGTAATCTCAAATATGAGATAAATGGTCCAAAGAGAAAGTCAAGAAAAAGAAGAGAAAGTCAATGGAATTTAAGTAACAAAATTAATTGACTACAGCAAAGACAGAATAAAGCTGGAGGATATTAAGGTATGGCAAGAAGGCATCTTTATCCACCAAAAATTTTAAATAAAAAGCATGATCCAACACTCTAGCAAAAATAGTAAGCAGACCAACATATAAGAAACACATCCAACAAAGAAAAAAGCTTCAAATATAAAATTTTAATTGGAGCTATTCATAGAAACACCTATGAATATAATAAAATGACTTTCATAAGAATTATAAATTGTAGTTATTTTTGTGGAGAAGAAATTTCCTCCACTTCTGCGGAGGAAAATAGATGGGATGGGGGTTACAAAAGTGTCTAATTCTTTGATTATATTTAGATCTTTGGCTGGTACATGGGGATTCTTTGTTCTGTTTTGCTGTTCCACCTTTTTATTATGTCTAATATTTCATATTTAGAGTAAAATTAATCAAAATATAAAAGTAGACATTTCTGTGTCTCTGTTGGTCTCCATTTTTCCAACAAAAATAAAAACTATTGCCAAAGAGGGAACAGTCTCTTTGGACTGAAAGATACTTGACCTGTGCAGATTATATGTTGGAAAGACTTGATCTCCTTGATAATGATACTGACACTAAAGAAGAACTTGATTTGCTGATTTATCAAGTAAAGCAAGGTGCTAATAAGACTAAATTTAACCATACTCTGCTCTATATTTCATGAAGCAGATTTTTTATCATTTGTGATATCTTTCCAAGGACATTTGTGTCAAATTTTATTATGACAGCTATATCTTTGATGTAACCTCTAACCTCCATTATTAACAGAATTTCCTAGGTGTGAGAACAATCCCTTTTTAAGGAAATAGTGTTAGTTAATAAAATAAACAGATAAATTTACACCATAAGTGGGAATGATATTATGTATGTTTTTCCCTTTACATTTTTCGCTCCCCAAAATGTCAGAAAAGTTCCGCAAGAGCTTTTTTGTGTTGACTGTTTTCTATTATCAGACTCAGGTTTGCAAAAGACTAAGCAAATCATAAAGAAGAACTTCTGACAATGGTAAAAATGGACATAATGCAGAATTTTACTTATGCTCCCAGCAAAGTTTTGCTGTCATTTAAACAGCAAACTTGCAAGACAGCAACTGTTGCCAAATCTTCAGACCCTAGGTGAGGTTCCAAGTCTCCAAAGGGAATTTTAAGAAATACAGTTGGGTATTCCTGTCAATTTGCCACTGAGCATTGCAGTGCTGACTGCTTCCTTTTTTGCTACTGAACTTGTAAGAATTATCTCTAAAGTAAGGTAAAGGAAAAGGCTTAAAATGTATTAAAAATTATTGGAAAGAAAAAAGAACACAGTTTCTGTATGGTCAAATCAAAACAGACAGGAAAATATGTCTCCCCTAAGTAAGAATGTTTTTTCTTTTTTCCTTTCTCTTATGTAATCAACTTATGAACTAAAGTTTAATTGAAATTGACTTTATTGCTACTTGGTAAAAGCCTTGACTGTCTCATAGTGAATGTATTTTCAAGAGGAAAAATATCCTGCTTTTTATTCAATTTGCAGTGATGTACCAGAAAGGCCCTGTCTTACATTTAGGCATATTTAAGTGCCAAGAAACAAGCATTACTTTATGTCGAGGAAAAGTAGCTTAGTATAATTTGGTAGAAGCAATCTTGTCGTAGTTAAGTTGTAGATCTCTTAATTTGCTGTGAACATAAGTCTAAATTTGTAATTCTTGAGAAATGAAATTAAATACTAGAGGACAACTCAGTAAAAACAATACAATAACTAACTAATAAATCTGAATTTTCTATATTATTTAATGTTTGCATTAAAAGTCAAAAAAAGCAGCACCTGGGTGGCTCAGTCAGTTGGAAGCTCTTGTTTTTGGCTTAGGTCATGATCTCAAGGCCCTTAGATTGAGCCACACATGGGGCTTGTCACTCATCATAAGTCTGCTTAAGATTTTTTTCCCTTCCTCCCTCTCCCCTCACTCTGCTCCCTCCTCTTCTGTTTCCTCCCCCTCTGCTCCACACCCCCACTGCTTGAGCTCTTGCTCTTACTCTCTCTCTCAAATAAATAAATAAATAAAATCTTTAAAAATAATAAGTAAATAAATAAAAATCAGAAAAAAGTGTACCCATATTCAGTTGACTAGAGAATAGGAGTCTGAGCAGATGTTACCCAGAAAATTTTAATGTGGGGAGAAAAGTTTAATGAATTTCATTCTTTTTAATCCTTTTCATTTGTCTTATTTCTCATAGAAAGCTTCAGGTCAACTGGAGAATCTGTAGTGATAAAAAGGTCAATGATTCAGGGCACCTGGGTGATTCAGTCAATTAAGTGCCCAACTCTCAATTTTGGCTTGGGTCATGATCTCTCACAGTCATGAGATCAAGCCCCATATTTGGCTCTGTGGGGAGTGTGGAGACTGCTTGGAATTCTCCCTCTTCCTATCCTTCTGCCCCTACTCCACCACCACCCCCCACACACATGTGTGAGCTCTCTCACTCTCTCTTAAAAAGGCGGGGGGTAGGATCCCTGGGTGGCCCAGCGGTTTGGCGCCTGCCTTTGGCCCAGGGCATGATCCTGGAGTCCCGGGATCAAGTCCCGCATCGGGCTCCCGGTGTGAAGCCTGCTTCTCCCTCTGCCTGTGTCTCTGCCCCCCCGCCCCCTGTCTATCATGAATAAATAAATGAATCTTAAAAAAAAAATCAAGGCTTCATGCATGGACAAAAGGGCAGTTAACCCCCTCCTTTCCTTCCACTCAGCCATAAAAAATTATAATTATGTAATCAAGTAATTTTAAGTTTCCTTCTTTTTTCCCCTAGTTTAGACTAAGTTTAAATCAAGCTCTTTTTTAAAAACTTTTGAATTTCAAATCTAGTTTTGGTTTAAATTGAGCTTTACTTTAAATAATTGGCTTCTGAACTTTACATTTAATTTTGGTTTAAATATACTTAAGTATTCCTTCTGAGTTATAAATTTAGCAAGTGAAAAAGAACATAGATTTTCAAGTGGATGTGATAGTAATAAGTTGTCATTAAAAGGCCAGATGTGCAGGGACTCTTGAATGGGTCAATTAAGCATGGAACTCTTGGTTTTGACTCAGGTCATGATCTCAGGGTTTTGGGATCAGTCCCTACATAGGGCGCCATGCTCAGTGAGAAGTTTGCCTGATATTCTCTTCCTCTCCCTCTCTCTCCAGCCATACCCTACTCATTCTCTGTCACGCTCTCTCTCTGTGTCTCTTTCCTTCAAATAAATAAATAAATCTTTAAAAATAGAAGGCCAGATGTTCAAACAGTATAGCATCTTGGTTTGAAAGTGGCTCAGACTCAGAAACGGTCCTTCCCAACACAACATTCTTTTACTAACGGGTAATACTTTCAAAAAAAAAAATTAGAAATAATTTCCAGTTGAGAAATCTTTAATTTTAAATTTAAAGTAGGTTAAATTCTATGTTAAAATAAAATCAAGAGTTTAATTTAAAATTTACAGAAAAAATTTGCATAATTTTCCTGATTAAAAATCCTTTTAATAAATTGAATTAAGAATAATATAGTTACTACAGATTACAAAAGAGATTATAGTAAAAGCATGACACTTGAATTTTTCTAAGAATTTGGATATTTGTACAAAGGATTTAAAGAAAGTTTTCTGAATTATTTGTTTTGATGTCAAAATAGTTATCATTACTAAAATGATACTTAAAGACATGTAATACAATATAAATATGTGTCTGCAAGTAAATTAAGTAGTATTCTAAATAATTATTGGTTGTTCAAGTTAATTTCCTTAAAAAGTCAGATATTTGTGGCATTTCACTGACTTTTGAATATGTACGTACATTAATAAAAATCTTTGTATATTTCTAGATATTTAAATATTTAAAAGTTTGAAACCAGACTATGTATGTATACTATGTATGTATATGACAGTTATATCTGTAATTCTAATAATGTATAAGGAGTTTTAAAAGTTTACACGTCTCAAAATTTTATTTATATCTATCATTTTGCTATTTAGTAATCATGTGTGCTATGCTATCTAAACACAATATATCTTGGATCCCATGCTCTTTCTTCCTCCTGCTGTGCTGAGCTTCCACTGGTTTCCCAAGGGAGGGGGGAGGGCCAGATGGACTCTCTATGAGCCTAGGAACAGGAAAATGGTGGTCCCTTGTTGTCCACAATGCAGTCCTCTTCTACTCCTGAGCTAACCTCATCCAAGGCAGCTAAAAACAGTACAGCTATCTTGAGAGAGGCAGTGAACATAAAGTGACCAGGGTTGACTTCCCTCCCTGAGCGGTGGGAAGGGTGCTGGATAGAAGCCATGCTTCTACCAAGGGTGAGCACCTGCTGCCCCCAGCCCTGTGCTGAGTGCCAAGTTGGCAAAGAAGATATCCCCCCCTCCCCTAGTACAGAGAATTCAGAGGTGAGAGATCCATATGGGAGGGTAGTGTGAGACTGGAGAATGGTTCTTGGATAGACCTAGTCTGGGCTAGACCTTGAAGGCTGGGTAAAAATGTGAGGATAGAGGCCCTGATGAGGGCTTCCAGGGGCCAACCAGATGGCCTCATCAGGCCAGCCCTGTGAGGGCTAGGTAAGCCAGCTCTAGTGCAGATTGTCCTTCCTTTCTGAGCCACATTATTCAACGTTAGAGTCGGAAGACCCAGAAAGGAGTGACCGTGTGGCAGCTGGCCCCAGAGCATCTTCTGAGGGCCCCGCTGTGGTTTTTGCAAGGGGACCTGTTGGGCTCTGGCCTCTGGCCTGCTGCTCTGTTATGTTAGAAAGAGCTGGCCCTCCCCCTGGGGCAGGGATCTTCCTCTGTCAGGTCCCTCTGGCGGCAGTCTGGGCTTTCTAATTTCTGGTGGACTTCTAAAGCCTAGTGCAGATTATGGATTTACTGCCCCAACTTGAGTTTGAATCCTGACTTTGCCACTGTCCTGCTGAGTGACCTTGGGCACATTACCTCTTCTGGAGCCTTAGTGTTCTTATCTCCAAAATGGGATAAAGTGTCCCCCCACACACAGTTGAGACAGTGGCTCAGCCCAAGTCCTGAGATGTAGAGGCACACGGTTGGTGGTCCCTCCCTGTGTCCACAGTAACTGTGGTGAGCACTGGGGTGGGGAGAACTTGCAAGGAGGGGCCAGAAAGAACAGCTGGAAGGATGGCTTTCCCAGTGTTCTGCCCAGACCACATGGAGCCCATGAGCTGCTCGCCACCAGGAACGTCTGTGAGAATCTAGGAGATGAGGTTACCGTCCCCGGGAGCCTCATTCTACCCAGGCTGTGGCTGTAGGCTGCCTCTGCCCATGGCCCCAGCTGTGCCAAAGCCATGTCACTTGATGAGTCTGTGCCCAGAGGGGAGACTGAGGCCCACCCAGGGAGGGTGGAGCATGACCCATGGCCATAAAACAAACAAACAAACAAACAAACAAAAAAACACAATATATCTTCCCTAATGAAGATCTCAGGAAATTTAAGAATATTCATTGGAATTATACTAACCTGGATATTTGTCTAAATTTACATACCATGAATAAATTAATTACTTAATTAATTAATTAATTAACATGCCATGAATTTTAAGTTCTTGGATCAAAATAAAAATAATTATGTATATGTAATTCCACATACACAATTCACATTTGGGTTCTACTTATATTCTTGTATGACTATAAAGCAATGTTTTTTTAAGTTCTATTAATAACAATAATAATGATAACAAATGGTAAAACAATGTATTCAGTGCATTATATACTCAAATATGCTTAAAATTTAGAATATTTTTAAAATTAAACATTGAGTTTATTATATATGTAAATGGAAGTAAGAATTCATCATATATATTAAAAAATGTAGCTGAAGCCAATATGTAATTTAAAATGGAATATTAAAATATATTCAAATGGTCCAAAGATAGAAAGGGGGAAAAAAGCAAAAGAATAGACTGAACAACAGAAACAAATAATAAAATAGGTTACATTATAGACCTAAATCTAAATATATCAAAAATTATATCAAAAAGCAGAGATCGACAAAATGGATAAAAAATAAGACCCTACTATATGCTATGGATGAGATGCAGTTAAATATATAAAGACACAGATAGGTTGAAAAAATAGCAAAAAATATACCATGGAAACAGTAAGCATAAGAAGATTGGAGTGAATATTTTTATAGCTGGTAAAACAGAATTCAAGACAAAAAAATATTAACTAATAAAGGGGACATTTCACAATAATAAAGGGCCAATTTAATTAGGAAAGCATAACAATTATCAATGGATATCTACTGTAAAGAAATTGTAATGTGTTTAAAAATTAAGCTTCCTGAAACTTTAAAGCATATAATTGAGCATTTGATCTGGCATGATAACATGTACATATATAACTTGACATATAAAGTTGGCAAGAAATCATATATGATATGATGGGATAATGATATGATAAAATCATATATGACGGGGAAGAAAAAAGCTGATAACTGAAAAGGAAAGACCATTTTAAAGGTTTCTAATATAGGAAATATCAGAAAGGACGTAAAGTAAAATTAGATATATTCAAACCTTATTTTAACAACAACAGAATAGCTATATTTTTGCTTAATCCTTAAACCTGGTATAAATTGGCTATGGTACTCCAAATTTATAATTAAACACCTAGATGGTGACTTTTTTAATGTATGAAAATCTAGTAACGATACTAGTGTTTTATAATAATCTGTAGAAGATAAATTAGGTGCATTCAATAAAAGACCAATATTTGTGCAACTATGTGCATAAAATCATTATCTCAATTCCTCTCTGGTGGACCAGAGGGTTGATAAATAAGATCCTTCCTTATGAGTTTAAGGATAAATTGCTTATGTCTTTCTTCTTTCTCATTGGTAGACTAGGAAAAAATAGACATCTCCTAAATCCCAATAATTTTACTCCACTAAGTAAAAGTTTTCCGCTGAAACACTACTAACATTATGTAAACTTTAAAAAAAAAAGTAAAATATGACATAAACATTATTTCATATGACTTCAGCAGCACATCATTAGTGAGATATTCAAACGAAGGTCATCAAATGACTATATGTGTTATATACTCAATAACGATGTTGTTAGTTTAAGTAATAATATTCTTTCATATCAACTTTATTAACTCACAAGTGAGTAATTATTTCAGCTTGTTTCTTTTTTTTTTTTTTTTTTTTTTGAGAGAGAAAGAGAGAGAGAGTATGTGAGCAGAGGTAGGATGGGGTGGCGGAAAGAGGGAGAAAGAGAGAATCTTAAGCAGGCTCCATGCTCAGAGCTGACCCCAGCACAGGGGCCAATCTCATGACCTTGAGATCATGACCTGAGCTGAAATCAAGAGTCAGATGCTTAACAAACTGACCCACCCAGGTGCCCCTTATTTCAGTTTTGTTAGAAATTATTTCTAATAAAAAGGATTGCGTAGAGGAGCAAATCATCAGTGGAAAAAAGATTCAATTCTAACTTTTTTAATGAGTTACATATCATATTTTTAGTAGGCAAAATAATGTTGGCGCTAAAATGGAAATGCCATTATAATATTCGTAATTTTTAAATATACAATTTCTAGTTTTGCTTACTCATATAACTTAAAAATAGTGGTTGCCACAGCTCTGTGAGTCCAACATGGACTGGATTTGATCTCTCATTATTGTTTTCTCTATTGAAGGAACCAGAGTTCCTCTGAGGATAGGAACAGTGTTTTAGAGCATAAATCTAGGACAGGGCAGCTCGGGGGGTGCAGCGGTTTAGCGCCGCCTGCAGCCCGGGGTGTGATCCGGGGGACCCGGGATGGAGTCCCACGTCAGGTTCCCTGCATGGAGCCTGCTTCTCCCTCTGCTTGTGTCTGTGTCTCTGCCTCTCTCTCTCTCTCTCTCTCTCTCTGTCTCAATAAATAAATAAAATCTTTTTAAAAAATCTAGGATATATTGCTGTGTGGGAATTTCAGGGGTGCTCTCCCTTGCCTCTCTGCCTTGCTCCTGTTCTCAAATAAATAAAATCTAAACAAGAACAAAACTTATATAGGTAACCTCCCTTATGTTAAATTTGATGTCTACCAAATAATAACACCAGATCATTTTTATACCAATCACCCCATTGCCATACTTTTTCCTCCTAGGTACTATAACATAAACAAATAAATAAACAAAATAAATATTTTGCTGCATCAGAGGTAATGAAAAGGCAAGATCAGCCTTCAAATTATGTGATTTTCTGTAGTTACTGTTATTATCTTCGTGAGTTATCAAAAAGGATCTGACTCCATATTGATGTTTGACTTCTTTTTTTTATTTTTTTACAGATTTATTTATTTATTCATGAGAGACACAGGCAGAAGGAGAAGCAGGCTCCTTGCAGGGAGCCGGATGTGGGACTGGATCCCGGATCCCAGGATCACACTGTGAGCTGAAGACAGATGCTCAACCGGTGAGCCTCCCAGCTTTCAAGTTCCACTACTCCCATTTATCTTTCTGTCCCATATTCAGGTAAGCTGATAAGAAAGATTACCATGCTATCCTTTGACACTAGTGGAAAGTTACCACACAGGTAACCAGCCTCTACACAAATCCTTGGTCCAGCCCTACTCCTTACACACCACACCACTGACCTTAGGCCAGTCCTTTACATGCTTTTTCAAATCATTTTTTGGTCCTACTTACATAAGTAAGAAATCTTTTTATAACCTCTTTGTGTATGTGGTGTCACAAATCTCCTACCTCCAAAATCATATTTTGAAAGTAAGCACATTGACTCTGTGCTCTTCATCTGAACTCATTTGTTCACAATTCCAATGAAGAAGCAGTGCTTTCAATGAGAATGCCAGTGCTCATACATCCCAAATTATTTAGAGTTTATTCAAAATTTAATTATTAAGAAAATTAATACATTTATACAAGTTAAATGGAAAACAGGGAAACTTTAAAAAGCAACAAAGGAAGTAAGGACTGAATTCAACTATGTGTGTTGAGAGGTAAATTTATGAGAAATTATATATGTGAAGATGTCTTTATTTTTCTCTCAAATTTCACTGATAATTTGACTATATAATTCTAAGTTGGAAATATTTCTCTTTCAGGATTTGAAACGATCAATCTATTGCTCCTAAATTCTAGTAT